>NC_140610.1:43641209-44241209 GCF_057381915.1 Diplotaxodon limnothrissa
GGATGGAATAGAATTCAACTTTATTGTCATGTCACAAGTACAAGGCAACGAAATGCCCTATTGCTTATTGAATGCAAAC
This sequence comes from Diplotaxodon limnothrissa, assembly GCF_057381915.1. NCBI lineage: Eukaryota > Metazoa > Chordata > Actinopteri > Cichliformes > Cichlidae > Diplotaxodon > Diplotaxodon limnothrissa. Next base: position 43,641,289 of record NC_140610.1, read on the forward strand.
AGTTTGTTTCTAGTTTGTCACACTTTTCACAGTTTGCAGTGTTTGCCGCTCTGCACACCTCTGCACTGCATACCTGTGACCTTCCAGTAACCACTTGCCAACTGGTCGGGGAATGTAAATTTTTCCCTCGTGGCCGGTGGTTGCCTCACGGTTGCTGACAGGTGTCTTGGCCTGTGTGACTGGGGCCTCTCTTTTTCATGCAATACTGCATTGACACATTTAATTGATCATCATGCTGGATGACTGACTTGATGACTAATTGCCTCATTGATCTGTTGACTGGCTAACAAGCTACATCCAAACTGGGCTTTTCACAATGCTGGCAGCAGTGCAACAATGCAATAACATGCATGTGTGAAAAGCTGTTATTTAGAGGTGTATTTGGCTGATTTGTGCCCTTAAATGTCTGTAACAAGAAGAGGTAAAGTGGTGCGCCCCTTTTCCATGTTTGTTTGTTTGGATAGTTCAGATTTAGAGCATCACATAATGAAGAATTACAACTTCAAAGTACAAACCAAACAAGCTGCCGAGAGACAAAAATGCAGCGTTTAGTCACAAAATAAGCAGGCAGCAAAGAGGATGAAAAACTGAAGCACGGCCTTCATCTTGTTAAATACCAAAAAGCAGGAACTGAAAAGCTCTCTGAATCTCCCTTAAATAAAATGACCCCTAAAAGCTCTTCAGATGCTTTTAAAAAGCCCTCTGCTGTGAGCAGCAAAGAACATGTGTGAATAAATCCAACGTTCACTAGTTCAAATGTTCTGATGACTGATAAAATAGAAAAAGATAACTGTGAACCTGATGCTTTTTTTTTTTTTAAGATTACATCACGTTGTTTCTTTTCTTATATGTCAAAGATGATTTTGAACACATGGTAGATCTTTTCATTGTGTTGACTGCCTCATGCATTTGCCCACTGCAAGCTAACTCGTTTCTACTGCACCATTGTTCAGGAACCAGAAATTGCCATTTTAATCACATGTGTCCGCTAATTAACATGTCAGACTAATACAATGCTGGACTCTCATTCACCAAAACTGAAGCACAGACTTGTTGGAAGGGCTGTACCACACGGCAACCATATTTATCACTAGCACACAGCTAGCAGCTACGCGTGTCAGTCGAAACACTCACTATTAAGCCTGAGGAAAATCCAACATGAGTGAGTTAAAAAACAAAGTTTAGTCCTAATGCAGTTATTAAAAAAGGAGTGATGGTGTTGGGTCTGTGTTTCCACAAACCCCGCTAATTCTAGAGACTTATTCATCATGAAGAAAACAAGACAGTCGATCGATCCATTACTTGTGCAAGGGAGGCCTCGTCTGTGTCCAGCACGACAATGACCCCAATGGTGGCCTCCTCTCGCTGCCTTTTATTGACAATCCTCAAACAATAGTTTACAAAGCACCTCCCCTTGCAACCCCCCTTTGGTTACATAGACAAGGCACTGTATGTAAGTGTGTGTGTGTGTGTGTGTGTGTGTGTGTGTGTGTGTGTGTGTGTGTGTGTGTGTGTGTGTGTGTGTGTTACCTCCTGCTGACCAAAGGGTCATAAACCCAGGAAGTTTACATCAAAAGAAACAGATCTTTCAGATAGGATGTATCTACAATAAAACCTCCCCCAGCACAGAGTGGCTGGAAAGGTGGTCAGGATCAAAGGAATGGCTTTGATCCTACTGCTTAAACTAAGACTGTACAAATTTAAGAAACACAATGGCAACATTCAACAATTAGACTTAACAGATGGGCTCTAAAGACAAGACACATTTTTATGCCACATTAAAACACATTTTTTTCATGGTCTAAGTTGGATGTTTTAGCACGGGCACCTCAGGGGAATGACTCCCTTTTGCAGCCTGTCTCAAGTGACCGTTTGGCACTTCTTGTTGGCTTCATTTTCAGCACCTAGGCTGATATAACTGAAATAAAACAGAGCAAACTGATTTATTTAATATTTTGATTTAACAAACAGAAACTGCATCTTCTGTCTTCTGTTATACCGCATCAAATTTGATGAGAGTGCATTTCTCTTTTACATGTGATCATTAGTTCTCTTTTTAACAGCTTTGACTGATTTCCAGATTTCAGATGCAGAGTGGGAGGACATGTTGGAGGGCTTTGATGAGCGGAGTTACCTGAGCGCTCGGCGCTGGAAGCCCGGAGATGACCCGTACACTCTGTACGCTTTCAACCAGAGAGAGAGTGAACGCATCCCCAGTGATCGAGCCCTGAGAGACACTCGACACTACAGGTACAAAACCACAGAGTGCAGTATATAAAACGAACATGCACAAGTATAAATGACAACACACAGAGAAGTCTGACACAATACAACGTGTGTTGTGTTAAAGACGACAGACGAGCTTCAGAAAGTGCAGATTCTTTGTAGCAAAATGTTTCTGCAGCACCTGAAAGACAAACCTCTGGAGGACTCTATTTATTACAGGCAGACTCTACAGAGTTATGTATAAATCTATCACAAGTTTGCATCCCTGCATAAAAGGAGAGCTTATCACACAAAACAAACTCATGTTGCCTGCAGGCATAAACAAACACATCAACAAACACACAACAACACCACAGATCAGCTTTTAGTATTACAGGTATGTGTGCGCACATAAGCGCGCACGCACCGAATTAAAGCAGCAACTCCTGGAGTTCGTAATGAATCCCCTATCTGTACTAAAACAAATTTAGATTATGGAACCAACACGTTTTCATAGAGAAACCACCAAATTACAATCCGCCTGTCCGCTAAGAAATTAAATTAAACCAAAATAGAAATCCTCTTAGCAGAGCGCCGTCTTCCTCTGTTGGAAAGACGCTCAGCAGGAAGATAAGGAGCTTGCCGCATTGACAGCAGCTCCCTACTTGTATATTTCAGGAGATAAAAACTTCCAGGCACTTGTAGAAGGCGTTCAGAGGTCCAGTGTTGTTGGTTGAGATCGTGTGGGATACACAAACACGGCTTTTTTGCTGAGATTCTGTTTCTATTAGGCTTTCAACAACAAAGCCACGTCTTTGCATTGATATATAATTTTTTTCTTTTTACAATTTTTTTTTTGAGTTTTGTTTCCTGGGTTTTTCTCACCCGGCCATAATTGATGTGCCTAGAAAGTCTGGGAGCAAAGTTTATCCACCCGACGTAGTTTCTAATGATTAACCCACACACTGGGTGGTCTGTTTGCTCCTTGATTTCAAAGCAGAACCAGCATTGCATCTAGTTTGCAAACTTTCTCTCGTGCTAAAAAAATAGTGCAAAATCTCTTTCTGACTGACGGAAATAACATTAAGCGAAGAAAAAAAAGCCATGCCAATGTTGAATCTGTCTTCATTTTAGATCAAAACAGTAAGTACCAAACTGCAGTACCAAAAGTTTTTCAGGAGTCTCTAAGCGGCAGTGAGATGCACTGGATCCACCTGAGTTGTGCAATATATCTTAGATCTTTAATTAAATCAGGGAATAACAGAAGCTGTGGGAACATAAAATGAAAAATGGAGTGAAAAGGATTTTTTTAACAGTTTATATATAGATTTATAGGTTTTTGCTATGCCCCCCCCTCTTTTTCCTAATTGACCTCAGTGACATGGAACTCTAATTATTGCTCCAGACCACATGGTCCCATAAATTAGACAGCATATCAGCTTCTTAGGTCCTTATGTAAAATCAAGCCTTAGAAATCTCGGTGTCGTATTTGACAGCTCGATGTCGCTCGAGCAGCATTCTAAGCAGCTGGTCCGAAACTGTTTTTATCATTTACGGAATATTTCTAAACCCAGACTAATGGTATCAAAGCTTGAACTTGAGATGATTATTCATGCTTTTATTTCTTCTCGTTTAGACTACTGTAATGGCCTTTTTACTTGTTTTAACAAATCAGCCTTAAATCGTCTTCAGACTGTGCAGAATGCTGCAGCACGTCTCTTAACAGGCACCAAGAGAAGATCGCATATCACTCCAGTCTTGGCCTCCCTTCACTGGTTGCCTGTAAATTTTAGGTTTCATTTTAAAATTTTAGTTCTAACCTTTAGGGCCCTGCATGGTCAGGCTCCTCAATATTTATCTGACCTGCTGAAACCACATACATCTTCTCGGGCTTTAAGGTCATTAGATCAGAGACTGCTGGTGGTACCGCGCACTCGTTTTAAAACTCGTGGGGATCGGGCCTTTCAGACTGTGGCACCATGGTTGTGGAATTCTCTCCCACTGTCTCTTCGCTGCACGGACTCCATTGATTCTTTTAAGAAACAGCTGAAGACATTTGTATTTAGAAAAGCATTTGATTAATTTCTTCTTATGCTGTTTTATAGTTTTATTGTTTTACATTGTTTTATTTACTGTTATATTGTTTTTATATTCCCATTTCCTGTGTTGTAAAGCACTTTGTGATTTTTATCTGTGAAAAGCGCTATATAACTAAATTTTACTTACTTCCTTCAAACATCGGGGAAAACTTACTTGGTAATGGATAATGGATTTGAGTGTAGCTTTAGGTCATGCCCTTCTATGCATCCAGTTGACAAATGTTCAACATGCTACTTTCTTCAGACATTCGTTATGCTGTTTAAGCTCCTTCAGCTTGCTTAAAGTGTGTCTACAAGCTGCTTTGCAACCCATCTTCATCCCAGTTCTGTTCTCTTTGAGGGTTTTGGTGCTGCTCATGGAGGGGCGTTGATGTCCCATACCACAAAACATGATTACAGATCGCAATCCTTTTCATTTTTTTCATGATTTTTTTTACTAGTATATGTATAGTATATTACTTCATAGTATATGAAGTACATGTCCAGCTTGAACATCCGTTGTCCTGTTTTGCACATGTGTATGTGAGCCAGTGTTTGCTGTGTGATTAACCTCCTAAGACCCGAACTCTTCCACAGCATGCATTTTTAATTTCTCTTTGATATTTGGGCATATTGGGGCGCGATGAATGTAAAAACAAAGAATTTTTTACCTTATTTTTGTTTTTAAGAAAAATGAGAGCCACATATGAGGATATTCGTTTAAAATTTTGATAGAACAGTAGCAGTATAATGTCCTTGTAAGTGGATATCAGGCCCTTGTAGAGCAAAATTAAGTAGTTTGGTCTAAATTACCCAAAATGTGATGTCCACATATGTGGACCCCAGGTCCTAGGAGGTTAAAGGTTACAAGGCAGCTCATGGTGACCCAGCTCCCTAAGAGGAAGCTGCATGTGGGTGTTTGTTGGGTGACTGTTGGTTTTGGCAGTCGTGCTGAACATGGTCATGTCCTGATTGGTTGCTGCTGCTGTGGCTGATGGTGATGAGCACAGCAGGTTACAACCTCACAGGCTATAATCTGTTAGCGTAGCCGGCATGTACATCACTGTGTGCGGATGTGTTTTGACGTGTGATGAGGAGATTGATGTCTGACTCAGTCATAGCTTGTCTGCTGCTTCCAACACTGACTGTGTGCGCGTGTGTGTCTGTGCACAAGTGTGAGTATTTCTGAGTGTTTATCCATATGTGCACGCTAATGTGCGTAAGTGCACATTGTGCCGATCGTTTGCATCATCTGCTGTGCTACCGGAGGAGGGAAATTCACTGTCGAGCTGACATAAGGCGACTGAGAAATGTGTGAGTTGTGTGTCTCATTGTGTGTGTGTGTTAGAAAAGTGAGAAGGATGTGTAGGAAGGGGGGACCAGGGATACGCTTACACATTAATCTGTTAGCAGGGAGGTAGGGGGCTGATGGTGCTCATTTATCTCATATAGGACAGCGAAGTGTGCGTGTCTGTCTGCACGCATGTGTGTGGATGGGGAGGGGGGTTGCTGTTATGTGATTATCTGTTAACTCAGTTACCTTGTAGCTGTAGATCACAGGAGCACTTGGCAGGGGAAAATGAAGGCGCCTCATCCTCTTTTAGGATTGGAAAAAAGAAGAAAAACTGCAGTAAAATCTTTGACTGTAGCTACTGAGGTATTCTTAGAAACACCTTCTTTTCTACTGCAGAGTCATGGAGGTACTTCCTACACCTTGGCAGGGTTCCCAAGAGGAACTATTTGGCTTAAATTAAAGGTGGTGTGAGGGCTGGTGGGAAGGAAATTGGATAAGACAAGACAAACGGATATGGGAATGATGCAGCTGGGAACTGCGTGCCGTGTTTGAATGTTAACCTTATCTTAGGTGTTTGATTCAATGCCAAATATTTTCTGTTCTCACCTTTCACAAAAATAAGCACAGGTTTAACAACTTGGAGGTTTTGATACCATGGTGATGTATGCTTGTTCCCATTACTTCTATGTGCAGAAATGTAAAAAAAAAAAAAAAAAAATCCAAAACAGACAAGAAAAGCATTTCCATTTTGTCTAGTGAACATATTTATATGTTCAGAAATATTTCTGCTTATGCTGAAAATCAGTGGCCCCATCTAAAGAAACCAAGTCCAAGGAAATTGACTGACAGGCCATCTCTCTAAAGAAGCAACTCAGCAATGAACCTTGAAAGCTAAATAGAAAGACACAAAACCAAGAAGAATTTTAGATTACCACTCTAAAGGAAAGCACCAGAAGCGAAAACACAGCAGGTTTAGTGAAGCTGCTTCAGGTCTGTTATTTTCCCAGTGGGGCAAGGATAAGCTAAAGATTAGAGAAGCAAGCTTTTGACCTGAAGATGCTAGGTTCCATATTGCCTGCAGGCTTGGAGAGATCAGGAATCTATAAGATCCGTAACCCCTGATGGTAAGACTGTGGCTGCGACCACAGAGATGAATGCAGTGCAGGTGGAAATTGTACGATTTCCGAGTTTGTGTATACAGGGGGTAAATGTGTCGGCAAGAGAGATGCAGTTGGTAAACTATAATAGATGATTACTTAATATATGATTGCAAGGTGATGGAGTGGTTAGCACTATTGCCTCACAGTGAAAAGGTCCTGGGTTAAAATCTGGGTGCTTGTAAGTACCCCACCTCTTACCCCGGTCCCAGCTGGTTGCAGCAAATGGTTGCTCCTCCCTGAGCCTGATTCTGGTGGAGTTTTCTTAATGGTAAAAGGATGTTTTTCCTTCCTGGTGTCACCAAGTGCTTGCTCAGATGCGGTCGTGTGATTGTTAGGGTTTTATCTCTATTATTGTAAGGTCTTTACCGCACAGGATAACGTGCCTTGAGGCAACAGTTGGTGTAATTTGGCATATATAAATAACATTGAACTGAAAAGTATTTTTGAGGTTGGGCTGCTTTCACCAACAATGCCAAAGCCTAGCACTGAAAACTAAGGCTACTCAATTAGCCCTAATCTTCAATTAACCGGAAGGCAAAAAGCACAGTGACAATTATTTCATGATCTTGAGTATTTAACATCATTAATTATGAACTCACTGAATTTATTAAAAACGTAATAAATGAAAAATGTGGTGGCTGATTCAGTTCAATCTTTGACCAAAGTCTGCCTTGGTAGAGCCACCTATACCTGCTGATCTCTTCAGCAGGATGTCTGCAGATGCAGACAGGGGCAACAAGAGGCCAAGGAAGCAGCTGACTTAGCCCAAGTTGACACCATTGCAACCACGAGCTTTTCATCCTCGAGGTTTAAAAAGGGAAGCTGTGTTCTTTATTTATAAGGTTTTTAGCAAAAACAAAAAAGAAAGAGGTCACAAAACAGTTGCAAAAGGGTAATTGTTTCATTCCTGTTATCTTATTTTCATAATCACTAAAAGCCAAAATTATAATTGAAATTAAAATCTGATTAAACAGCCAGCTCTACTGAAGGTAACTCTGGGCTACAGTGTGGTTAGTATATTTTATACATTAATTTTGCAGCTGTATGAATCTCACATTGATCCTCAAGCTGTTTGTTGTTTGTGTCTGTGCGTTGCAGAGTCACTGCATTAAGAACAGTGGTGTTCAGGTTGGTAGGGGGTCCAGAGAGGTGTGGAAAACAATTTCTTTTGAAGCAGTGTTTTGTATATTTATTTATTTGTATTTTTGAAGGGAAGGCAGGATGTCCAGGTTGTTACTGCGTATGGGGGGAGTGCTTCTGTCTCTATCTTGTGTTTGACGGTGGAACAGTGGAGTGTATGCAAGAGGAAAGAAATGAGAAGAGAGCTACAAACAGCTTAAGCAAAGATAGGAAGATAGAAGAGAGAAGGTGATAAGAGAAAGAGGAGGAAGAAAAGTCAAGTGGAGATTAGGGAAGGGAGAGAAGGGGAAGTGGTAGAGGAGGAGACTATAGGTGAGATGGGGGGAGATGCCACAAGCTGCTGAGAGGAGAGATAATTGCCACATGCAGAGCTGAGGAAGCTGTGTATGTGTTGGGGTGTGTGTGCTTGTGTGCGTGTGTGTATAAACCACTCCACTTCAGTGCGCTGCTATTATCTCGGTGAACAGGGGAACCTCCCTCTGTCTGCTCTCCGGCAGACAGTCTATAAGCCCAACAGCCGCTTCGCTGCAGGGATTAGATCCAAGTAGGGAGACAATGGGCTGATACAGTACAGGGAGGAAACATGTCCTACAGTTATGCACAATAGGTTGATATGGCAACAGGAAGTGTGTAAGAAAAATGTTTTAATGCGTGAGTAGACAACAAAAAGTGATGTTCAGTGCAAGACAAGTTGTTAAAAAACAAACTTTTATGTATTGAAGAAATATCGAAAGCACTTTTATCAACATGCCATAGAGAGAAATATCATCTGTATATACTGTCTCACTATCTTCAAATGCAGAAAATATGCATAAATATATTTTACACATTTTGTTCCACTGACTTCACTTTTATACACTATTTGTCAAAACTATTCGCTCGTACGCCTTCACACTCATTTGAGCTGAAGTAGCATCCCATTCATAATTCATAGGGTTTAATATGATGCCGGCCCACCCTTTGCAGCTTTAACTCTTCTGGGAAGAGTTTAGGGGTGTGTTTATGGGAATTTTTGCCATTCTTCTAGGAGTAGTTTCGTGAGGTTAGACACTGATGTTGGACGAGAAAGCTTGACTTTCAGTCTCCACTCTAATTCATCCCAAAAGGGTTCTGTCGGGTTGAGGTCAGGATTTTCTGCAGGCCAGTAATGTTCTTCCACATCAAAGTTGCTTATCTATTTCCTTGTGGACCTTGCTTTTTACACTGGTGGGCAGTCATGTTGGAACAGGAAGGTTTCCATCCCCAAATTTTTCCCGCAAAGTTGAGAGTATGAAATTGTCCAAAATGTGTTGATATGCGAAGCATTAAGAGTAACTTTCACTGGAACTAAGGGGCCTGAAAAACAACCCCACACCATAATACCCCATCCAACTTTACATATTCATACAAGTACCGTTCTCCAACTGCTAAACCCAGAGTCATCCATCAGATTGCCAGATGGAGAAGCCATGAAGCTCTCTGCACACTGTTCTTGAGCTAATGTGAAGGGCACATGATGTTTGGAGGCCTGTAGTGGTTGAATCTGCAGAAAGCTGGCGACACCTGCGCACTATGCACCTCAGTATCCACTGAAAGTGGAACTGTGTGTGGAACTGTGGAATATTTATTAGTGAGGAAATTTCATGACTGGACATGCTGCACAGGTTCATGTTTTGTTTTTATTTATTTTATTTATTTATTTTTTTAACCAGTGTTTTTCTATATCACAGGAAGTATTTTTATTTCTTTTTTTTCTTTTCTTTTCTTTTCCTTTCTTTTTCTTTTTTTTTTTCATGCGTTTTAGGTTAAAAGACCTCACCATGTGGTTGAAAGAATGTTGGAAACATTGTTTGGCTGTCTGTTGAATATCCTTTCCTTTAGTTTCTCACATGGAGCAGCTTCCTTTAGATTTTTCGTACATGATCTTTTTATTAATTAGAACAAAAAATAGAAACACAAAATACCAAAGGGCTGATTGTTTGGAAATTAAGTTCAACATGCAGGCAACAAAAAGTGTCTGAAAGCATTTTGGATGCAGAAATGCTGCATTATACTTACATTGCAGTTTTGCTGTTAAACCATGACCATTTTTGACTATGGACACACTTTTACTGTTGCAAAGGTATTTTTTGGGTTTATTTTTGCACAAGACAAGATTTATTTAAGTATTTTAGGTCAAACTCCTGCACGTTTGCTTTATTTTGTTACCTGAAAAATTTAAAATACAGTATTATGACAAGCCCTCTGCTGTCTTGGAAGGAGTTACAGCCTCCTCTTTAAAAGGTCATCCTCCAACTCACCCATTTGGTCACTGCCCTCTTGTCTGTTATGTACTTGACACAAACCGTCTTTGGTGATTACTTTTTTGTTAGTTTATCTTCCTATTTCTATTATACTCATTTGTCTGTGCTGTCAGTTATCAGGCAAGGCCCTAGGGAGAAATAATGGTATTAAAGTGGTTCCACAGTCAGCCACATTGAAGCTGGTGTAAAAACATTAAAAATGTGTAAAACTATCATCCTTTCTGTCCTCTGAAGCACATCTGAACAACACACACTGCGTAGCATACAATTTGTCATTTTCTTTGTTTTGCCTCAGTGGAAGATGTGATAACGCTCCAGTGTTTTGTTGTTACTGCTCCAAAATGGAGGCATCTCTCCTGCAACCAGACAGTGCTGCAGGGAGAAAAAACCCAACAGTCCATTCAGTCACTTACTAATTATTTGATTACATTTTGACCCTGTGATGCTCAAACACTTATTACTAACTAGATCATGCAGTCGTTCAGCACTGCCCTGCCTGTGCGTGTGAACGTGTGTGTTACATGTGCACACTGGCGTCAGTGTCCTTTCACACTCAGTCGGCTACTTAGTCATATTTCCATGAATCACAACAAGCAGCTAAACATTAATCACTGTATTAGCTCTGGTGCCTCCCACGCTAACACTTGTCATCCTTCTCAGATCACAAGCCTCGAAAATACACAAAGAAAAAATCCCTCTGAACTCTGACGCTAAATGATTTTTATTATCTCTTGTCAGGCTTGCTTATTTGATTACCTGCTCTGGTGATGAATGATCAGAGTCTGGTATCAAAAGCAGATGGAAGAAACATAAAACAACCTCGAGGCTCACATTTTCTTTATATCGATGTTCTACGAAAATGCTCGGATGTGGAGAAAAAAAAATACAGGTCTGACCTCCAAAAAGTATAAACACCACCCACTGCATTACTTTATTTGCTTCTTCCCAGTAAGCACAGATTTGGTGATTTGTAACACATTAGATGTCTAGACTTTTAAAGTGGAAGCACTTGACTATAATATCATCAGTCTTCTTGCAGACCTTCAAATAACCGCCTACTGGTTAGATTTATTGGTCATTCATGTAAGTCAGGTGGTGTGTCCATTGACAAAAAACTGAAGTTTTCTTGTTGATTGAATATTATCCTTTCAACCAATCAATCGAGTTTACAGAGGGTTGATGTTTTTGTTGTTGGCATGAGTTTTGCACTGGACAAATGTCCCTGCAATAATAGATACAGAGATAATGCAGAGACAAACACAACAATTATATGATCCCCCCCCCCCCCCAAGCTCTTTGGCGACTGTGGGAAGGAAAAACTCCCTGTTAACAGGAAGAAACCTCCAGCAGAACCAGGCTCAGGGAGGGGCGGCCATCTGCCGTGGCCGGTTGGGTGAGAGAAGGAAGGCAGGATGAAACACATTCTGTGGAGGAGATTAATAACAAGTACTTGTTATTTAAATTATTGTAATCATTAGGTTGCAAAGCAAAGTTACAGATGTTGTACATTTTATGCTGGGTAACAAAAAAAGTATAAAAGAATGAGTATATAGTTTATTTATAAAAACCTGATTTTCTTGATGAAATGTGGAGGATGAGTTCAGTAGCCGCACAGCCTGAGTGTGTTAAAAAGCGTGGTACTAGGGTGATAAGTCCTTTTCCTACTCCTGGCTCCTTATCTTTCCATCTATGGTGTGTGTTTCTTGTATGGTTGTGTCCTAATACAGGGAGTGCAGAATTATTAGGCAAATGAGTATTTTGTCCACTTCATCCTCTTCATGCATGTTGTCTTACTCCAAGCTGTATAGGCTCAAAAGCCTACTACCAATTAAGCATATTAGGTGATGTGCAACTCTGTAATGAGAAGGGGTGTGGTCTAATGACATCAACACCCTATATCAGGTGTGCATAATTATTAGGCAACGTCCTTTCCTTTGGCAAAATGGGTCAAAAGAAGGACTTGACAGGCTCAGAAAAGTCAAAAATAGTGAGATATCTTGCAGAGGGATGCAGCAGTCTCAAAATTGCAAAGCTTCTGAAGCGTGATCATCGAACAATCAAGCGTTTCATTCAAAATAGTCAACAGGGTCGCAAGAAGCGTGTGGAAAAACCAAGGCGCAAAATAACTGCCCATGAACTGAGAAAAGTCAAGCGTGCAGCTGCCAAGATGCCACTTGCCACCAGTTTGGCCATATTTCAGAGCTGCAACATCACTGGAGTGCCCAAAAGCACAAGGTGTGCAATACTCAGAGACATGGCCAAGGTAAGAAAGGCTGAAAGACGACCACCACTGAACAAGACACACAAGCTGAAACGTCAAGACTGGGCCAAGAAATATCTCAAGACTGGTTTTTCTAAGGTTTTATGGACTGATGAAATGAGAGTGAGTCTTGATGGGCCAGATGGATGGGCCCGTGGCTGGATTGGTAAAGGGCAGAGAGCTCCAGTCCGACTCAGACGCCAGCAAGGTGGAGGTGGAGTACTGGTTTGGGCTGGTATCATCAAAGATGAGCTTGTGGGGCCTTTTCGGGTTGAGGATGGAGTCAAGCTCAACTCCCAGTCCTACTGCCAGTTTCTGGAAGACCCCTTCTTCAAGCAGTGGTACAGGAAGAAGTCTGCATCCTTCAAGAAAAACATGATTTTCATGCAGGACAATGCTCCATCACACGCGTCCAAGTACTCCACAGCGTGGCTGGCAAGAAAGGGTATAAAAGAAGAAAAACTAATGACATGGCCACCTTGTTCACCTGATCTGAACCCCATTGAGAACCTGTGGTCCATCATCAAATGTGAGATTTACAAGGAGGGAAAACAGTACACCTCTCTGAACAGTGTCTGGGAGGCTGTGGTTGCTGCTGCACGCAATGTTGATGGTGAACAGATCAAAACACTGACAGAATCCATGGATGGCAGGCTTTTGAGTGTCCTTGCAAAGAAAGGTGGCTATATTGGTCGCTGATTTGTTTTTGTTTTGTTTTTGAATGTCAGAAATGTATATTTGTGAATGTGGAGATGTTATATTGGTTTCACTGGTGAAAATAAATAATTGAAATGGGTATATATTTGTTTTTTGTTAAGTTGCCTAATAACTATGCACAGTAATAGTCACCTGCACACACAGATATCCCCCTAAAATAGCTAAAACTAAAAACAACTTCCAAAAACATTCAGCTTTGATATTAATAAGTTTTTTGGGTTCATTGAGAACATGGTTGTTGTTCAATAATAAAATTATTCCTCAAAAATACAACTTGCCTAATAATTCTGCACTCCCTGTAACATTACATGTTTCCAAAGGGTTCTGATCATTTCACATGTTTCTGTGAGATCATCCACTGACGGTTGTGTGGTGGTGATGTAGATTTGTTTCTGTTCATCAGTCTTAGTCAAATAAACCAGATTGCATCCAAAGTCTACCTATTTTTTTGCTCACTGTGTGCAGCATTGCAATTCTAGGAATCATGGCTTCAAACGAAAGCGTCTGAAGCCCACTTGTTATTCTGAGCAAAGATGAGTTCTCTCAATATCGAATCCTGGCTCAGTTACAGGTTTTGAGGGGGCAGTTCATAGCACTCTCAAACACTTCATGGCAACTGGATCAGTTGTACCCAAAGCACGATCGGGCAAACTAAAAGACCTTGCACTATCAGAGGATCAATAACACAAACATTGTTCACTAAGATACAAAAAAAATCACCTTCATCTCAGAAAAAAGATTTACTAAATAAAGAATGGAAGAACTTTGATGGTTTAATAATGAGGAATAATTGATATAAATGTTAGATTTCATTTGCAAGAGATTCGCAATTTGCATAATTTTATTGTATATTAAATTATATATGCAAAGACATGCAGTTAGTGGGGTTAGGTTTCTGGATTGGTGCAAAAGGTACCCCGCCTCTCACCCTTTGTCACCTAGGAAGGCTCCAACCCCCTTCTGACCCTGAATTGGATAAGCGGGAGGAGGGATGGATGGAATAAGTTATATTCATAACGATATTATATTTTATTAACTGTAACTCTGTGTTATAGTCACTGAGTTATTATTCTTCATTAGAAATATAATATTGTTTCTTTCATCATTAGAAATATCTACGCAACATTTTTTCCCCCCTAATGTTAGGCTTTAAGTAGCAAAGATGCTAATATGCACCACATGTTTTAAAGTACTTTGAGGCAGGTTCCTGTGTCCTCCAATGTTCCCAGTTTATCCTGAATTCCAGTCCAGGATGTTCCCCAGTCAAAAAACACCAGTGGTTCCTCTTAAGTGTGCCACTGTTTACACTGGGTCTAACGAACAGCACAAACCACAGCAGAAAGCTCTCTGTGAGGCGAGGAAATCCCCTTGGTGTATTGTGGGTAATCTGCTGATGTGGAACCTGAGCTGCGAAGCACCCCGGTGCTCTACAACAGCGCAGAGTGACAGTGATGCTAAGCAGCTTTACCACAGCTAGCGTCTCAGCTAACCGTCCTGCTCTGTCTCTGAGATGAATGTGTGTCGAAACAATCACCGAGCAGACGACATTACAAGTGTATCTGCTCTGATACCTGATTAGATTTGTTTGACTTTTCTTTAGCCTCTGTGCTTTTGGATTCTGCCCTTTTTTTTTTTTTATCCCAGCTGCTGCTTTTCTTTGGCATCTTTTGCTCTGTTGATGAGTGCAGAGAATTACGGGGATTTACATTATGAGAAAAATACGCTGCATGTTTGAAACATGAGGCAGAGCTGCGCCTTGAAATAGACTGATGGTGGATTTGAGTGAAGCTCTGATGTCTCATTGATTTCACCTCTTAAATCCACTTTTCAGCTGTGAAGGTGAGATGCAGAAGAAGAAGAGGAAGCAGATTAAAAAGTTTTTAAGTCCTCGTATATTTTGGGCATGAATGGTAAAATGTAAAAAGCCGCCCGGTCTGAAACACACAGTGGCTGGTGTTGTGTTTTGCACTGCTGCATCTATTGTGTTATTTTAGTGTTTCATGTCTCTCAGATAAAGCAAGCTGAAGAAAAGTGTTGTAGCTATAAAAGTGCTGCGTAAATCTCATCACAACACTACAAGTTAAGCCAAAACTGATTATATCTTCTGAACCCCCAAACCCATCTGGAGGTTTGGAAGATTATAAACAGGAAGAAGGGAAATCATTACTAAAAGATTAATTGCGATTATGCAATAAAAAAATAACTCTTTCCTTTTGGGCTAGGTTAATTAAATTGCTTGTTGTGCAGCACTGTTTTTGGGTTTAATTGTGCCATAGAAATAAACTGACTTGACAAATTTACTTGATTTAAGTCAACCAATGGGGGATGCAAGGAAGTATACCTTTGTTTTAGGTCATTTGATTCCCAATCATTGGTAGTAGATTACAGTGGGTCCAGAATTTGTGGGAGTACGTTTGGATACATATGCTTTTCATATCAGGTACAAATGGTTTGTTTTCAGTTCTCAAACTTGTCAGACTCTTTGGTTGGTTCTCACAAAAGAACAAAAAAGAACCGTAATTACCCGTGAAACACACACACACTGATGGAGGCAGTTCTATGCATGTGCATAGAGCTTTCTTTGAGCTTAAAAAAAGGATTACATAGAATGTGATCTTTTTGGCTATTCCTCCTTAACCCAAGTGCAGAAATACACAAGGGTGAGCCAGAGGATCAAGCTGAGTGACAGTTTGATTGAGCTTTTATACAGGTGCAGTGCTTGATTGGAACACAGGAGTCAGGCACTGGTCAATTCAGCCATGGTGGAAGGCTAGATGAAGGATAGACAATGAAAATGATGAGCTCAGCAGGAGCTAAATGGAGGAACCAATCAGGAATAGGGTCTTATACATAATTAATTTGCGTGCAAGATAAAATAGTTCATCACGCTGTGAGGGGTTGGAACATAATGACCTAGGACTGGAAGAGATCTCAACACTCTGGCTGATCTGTAGATGGAAAAATGAAAACCTGACGACAGGATCGCATCGATAAATGTACAGTTCAGCCTGGCCTTCTTGTGACCTGCACACCAGTGTAACCAATCAGTATTAAAAACAAATTAATTTAATTTCATGCTCTGAAATATGGTAATTATGATATTATTTGATAGTTAACTGCAGAATTTATGTAATATCTACCTACACAATGTGAATGGGGCCACATAATGGCACAGTGTGTGTGTGTTTGTGGATTTGTGTGTGTCACAGGGGTTGCGGCAATCATCGATTGGTCCAGTCACGTATTGATCCATCTTCATCGATTGGCTGGTGTAAGTGCCTGTCAACCATCCTGTCACTGCCACTCCTCACATGAAGGATTGCTGTTACATCCACTACTTGTCGTCCTCCTGTGCTGAGCATGTGTGTGTATTACTCTTGTGCTGTGCAGCTCCTTTTCTCTTCTTTTTCTGATCATTTTCTCCTCTCCTTACCTTCTCCATCTCCTTCCCCCCTTTTACTTCTCTCCGCCATTTTCTCTCATTTCTGCTTCAGGCCATATCTAAATTGAGCTGGACCCAGAGAACAGTCAATACTGCCTGATCCCTGCAGATGTGTGTTCTGTGTGTGTTGGGTTTTTTAAATTTTAAAGTAAAAGATGGACGGAAAAAAGGAGAAGAAAATGGAGGCATAGAGTGTGTTTGACAGTTCAACACAGAACCTCATGGGGTGCACAGTACATGCATCCAGAGGGGGTGTAAGGATCTTAACTTCGGGTCAGAAATCTTTTTGAATATTACCTGATAACTGCACCATTTCCCAGTCATTAAGTGTACAATTAATATATGAATTAGAGGACTGGTATTTATATAGAGCTTTGTTTTTAGAGCTCGTTTATTCTAGTTGCATTCACCCATTCACACATGTGCACTTTAAGGACTCACACACACACACAGACCGATGGAAACATTAGGGGTAATTTCGGGTTCAGTATTTTGCCCGAGGACACTTTGACATGCAGACAAGCAGAGATGGAGATCAAACCACTGACCTTTCAACTAATGGATGACCTCGTAAGCCCCTTCAAAGACTAATGTGAACCACTGTGCTCTGCCATAAGATTCAGTACACAGCTAAATATTACATTATACTCATTTGAGGTTTAGTCTACACTATTCCTACTTTTTCTTCCTACCAATTCTGCTGATTCTTGACTAATTATGGATTTCTTCATCCAGAATTTTAAATCTGTATTCCTTTTGACTGCATGAAACTAAATATAAACTAAACCATGAGTAAAAATGTGATGGTACCTGATACGTTGGCAAATAATGTCCAAAATAGGCGCTGACTAGTCACATTGGCCAAACAAGGTCAATGTCTAATTGTGTGTCAGTTCTAACATCCCAGCAAGAGTGCACTGAGTGCAAGAAAGAGCTGTTTTATGTGCAACTTTTTAAGTGGCTGTTCTGCAGAGGTAGGTTGTTTTATCATTTTACACTGTTGGCAACATACATCCCACATTGGTCTTGAGTAGGGCAGATAAGAGTGTAAAGATATGTAACATTTAACTTCCCAGATATCTTAGTAGGAAACATAGAAGTGCTATTTCAACAGCACATCTCTGTTCTTCTGCATAATAAAGAAATGCTGCTGTAAGAAATCTATCGCCACAACAGTTTGGGCATAAGTTGTAAGAAATATGTAAAATTACAGAGAAAGCTCTGGTAGCTCATAGCTCAGACTCTAATGTAATCATAAAACAACGTTTTTGTTAATTCACACAAATGTACTAATTTTTGTTATTACGCCGAACCCCCCCAAACCCCCCGGATATTTCTATAATAATGAAAAAAAGGAATGTTTTTGTCACTTAAATGTTTATGCGTTACTTTGGTGCAGTGGGAATGGCCATGAGGAAACTCTTTATGAGAAGGAAAGATGTCCTGAAAATAGAACACAAGATTTATATTTATCATAACTGTCCAGTCGGCCAGGTTCAAGTGTTTGCCGGGTTGCTTTTGGTTCCTGGGGCTTATGTTTGACACCCCTGCTTTACATAGTAATGCATTTGTTATAACAACTTTTCAAGGTGAAGTGCAGCATATTTGTTGTTGTCAAAAGTACCTATAGTTTAAGCATGGCCAGATATTAGTTACAGCCTTTTGTCATTCCTTTGTTATGTTTCAGACTGGTGATGAGTCTGAAATGCTCAAAACCAAAATTAATAGTTAAACAGTAACTTTGTATTAGAAAGCTCACTGCTCTATTCAGGTATTTGACCGTATTCATTATAATTCGGCACAAAAGCAGAAAATATTATAATGAAGGACAACTGAGCAGATTTTCTTCTTCGTAGGTCACGTTTTTATTATTTTATCATTATCAGAATAGTTATTAATTATTTCATGCAGTAGCTGAAATGTGGCTGTAAAGTTCTTTCGGTTGAAAATCCATGTTCTGCTTGCCTGGACTCGTGCAGTGCGAGGAAATTGTTGATGATCTTACAAACAGCTGGATGCAGCTTCACGCCGAAGCCCTCCAACATCATCTCCATGCACGGGCACACACAGACACACAAAGACCAAAACCTGTGCACAGTCGCACACAAAAGCACCATCAGTCACCCCTGCTGAGCTGTTGATAATTACAAGTAAAACTCTGCAGTAAACACCCACCTACACTCACACGCGAGTTGAGAAGGAGTTTTATTGCAGTTTGGAGCTGCTGGGCCTCTGTTCTCTAAGCAGCATGCAGAGTTCACTAATAACTTTCAGCAGAGATGGAAAAAATAAAGCAAGCATGCAGAGGCTGATGGACAGATTAAACACATACATCATAAACATGCATCAACTAATGAGCGAGTTAGGGATTGAATGAGCAAATAATTGAGTGAAGCGATTAACAAGATCAGATGAATAATTAACAAATGAACAGGGGAGAGGGAGAAGTAAACAACAGGAAAATGAACACAGGTGACGGAGCAGACGCCCGAGTGCACGAAACGTTGAACTAATCAGATTCTCAAAAGCGTCAGACTTCCAACACCTTTCAATTCTCACACTGCTGTGCTGGGGTGCGCTGAAACGAGATGAAACAGCTGGCAACGAGCAAGCCGCGCCTCCACAGAAATCAACCCCATAGGTTTCTACAAGCTGTTACTCCAACCTGTAGTGATATTTTTAAATGAAGTGACTTCTAGCTGCCACATGTAAAATGTATTGTAACCTTTAAAGCTCCTACTTCAGAGTCATAGTGTGTGACGAGGATCTAATGAACATCAAGTTTGATGCATCTGGACTGTAAATTCAAATTCAAATTCAAATTTGGGACCTGGTATACACAGCCACTGTTTCTTCCTCTTTCTTGGCAAACTCATAACAGCCGGAGGATACATCACCCAAGCAAGGCGTTCTATTGCCAATTTAGCTTAACTTGGGATTTCAAAAACAAAGTTTTCTTCAATAATTTCATAAAAACTACTTATTCTTCCTCCTAAACAATAAAAACATAACCAACAATTAATAACAAGGAGATAATGAATCCAAACAATTGTCTCAGGGCATGAAGTGGTCTGCTTTTCAGTTAACACCAAGACAAAATTATTCACTAATTACTGAATATCCAAAAAAACTGAAACAAGACAGCGTGCATTTCATTGCTTTGTCCTGGTAGTTTTTTTCAGCATGTTAGAATAAATGAATAACATTTCTTGCAGCTTTTACACAAAACAACCTTGATTCAAAACCTACAGGCCTCACTTGACCTCTGTGCTTATATACACCTGCACCAGGAAACCAACAGGTGACCCTCTCCAAGTCGAGGTCAGCTGAGTTGTTATCGCTGAGTTGAGCCAGCTGTCTGAGACCTCGAATGCTAACAAGTGCTCCTTCCTCCTCATAAGCTCACTTCTGTTTAACTTGCACACAGAGGCTGCACAGAGTAGAAGAACACACACATAGGCATACTTACAAAGTTTATGTATCCAAACATGCACAAGTAACATGCATGTAAAGTCACACTCAAACATGCACACAAAATGCAGACAAACACACAACACAGATTTTTCACTTGGCTCGATTGTAATGATTACAGCATTTCAGCCTGAATTTCTTTCCTCCTTCTGGCTTTTGTCGAACAACTGCAATATGTTCCAGCTCAGCATGATGAAGTGTGCAGAGACAAGCCTGAACAGGCTCGTACAGATCTTTGTGCGTGCGTGCGCGCGCACACACACACACACACACACACACACACACACACACACACACACACACACACACACACACACGATCTCTCTCTACTTTTTTTTTTGAAGCAGCCTAAGTAGGACTACCGTTAAATAACCTATTAAATTAAACTTTTGTATAGCTCCCCAAAGTGTATTTTTCATATGTGCTAATTTTTTTATAGCTCAAATCCCAAATTCTGTATAAGGGACCTAAAAAATTTTTTTAGCATGAATGCAGTTTTAGTGAGAATTGTATAATTTCTTATCGTGTATAAAATGCAGGGATGATGCTCTTTAAATTAGGTTTATAACTCTCAGAGCCACACAAATGTACTGTTTGCCTTCTGATTATAAATAGAGTGCACTGAGGCCTGTGAGACAGGTGTGTAGAAGAGGGAACTGCTAGTGAAAAAAGTTCCACTTCTACATACCAGCAGCAAAACATTTTTAAAAGGTTTCACCCTGCGATGACAACAGAATTCGCCTGAAACATGTTCAAGATTTTTACTTTTCTGAGCTCAGATTTATAAGACACATGGAGCCCTAAGCTATATATGGCCCCAGTAATCACCAGTTTATGCCTCAGAACTGCTCAAGGCAAAGATAGTCTGTGCACTAAGTACACACAGTATACTAAATATACCGTACATGCACATTATGCACAATGTACACACAGATATAAAGAAAAAAAAGAAGAAGAAACAACTCTTTAAACATTAAGTGATTAAATAAACTAACAAAGCACAGAGGGTGAACGTACAGGGAGGGAGCGGGTGTGTTTTCCTTGTTTGAAGTGATCAATAATGACAGCTAGAAGTACCCAGAATGCAGATGGATCATCGTGGCCTCTAACGTCGGAGGTCGACCGTTCATCAGCTCAAATCGAGCGTGATGAAATATATCGCTGTTCTAGCCGAGTGAAACATCACCTCACGTTACATTACATTTAGCTGACTGGCTTTTAAGTGACTCGCTCGAGCGTGAAGACTTTGTCAAACACAAGTTAACACCCACACAAGGATGTTGAAACAAATACAGCAGGCTCCCAGTTGTGTTGTTACTTGTTAAGCATCAGGAACTTAGTAGGTGCTCTTGTTTTTTTTAAGCAGAAAAAGGCTTTACATGGCTCTAGAGAAAGGATTTCAGGGGTCACAGGTAAAACATAAAGTCGATTGAACTCTTGAACACAAAAGGCTTTGAAAACAGTAAGAACTGGGTTTATTTAGACAGTTTAGTTCAAGGGGGCGGGGTTAGGTTTGGGTGATTTTCTTCTATTGAACTTCACTTGAAGGTATATCAGTAACAATCTGATATAATCTGCATTAGAAAAAGAGACTGTCTGAATTGTTATTTATAACAAAAAGAGAGATTTGTTTTCATTGGAGCTTAACAAATTTGTGTATTCTACCAAGATCCAAAATGAGTTGCATTGTGATCATTTGATATTGAGTGTATATTTGTAGATTTCAGGTACCATGTTTAAACTAAAAATTCGATGAATGAATCACAGTTTGGACTGAAAAAATATAGACAGAGTAGAATGAGGGTCAAGATTTGAGGCCTGGGCTTTTACTCTACAGCCACATTGAGGGGCTGATCATTTTCAGTCAGAGGCAGTCGGTTCAGGACTGTTTGGCAGGCAGATAGGAGAACTGGCTCTCTGGCACATGGCTGTCTGCCTCCAATTTGATCCATTCAGAAGCTCTGAGATCATGAATCACACTCTAACCACAGAGCTGACCAGCAGACGGCACTTTTACCTTGATATATGATACAGTTTTTGCCCACAGAGATACTTCGGGCAGGTACACAAGCTTTGGAAGGCAGACGGTTTGTGCACAAAAAGGCAATATGTTAAAAACTGATTGTTGGTCGTCACATTGTGAGACTGTTGTTTTTCCCAGCATGCTCCTGGGTTCCTATAACTGGGCACTGTTATCAAATAAGGTTTTTTGGGGCACTTTTATCTTAGAAGAATGTTTTCCCATTCCAAAAGAGTAAGAAAAATATCATTTAAATGGTTTCTGGTGATTATATACAGTATTTGTAAATCGACATGTATGTATAACAAGCAAAAAAATTGTCTCTGCAGGAATATTTATATATGAAAACACAAAGCAGAGATTAGTATTGCCTTTTACAAGGAATTACTTCTGCTTACAATTACTTTATTAATGTTTTTATGTAACACTAATCCCACCCAGAACTGCATCGTCATTTAATCCCATTTGGTCCGACATGGTGATTACCACAATTACCAAAGTCCATCTGGATAAAGAGAAAAGAAAAAAAATACAGCTCCACTAGAAGTGTGTAGATTAGATCACATCAGATTAGTGGCAATAACTTCAATACTGTGCAAGTATTCAGATATAATCTGATAATGAAAAGTATGTTTTTCCCTAAATTAAAATTTTTTGCAACACTGATCATAAAACCCCCCAATTTCATCCATTGTATAAAGATCATCCTTTTTTAATCTATCTTTAGAAAAACAAATATATTTACATGAAAAATGTACTTCAAAAATTCAAAGCATGAGCAGAATTGCTGAAATGACCACTTTGAACCATACAAGGCAAACCTATTTAACTTTAAAATTTTACACTACTTTAATTAAAATGTGTTAATGGGAATAAACATAATGTGTCACACGTGAGCAGTTATTCCCACACAACTGGTTTATCTCAAATATGGCGCCTTCTCATTATTTTTGACTCACTATTTGTTAGAGAAGCGATATTAGCAGTGACTTCTTCCACAGAAAGAAAGCAACAGTATGAGGACCTGTGCAGTCAGCGTGGTTAGACTAGCAGCCCACTTTACTCATGGTTTCACATCTTTGCTAATCTTATACAAAGGTAAATAAAAACATAACCTGAGCAACAGTAAACATAATAAACATAGACCAGCTCATAATGGACAGCAAAACCAGGGAATATAGGGTCCATGTTCAAATGTGGATTAACATGTATAAATGTATATAGCTGGATCATATTGTTGATAATTTCACAAAAATTTGTAGAGCTGATGCTTCGATTGGTTATCACAGAAGCATAACCACAAAGTCAGACCTACTCGTGAGCAAAATGATAAATCTGGCATCCTCCAACCAGGAACAGGTTGAGAATGATGCTCCGATAATAAGAAAGGTATGTCAAGAGGGGAAGATCAAGATTGTCAAGAGGTAATTATGTGTACCATGAACGCTGGCAAATGGATGTTTTTTTAGTTGTAACAATGTTTGTCCATTCCAAATATGATCTTATCATTTATATGCTCTTATCGTCTATTCATTGACATTCACTGAATGTTCTTTTTTGTGCTGCAGCACATAAAAGAACATTCAGTGAAACAAAGTACTTTTCAAAACAATCGTGTTGGATTTTTCTGCTGACTTATTAATTGACAGGAAACAGATAAACTCATGTTCTCTGTCCTTCTAACATAAATGGGTAGAAGACGTAATTCATAAAATAAAGTAATAACTGATTACACTGCACTGAAAATATTATTCAGCGAGTGTCTCAGGGTGTCGAAGGGGAGACTTCTTGGAGCTAGGGACAGGGTGAAACTTTAGTTCAGGTAAATAAAAGGCTGCATTGTCATTTCAAACATTTGTATGCATGGTTTATGCACAGATTGATGCCTCCGCACTGTTTGTGAATGAGGTCCATTATAATTCATGTGGGTTTTATTAATGTAAAGACACAAGCTTGATTCTATGTTGTTATATTGACATCTGTTCATGTTTATTTATTCAGTTGTTTTTAGGAATCAAAATGTCTTTAAAATGAAGGTGATCCAGGAAGATCATGGATCATACTGATGATTATCTTCACTACAAATCTAACCTCTAACACCGGAAGATGATGGAAGGATCTGATCAGCAAGACTTCCAAATTTCATTTTTGTGCTTTAATAATAGTTATATGGCGAATCAAAGTTCATCATTCAGAAGCAGATTAAATTGAGAAACAAGTTATTGGGCAGGATCACTGACCAGAGGTGATAGTACGATTCCATCCACATTACATTGTTCTATAAATGTCATGGTCTCCGTGCCTGCCCGGTCGGCCCCACAAGGCTACAATTGCTGTTGCTGTTTTCTCCCTCTCTGCCTGGGCGGAGCTCACTGTGGGCTCCCGCCCTTGGCCCACACACACACCTGACAACACTCACCCATCATCACCGGGAGCACTATTTGAGGCTGGAACACAGATCCTCTCGTCGCTGGATGATTGTACCCCTAACGTTAGTGTTCTCACAGCTCTTGTGCTTCATATCCGTGACTTGTGATTTGTTGGTGACCTGCCTTCTCGTCTGCTTCAGATCTCCCCCCCCCGGACCTGCGACCTCCCTGCTACGGGAAAGTGTGTGAGTGTGAGCGGAGAAGACGTGAGCGAGTTACCCTGTGATTCCCCCTGGAGTTTTTGGATCCCTTCACTGTACATATATTGCACTGCACTGTAAATAAACCACACCTTGGAGATACCTTACCGCTCTGCGTTGAATCCCTGTACCAGATCGTGACAGAATCATCCAGCCACGGAAATGGATTCAGCAGACCCAGCGGTCTCGACTCCCACCCTCGCCACTTTGGCCACGATGCTGGCACGCCACGAGCAGATGTTCATTCACCTTCGAGCAGAGCTCGCGAACCTCACACAGGCCGTGGCTCAGCTAACACCGCTACCGGCCGCTCCTCTGGTCGCCGCTCCTCCGTTGGAGGCGCCAGTTCCAGCTGTAAGTGTCGCGCCACCTGTTCCCTCACCTGTTCACGTTGACAGATTCCTCCCTACTCCCAGGGCTTTCACGGGAGAGATTGATAAATGTGCTGGTTTTCTCACTCAGTGTACCCTTCAGTTTCGCCAGCAACCGCAAGCCTTTTCTACTGATGGTGCTAAAATCGCTTATATCGTCCAGTTACTCCAGGACCGTGCTCTAACCTGGGCTCAAGCTGCGCTTCAGGCGGAGCCGGACATCACCTTTTTTGACTTTCTGACTAAGTTTAAAGGTGTGTTTGACAGGAAAGCCACAACTGCCACCGCCGGCCAGCGCTTGCTTGCGCTTAAACAAGGTAAACGCAGCATGGCTGATTTTTCTATTGACTTTTCTACCTTGGCTGAACAGGCGAAATGGGGGGAAGAGGCCCTTAAAAGTGCATTGCTCACTAATATTAATGAGGAAATAAGGAATGAACTTATGCTCCGAGAACTACCTTCCTCCCTGGATGCGCTTTTGGTTTTGTGTATGCGGGTGGACGATCAGGTGCGCGCACATCGGAGCGCACGCGCGCGTTCGGGGCATGCCCCGCTGGACTTTTGTGGGACCCCTACTGCGGCCCATGGGTTGTGTGACGCCGACGCCGGGGATGGGGAAGAGCCCATGCAGCTTGGGCGCTCGCGGCTGTCGCCCGCGGAGCGCCAGCGCCGCCTTGCCTCCGGTGAGTGCGTTTACTGCAGCCGTAAAGGCCACTCTGTCTCCTCCTGCCCAACGCTGGCAAAAGGGCGCGCTCACCAGTGATTGTGAGGGTGCTGGTGGGCGATCTGTCGAGTGAAAGCCCTCTCCCCAGACTTCTTTTACCGGCTACTCTGCGTGTTCGGACTGTTTCTCATTCTCTCTCCGTTCTCATTGACTCTGGGGCTGAGCAGAACTTTATTGACACCTCACTCGCCGCCAAACTGAACATCGCCTTGGAGCCTCTGTCATGCCCCCTCCGCGTTCACGCACTGTCGGGCCAGCGCCTGCCTGACATCACTCATGTTTCTGAATTCCTTTCATTATCTCTCTCTGGCAATCACACAGAAAGGATTTGTTTTTTTTCGTTTAAGGCTCCTCTCACTCCGCTGGTTCTGGGTCACCCCTGGCTTGTCCTCCACAACCCGCATATCGACTGGGAGAAGGGTGCCGTACTAGGTTGGAGTGTGGCCTGCCATATGAACTGCCTCCGGGCTGCGGCTTCCCCCGTTTCGCTCCCACCCACGGCCTCGCCGTCGGACGCCCCGGACCTCTCGATGGTTCCGCGGGTTTATCATGATCTGCGGGATGTTTTTTGTAAGGATCGGGCGCGGTCCCTTCCCCCGCACCGCCCGTACGATTGTGCCGTCGATCTTCTTCCTGGAGCTCCGCTGCCGTCTAGCCGCCTGTACAGCCTCTCCCGGCCTGAGAGGGATGCTATGGAGCGCTACATCTCGGAGTCGCTGGCGGCGGGGTTGATTCGCCCCTCCTCTTCCCCTGTCGCGGCTGGGTTTTTTTTTGTGGATAAGAAGGATGGTTCGCTGCGGCCGTGTATTGACTTTCGGGGCCTTAATCAGATCACTGTTAAGAACAAATACCCTTTGCCGTTGCTTTTCTCCGCCTTTGAACTGCTTCAGGGCATGACCGTCTTTACCAAGCTGGATCTGCGCAACGCTTACCACCTGGTGCGCATCAGGGAGGGGGATGAGTGGAAGACCGCGTTCAATACGCATCGGGGCCACTTTGAGTATCTCGTGATGCCGTTTGGGCTGACTAACGCCCCCGCGGTGTTTCAGGCGATGGTTAATGATGTCCTTCGTGATTTTGTTAACCGTTGTGTGTTTGTGTACTTAGATGACATCTTGGTCTTTTCTAAGACGCTCGAGGAGCACAAGGTCCATGTCCGGCAGGTCCTGCTACGCCTTCTGGAGAACCGGCTCTTTGCGACTTCCACGTGTCGTCTGTGAGTTTTCTGGGCCACATTATCGAGAAGGGGGACTTGCGGACAGATCCGGAGAAAGTGCGAGCTGTGGTGGAATGGCCTACTCCTCCTGATCGCCGCCAAGTGCAACGTTTTTTGGGATTCGCCAACTTTTACAGACGGTTCATTCGTGATTTCAGCAGAATCGCTCTCCCTCTCACTAAACTCACCTCTCCCAAGGTTCCCTTCCAGTGGGATTCTGCCGCTCAGCGAGCCTTCGCCCTGCTCAAGGACCGGTTCACCACCGCTCCCATACTCCGGCAACCGGACCTTACACGGCAGTTCGTTGTGGAAGTGGACGCGTCGGACTCCGGGGTTGGGGCAGTTCTGTCGCAACAGATGGACGGTAAGCTGCACCCGTGTGCCTTTTATTCTCGCCGTCTCTCCCCAGCAGAGTGTAACTATGACATCGGGGACCGGGAGCTTCTGGCCGTCAAGCTGGCCCTGGAGGAGTGGAGACATTGGTTGGAGGGAGCAGCACAACCATTCATCGTCTGGACGGATCACAAGAATCTGGAGTACCTGCGCTCGGCTAGACGTCTCAATTCCCGGCAAGCCAGGTGGGCACTGTTTTTCGCTCGTTTTGACTTCACTATCACCTACAGGCCAGGAACACGGAACGTAAAGCCAGACGCCCTGTCCAGGCAATTCTCCATCACTGGGGAGGACTCGGACCCTGAGCCTGTCCTCCCGGCCGCCTGCGTAATTGGAGCCATCTCCTGGGAGATCGAGGGGCTCATCCAAGAGGCGCTGGAGACCGAACCGGATCCTGGCACTGGTCCACCTGGTCGCCTCTTCGTTCCTTCAGCCGTCCGCTCTCAGGTTCTCCAGTGGGCTCACACCGCCCGCTTTTCATGCCATCCTGGGGTCCTCCGCACCTGCTCGTTCCTCCGATGTTACTTCTGGTGGCCTGCTATGACTAGGGATGCCAAGGAGTATGTAGCCGCCTGTTCGACCTGCGCCCGGAATAAGCTTTCGAACCGCCCTCCACCGGGTCTTCTGCAGCCTCTCCCTACACCAGCTCGACCATGGTCCCATGTTTCTTTGGACTTTGTCACGGGCCTGCCGCCCTCCGCTGGTAACACCACCATACTTACCATTATCGATCGTTTCTCCAAAGCTGCACACTTCGTCGCCCTCCCGAAGCTCCCCTCGGCCTTGGAGACGGCCCGGCTCCTCACCTCCCATGTGTTCCGTCTTCACGGGATCCCCGAGGACATCGTCTCGGATAGGGGGCCGCAATTCACGTCCCGTGTTTGGAGGGAGTTCTGCTCCGCACTGGGGGCCAAGGTCAGTCTGTCTTCCGGTTTCCATCCACAGAGTAACGGGCAATCGGAGCGGGCCAACCAGGAGCTGGAAGCTGCCCTCCGCTGTGTCACTTCGCACAACCAATCGACCTGGAGTGAACAGCTTCCATGGATCGAATACGCCCACAACAGCCACACATCCTCCGCCACGGGCAAGTCTCCCTTCGAAGCGTCCCTGGGCTATCAACCACCTTTGCTCCCGGCCATCGAAGGTGAGCACTCCGTTCCTTCTGTACAGGCTCACCTCCGCGGGTGCCGTCGTGCCTGGCGGACGACTCGGGCTGCCCTGCTCCGTACTAAGGAGCGGAACAAGACCCTCGCTGACCGTCGCCGGACACCGGCCCCCGTGTACACCATCGGTCAACAAGTATGGCTGGCTACCCGTTTTGTGCCGCTACGGACTGAGTCGAAGAAGCTGTCTCCTCAGTTTATTGGCCCTTTTCCTGTTGAGGCCATTGTGAACCCTGTGTCTGTCCGCCTCAAGCTGCCGCGCAACATGCGCATTCACAATGTCTTTCATGTGTCTCAGGTCAAGCCGGTGCTCTCCAGCCCGTTGTGCCCTCCCTCCAGGGCCCCGCCGCCCCCCCGGCTCGTGAATGGTCAGCTGGTCTACAATATCACCCGCATCATGGACTCCCGGCGCCGGGGGCGGGGTTTTCAGTACCTGGTTGACTGGGAGGGCTACGGGATAGAGGAACGCTCCTGGGTGCCTCGAGCTGCTGTCCTGGATGTTGCCATGCTCCGGGACTTCCACCGCAGGCATCCAGGTAAGCCTGGTGGGTCACCGGGAGGCTCCCGTTGAGGGGGGGGTACTGTCATGGTCTCCGTGCCTGCCCGGTCGGCCCCACAAGGCTACAATTGCTGTTGCTGTTTTCTCCCTCTCTGCCTGGGCGGAGCTCACTGTGGGCTCCCGCCCTTGGCCCACACACACACCTGACAACACTCACCCATCATCACCGGGAGCACTATTTGAGGCTGGAACACAGATCCTCTCGTCGCTGGATGATTGTACCCCTAACGTTAGTGTTCTCACAGCTCTTGTGCTTCATATCCGTGACTTGTGATTTGTTGGTGACCTGCCTTCTCGTCTGCAGATCTCCCCCCCCCCCCGGACCTGCGACCTCCCTGCTACGGGAAAGTGTGTGAGTGTGAGCGGAGAAGACGTGAGCGAGTTACCCTGTGATTCCCCCCGGAGTTTTTGGATCCCTTCACTGTACATATATTGCACTGCAAATAAACCACACCTTGGAGATACCTTACCGCTCTGCGTTGAATCCCTGTACCAGATCGTGACAATAAATTCACGGGTTGTAATTTTAAAAAGGGAACTGAGTGCATTGCAGAGACAGACAGAGAGAGGACTAATAAAAGTTTAATGGAGGGAGGAAAGGGAAAGTCAGACAGAGAGACAGAAAGAGAGATGGATAAGCCGATCGCCCAACATGACAGGCTCAGACAGTGATGTGTGTGAGGTGGAGAAAGGTAGAGAGAAGACGAAGAGAGGGAGGAAATTGTTCTGTCTGGATTCTAGCGGTTGCATCATTATCCTGCAAAGCTGCGTGCTGCTGTCTCTTGCTGTCTCCTCTCTCTCTGGTCTCATCTGCTCTGCTGTCCAGCCAGCTAATAGAACAGTCCATGCAAATAGCTTGGGTTAATAGAGCAAGGGACAGCAGACAGGAGAGGGGGTGGAGGAGAGTTAACACCTCAAATCCTCTCATCAGCAGGCATGTTACACCACTGCTGCTGCTGCTGCTTTCACGTCAGATTGGATTTATTACAAAATGAAGCTGCAGCATCAATTAAGAAAAATCACAAAATTAAAAAAACACTATGTTGTTGTTACTGGGCTGTTGCTACGGGTGTGCTGTGTGAAGCAGTTTTTGTTACCAACAGCTGTCTAATGCAAAAAAGGGAAACATATCCCTTGTACCCAGAGTAATAACACCAAAAGTTAAAAAGCAGGCATTGTCTGAAGGAATGTATGAATTTGCACAACAAAATAATTTAGTTGCATTGTTTTTGTCATGAATCGCTGTGCGGCAGGCAGGAGAAGGACCCAGGATGCAGACTCACAGACACGGGGATAAACTTAAAGAACACAGCTTTAATGCTGGCACGGCAGAATACAGGAAATACAAAACTAAACTGGGAAAAGTAAACTAACATACGCAGAGAGACACAGGGAGATCCACACAACATGAGGGACGACGTCACGCTGAACAGAGGGAGACGCAGACAGAAATACACAGAGGGTTAACGAGGAAAGTGGGAACACACGGGGAACACAGGTGACACTGATAATCATAACGAGACAGGGCGGGGTGAACTGAACATGACATGTACGGGCGTGAGAGTCACAAAGTAAACAGGAAGTGCACAGAGGTTCCGACAGGAGGAGAGAGAGCACGGGGAAAACACAGACATAACGGGCTGGGGAAACATGAAACAACCACAAAGGGAGACGAGGGCTCATAAATACATAGAGGGCACACAGGGGGAAGAGAGAGCACGGGGAGAACTTAGACATAATGGGCAGGGGAAACATGGAATAAAACATACAAGAAAACTAAGAACACTGGGCCAACATGGCCCAGGACCATGACAGTTTTGAAACCCAGACATAAAATATATATGCAAAAATAATACACAGATTTTTCAAGCACCAGTTTGTAGCCCTGTTACT
The DNA here is from genome assembly GCF_057381915.1 of Diplotaxodon limnothrissa. NCBI lineage: Eukaryota > Metazoa > Chordata > Actinopteri > Cichliformes > Cichlidae > Diplotaxodon > Diplotaxodon limnothrissa. The sequence continues at coordinate 43,672,306 of NC_140610.1, forward strand.
TGGCGTTAGGGGTGGTATCTGAATGTTGGTTTGTTGGCTCATGAGTCCAGGCTAATTTCATGAACCACTGAATGAACTGCCATGACATTTCATACAAACATTTACGGCCCCCAGTAGACGTAAACATGGTGGTCCTCTGACTTTTATTTTAACACCAGCAAGTTGATGGATTGGCACCAATTTTTTCACTTCACATTTCTGTCTATCATCACCTTACCTTGGAATGCTGCAGGGTTCTTACTGCAATTGAACCATGGCTGGTTTGGACTAAACAGCTTCCCATGAGTACCTACTGGTCCAGAAGGCCACGCCTATAGACACGTTTTAGGAGATGGTTCATCAACAGCTCAGTATTTTTCACTTCCTGCTTCTTTTACCTCACAAACAAAGCAGGAATCGTCTAAGGACATTCTGACTACATAGCTCGCTATACTTACTGCTTGCTACCTTTAGGGATCAATCCAGTGTTTCTTGATTTGCTATATTTGTTAGACAGTTATTAGCATTTTATAGACATTTGAATAATCCAATCATCTTTGCATTTTATCAAAGTGCCTGACCTTTTTGTGTTTCACAGGAATACTTCTTAGAAGGTTCTGTGTAACAAACCTTTTCACACATCAGCTGCCATCAGCTGCTTGACATTTTTTTGGTGGAGACTGAAATGTCAACTTGTTTTCCGTGACAAATGGTAGAAATTCTGATGTTTGACTTGTTGAATCATGTTGATGCTTGATACTCCTACATAAATTTGACATATTTCTCTTTTCATTGAAATATCTCAGCAACTCCTGTGTGAAATGTGATGCACACATCCCAGTGGTTCTTGTTATATATTGTCAACAGTCCCTGAGATTTTTACCATCAGCTCCTGTTGTAGTTTGTGTTAAATGCCAATTAACACAAGATAGCATGCTAACACATTAACCAACGATAATGGTAATCATTATGCCTACTAGCATGAAGATCAAAGCACTGTGCTTACATACAGTCTTAAAAAGCAGAGGACTCTTAGTTTTGTTTACATGCATGTCTTCATATTTGCATGAGTACATTTGGGGTGGGGTTGTAGAGTGAGCTCTGTCGAGCTACAACAACAAGATATAATCTAGTTCATTTGAGTCAGAGATGAAATTTCTGTGCTTTTTAAACAAACATGTAAGAACATCAAACAGCGCTATATGGAGATGTTCTTGCTTATTAGTTAAGTATAGACCCAGTGTCTATGCATGTTTATTTTCCTGCTTCTCATTTTTTGTTGTATTGTATAAAGAAAGTAACTAAGTAAACTTTGTAAAAACAGTAATTACCTTTGATTTTCACAGATTTATGCAACGTACATGTGGACCCATCCGCGCTTTAAACTGTAGCTCGACAGCAATATTTGCTGATTTGTGGTTCATCTCTCCAGCAGGCCCTTCTTGGTCATGTTTCCTCTCTTGTGTTTCTCTACTCTCTGTAGTGGATCCTCTGTTATTTAATATTTAGAGTCGAGCCTGGGGCAAATCACGCATGCAAGACGTGCAGTAATATCGATTTTTATTGCTACACAGATTACACATTACATGTTGTCATTTATGTCCTTCTTTGCTGAAAATCTGATTTTCACATTCAAAAGCTTCCTGCTCTTGAATCAGACTAATCAGAAATAATGATAATGCAACCTCCTAACCCTGTTATTAACAATCTTTTTTCTCATCTTGGTTAAAGAAAATCAGGTTGTTTTTTCAGTTCCTTGGACTAAAGCTGTGCAATTACGGTTTGGTCCAACTGAGATGTCATTTCATCTGCACCAGTATTTTCTGGTCTTAAAGACTACAAAGAATACAAGACAACTGATTTTTTTTATTTAATATTGTTGTATGTGCATGCAATTTGGCCACACAAAATGCATACACATTTGACTAATATGCTACAAACTATTAATAAAAAAATGTTTCAACATTGCAGACTTACCATATATCTTTTTAGATTTGCGTGGATAATATACACTTTCTGTAAAAATATGAATAAAATCCAGTAGTCATAAAATTAACGTAGGCTTTGAAATAAATAGTACATGCTTATTCCTTCGTTAACACACACAGCCTGCCAAAAAAGTGTAAACACTGAATGAAATGCAAACTGAGACAGAGAGCTTGTAGTTGAGTAGAAAGACATACTGGGTCACATTCTGCTGGCAGAGAAAACGGCTTCTCATCTTTCCACGACATGCTGTCACACCCTAATATAGAGCCAACACACACAACAGAAAGCATGATGCATCCTAAAAATACATGCAAGCCTGGTGGATGCAGACAGTCGTGGACTGTACTGGACCAAAGGTCCATGTAGGGCACTGACAGATTGACTGACAGCTGCACGGAGGATTTGGCAAGTGTTTGGTGTAGCATTTTAAAGATTACTTTATCTCTGTCAAATGAGGCCTGACATGTTCGTGACCAAGATCTTTGTAAAGCGTTACCATATACATTTCCAATTAACGCTTGGTGATATACTGCAGCAACTACACAAGCACAGATGGCATCGTTGTCACAACATTCAGGATCATTTTGTTTTGATAAGAGATGATGTCAACAGCACAAATAGTCCTCTCACTTTTAATTGTTGTTGAAGTTCAGAATAAATCTCCAGCTTTTTGTGTGTATATAGATGAATCGAAATTTTTTCTTTACCCTTTTTAAACCCTGGTTATTACCTTTGACCTTCAAACTACACAGCAGAGCAGAAAAGTGTAGGTCGGTGAGGCAGTGCAGAAGAATCATAGGCTGTGGGGACAGAAGCTAACAGTGCATCGATCTGCCCCCTGCTAAGAGAGCCTTCAACCTCTGAAGGATGAAGGCTGCAGATCACTAATTCCATCTAATCAAGTGTTTCACTGTAATAAGCTGTCTGTGAATGTGAAAGACAGACTGCTGTACAGAGATGGAAATTTAGTAGAGTAGAAAGACTTTGTTGGGTTAGGTCTGCTCATACTTGACAAATATATTTTTGTTTTCATCTATTTATTTTGGCCTGGGGCACCACGGTGATTAGCACTTCTGCCTCACAGCAAGAAGGTCCTGAGTTTGATTCCTGGCTGGGGCCTTCCTTTCTTTGTGGAGCTTGCATGTCCTCCCGTGGTTGCGTGGGTTCTCTCCGGGTACTCCAGCTTCCTCCTACAGTACAAAGAGGTGGGGTTAGCTCAAATGGTAATTCTAACTTGCCCATAGGTGTGAGTGCGAATGGTTGTCTGTACCTGTGTTAGCCCTGCTACAGACTGGTGACCTGTCCAGGGTGTACCCTATGGTAGCTGGGACAGGCTCCAGCCCCTCCTGCGATTCTGGATAAGCAGAATATTTTAAATGAGTGAAGTTTGTAGTAGATAATTTTTTTTTCTCGGTCCACAGGGATGCAGGGAATATGAATGAAATCCAAATCTTTTAAATGCAGTATCTTATCCATCCACGCTGGGAAAATCTTTAAAGGTTGCAGTTAGAAATCTGTAGATAAATAATAAAGATGTCATTTTATCTACTTTTGCAGGAGGTATCTAAAAAAAAAAGATGCACTTTATGGCTTTCACTGTCAGAAGACGCACAGTCAAAATGCAACAGCTTGTCTTACAGAAACAGAAAACTGACTGTTGCAACAGTCAGTTTTGGATTTCTTTGACTTTGTATCGGTTACAAAATGTCGTTGCTCACAGACTCACAGTGAGTATTAGTACGGTGCAGTTTTTCCACAATTGAAATGGATCGCGCGTGTCTTTGTGCCTTTAATATCGACTTCTGTAAAGGTTCATTTTTTAATTTAATCGTTTATGCTAACTTATTTTTGTTCCTCATTAGTGATTCCCATCACACAGCAAGTTATAGGCATTTAGTATCAGTTTATCCTAGCAGAGGGAATTGACTTTGAGCCAGGTTTGCACAAAACAAACTCTATGGAGTACCAAGCTTTTCCTTTTCTGTCTCCAGCAAGTAAATTTATGATTAGTTAGACTTTTTGTAGACGCATTCATTGTTTACACTGCTGTAGAACCATAATTCTGTGTAGTTCACTTAATACTTCATGCTTTTGCATTTTAACTGAATTTAAAATGAATGCAATTTGACAGATATGATTGATAGGCTTAAAAAGAACATCTGTTCTTTTGCTTCTGGTTGAGGATATTTAAAAAAATATAAAAACTCTACTGAAGAACTGAATATTAATGAATTGAATGAAATGAATTGAATGAAATGAATTGAATGAAATGAATTGCTGGCCTAGAGGTCAAATAAGCTCCCATTGCTGGGAAAAACTATGGATATGTAAATATTCATATGTGTATGTTCCCAAAATATAATAATAAGTGGTTGTTGGAAATTACTTTGTGTCGCTGGGAGAAATCCCTTGCAACGACAGTGCAGCAACAAAATTTGCCTGTAGTTTGTATCAAAGGTGCCAACTTGTCTGCAAACACTCAATAGTGGCTACCCAAGCAGTAGCACAAACAAACCACTGTAAATGGAGAGCATTCAACTGCAAAGTAAAAGTGGTGCCACCACTTCAAAATATACAACTTTTGCTTTGAAGGCAAACGGTTCCATTTCTGGTTTGTAGACTGCCACCAGCTAGTCAACTGCAGGTCAGAATACTACTACATTTCCCCTTTTTGGCTACCACTGGCTACCAATGTGTTGCTGATTGGTGTCTAGGCCTGCGATACTTGACCTGTCGCTGTGGGTTTCTACACTAACAACTTGGGGAATGGACGCAGAAAAAAAAAGACCCGTAGTATTTTCTCTAAATTCTTATTTGCAGTTTGTGGGTTTTGTGTCCACTGCAATCACCTGCTTTTTCCCTTTAGCTAATATGCACCAATCTTAAGTCCTTTCTTAGTGGCATCTAAAATAATGAGAAAAATGAATCTCCACTGCTTAACTGCTTTTAGCATATCCTGCCTAATCAGGTTTGCATGAGAAAGCTATCTAGATAGCAGAAAAAGTTGCCCGCCGTTAAACATAACGACTCTTTACTTGCTACTTTGGCATCAGACTGGAGCATGGTGTTTTCTTAAAAATGCAGATGACAATAAGTGAAGCAAAGCAGTCCCCCATGTGGCTGTCAGTGTGGCGGAAATGGGACTTTCCATGTTAACAACGCTCACTTCCTTTATCCGACTCAGCCTCTGAAGCTGGTCCAGGAAATGAGGAGCAGGTCTCTGATTGTTCGCTTTGATTCCGACCGACATTTGCTTTTTATCCTCGCTGCTCTCTCATTCCCTTTATTGTTTTTTTTCCCCTCCTGCATTCAGCCCTTTGCTTTCATTTTGCATTCTCTCTTTCACTCTGAATCTGCTTGTGAACACATCAAGGGATGTAAATGAAGAGAGATGGTGTTGACTGCTGGGTAGATGGCCTGATAAGCAAAACGACTTATGATGCAGAGATATGGGGCAATTTGACGCTGGAAAACGGAACTTTATTTTTTTCTTTATCTTTTTATCTAAAACTCATTTTTATTGGTGCCGTCCTTCCTGCCACATTGGTGTTTAAGGTCACTGGCTGCAATACTTTCGGGCAAGACAAACAAACTCACGTGGACCTTGAAATACTCTAAATGTAAATTCCTATCCGAAGCTCAACTCTACTGTACATTTGAATAAATAACCTTCTCGAGTGTGGGTGACTCTGAATGCCCCCACTGTAATGTATGTAAGTTACTTTAAAGAAAATGGTCCTGTCAGCACACATGCATCGGTGACTGCTGAATAAAAAAAAAGAAACTTAATACTCCTCCGGATGTCCTTTACTGTTATTATGGGTGGTTTGGTGCTGCAGACCAGCTACATTGCTGGACATTCTCAGTCCCTCAATGTGGGAGCTAGGACCTCAACACAAAGGTTTTACTGCTTCGGATATTAGCTTTCTTACTGCCTAGCGTCCCTTCTAGTCTGTGCAGAGTTTGAAGAGCCTTTGGCCACATTGATATTTTATTATAATACCAAATAATGCAAAGTCAGAGGCAACGTATGTCTCCGTGCATACATATATGAATGATTTCAGTTTTCATACTAGCACTAGAACAAATCATGTTTAATTCCAGACAGGTCGTGCACAGCAAAAGGCACAAAAGAAACGGTGTGAGGACACAAATTGAAATCACCATAAAACTTAATATTATTAAAAAGCTGAAATATCTTTTGTATCTGAGTGTCTTTTGTGCTGTATTCAAAGGTGACCCAGTGGTACATCGAGGGTTGCTGGATCTATTGTAATGTGGCAGCAGAGTTCGTTTAATCCCCGTCCCAGTGCAGCATAATCCAAATGGAGTGCTGAATAGTCCTGAAGCTAATAGCCTCCCAGGAGCTTCTCCGTTGGCTCTGCCTGCAGATTAATGCAAGGTCTATTCCAAAATGTTTCCAGTCTGTGATTCTGCATCTGTGTGTGCAAGTAGGAGTGAAATTTTCTTTTGGCCTCCTCAGCTATATCTCTGTGTTTTTTCTTATATTTTCGACCCTGGATTAACCAGACAACCAGACCAAGAACAGCTGTGATTGCACACGTAGCTGACATTAGTGAAACAAAGCCGAGCAGCGACTTTGTAGAATTGACTGTCCTGACATTATTAAACAAAAACCGTCAAATTAACAGTGCATGCTTGTATGCATTGCGCATACTAGTTAGGACAGCTAACATCATAACATCACCTCTCCAGACAATCAAATAATAAGAAATCCAAATAGAGACCTTTGCTTGTTCGCCCTCAGTGAAGTAGTTTCCATCTCTTAAACTGCTCGCTGACCCATCCGAGCTGTCGTAATAATATCAAACATGTTCCTTATTAAGAATTTCAAATCCAAATGACAAGAGAGAACCAAGACGACAGAGCCTATAATGAGACAGAAGTTAATAAGAGGACTTGTCGAGTGCTAAACAACAAGCTGCTTGTGTGTTGGTTGGCTGAGATGGAGGAAAGAGATTAGTTCAGTGGCTGAATTCCTCCATCTAACAGCTCTGCAATTACTTTGGGGCCAGGTCATAGTGACCGTGTTACTGCTGCCTGATGATGATGATGACAGCCACATGGAAAAGTTTTATTTGAAAAATGTTTGCCATTCCTGGTGGAGCCGCTGAGAACTGCACTTATTCTGCACAATTTTATACACATTATTGTCAAAAGTCGCATTTCACCATAAGTAAATGGACTGATACTTATGTAGTACTTTTCTACTCTCACTGTGCACTCAAAGCACTTCTTTTACTAAAAGCTATTCAGATACATTCATGCTGAATTTTATTTTATGCCTATAAGCACAACTATCACAAACACTGACAAATTCATCAGGGGTCTGTATCTTGCCCAAAGTATACTTCTGGTACTCCTCCAAATTTCTCTATACAGCATTAGTCCCTGGTGGTATTGAAGTGAAGTGGTTGGAACTGTCTCCTCAGAGCAAAACTATCGGCTGGCCGGACCCTTTCTGAGCAAGGACAATTCAAAGAAATCATGGAGAAAGTTGGTTTTATTTCTGATTCTAAACAGACCTGGTGTACCCCTCCATTCATTCTCATTCTTCAGTCAGCTGATTCATGCCACTCCGTAAGGATAAGTCTGATCTGTTGGTCGTCAGTCCAGGAGCAGCTAACAGGGTCAGCAATCAAACATTGTAGCCTTTGAAGCTAACGTTAGATTGCATACGGTTGACAGCTATAACTGTAAGAAAATTCACCTCCAGGTCTCACTAATGGGTAGACAATCTCTGCCTACTGCACCTCTTCAAACACTTTATATTCTACATGTGTTTAGCCTCCTGCTTTGGTTTCTCCTCACTAAAAAATATTGCTGCAACAAGATCTTTTTGGTGTGGATGTGGCTCAGGATGTAGAGCAGGTCATCTACTAATTGGAAGGTTTGTGGTCTGGCTGGTCAGTCTGCATGCCAAAGTATCCTTGGGCAAGATACTGAATCCCAAGTTGCTCCCGATGTATTCATCAGAGTGTTAATAGATAGAAAAAGGGGAGCATGGTGGCGCAGTGGTGCTCACAGGTCTGGGTTTAAATCAACCTTTCTGTGTGGAGTTTGCATGTTCTTACCAGGTACTCCAGCTTCCTCCCACAGTCCCAGGACATGGAGTTAGTGGGGTTAGGTTGACTGGGGATTCTAAATTGCCCAGGGTAGAAATCTAAATCCACAACAAACTGGGGACCTGTCCAGGGTGTATCCTGTCTCTCACCCCATAGCAGCTGGGATAGGCTCCAACCTTCCTGTAGCTGTGTAGGTTGTGTATTGGATAAGCGGAAGAAAATTGATGTCTTACTTGCATCTTTGTTTACATCTACAGATGCAATAACACAAATTCCCTCTGGTTTAATGATATTAATATCATGCTGTAGTGTGTGTTATGCTGTTGTTTAAAGTTTAAATTATTTAAGAGTGTGTATAATTTTCATCTTTGGGATAAAAGAGAAGACAATCTGAGATTTTCTCTGCATGTTCTTGATGCAACCTGATTTCAGAATTGGTTAGAGTGAGTCTGAGCCAACCATTAATTGCACATTCTTGCTGATTGTGATGTTGTAAGGTTAAGAAATAAACTCCAACGTGCCTGAACAGAATCTGTTTTGGTTTAGTGCAGTGCATAATGTGCAATGTTGCTGATGCTGTTGTTTTAAAACTGCATTACTGAGGCAGCACAGAGCACCTGTAACCCCATGTGAAAACATAGTCTGCTTCTCTTCTCGCACTAACCTGCACAACAAAAAGAAATCAAACAACCATCAAATTCACACTAGCTGCACGTCCTCCCACCTGGAAGTAAGAGATGGATTTTCTGGCCACAAGAGACTAAATCCATCCATGAATTAAACATTTTGTTCTGCAATTCTCTCAGTTTCAACAACACTTTGCTCCCACTGCACAGTCATGCTCCCAACTCCCACCTCTACATCCAACTGAGTACTTAGAAAACACTTTTTCACTTGCTTAAGTAGCATGACAGGCCTCAATCTAACTCAGACTAGTTAGGAGACAGTGTAACGCTTAATTTCAGCTTCGTGTCACTTAATGCACACGTTTAAACGACTCCTTTTTATCCCAGTTATTATGTGTATGATAACCGAAACCTGAAATAAAATTGAAGAAAACTTAATTGGATTTTAAAGTGGAGGAGCCTTTTGAAAACGGTCAGAACATCACCCTCAGTTTATGTAGTTTTATTTAACATATCCTATGAGTAACTCACAGGTGGCATTTTTCTCTCTGTTTACTTCAAGCACCGCTGGTAGCCTCTCTGGGAAGTTTTAAAATAGAACAAAATAGAAAATAATCTTCCCTGAGTGGCACTGTGTTTCATTTTGAGTGCCTTGCTCAAGGACACTTTCAGTTCTCATTTAATGGAGCTGCCTTCACCTCTGTGCACTTTCTCTCGCTCCCACCCATACACCCCCACAGTCTACATCCCTTTCCCTCCTAACTCATCTAGTTTTCCTCTTTCTCCTTTTTCCTCCGTCACAGCAGCACTCTCGTAATCCCTGACTCACTCCTTGCTTTTCATCCGGTCGTCTAATCTGCCTTCTTTGCCATCTTGTTCTAACACTTTCTTCACCTAACCCTCCTTTTTTCTCTGCTCTTCCCTTTTTTCTTTCTCATCCCTTTCTTGCTTAACCAACTGCTTTTCCAAACCAGGTCCTCCTCATCCTTCCTCCCTTGTGCACTCTCTCCAGTGATTCATGACTCCTTCTTTCCTTCATCTTCTTCTCACCTCTTCTTTGCTAATTCTTTTCTTCAATCAAGACTCTCTCTTCTTTCCTGCTTTGATATGAAATTGGCTTCTAAGTGATTTATGAACGATGAGAGGCTAATAAAGAGTTTATGCTGTAACTCTTCATTACTTTACTATTAACTGCTTTCTTCTGTTCTGTGTGTAACTTATGAGCCTGTGTGTGTGTGACTGAGAACCATTAGAATAGCACCTTAAAATGAATTCAGTCTTGATGGATGTCATTAAAGCGATCGTCCGGAGAATTAATTGCTTAATTTTTTTTTGTGTTGCTTCACTCTCAGGCACAAAAGGTGTGTCAAGAGATTTTTTTAAGCTTTTTTAAAAAGACATCACAAAACAAAACTGAGGACACGCAGGCTCCCACATACACTTACCTGCAGCTGAAAGCAGGGAAAAACAAGCAGCCCACACAAGTACAAATGACCCTTGTCTCCTGCCAGCGTACTGAATTCTGCAGCTTCCAAACTGCTGTGAAAGTAAAATGGATTGAGCAGAATTTCTGTTCATGCAAGTCTCTTTTTTTTTTGTAAGTGATTTTAAATGGCTAAATCTGCACTCAAACAAAAGTCTTCATTGTCTTTCCTTTTCTTTTCCTCTGTTAGACTAAGCAGAAGGCTTACATTTCCTGTTGAGCCATTTACGCTGTAAGTTATGAGCATTTTGCTGCTAACGACAGCCAAATGACCGACACGGCTGCCGTCAAACTCTAAATGTGTAAATCGAAACTCCGTGCTCGGGTCGGTTCAATCAATATCTCGTCCTCAGGACAGGAAGATACTATTTCCCAGCTCGGTGTGTGTTATTATGTGTATGTTTTTCTGTTGGTGGGGGTCGTGTTCGTGCTAAGGGGCATGTCGAATGCTGCGGGGATGAATACAATATAGATGTGTGTCATTTATTCTGGCGTGGGAATCAATTACTGTTACGAGTTTTGCTTCTGCTATAGGCAGAAAGAGAGCAGTGAGAGGGTGGGAGGGGAGCAGAGGGGAGCACAGACGGTACAGAGACACTACAGTACAGTTTACATGGAAAACTGTGCTGTTATATATTATGTTGGGAATGGAAATATTTTTGGTTAGTTTCTTTTTGTGTTCATTATATTTCTAAGAAGCAGTGCACTGTGATGCAGTTTGTTTTTATGTTTCACCAAATTGCAAGCTTCCCTCTGGGGACCGTTTATCTGAAGTTGATGTTTTTGTGTATTTTGCTCTTGAATGGTTGCATAATGGTTAGGATTTTTCGTTTTTGTTGTTGTTGTTGTTTTGTCTTCACTTTTTTTCTCTCGATCTGTTACTAATGTAACCACGTTAACATAATGGGATGGGACATAAAGGGAATGGCTAACAATGTAAGTAAGACACAAGATGAATATGCGCTTTATAAATGCTTGAAAACTTAGTTTGTCTTTACCGCATCCTTAGTGTCAAACATTTATATACTGTACTATTAAAACTAACAGCATGACCAAACGTTGCACATCCAATGGTATAAAACTGCTGCTTCTTCCACTGATAATTCATCACACTCAGAAAGAAGTTAAAATAAGAAAAGTCCAGAATTTCTATACAGACAATACAGTCGTAACCAGAATTTTTGGCAGTGGCACAAAGTTTGTTCCTCAAGAACTTTTCCACTTGAGTTTTTATTTATATTATTTATGATGTTATTTTGTTTCTATAGTGAAGAACAGTGACAAGGATTTTATAAGTTTTAAAAGTGTTTATTGGTAAATAAATAAAATGTTTATATTGGCAGGGGTGCTACTGTCAGTACTTTTGGCATTGACTGTAGAGTGTGATAGTGCCATAAGTCACAGAGACAAAAACTGGAGGAAGAGAGTTTTCAAAAACCATCCATCCAGCTATTCATACATTTTTTTGATCGTGGCTCAAGATCGTGGCTCAAGAGTTGGGAGTTCGCCTTGTAATGGGAAGGTTGCCGCTTCGAGCCCCGGCTTGGACAGTCTCGGCCGTTGTGTCCTTGGGCAAGACACTTCACCCGTTGCCTACTGGTGGTGGTCAGAGGGCCCGGTGGCGCCAGTGTCCGGCAGCCTCGCCTCTGTCAGTGCGCCCCAGGGTGGCTGTGGCTACAATGTAGCTTGCCATCACCAGTGTGTGAATGTGTGGATGACTGGATATGTAAAGCGCTTTGGGGTCCTTAGGGACTAGTAAAGCGCAATATAAATACAGGCCATTTACCATTTTATTCAAGTTTTGTCTAATTTACGGTCATGGCTAGAGGAGGGGCACACCGTGGACCAGTCACAAATCTGTTTTTTGTTGTTGTTGTTGTTTTAAATCCACTATATTTCATCTACCTTTACTCTTTTTGTAAGATGTGTTTTGGACATTCAGCATGCCCTCCCCCATATACATTTTTAAAAAAAATTAAAATATAATAAAATGCAATACAATAAAATACAGGCACTAAACATACTCCCACCTGAATCCTAAACTGCAGAATGGGACTAAAACATGAGGTCTCACTGATAAATAAACCGTAAACACATTCTTCTTTGATGTTTTTCTGACTCACAGCTTTTTCTCAGTCTTTAGTTTCCAGGAGGAATTAGGTCACATGGCCCAAAAATCAATTCACCAAATACGTGACCAAACTGCTTGTGAGCTGTTCACCAAAAAGAAGCGATTTTACCAAGGGTTAGTAGAGTGTGAAAAACTGAAAGTCTCAAAATGAAAGCGTCTCCGATGTTGTGATGAGATGTGTGACTCTGTCAAATGGTGTTTCATTGAATGCGGAGCCGGAGCGGAGTAGGAGCGCTCCGTGACAAAGGTTGAGACGCACTTATGGTGTCAAGGATTGCCTGGATTTTGTGCAGACTACAGCCAAACTGCTAGAGCTGGTGGTTCTGCCTCTTCACGTAAGATCATTGAATTATTTCCTGCAAAGCCAGCAGAGCAAGAACGCAAATGTTATTTTCTTCACAATAAAAATCCTCTTCACATATAGTTCTTTCTATTTATTCTATTCCTTTAGTCATTTCAAAGAACTGCTGTGTTTACAGCACCATGCAGTAGCCTTAATCTGTAAATTAAAAAATTCCACCACAAATTATGGTCCATGTTTCTCCAAACACAGCAGTCATTGTATCATAGTTTACAGTGAGCCTTGTGCGAATGTGTAGCAGAGCATCTGTGTAGTTCTTTTTACTTCCCCCCATGGGTCAAAAATGATTGAGGCTGCAGTGTAAATTATTAACAAGAGCTGGGAAGGCTCATCTAACTTCACAGCATGGTGAGTCATTACTTTTCATTCGCAAGTGAAGCTAATCGTTGTCATTTGGATCATAAATTTGGATAAAACCCGTTTTGTTTTGAGACACGGGGTAAACAGGCAATAAGAACACACAGTTGTAATGACTGCGTCATGGCCTCTTCACTGTTATTTTTTTTTTTTTTTAAATGCACTGTTCATTCACAAGAAACCATCCAGCGCTGCACTTTGGCAAATGTGAGATCTGCGGTTTCTGATAATCCAGAAGGAGCAGACTAATTGGGAAGGTCAGTTTTATAATAGATTGACCACAGTATGCGCTCTGCCCACAGGGACTGTCTGACCAAATGTCTATACTGCATATCTGCATTTCTGCCTGGCCACAGAGCATCAGGTCTTACTTCTTGCTTGATATCTCAAAGGATCTAAAAGTTTTATTACAAGACTTTGGTATCATCAATAACAATCCCACATGAACATAAGGAGAGAAGAAAGTTTTGTCTGCTGGAATCGGAAACAATGACACAAACTTCCTGTGAAAGTGACTTCAACACGGTTCTTTAGTCCTGAACAGAAGGTAGCATGTCTCATTTAATTAGGCCTTGTAGGTTCTTCCTTCCTTTTGCCCGTGGTCCTTTATGAGAAAAGCCAGTTTTACTTACATCTGTGAAAGCTTTGGGAATATTAAGGAGCAGCTACCTAGCAGAGCGAGTCTGATGCATGTAGGGTGTTTCATTAAAGAGCTGCAAACTTTTCTGCTGCTCACTTTTTACAAATATGTCTCAGTCTCTCTGCCCCTTGAGTGCAGCAGGTGTACACAGGTTTTTTTGTACATCATTAACTCTGACTGACACAACAGTCTTATGAAGAAACCACCTAGGATGGATTTTTTTAATGATAGATCAGAGGGAGACTGTTGCTTACTAGAATAAGAACAGTATGCAGTGTCCTGATGTTTGTCTGCCTCTCTGAAACATGAAGTACTGTCTTTAAAATTAATGAAAGTACATATTGAACTTATGTTTGGATTTCTTCATTTTAAATTGTCGTACTGTCCTCACCAGAGAGACACTTGCACTATTCTTTTGCTCACAAGCTTAAAACATGTTGTTTTTTTTAATCATGGAAGTGAATTCTTGATCTTAAAATGTGTAGTTTAACAAAATAGTTCTAGCTCAAGGTCAGGGGCTCATTTCTCTCAGTGTTAGTGGGAGCTAGGTTACTGTTATTATTTTCAGTTGTACTTCTAAAGCCACTCATGACCGATTTCACTGATACTGAAAACAAAAGTGCAATTTCTAAAGCGAAGATTGTTTATATCATCTTAATTTAATCATGAAAGTTCAAGCAGTTTCACAAAGTTATGTTTTTAAGCAACCTGAAGGATGGATTCTGACAAAATAAAGAATTTATTTAATTATTCAAACTCTTTTTACATTCTTTCTCTTCATTGAGGTTTGTGCACATTCATTTATGCACAGCTCATTGTCAGGTTGATGTTTGGACTTTAGTTGGGCCATTGCAACCTTGATTTGATGGCGCCCTTGCTTTGTCCTGTTGCATGACCCAGTTTCAGTCAAGCTTCAGCTGTCAAACGGACAACACCACATTTGACTCTAGAATACTATAATGCTATACAGTTCATGATTCATGGTTTATGGGTGGCAAAACCTGCACAACAAACTCAAGTTATCCACCCCCTGTAAAACTGATATAGGGTGTACTTTTTGACTGTAGATAACACAAAAACCATCACATTAAAGTCATTTAGTCATTAGTCATTTGAATCATTATAGAGGTCACTTATGTACCTGATGTACCTGTATTTAAAAGATAAAAGCAACAAACAGGGCATAATAGTTGTTTTAAAGACTACTGCTTTCGAGAATGTTTTTAACCAGACATAATGAACAAGGGATAAGTCATACTGAGAAACCCAACTTGTCAGTAACAAAGTAACCACAACCCAAAAGCATACCCTGCTTTATCAAGTTCACTCTAAAATTTGCAAAATACAAAATACACAATGCACTAACCTCGTTTAAAGTGAGCAACAAGAATATGAACTGAATAATTCAGAGGCCATAAATCCGGTTAAAAGTAGGACCCCTTTCTATTATTTTCTACAGTCATACAATGTAGGTATACAATGGAGAGATGCACATGACTTTTTTCATTTTTAAATATGCCAGTGTCAGCTCTGCGGTTAATGTAGTTAAACTAAAAAAGGCCATAAATGTCATAACTGGGTTTTAAAATTATATTAATTTGCAGCCTTTAATATTTTACTTGGTGATCAGGTAATTACCTGCAATTTGCATTATTTATGATTATGTGAAAATCTCATTCATCTGACATACTTAATACGTTTATTTGATACCTGCATTGTACTGATATAACACAACGGCACTGCACTGTGCATTTTAGTCCAGATGGTTCCCGCACAGATAAACACTCGCATGTAAAAATGGAAGATAATGTTCTTGCTGCCAACAGGGATGGCACTACTCCATCAGTAAGAGTAAAAGCTACTTACAATATCCTTGTATGGGTTAATACACAGGTTAAAACAGGGACATTGTATGGAGAAGTCGTTAGCAATGCTAATTAGGCGAATCAGGAGGAAATGAAAGTCGGTGCTGCTGCTGTGAAGCTGAATCTGTGATCTTTAGCCCACAGTGAGCCGAGGAGATAGGAGATAATTTAAATGTTCAGAGCCCCGAGGCTTCAGAAGCTGGCTTCATGTCATGTTAGGGGAGGCAAGAGTGGAAATGTGATCTCTTTGAATGTATGTGTGTGTGTGTGTTCGTGTGTGTGTCAGAGGGATACTGACACCCTTTCTGAGTCATAGACAGCCAATTATAAAAACCCAACGGCCACCTCGTCCCCCCTCTCTCTATCTGCCTCACTCATTTCCTACCTCTCTCAGCCTCCCTGTCTCATTCTCCATCTCTCTCTTATCTTTCTCACTTGCTTTGTTTTTATCTGTTTCTCTGCCCCCACCGCCCGCCCCCTCCCCTCTCTCTCACAATATAAAAACTTGCACCTCATTAATAAACCTCAGTTGGGGTAAAAATAGTAGAGGAAGGGATGGTAAAGAAGAAGAAGAGAGGAGGGTAAACGAAGTAGAAGGTGAAGAAGTGGGTGAGGGGAGAGGGGTGAAGAGTTGAGAGAAGATGAAAGGATGGAAAAGAGGCAGCCATAGCAAGGAGAAGAGACATTAGGGGGAAATAGAAGAGAGGGCAGATTAAATTAGATTAGCTTTGACTCTATGCATGTCTAAATGGAAATTAAATTTTCACGACAGGAGGTACAATATAACAATATTTCACCCCAGTTCAGCAACATTTGCTGTTTCCTCTTGTTCTTTTCTGCTCCTGTTAATTGCATCAGTTTTAGTCTCTTTGCTGCATGTTGAAATAAACGTCTTGTCTTGTTTTACCCCGAGCAGAAGACTCACCATGTTAGTGTGAATATAAGGAAGGATATCTCTGCTGCACTGCACACTGCTGGTTTTCTATATCTGAGGGGAATGCACCAGGCTATATGGGCACTGGACAGAAATATTAGGCTGATACATATTTAATACAGCTTGAATATTATATCTCAGATTGTGTCAGATACTTGTGGTATTATGTAGCGATCAATGTCGCAGTGTTGATTTATTTTTTTCTTCTTATTGTGTTACTCTTCTTATATAAAGATGGAAAATGTTTTGGGAAATTCATCACAAATTCATGCATTCATGCTTTGTGCATGCAGTTGCAAAACTTAAAATCTTCTCACGTTTGCGTCTTTCGCTGAACTGACTTATTTAGTCTGACGCATGCAGGAAATGTTATAAATAAGCAGAAGGGGCAAATCATCATTTGCATTTTGAATTATAGGTTGATTCAGCAGTTGTTTAAGTGCAGGTTTAACTGTAGGGCTCAAAGTGTAAATCTACTCATCACATCATTGGGGCAGGTATAGCTCAGTAGGTAAAGTGGTCGCCCCATGATCGGAAGGTCGGCGGTTTGAATCCACTTAACGGCTACCCTGAGGTACCCCTGAGCAAGGTACCGTCCCTACACACTGCTCCCCGGCGCCTGCTTAGTGGGCTGCCCACTGCTTCACTGAGTGAATGGGTCAAATGCAGAGAAAAACAAGTAATTTCCCCATGGGGATCAATAAAGTATCTATTATTATTATTATTGCTGCAATGTAACAACTAAGGACAAAATAAATCACATTTTTTCAGCAGCTTTGCTCAAGCTAGAGCAGGTGGGCAGTGCCTCATAATATTATTATTATTATTATTATTATTATTATTATTATTATTAGTGTAGTTATTCCAGCTGGCTCCGTCTTCCTTCCTCCTCCTCTGTGTCACAGAAGGGTTGTTAGAATGTTTTAATATCATCTGATGTATTTATTTTTCTTCTGTCAGTGCAAAATGTTTAATGTGAGTTGTTCAGTGTATATTTCCTCCCGCCGGTTCACCAAATCAGAGGGATTCATGTTGCAAGTAAATAATCCCACTTAATAGTGTTACCGCCGTATGCCTCTCACTTCATCAGATTAATTCAGTCACTGTTGGCTGCTGTATCTGTGTAGCTGTCAACCACACATCTGATTTACATTAGTGTGTGTCTGTGTCTGTGTAGCCACAAAACTCCTGCACGCAATTATCAAGCGTATAATGTCCTCTGTGGGTGCGACGAGGCATGAGGTTGCTGTCACTTGTTAACATCTTGATGTTTATTTCCAAACTAAATGAGAACACAGGTGAGAGAAGATTTGGGCTGATCTAAAAAAAAAAAAAAAGATATTTAAGTGGAACAATGATGCCTCCCATAAACACCAAAGACTGTATGTAAAAGATGATACTAACTTTAAGCCCTAACAAAGTGGCTGAGTTATTATAAAAAAGATTTAAAAGTTGGTATTGTATGGTGTTATTGTAAAGTTCCTATGAAGTGGAAAACTAGCCACAGAGCCCAAAACTGCCTGTTGTACCAGTTTGCAGTTACACAGGCGAGTCTACTGATTGACTCCAAGTGGCCACTAGAAGAACTACAGTTTTTGGTACTTCTCTGTTGGTGCCATTTTTCTGCCACTAATGTTGAGCTATATGTACGAGAGCATGCATGTTAGCAGAAGGTTGTAAGGCTGTATCAAACCTGAAAAGGAAGACCTGCTGCTCAGCCGTGAGTCATATTCTTAATTATTCAACTTATTTTTGTTCAGATGCGACCCTGGGGATCTGGATACACAGAAGGCTCAGTGATACAGGGATTACTTGCAAACCTATTTAGCGGACATGCTACAGTGGGAATATAAATCTGAATTCCCTTAGCAACTGCCAATTGGTAGGAGTTCAAATTCCATTCAGTTCAGGATCGTGCAGAGGCTGAAGACTATTCCAGCTTTCTTTGGGTGAAAGGCAGGGTGGACCCAGGACGATTTACCAAGCCATCACACGTCTAACAAGGGGCATTTTTGTTTTCAGTTGGGCGGCACAGTGCAGAATGAAAGCAAAGCAAACGGGTGCCCACTTTCAATACCAGTGGTGATGTTAGTTTTATAGTACACTCTTAAGGCAGGATCCAAGATAGACTGGGTGATATTCAAAATAGAGTTTATTGGCAAATGTGGCTCTGAAAAAGGATTGAATGCAACACATTTATGATATGGGAAACTGTGCCATCCAGGAGAGTTCATGGATCGAGTAAAGGTGGGTCAGTCTGAGCGCGTTACTATAGTTTGGATTGGAAGAGTCTGATTTACTTGAAGAGATGGAGATGGCTGTACCGTGGAAGGCAAGTGATTTGTTCTTGAAGTCACTGAGACGTTGGAGGGTGGACAGTAGATGAGGACAAGAGGTAAGGGATCCACAGTTTTTCTGGGTACAAGTGTGGCTGCAAGGTTGCCCTTCAGACACACATATAACTCTGTGAGACAGGAGAACACAAGCTTAAGCACTGGGAATACTAGCATGCATGGAAGCCATCTAGGAGCCTGGTTACCACACTGAGGAGTTTGACAATCTGGTAAGGGAAAGGAGACTTGAGCCGGTCTATATATATTGCTTCAGATGAGACTGATGGGAAGCAGGTGCAGTGGCTGAAATGCAGGAAACTGAAGTCTACACCCTTGGGTGGAGATGGGACCAGCTCAACCCAGTCTGGAACTCAGATCATATACAAAAGGAACAAACTGCAAGGACTAGGATACCTGCAGGAAATCTAAATTTAATCAGAAATGATAATGATTTTCAGTCCCCCCCCGCCCCAACAGTACAAATTTCATAAGTAAAATGTGATGCTGTGCAACACTAAGTATAATTTTATGATGGATAATTGTTCTCCCCAGCCGGAGTACCCAGAGAGAATCGACAGGCTCAGGACTAACACACAATCCTCACACAGAACAAAAGGGTCCAGATGGCCCTCAAAAATATGGATACTTTAATACACATTTTGATTTTGACTCACGACTTATGCAAATTCAAATTGTGTATTAAACAATCCATATTTTTGAATGAAACCTCTAAAAATGTAATTATTGAAAGGCTGAAGAGTGTTTGGTGTGTGTGTGTGTGTGTGTGTGTGTGTGCGCGCATCTGTATGTTGATGTTATTTAACTCGATGAAGAGGTGTGTGTCCAGGGTGTATTGCCTTGGACAGCTGTGCTGCTGGGAGCAATACAGTCGTCACGCACCATCTGCCGTGCACACATGCCCACACAAACACACTCATGGACATGCACACACGCATCAGCATGTTGTGATTTAAGCAAACAGGCACATCCACCACCTGGTGTGGCTCTCAGCTACCTACTGCTGTCTTTCTTGGTTTACCTCTTTCTTTCTCTCTCTCGCTCACACTCTCTCGCTCACGCACACACACCTCTCTACGCAAGCAGTGTCAGTCTTTCTCTTTTTTGTTTTATTCGCAGACGCAGCCTGATTTCAGATTGTTGAGCCTGTCAAGAAAAGAGTGTGTTTTAATTGGCCCGTATACTTCTATAACGGCTGCTCCTAAACACCAATATAGCTCCCCGGAGTCACTGACAGGTGCTGCAGTGTTTACTGCGTGTGTGCATGTGTTGAGGGGGTGGTTGCATAGTTGTATCTCTCTCTCTGTGTGTGTGTGTGTGTGTGTGTGTGTGTGTGTGTGTGTGATGTGTCACAAACAATAGAGAGCTTAAACTCAGATAGATGACACGGAGATGCACTAATAGGTCCGCAGAGACTGCAGCTTCCTTTTGTGAGTGTGTGTACTTGTGTGTGTCTGTGTGTGTTTTATATCTAATGAGCATCCCCCTTAACAACAAAACATCCATTTCTAGTGAATCTGCAGACTGACTGACTAATGAACTGTTTCAGCGAGTGGCGGACTGACCGATTTAATGGCTGCCTTACTCACAGAGTAGTTGCTCTTTTTCTTTAATAAAACAAGTTAAAAAAAGATTTCTTTAAATGTCCTGATCTTAGGATATTTTCTTTTATGAAACTCATTGTCCTGCCCCACAAATTTGGGTCTTCCTCCACTTGTCCAATATCCTTCACACGTCATGCATCTCGTAGTGAAGGATTGCAGTCGTTAATTAGTACAGGCTCTACAAGTGTTCTGATATGTTTGTTAGCCAATTAAATAGTGAGTGATTACATAATGTAACATAGAGGATATTTTGTAATTTGTTCTGTATGGCTTGTGGTGTAGTCTGTTCCTTGCTGTAAGTATGATGGTGTTAGAGTTAATATGCTGAGCAACAACACTGAAGCCATGCTACTGTTTTGGTCTAAAATCAAGATACGCCTAAAAGCTAAAACTTACTGATAGATAACCATACCAGAGTGGTTCTGTTATGTAGACTTCTGAAGCAACTTAACACACAGAGTTAACATCCACTGGTTGATATGTGTTGCAATACCCAGTGAGCTTGTTGACATGGCTTTCTTAGGTGCATCTTCAGCATTTTCTGACCAAGAAACCTGGTATATGGGTATGATGGGGGAAGCTGTTGTTGCAAGGTCTGCAGTAATGATTGGGTCAGTGATAAGAACAAGGTTTCCCAGCCCTTTATTAATGGTTAATATGATTCATTTCAGCTGTAAATAATTTCAGGTTCTGACTGATTGTTCTATAGTACACCTGATTGTAGGTATGTTATACCACTTTCTGTTTGGCTTACTCTTTCAACCATCCAAGCTCTGTTTTATTCTTATTTTTCTACTGCAATTTAATCATGAAACATTTGGAAATTGCTCTGATTAATTTAAAGCAATGGTGCTGTTTTATTTTGAGATTCATGACAGAAACAAAGTAGAAGTGTACGGTGTCGAGTTTCTTTCCATGTTTTGTTGCTGAACTTGGAAAGCAGTCTGGATGGTTTAATGAGTAATTTAATGACTAACAGGCTGGTTATGCAATTGAGTGGCTGCCCAAAACTTGGACAACACACAATACTAAAGCTGTTTTTATCCAAATAATAAAAGCAGGGAGGCTAGAGGCTGCACACATTTATTATTTCACAGGAAAAGAGCATTTATCACAAAGATTAACAACATGGTGAGACATTTGCATATTCGAAATTATGTATTTTTTGGTTCAATAAATCATTTGCCGCCCCAGGTTGAGAACTGCTGCATAATGCGGCATAAAAAATATACTTTTTAAATTTTAACATTCTGCTTCTACAGCTGAGCAGCATAGTTAAAAAATGCATACTTACATCTTGTAATGTTTTGAACTTTTGAGTTTCAATTTTGATATCAACCTGGAAATGTTTCCTTAAGATTTTATTGGATTTTGACACAATTTGGGAACGTGTGATGGATTAATACAGTTTTTGGGAACTAGACATTCTGTGCGTGTGTGTGTGCGTGTCTGGATTCTGGTGGCCTGTTGGTGGGTTTCCTGTGTCTGTGTTTGTTAATCATTTGCTTTTCTTGAAGCCCATACGGAAAAGAAATAGTAAAAACTTATATGTGATTACTCATGAAAGTGGCCACTTTCTCATTACTTTCATACATTGTTTTAGTAAGTATCCAAAACATACAAGTTGTAATTTTTCAAGGGATCTTATATCTGTTTTCACTCTTATATGCTTTTCATATAAGTTTCACACAAGACAGATACAAACTTTATAAGATTTATATATATCTTTTCCATATGGGAGTGCATATCAACAGTTCAGTGCGTGATTTGCTGTGTATCTGTGTTTAGAGAAGTGATGAGGCATGTAGTATATTACAGCAAGTGTTCTCTTTTTGTGTTGCAACTGTCACACACTTGGTGTGTGTGTGTGTGTGTGTGTGTGTGTGTGTGTGTGTGTGTGTGTGTGTGTGTGTGTGTGTGTGGTCCTCCAAATTTAGTGGGAGCTATCTGAGGTAAACAGCTGGTGATACGGTATGTCCTATTTTGGAGAGCTTCCCAGACTCTCACTCACTGTCTCTCTGTCACACACACACACATTAACACTCTCTCACACTCTGTCACTCACTTTCCCTCCCCATCAGATTCGATTAGGCGATCTTTGGATGATGCTGAGGTGGAGTCATGTGAGCATGAGATTGATGAGAGAGAGAGAGAGAGAGAGAGAGAGAGAGAGAGAGAGAGAGAGAGAGAGAGTGTGTGTGTGTGTGTGTGTGTGTGTGTGTGTGTGTGTGTGTGTGTGTGAGAATTAAGCACACTGTGTGGATATGACACTGTTTACACAGTCACACTGTATAGAACTGCTTCTGTTTTGGTGACAAAAAACAAGTCAAGCTTAGTATTAAGACTTGGTTTAAGATTAGGTTAAGTTTAGGTTAACAGTGCAGTAATTCTTCAAGTAATGAGCCAGTGTAGTCCTAAATGATAGAAATGTGTGTGTGTGTGTGTGCGTGTGTGTGTGTGCGCGCGCGTACACGCACGCGCTCATCTGTGTAATTTCTTCAGAGTTGTGACAGAGTCTAATTAGGGAGTAGGCAGAGAGTGCTGACTGACTAACAAACCGAGTATATAGTGTTTGTGTGCGTGCATGTGTGTGTGTTGGTCTAATAGCTTCTATAAAATGGCAGCAGATGGCCATGTGCTTATTGAAATTTTCCTGAACCTTGAAGGTGTTACGGCCGAGACCGTTTCAGACGAGTGACAGGACTCAAACGCAAGACGCCGAACAGCTCGTAAGTATATTTTAAGAATAATGTTTAATGTTTACACAAAATATTCATAAACAAAAGGTGAGCGTAGACGTTAAACTAAATAACGATCTGGTCCGGGTCAAAGAGGACAGCTATTCCGGGGATTGGACTGGAAAGCAAGTCACAAAGGGTCCAGGAAAAGGTCGGGGTCACTGTAACAGAATGCAGATGTTCAAACATAGATAAGGAGGCATATGAATATGTTGTTTGGCTCAGAATCCTCCTTCGTACTGCGTACTTGCCAACGGAGGTCGGAGATGACATAGAGGGGTGAGTAGTCCGGGTGTGTAAATCCAAAAACTCCTGGCGTGGAGGCAGAGAGGCAGGTAGGTAATTTTGGTAATAGCCTGAGGGACTGCCAGAAGGTCCAGCATCCAAGTAGAAGCTCTTCGCCAGGGGTTGACAGTTAGGTGTAGCTGAAAAGGGAGGCGCACAAAAAACAAACATACAGTGAGGCAAGGTGATTCAAAAAAACACGTAGGGAATTTATGGTGGTGGCCTGCACTGACTGATGTTTAGCAGAGAATCTGGCGAAGAGAGATTGAGAACGCTGGCCTTATGAGTCCCCGGCTAATTACCCACAGATGTAAGCGATCAGCAAAAACACTGAGGCCCCTCCCAGGGGTGGAGACGCCGGCTCGGAGGGAGACACACTGGCACACACCCGGACCATGACAGTACCCCCCCTCAAGGGACACCACCCGGCGGCCGACCAGCACCCGCCCCACGACGTGACCTAAGAAAATCAGAAACCATCACAGAGTCAAGCATCAAAGAACGAGGAACCCAAGAACGCTCCTCCGGCCCATAACCCTCCCAGTCCACCAAAAACTGCAGCCCCCTACCCCGCCGCCGCACATCCAGAATGCGCCGGACAGAAAACGCAGGGTGCCCGTCAATGAGCCGGGCGGGAGGCGGGGGCACCGGAGGCGGGCACAGACGACTAGACACCACCGGCTTCATCTGAGAAACGTGAAAGACCGGGTGAACCCGCAAGGCAGCAGGCAAACGGAGCTTGACAGCCGTAGGGCTGAGGACCCTGTCCACAGAATAGGGGCCGATGTAACGAGGAGACAACTTGCGGGAGGATGCCCTGAGAGGGATGTCTTTCGCGGCGAGCCACACCTTCTGTCCCGGTGAGTAAACAGGCGCAGGAGACCGGCGACGGTCGGCACAGCTACGTTGGCGAGCCACAGCTCGCAACAGCGCCTCCCGCGTACGAGACCAGACCCGACGGCAGCGCTGTAGATGATGCTGGACCGAGGGGACAGCAAGATCAGCCTCCTCCTCCGGAAACAGGGGCGGCTGATAACCCAAAGAGGCCTCGAACGGTGACAACCCAGTAGCAGACGAAACCAAGGAGTTGTGGGCATATTCCACCCACGGCAGATACGAGGCCCAAGTCGCAGGGTTATGACAGGTCACACAGCGGAGCGCGGCCTCAAGCTCCTGATTTAAACGTTCCGTCTGGCCGTTCGTCTGAGGATGGTAACCAGAGCTCAGACAAGGCCTCAGACAAGCAGCGCAAAAAGAACCCCAAACTTGGGACGAGAACTGCGGACCCCTGTCCGAAACTATTTCCACAGGAATGCCATGAAGCCGAAAAACATGGTCCAACAACAACGTAGACGTCTCAGCCACAGTGGGAAACTTCTCCAAAGCGACGAAATGAGCAGCCTTAGAAAACCGATCCACGACCGAGAGAATAGTGGTCTTCCCAGCCGAAACCGGGAGTCCCGTAACAAAATCCAGGGCGATGTGGGACCAAGGGCGATGAGGCGTAGATAACGGCTGCAACAGCCCAGCAGGACGGTGAGTACGCGACTTACACCTGGCACACACAGGGCACGCAGCCACATATTCCCGAACATCTTTGTCCAGAGTGGCCCACCAAAAATGTCTCTTAACCATAGAAGTCGTCCTGCCCCTGCCCGGGTGACACGCAAACCTCGAAGCGTGCACCCATTCCAGTACCTTGGAGCGAGCAGCCGCGGGAACAAAACGCCGGTTAGTCGGTCCCGTGCCCGGATCCGGTTCCGTCCGGAGGCCCCGGTTGATGGCGTCCTCCACCTCCCAGGTAATAGCTCCCACCGTACAGCCGGCCGGAAGAATGGTGGAAAACTCCGCCGGACCCGTGTCAGAGTCAAACTGCCGAGAGAGGGCATTCGGTTTGGTGTTTCTGGAACCCGGGCGATAGGAAATGGAAAAGTTAAAACGTGCGAAAAACAGCGACCAACGAGCTTGACGTGCATTCAACCTCTTTGCACCGCGTAGGTACGTCAAGTTCTTATGATCCGTCCACACCAGGAACGGTAGCGCCTCGCCTTCCAGATGATGATGCCACTCCTCCAACGCCAACTTAACGGCAAGCAGTTCCCGGTCCCCCACATCATAGTTCCGTTCCGCTGGTGAAAGCCGCCGAGAGAAAAAGGCGCACGGTCGTAGCTTAGAGGAGGGGCCGGCACGTTGTGAAAGCACAGCCCCCACCCCCACATCAGAAGCATCCACCTCCACAATAAAAGCCTTAGACGGATCGGGTTGAGCGAGGATGGGCGCAGTAGAAAACAGATGTTTCAGCTTCGTGAACGCGCTGTCTGCTTCGGCGGACCAGCCGAACGGAAGCTTCGTAGAGGTAAGGCGTGTAAGCGGAGCCGCCACCAGACTGTAGTTCCTTATGAACCGACGATAGAAATTTGCAAATCCCAAAAACCCCTGGAGTTGCTTGCGAGTAGAAGGCACAGGCCAGTCTGTGACCGCCTTCACCTTAGCCGGATCCGTCTTCACCTGCCCCCCTGCCAAAATGTATCCCAGGAAAGAGACCGATGTCAAATGAAACTCACATTTCTCAACCTTGGCATACAGTCTGTTTTCCAAGAGGCGTTGAAGGACAGCTCGGACATGTGAATGATGCTCAGCCAAAGTTTTAGAAAAAATAAGAATGTCATCTAAATAGACGAACACAAAACGGTCGAGGAAATCCCGTAGGACATCATTTATTAGGGCCTGAAACACCGCTGGAGCGTTCGTTAAACCGAAAGGCATAACGAGATACTCGAAATGACCCAGGGGGGTGTTAAACGCGGTCTTCCACTCGTCTCCCTGACGGATTCGCACCAAATGATAAGCATTGCGAAGATCTAACTTAGTGAACACCGTGGCACCCTGTAGCGATTCAACAGCGGAGCTAATGAGTGGCAAGGGATACTTATTTTTAATAGTGACGTCATTCAAGCCCCTGAAATCAATACACGGCCGAAGAGACCCATCCTTCTTGTCTACAAAAAAAACCCCAGCCGCCACGGGGGATGAAGACGGACGGATTAACCCAGCCGCTAGTGAATCCCTAATATACTCCTCCATCGCAGCACGTTCAGGCCTAGAGATACTATATAACCGGCTCTTGGGCAGGGACGCTCCGGGGAGCAAATCAATCGCACAGTCATAAGGGCGATGGGGCGGTAGGGACTGCGCTTTGATCTTACTGAATACTTCCCGCAAATCATGATACTCAGGCGGCACCCCTGAGAGATCGGGGACATATTCGTCAGTCCCCGTAGCCTCCCCCGGGCCGGGAAAACGGGCGGAAGTCAGACAATTGGAGTGGCAAAAAGGGCTCCAGCTGACAACCCTTTGCCCCTCCCAATCCAAGTGCGGATTGTGTAAGCACAGCCAGGGATAACCCAAAGTGAGCGGAGTATCAGGTGAATCGAGGACAAAAAAGGTGAGTTTCTCCCTATGATTCCCCGAAGTGCACAGTGACACTGGACCAGTGTGAAAAGAAATTTTAGTGAAAACCTGGTTATTAATCGCTCTAACTGGAATGGGCGGCTCAAGGCGCACGAGCGGAACGCCTAATCGTTCAGCGAGATCGAGACTGATTAAATTCTGTTCAGAACCAGAATCTAATAAGGCTGTGCATGAATGAGTAATCTGTAGCATCTCCAAGGTGACAGGGAGTTGTAAACGGGGTTTCTGACCAGAATTCGAACCGCCCACCCGTATCCCCGATTCTACCGGCGGGCGACACCTTTTCCCTCCTTCGGGCATGCAGCAATCAAGTGTTCCAGCGAGCCACAGTAAAAACAGGCATGAGCCCGACGCCGCCGCTCCCTCTCCTCCGGTGTCAACCGTGACCGGCCAATCTGCATAGGCTCCGGCTCGGGATTAGTGACGTAAGCCGAGGCGACAAACTCATGCGAGTCCACAGTCGGAGGCGGCGACGGTGACGTACCCGGAAACGAGCGCGGTAAACGGCGCTGGGATTTGTAGTTCCTGTCCCTCTCCCTGTCACACAACCTGTTGTCAATGCGAAGGGAGAGGGACGCCAGTTCCTCAAAAGATTTTGGCTCATCACGGGAGGCAAGCTGGTCTTTCATACCCTCGTTCAATGCCCGGAAAAACACCCCACGCAGAGCGTCGTCAGGCCAACCGGTTTCGGCGGCGGCAGTACGAAAATCAATCAAAAAATCGGCAACCCTCTGACGGCCCTGGCGAAGATCCAGCAGCCTCTGCGCAGAACTACCCTCAGAAATGGGGTGCGCAAACGTTTTCTGGAATTCCCCCAAAAACACCTCATAAGAACAGGTTAACAAAAGATTCTTCGATAGATACGCCTCCGCCCACTTAAGTGCACGATTACGCAGTTTACCCACCAAATAAGATATCTTATTAGAATCCGCAACAAATGTGCGTGGAGAACGACCGAAAACAAGGTCGACCTGAAGCAAAAACCCGCTACAACTCCCTGGATCCCCTGAAAATGGTTCGGGCTCCGGGGACGTAGCATCACGGAAAGCTGATGTAGGTGGAGATGCAACGGCAACAGGTTGAGGCAGAGGAGCTGGTGTACCGGAGTCTTGGCCCGCGGGGCCCGAGGCGGAACCAGCAGCAGTAGAAATATCCGCTTGTAGAGCCTGGAGGGACTCCAGTATTTTACTTTGACCATCTCTAAGAGTCTGCTGCTGGGCTAACAGGAACTGAATAGATTGTTCATGACTTCCTAATATCGCCCCCTGCCTCTGAATGGCTGACCGTTCCGCGTCTGCTGAGTCCATAACTGCTGGCCAGATTCTACTGTTACGGCCGAGACCGTTTCAGACGAGTGACAGGACTCAAACGCAAGACGCCGAACAGCTCGTAAGTATATTTTAAGAATA
Source organism: Diplotaxodon limnothrissa (assembly GCF_057381915.1). Lineage (NCBI taxonomy): Eukaryota > Metazoa > Chordata > Actinopteri > Cichliformes > Cichlidae > Diplotaxodon > Diplotaxodon limnothrissa. Next base: position 43,700,615 of record NC_140610.1, read on the forward strand.
ATGTTTAATGTTTACACAAAATATTCATAAACAAAAGGTGAGCGTAGACGTTAAACTAAATAACGATCTGGTCCGGGTCAAAGAGGACAGCTATTCCGGGGATTGGACTGGAAAGCAAGTCACAAAGGGTCCAGGAAAAGGTCGGGGTCACTGTAACAGAATGCAGATGTTCAAACATAGATAAGGAGGCATATGAATATGTTGTTTGGCTCAGAATCCTCCTTCGTACTGCGTACTTGCCAACGGAGGTCGGAGATGACATAGAGGGGTGAGTAGTCCGGGTGTGTAAATCCAAAAACTCCTGGCGTGGAGGCAGAGAGGCAGGTAGGTAATTTTGGTAATAGCCTGAGGGACTGCCAGAAGGTCCAGCATCCAAGTAGAAGCTCTTCGCCAGGGGTTGACAGTTAGGTGTAGCTGAAAAGGGAGGCGCACAAAAAACAAACATACAGTGAGGCAAGGTGATTCAAAAAAACACGTAGGGAATTTATGGTGGTGGCCTGCACTGACTGATGTTTAGCAGAGAATCTGGCGAAGAGAGATTGAGAACGCTGGCCTTATGAGTCCCCGGCTAATTACCCACAGATGTAAGCGATCAGCAAAAACACTGAGGCCCCTCCCAGGGGTGGAGACGCCGGCTCGGAGGGAGACACACTGGCACACACCCGGACCATGACAGAAGGTGACGGGTTTGGCATTTCCTTGCTTTGCTTAAGTGCCCTTGAGCACCACCCTCAGCCTTCTAATGAAACTGTATGTGAGATTATCAGTTCACCTAAATAAGAAGCACAATCAATACATTTTGAATACAGTGAATGTGAATACTGTACTTACTACAAGTTACTTTGCATATTGAGGTTTTGCATACAGATCCAACATATTGTCCTAAAACAGTTTACATCTACAGGTGACCTGACTGAGCAAAATTACAGCTTGTCCAAAAGCTTTAAAATAGCCTGTATTAAATGAAATACGCAGCAGCCTGAGGATGTGTCCACACACACACACACACACACACACACACACACACACACACACACACACACACACACACACACACACACACACACACACACGCATGCACGCACGCACGCACACCTGTTGTTGTCAAGAATGCCCATTTAGATAATCTGGCCGATCTGATTGTGGTAGACATACACACCTGTTGTTGTCTTCTTCCTCTCTCATTGTCTGACTGTCCGTCTTCCCGATGATCTCCTTCTCCTTTTCCTCCTTTCAGCGTCTCTTGGCAGCACCGCAGTCTCATATCCGAATGAGTGTTGAAACAGTAATGAAGTAGAGATCAGAGAGCTTTTCTTGGGGAAAAGTACACGAAAATGGGATGTGTCCTGTTCCAAACAGAGTAAACACATTTTTTGCAGGCAAAACAAGAAATATTGAGGGTACTCCAGCATCTCCACTGATGAAGGCAGCCTGACGTCTTCGTGTAGATCCATCCAAAGTCATAAATGCACCAGTGTGATCTGCACCTTTAGATTAGCTTGCATGTCATCTTACTGAACTTTGAGTTGCCCCCAAAGCCATCCATTAGCGTAGGTGTATGTGACTGTTAGTGCTTTAAGTATAGATAAAGGCACCGTATGAATGTGTATGCCTGGGTGAATGAGACTTGTAGTAGAAAGTGTTTTTAAGTAGCTTAAGTACGTTATATAAGGATGAGTCCATTTATCATTTTACTATTTATCTAACTAGATATATGAGAGAGCATGTATTTACATATCCTCCCTTTGTAATTGTAGTTGGTATCACTAGCTTAAACCTATTCTGGAATGACTCCTGCATTATTATGTATTTATTCATAATATATGATGTAAACCTGTCAGATTTCCAGAGTCAGAAAAAGTCAAACTGTGTCTTGCTTATAGTTCAGCTGTAAAATTCTCTCACCACATGGAGCATCTCTCCTGCCGGGCTGCTGACAGCCAAAAACTCAGTCCCAGTGAAGAGCAGTAGTGAAAGTTGAACTAGCATCTAACTTAAAAGCAGTTTATCCAACTTCATTTACAGCCGGCAGTAGAGCCGAGAGCGTCAGGCCGGCCAGCGGACACATTCTGCACTACTGCGTCCATTACTTCAAAACTAATCAGGGTGAGGTGCTTTTCAGGCTGGACTTGGTTTGTCAGGTTTACAACCTGCCTGCCATGCCGTTGTTCTCACATTGCACATTTGCAGTGGTTGGAGAAAAGTCATCATAGATTTTTAGGGGCAACCACAGTCTCCAGTTTCCAGAAGAGTAATAACTCCTGAACAGCTGGGCAGTAAGGAATGTTTCCCAGAAATATTCAGCAACATTTGTTTTTAAAAAGAAATGAGTGCATGACAATTAAGATAGAATATAACTTATACGTTGTAATTAAATCATTTTGAATCATAAGAAAAAGTGATCTCGAAGCTGGTTGTGGGGAAAAACAGACCAAAAGTTATTAGCTTAATTAAGTTATTTTTCATTGTGTCTGGACTTTTTCTATGTTCCATGATGCATCATTTTACAACACACCACCATTTTAAGAAAGAGCAATGACTGTTCCCCTGACAGATTTCCATTTGTCTCATAGCAACAGCAGAGCCGGCAGCGGCTCCTCTGCAGAGCTCTGCTGGCTAAGTGTTGAGGGCTTTGGAGGAAACAGGACATCAGCACTTTGAAGAGAAGGTCATCTGTCTGCTGGCTGCAACTGAGGACCAGTGTGTGTGTGTGTGCCTGTGTGTGTGTGTGTGTTTTTATGTATGCAGCTGGATGTGTAAAGAAGCAGAATGACCACAATAGTATTGGGCTCAAGATAAGACACAGGCATGTGCATTCACAAACACATGAAGGTACTCTATGTGTACTCTGGCAAACAAATACACAAAAACGATAATTACCAGCATGAACAGTGTGAATAGAGTTCAAAGTAATCTCTCCATTCAAGCGATTGGCTCAATTGTTGTGAAAATGCTGCGAAAAACCAGCAGGGATCAGCTGAAAGTGGTGTTCCTCTGTCAAGAGCATTTCAGGCTGAACTTTGTGGCACCACGCTGTGTGACAAACACTGCTCTGACCAGTCCATCTTAACAACTAAGCTAAATACATCAACTGTTTTTCCTTTACATTATTCAAACATGTCACTGAGCAAAGAGCTTTAGCAAATTTCTGCCGTTATTGGATTTTTTTTTTTGTCAGTCTCAGCTGTGCTTTCCGCTCAAGCCTAACATACCATGTAACCATGATTGCAGCTAGCAAGCTAGCATGCCTGATTTAGGATGGGAGGTTTTTATTGACTGTAACCATGTAAGGATGCCAGATAATATGTTTGAGCACAGCGTATGAAGCAGAAAATTAAATTCATAGAAAACATTCCAGGACATCCCATGCCTCTGCAGAAATACGTGCAGGAGATCAGGGGACTACTTTGCGTTGTGTTTGGTCCTTTGTTTTCTCTTGTTACTTTGAGTTGATCTCTCATGTCTTTGTTGATTGTATCCTCACTTGGTAGTTCAGTTCAATTTGGTTTTATTTCCATAGTGCTAAATCACAACAACAGTTGCCTCAAGGTTCCTTATATTGTAGGATGAAGAACCAGGCTCAGGGAGGGAAGGCCTTTTGCCACGACCGGTTTGCGGTGAGGAAAGGAAGTCGGGACAGAATTTAATTTTTTTTTTTTAATTTTTCAACTTTATTGTCATTGCACATGCACAGGTACAGGGCAACGAAATGCAGTTTGCATCCATCCAGAAGTGCTTTAGTGATATAGATATATTACAATATATATTAGCAATAATATAGATATGTGAGTATATTACAGAAATGGGTCTATTATGGTATGTTATAATGTACACGGTATGAAGTATGTTGTGAATATTCTATAACTATAAGTATGTACAGGCTGTAGTGAGTACAAGCTATGTACAGGATATGAATATAAATATGAAAAACTATACAGAATGTGAAATAAATAACTTTACAGAATCTGGGATATACAGCTATACAGAAATGGGAACTATGCAAGTTGTAAACAGTTGTAGGATTAAAAATTATCGAATGTACAGAATGATTATTTACACAGAGCTATACAGTAGTGCAGTTAAGATAAGTGAGGGTGTAGATAGTTTCTACAGAGGCTATATAAAGTGCTAGTGGTTGTGAGTGGTGGTTCAGTCCATGTTATTATTGTGTTTGAGGGTACAGTTGTCCATTGTGGGTGTGTGTATGTTCAGTCCATGAGTTTAACGTGGGTCAGATGTCAGGAGGCAGAGTTCAGGAGTCTGACAGCTGTGGGGAAGAAGCTGTTCCGGTACCTGGTGGTCTTAGTCCGGAGGCTCCTGTGGCGCCTCCCAGAGGGCAGGAGGGTGAAGAGTCCATGTGATGGGTGACTGGGGTCTTTGATGATTTTCCCAGCCCTTTTCAGACACCGCTTCCTGTAGATGTCTTTTATGGCAGGAAGTGGTGCTCCGGCGATGCGCTGGGCAGTTTTCACGACCCTCTGCAACGCCTTCCGGTCCGAGGCAGAGCAGTTCCCGTACCAGACTGTTATACAGTTGGTCAGGATGCTCTTGATGGTGCAGCGATAGAAGTTCACCAGGATGTCTGAGGACAGGTGGTTCTTCCTCAGAGTCCTCAAGAAGAAGAGGCGCTGGTGAGCCTTCTTGACCAGCTTGGAGCAGTTGGTCGTCCAGGTGAGATCCTCGGAGATGTGGACTCCCAGAAGTCATGCTGTGGAAGAGAGACAGAGATTAATAACAAGTATGCATCATGGGAATCCCCCAGCAGCCTTCACCTAATGCAGCATAACTAAAGGAAGATTCAGGGTCACCTGATCCAGCCCTAACTATATGCTTTAGGAAAAAGGAAAGTTTGAAGCCTAATCTTGTTGTGAAAATGCTGCGAAAAACCAGCAGGGATCAGTTGAAAGTGGTGTTCCTCTGTCAAGAGCATAGCGTAGAGATAGTGTCTGTCTCCTGAATCCAAACTGGAAGCTGGTTTCACAGAAGAGTTGCCTGAAAACTGAAGGCTCTCCCTCCCATTCTACTTTTACAGTAAATACTCTAGGAACAACAAGTAAGCCTGCAGTGCGAGAGTGAAGTGCTCTAATAGGGTGATATAGTACTATAAGGTCATTAAGATAAGATGGGGCCTGATTATTTAAGACCTTGTATGTGAGGAGCAGGATTTTGATTCAATTCTGGATTTAACAGGAAGCCAATGAAGAGAAGCCAAAACAGGAGAAATCTGCTCTCTCTTTCTAGTTCCTGTCAGGACTCTTGCTGCAGCATTTTGGATTAACTGAAGGCTTTTCAGGGAGTTTTTAGGACATCCTGATAATAACGTTCAGTTTAGGCACCAAAACTAGTTGGTTAATTTTAGAAAGAGTTGATATTTTTAACCGCCGGTTTCACCCTAATAGAGTTCTCGTTATCAGTGAATCAGTTAGTCCACCCCCCACCCCCTTTTTTTTTAGAGAAAGACAAAAAGTGAACCATACATCAATGTCATCAGTGTTCCACTTTAAACTCTGCTGCTGGGTCAGCCTGTGACCTTCATCACGACACGCCACCTTACTATCTGTGTTAGCTAAGTGGGTCAGTGTGTGTGTGTACGTGTGTACCCTCACTATGAAGATGACCTTTAAGTATGTTTATTATGTAGAATTATTTTCATGAGATAGTATATCATATTTTTGTCTTTCTTAAATGAAGTGCATGTCCTTGTACTGTATGTGTGTGTGTGTCTGTGTGTGTGTGTGTATATATATGTGTTGCATTGTGAAAACTCATAGCTGGGTGTTAAAATACAGTTGCTATCACCACTCTGTCCTCATAAATGTAGCAGTAGAGGTCTGTGTGTATAAAAAACAGATGAAAGGAGGAGATGGCCCGGGGGAGAAACACAACTCTTTTTCAGCATCACTTCCTGCAACATTCAGCCTCAAGGCATCACCAGACGAGACCTGAATCACAGATTGGAAATCTAAGAAATATTAGAAAGCACTGTTCTGTGCTGCTCTGTGTATGAGGGGAAGTGTGCCTATTGATAGTGAAGGACCCACCACTCTAAATTAGCATGCTGCAGATTACTGTTTCAACGTGTTTTAACGTGCTGTGAGTGTAACAAACACTTTAGATTTGATTTCTAAACTGCTGTTTAAGGTCTTATCTCTCAGGGAAATTAATGGATTATTTTTCTTGGAAAAAGTGTGTTTTTTTTCTTTTTAACATTTTCTACACCAAGTGTCATTTTCACAAAAAATCACAGAGAAACATCGTGATGAGGGTGAGCATGACTGGCAGTGATGAACAAGCATTTTTTTTAACCATAAGATGCTATCAATCTGAAAAGTGTGGAAGGAAGAAAGAAGTGGGCTTGCCAACTGTTTTTTTTAAATTAATTTTTTATGCCTCAAGTTGTCCATCTGTCGCTCTTTCCATGTTCTTCTGAACATTCTGTCATGATTGCTGTGAGGTCCAAATCTGGCACCTTTACCTGGGATCAAGAATAAACTGTTATAAAGAGTACTCAAAGGTCAAGGTCAGTGTGGCCTCTCAAAACAATTTCCCCACTAATCAGCAGTTTCTATTAAAATATTTACTATGTCTTCAGAAACAAGAACAGGGGGCATGTTGTCAACATAATCAAAAGACCTTTTGGTCCCTACCTCGAAACTGTGGTGAAGATGTGATTTTGGATAGACTTGGATGTAAATGTGATGCTACTTGACTGGTTGTTGGTGGCAAGTAAATTCAACCAGTTTACTTTATCAAAGTCCCAGTTTGTCAAAGAGATGAAGAAAGGCAGCTCCCAAACCAGTCAAGGAGGCTGGCAAAATTTGCAGCTTACTTCACACTATCCCCTGTTTCCAAAATGTAGTCCACAGAACTTTTATGGGTCATCAGGATATCTGCTAGTGCTGTTGAAGCTGGTGTATTAAGGCACTGATGCAATAAAATAAAATAAAATAAAATAAATGGCAGTATTTGTTAATTCTACATGCCGACATTTTGGAAAACTCAAGAAATCACAACTGTGTTGAAAGGATTTTTTATTTTCTATCAGTTGTTGCATAAGTACCCCTGAGCTCTGTGAACAGCAGCTTCTGGAGCTTAGTTGGAGATATTAATGTCATCAGTTGCAGCTCTCAGGAGTAAGAGTGTGTAACCGAGTGAGATTGAATTACGGTTTTCCTGATAAAGAATACAGCTCAGTGGATGTTCCCTGAACAAATTAAAGCTAAATATTATTTCTAAATTACTACAATGTGACACTCATGAGCATTTGAAATGAAAATTGGGTTTATTTCATGTTTTTAATTGGTTTGCACAAGGTATCATTGCTCACTGGCATGTTTCGAGCAAACTGGGTCACATTAACTTGTGGGTCCCGTGAGATGAAATTAATTTAACTTCAAACATTCAGTCACTTTTTACATTTTCTTTTAGCAATGACACTCAGGCAGCTCAGACACCCCCCTGTGAGCACTTCCTCACTCCATATCGAAAACACCTAGCCTGTCTCTTCTGCTTTTTTAAAGTTTTTTTAAAGGCATCACTTGCTTTATTGGATATGACATGAAGGGAAGGGAAAATGAACAGCACCTTCTCTCCTGCAGTAACCTTGAGCAAGGCACTTAACCGGCATCATTAATGGGCTAGTTGCACTCCTGAGATTTAACGTGCAAAACTGTGTGAATGTCAAACAGCGTAATGTTGATAAGAGCATCCAAGTTCAGTCGGTGTTTGGCTGCCAAATCGTGGCAAAAAAAGCGTCTTTACATGTATGGCTTAAAGCAAGCCTTGACTAGACGTTGATTGGTTGGCATGTTTCAGCTCCAGTAAACAAGGTCACATTAACCAGCTCATTTCTAAAATATAGTTTGACAACCTCGAGGCTAAAATGAGTCAATGATTTCATAAAGCGAACCCAGGGGTCGTAAACTACCATGCGAGTTGTCATTTTGGATTTTCATCTCTCAGTGTATCCTTCAGTTTTACTGGAATTTTCAGTTTAAAGTGTTTTGGACAGCAAATGGGAAACAATTGTAGGGTAGAAAATGCCTTCAGTTATGTGAAAATTTAAATACCACAGAGGTATCCATGAGCGAATTACAGCTTACAGCTACTGTACTGCAGCGTAGTTGAAGGCGGATGTTTTGGAATGGGAAGGCAAAATTAATCGTACTATGGACACTTTATTTAGGGGACCAGGGCTTTAATTTCAGTAAATGCCACACTTGCCACACAACTGTACAGCATCCCAGACCTCTATACGAGAATCCACTGTTTGATTCAGCCACAGCAGATCTTTAATCTCCCACATAGTATGAAACCAGGATGAAGTCTGTTAATGCCAAGGATGGAATAGTGCAGGAAAGTGGTGGTAATTTTAAAAAAAATGACACTACTGTCTCAACTTTAAATGATGACAGACCATCAAACACTTTGTCGTTTAAGCTCAGTGTAAAGTTTGGATTTCTTTTGCTGCATTTTCTTTCTTTTTCCCCACCCAAAACTTCCATTAATTCAGTGTTTTGCATAAAACAGCTGATTTATTACCTGATGAAGTAGAAATATGGGAAATTGAAGGGATAGTCCTACCTGTATTACACCAAAAACAGGCAAGTAAATGCTTGAGCAGGGTGATAATAAAGCTTATAAATGCCCCTGCCAGAATTTTCTTTTCCATTTTTATGTCATTTGAAACATTTACATATGTCCAAAGTTGCATGACACTATAGCACATACCCAAAAAAAAAAGAACGAAAAAAAGTGATGCCTTCATACTCAATTTATCCATCTGGTTCTTGCAGCGTATCAGCCAACTAGATATCTTTGAACTGAGTATTTGTATTGCTACAGGTTTTTGAATGATTATTTTCAGCAAACAAAAAATCGTCTGCAGTTTATGTAACATTAATGACATAGTTCAGGATTCATGCATACAGATCTGACACAAGTATGGCATCAAGGGCTTCATCAGAATTTTAGGAGGGTTGATATATTTCAGTGCACACTATTATATCTAAATTGTACAGAGGTTCATTTACAAAACTTATTAATGAAACATGGTGGTATTTAAATAGCTGTCTGCTATATGCTTCCCCACACTTTTCTCTCTCACTGTTTGCCTCTGACTCTGTGTCTCACAAACACTGAGAGTGTGAAAGTGTGTGAGAGAGGTTTGGATAGAAAACAACTAGGCCAGCAGAGGCCTTTGCTTCTAGTCCTGCAGGCAACCTGGCATCACACAATCTGCTAAGCCCCGACAGTCTATTTGTGTGTGTGTGTGTGTCTGTAGCTAGTGGTGTCTATTAGTATGTTCATAAATTTTGTGTGTGCGTGTGAGAGAACGGTACTGCTAACACTTGCCTGGCACTGACCCACTGCACAAAGTGACGTTGGAGTGACGTCTTTTAGAAGTCATTTTTGGATGTACACTGAAGGGTTGTTTTGTAATTCCAGGAATTGTCTTTCAATGTCTAACTTAGACTCATTTTAGTCATGGTTTTATAATGCTTCTATAGGCTCGGTAGTCCGATGTTTCCAGAGGATGGAGGACATGTCTTCTGTACAGAAACAGTTATGTGTAAAGGGATGCAGAGTGATCAGCAGACATCTACAAGACGGCGCAGGCTCTTGACGCTAAAACAAAAGTGAGCAGCTGCACGATGGATTTCAAACAGAAAGCTCCTCAGCTTCTCACAGACAGTTTGCAAAATGCGCACATCCACAAGAACTGTTGTTATGTTCTGCCATGTGTAGAGCCACCTCGACAGAACTAGACTCACCTGCACATCTTCATCTAAAGGTCAAAGGTCACTGTTTGGAGTATGCAATTGTTCACATTTTGGACAGAGAAAACAAATGGTTTGAAAGAAGCAATCTATGTCCACTGTGAACAACCATCCTTGATGGTGGCTTATGACACCAACTGTCTGCCATCTAACACAAACAAACAACCTTTGTTTCATACACAATGATACAGTGAAATGGATTACATTGTTTTTAAAATTTCAACACATTTGAATAATTGACAGTTTTAAAATGGTTCTAAACAAATAACTTTATTAAAAATATTATATTTATTAATCATGTACATTTCCTGCACCTTTCAGATGACATTGATGGTCCAAAGTTCAAATTTTCAATGTAATATTGATGTTCAAATTGGATGATAGTTGGAAACCAAATTGTGGACTTAGTCTGGACGTTGTATAGATGTCCACAACTGGTCGTGGACTGATGGATCCATGATTTGATTGATATGATTTACACGTCTATCTGAAGTCCAATGGTTAGTGGGGAGATACTTGCCCTCTGGGCTTTTGCCTAACACAGTAAAAGAACACCACACCCTCTGCAGAGTTTAATGCATGTGACTGTCTGTATGCATGCGCGTGTGTATCCTCTGTGCGAGTGTGTGCTTGCATAAAGATGTGCATTTACATGTGTTTGCATTTTTGTGTGTGGAGTAAGACAGGTGATTCTTCTGTGCTGCAGACCCTGTCGCACTCTGACGGATGGGGTTTTCACAGCATATATTGTGTGTGTGTGTGTGTGTGTGTGTGTGTCTGTGTATTATAGAAGGAATACGTTTGTGTATGTGTAATGTATAAGCATTTCTCTGTACCACCATCTGTGGTGGGATGCTGGTTTAGACTGAAATATTGCTTCATTCATCACCCAGCACAACCCACACACAGTCACTGCTGTGTGTGTGTGTATACTTTTTTTGCGTCGATATACTGGATGTGTGCTTGCTCATGCATTTTATGTGTGTTTTGCCTGTGTGTGTGTTTGTGTGTATGATGGAGAATGACCACAGATCCATTGTACAGAATCCTCCATGTGGAAAACCTCTCCCTCTGCCTGCCTTCAAACATTCATCTACTATACTGTGTGTGTGTGTGTGTGTGTGTGTGTGTGTGTGTGTGTGTGTGTGCGTGCGTGACCTGGGGCTACAGCGTGAGTGATGGTTTCCTGCTTGTGTGAAGCAAACTGACTTGGGAGTTGCAGCTATGTCAGGACTGGCACATGCACACGGACACACACACACACACATGCACATAAGATATATGGATGCTAACAGAGACTCTTCTCTGTCTCCTGTAATGTGAGCAGGAGTTTAGAGGAGGCAGAGCACTGGGCTGCAATACTGTCTGATCATGACATCAACATCTGCTAAGTTAAAATTTTAAATTTGAAGGTTTTTTATTTTCATTTTTATTTGTACAGAAAAATTAAAATGCAAAATTACGTTCAGCTTGACCTTTATTCATTTGTCTTTTTATGACTCCAAATGAACATGGCTTCCTCCCCCAAAATGAAACAGTAAAATTTCGTGAATATCTTGTTCTTATTTACAAAAACACTGTTCTGAGCCATCTTTTAAGGTTTTTTCTTAACGTTATAGATAGACATAAGGGAATACATTCTGTGTTTCATTTGAATAAGGGTGAGTTATTTATCATACATCTGAATCATACCATTAATATTCATGAAATATCAAATATGAAAATCCATCACTGGAGAGATTTTACATGTTTTCACTTCATCAGACTCACACTCGTGCTCTCGGAAGCAACTGGCATGATAATGTGTAGCAGTTAACATTTTTCAGATTGTGTTCCTATTTTGACAGTGTGGTGGGAAATTGTGACTGATGAGCAGGTGATTTGCTCCCCCAGCTGTCTGTGCAGTAAAGAACTGCTTTGACTTGTTTTCATTTACCGTGATTTCATTTTATTTTTTTCTCCACCAACTAAACATGTTGAGAAAAGGTACAAGAAACCTTTAAAGCTGACTAATAATCGCAAATCAGATCAATGACTCAAGTCTCAAACTTACTGCCTTCCTAGAACTCAGCAAGTAATGCAAAGAACAACAGTAGCTACTTTCAGTTCCTCTCTCCAGCTTCGACTCGTGGATCAAACCATGGAGTTCCCCCTGCTGCTGCTTTCCTGTGAGAATTGGATGAATCCAGAATCTTTCTTTCCTTTTTCCTTTTCTTGTTTAGAAAGATCAGGACTAGGGCTGCCACGATTAGTCGACTAGTCACGATTACGTCGACTATCAAAATAATCGTTTGTGGCAGCCCTAATCAGGACCAGGTCAACTTTTTTTTTTAAGTCTATTTTTGAGGATGATTTTTCTGAAAAAAACAGAATGTGTTGGGTGTGTGTGTGTGTGTGTGTTACATGGCACATTTAAGATATTGGTAGATTATTTTACACTGGGTCCAACATCAAAGGGATTTGTGTCTCCTCTTGGAATCAAATCAAGGATCTTTTGGTTGTTGGGTAAATGCGTAACACACTACATTATAGAGCTACTGTTACAGTCTTGTGCAGTAATGGATGCAAATGAAGATTAGAATATGTGTGGAAAATGAAAACCTTTAGTTTATGTGATGACGAAAACCAATCAGAATTTTTTAGATTTTGCTTTCCATCTATTTATCCATCCAAAAAACAAAAAACACCCAGCAGTTTGTTATTTTGCTATGGAATTTTAACTTGTGGATGTCAAACTGTTGTTGTGTCTTAGTAATGATACAAATAGTTGCTTGGAGCGTGTTTGTAAATTATTCAACTTCTGATAAAAACTCCAAGTTTTAAAAGAAACCTGGAGTGTTATCACCACAGAATAAAGACGAAGGAGCCATGAGCGTCACTGAAAGGGAGTGATTTTTGCTGGTTGACAAGGCCAGGTCTCACCCCTAGGCACATGTGACTGTGTTGAGCCATGGATTTGTTGGAGGAGCATTTCGGGCAGAATAGTGGATCATTGCAGTGTATGCATCGGAAACAGTTCAGTAAATTGTATGTTTTTGACGTAGTTTTGATGAATATTTGCAGACAGTCAAGTTAAGATAACAAACATTGGAAATATTAGAAAGGCTGGTTGTTCTCGATTCACATCATTGCTTGGCAGTTTTATGCGCATTTAGTATTATTGGTCTGAATCTTTGGCTGGGTTTTTGGATGCTGTGTCAGGTAGTGATGTATGAAGATGTAAAAGTGGTTATAAAAAGGAAATTGAACCTTTCTAATTGGACTGCTGTTTTAAATTGCTGTACCTGTGCAGCATTTAATAGGTTAGAAACTAAAACGTGACCAACAACAAAAAAAATTTAAAGAGTCAGTTTAGAGATTTTAGGGAGACATCTTGTAACAAATATACAAAGTTTAGGTCTTAAATAAGAAGACAAAACAGGTAAAAGCTTCATTATTTAACCCTCATATCTCAATGATTTTCTTTCTCTATCAAAATGGCTCCGTCCTGATTTACTGTATGTATACCCAGTACTATGCTCGCCCAGCACTAACAACAAGAACCTGCAAGGTAACTTGTTGACAGACATGACTTTGAGTCTGCACTCAGAGGCGTGCATGTATATGAGCCGTAACCAATAAACAATACACAGCTTTCGTGCGTTTAACAGGGTTTTCTTTGCGGATTTCGTCCAGCTCCATCTGCAGGAGCCGCATTCTATAACGTCTGAGTCTCAGCAGCTGTCTTCTCCAGCTTCTCGTCTGCACAAAAGAGCGCAGAGGCAACAAAAGTGGCAGGCTGCTGCTGCACGTCAAGCTCCATCTGGCATGCTGAAATCACCTAAAGAAACTGTCACCTTTCACATTTGTTTTTGTGAAAAGGAAGACGGCTGAAAATTCTTGTGACCCGAGTTTGAACTAGATGATTTTACTGGTACAGAAATGGTGAGAGCAGTAAAGACTAGCCACTAAAATACAAGCTGACAAATATTGTATTCCCTGAAGAAATGCACATATCACTAAAATAGCTTTCAGAATAATGATTCTGAGGACAATAGATGTTCGAGTGGAGCACTGATAAACATGTCTGCCTTTTTTGTTCCCTCTTAATCTTCCCACATTTAGTAAACAGTGCATCTGTTATTTGGTAGATCAGAGATATTTTCTTTACACTGAAGCGACAAACACAAACCAAACATCCAGCAATTATCTCCTGTCCTGCAGAGATATATGGTATAAAAGCTTTGACTGCAGAATGACGTGATAAAAAGAGCCTGTTGTCCCTTTTGTTTACTTGTCTGACATATTTTATGTCCTTTTTTTGCCTTCTGTCACCTCCTTTGCCTTGCTAGCTCTTTTGAAAACTTCTTTTAGTTTGTTATTCCCCTCTCCTTTTTTCTCTTCATGGTCCCTTTCTTCTCATTTCCTTTCCTCTGCTGTCATCTACAATCTTTCTCTCCATTCGCCCACTCTCCTCCCCTCACTCTCTATCTGTCCAACTCAGAATCTGTCTTTCTCTCTGAAGTTGATTCAGCTGATAGGGAGACAGAAAGCGGGCTCGTCTCTCTTCCCTCCCTCTGTCGTTCTCAGTGACACAACTTTCATCATTTTTTATTGTTCAAAGCGTTGTCTGAGTTTAGATCCTGATTTCTCTCGGTTCTGACACGACAGGACAAAAGGGCGTGGATGGACAGACAGACGTGTACATAGAGAGGGGGAGGAAGGTTTGGGAGAGACAGAGAAGGGCAGGGGAAAGAAGGATGGGAATGATATTAGAACAGTATACGTACGGCGTCCACACTCAATCAGTCACTTGTTGTTTACATCTTCTGTGTCTCTGTTTTTCACTGATCTCATTACATTACAGAAAACAAAAGCAATAACAAGTCCCACTTTATTGATGTCATAAAAACAGGATCATGTACTATGAATATTTCTAATTAAATTAGCTCCACTCAAGCACAGAAACTCCCCAACTTGTTGCCAGCATGCTCATCGGAATACTTGAGGCAGAAATGTCCATACAGGCGTAGACTTGTCTTAAAACTGTTGCAATTCAAGAAAGTCTCGTGGGAATAGATTAAAAGCCATTTCACAGAAACTGTATGTTAATGCTCACTTGAGAGGAATATAAATGGACCTGAACTTTGTGCAAAGTAAGAACTGCAAAACATAAGTACGATGTGGAGAACAACACCTCATTGAAAGGAAAAAGGGAAATTGTTCCACTTAGCTACTGCTTAGAAAAAAGAAGGGTTACCGTCTCTCTAAAAAATCATTTTAGCTATAACTGCAACAAAAAGTAAAAAAAAAAAAGAAAGAAAGAAAGAAAAGAATTTTAGCCTATTAAATCATTTTTTTAAAAACGGGACTCTATAACACGCGTAACACATTCAACATCAGACACACTATCAGGGTGAGAGACGCAGGCAAAAGAGCTTTTCATTGCATTAGTACAATATATCAAAGTAATAAACCTAGTAAAATCTTGTAAACTTGGGTCGTAGAGAAATCGAAAGGAACAAAATCAGGGTGGAGTCTGACTTATTTGTATTGTGTTTGTATCTACTACATGGTAGTAGATACATTATTGCTAACATTAGTGCTATTAATTTCATTACTTCCCCTAGTGGTGCAGATAACTTTAATAGTACTCCTGGTAGTAATAGTAGAGTAACACAAAAGCACAATAATAGCAGTCATACATACATATTAATGTGTAGTTGTACTAGTGTTAGTACGAGCAATAGTAACTGTGTGAAGTATCTCAGTCAGTACTACGAATTTCAAAGGTGTATTAAAATGTATTCATGATACTATCAAAGATTTTCCTTGTGCAGCAGCTTGGCTTTACACTGTACCAGGGAATTAAAATAAAATCCATAGACAGTTTCGGGGTGTCATGACACAGATGTGCACTGTCTGTCTGCAAAGTTCCTTCAAAGAGGTTTACTTGCATAACAGTATAAAACAAGAAGACAAGAAAGGCAGCTAACTAGATCCCTGCTTCCCAAAAGGAAAAATAACAGATCGCAGAGAGATCTCAGATCATTGTCTCTGAATCTTCAACCAATTAAATTCCTGAGGCTAGATTTTATTATGAGAAACAACTGATTTGGTTTCATGCTTTGATAATTAAAAGAACCCCCACTGTTTCACTTTATGATCACCAAAATGAAACTAGTGGAAATTCACAAATGCCTTCATATATATAGTACATGCATGTTTGAGCAAAACACACAGGCAGACGCATGTAGCATATGTGTATTTACATGAAGGTGTACACAAGCTCAATTTCATGCTAAGTGTTTCCACACAAGTAGGGAATATGCATAAACACGGACTGCTGCACACAGTCGGTGGCAGTCAGAGTTGTGGAAGTATAAAGCATGAATATATAAGCAGCACGGGGGTGAAGCATCTCTCCCAGCAGTTCCAGCCTCATGTTTTTCAAACAGTCAGAAAACTCTGGAAAACATGAGTCTCTCCGCTCCGCTGGGGGATCCAGCAGCTCTAACAAGGAACCAGAGGAGCCCAGGCGGTTGTTAAATTTTTTTTTTTTTTTTTTTTTTTAGCAACGCATCCTCTTCTTTTGTCTCTGCTTTAGTTCAGCTCTCACACCCTCTTCCCCTTTCGCAGCTCCACCAATAGCAGCTAGTCTTCAAGTGTTGCTTGTCTCTGAAGCTATCAAGAATTTTTTATTTTTTCTACCTTTTTTGTCACAGGGATTGTTGTGTTGTGCAGGTTAGTCTGTCACAGAGCCTGGCTTGAGTCCTCCTGGGAGACAGTGTTCTCCCTATAATGTGGGTGTTGGAGTTTGGAAGATGCTCTTGCTTGTGTTAATCCTTGGCAGGATTTGCAGTATGTGTGACACCCTCGCCCCCTCCTCCCCTAATTATAGTTGTTATATGGCATTCTTTCAAAACAAAAACAAAAAAGTAATACTTTCCTTCATTTCTGTTTTTACATCATTATTTAAAAAACATAAATGAGATACTGTCAGCAGAGTGTGAGATCCTCATAAATGATCAGATCAAAATCTCAAGTCATTTGTTTACTTGGACCATTTTAGTGCATCAGAAAGAAAATTACTTTACTCTGATAATACAGCTCGACTGTTGTGGAGTGATGATAATGACACATTTATGCTGCTCTTTCTCTCTAAAGCTGAGGCTCTCTGGATGACTTTAACAACTTGGCCATCTGCTTCTAAATGCAGTTTGTGACTATGTACAGTACAGTCTTCCACAGACACACAGCAAAGCTACACTACAGCACAGGTACCCACACAAACTTTGATATTCTGTACGAGCTCACAAACACTTCTTGTTTTGCAAGGGGAGAAAAAAGGAGGCAGCGAAGTAGCTTCTCTTAGCTGATTAGCCCTGACAATCAGCTCTAGGTTACTTTTTTGAAGTCACTGACCTAATTTTTTGTTTGTTTACTGTACATTTTAATTTACTGGTTATTTTGCCTCCAAACATACGAAGGATTTTATATAATGTCTCCAGGATTTGCGGGGTGTTACATCACGTACCTCTGTCCGAGGTCTGTGCTGGTTGGCAGTCAGGGCGGTCTTAGACCTACACACACAGCGCAGGATATCAGAGCAGGCCGTTTCACTGACAGAAGTGCTGTCTGTCAGACTGTCCTGTAGAAATGTCTCATCTTATAAATACACAGACACATTCCTCAGAGACACTTAATAACATCAAGCTATTAACATAAAGTAGATGTTTGCACATTTAAATGTGTTAGAAGTCAGAGGCTGAAATGTCTGATATGAAATGATGTAAACACAGCACATTTGGCATGCAGTGTAATAAGTTTAATTCACAGACTGCATATTTTTTCATGGAGTCTTTCCCATTCATCTCATTTATTATGTATGCACGTCATATACATGTACTACACACAAGCATTGCAATGGTTTCCCAGAAATTTCACACAGCGCACATTAGAAATTTCTAGAACATTTCCATACTGTGCCTAGAGTCTCTATCGCTACTATTTTATTCATCAGTTAAATGTATGAACCTTTTACGTTATCTTTGTAGTTATACAGGGTCATTTATATGGATACACCGTAATAACATGGGAATGGTTGGTGATATTAAAGTCCTGTTTGTGGCACATTAGTATATGTGAGGGGGCAAACTCCTCAAGATGGGTGGTGACCACGGTGGCCATTTAGAAGTCGGCCATCTTGGATACAACTTTTGTTTTTTCAATATGAAGAGGGCCATGTGACACATCAAACTTATTGGTAATGTCACAAGAAAAACAATGGTGTGCTCGGTTTCAACGTAACTTTATTCTTTCATGAGTTATTTACAAGTTTCTCTTTGTTCACAGCCATTGACATGTCGAAGAGGTTAACACGTGAGGAGCGGATCGAAATTGTGTTGATAGCTAGTGAACGCAGTAACCGGGTCATTGCAGCAGATTTTAAAACAAGACACCCTACGAGACCACCCATCTCCCATGCTACAGTTAGCAAACTGTTTGCTAAGTTTCGTGAAACTGGTTCAGTGTTGGATTTGCCAAAATGTGGAGGCAAGAAAACTGTCACTAATGAAGAAACATCAGTGGCTGTCCTAGCTTCATTCAGCAAGAGCCCACAGCGTAGCACTCGCCGCATGTCACTGGAGAGTGGCATTAGTCGAACATCCCTTCGGTGGATATTAGCTACTCACAAATGGCACCGTTACAAACTCCAGCTACTGCAGCATCTCAACGAGGATGACCCAGATCGGTGCACAGAATTTGCAGAATGGGCAAAACAAAAATTGGAACAGGACCCTCAGTTTACACAAAATATTTTGTTCAGTGATGAGGCAAACTTTTATGTGAATGGTGAAGTTAACAAAAAACCCCACCTCAATTGGTCTGACACTAACCCACATTGGATGGATCCCTCCAAGACTGTTGGACCAACAAAAGTGATGGTTTGGTGTGGTATATGGGGTACAACGATAGTGGGTCCATTCTTCATCAATGGAAACCTCAAGGCCAGTGGATATTTGAAATTGCTACATGATGATGTGTTTCCCTCTTTATGCACTGAAGCTGGCATGTTCCCTGAGTTTTTCCAGCAAGATGGTAAATGGCCTGCATTTTTATAGCGCTTTTCTAGTCCTTAAGGACCCCAAAGTGCTTCACACTACATTCAGTCATTCACCCATTCACACACACATTCACACACTGGCGATAGCAAGCTACATTGTAGCCACAGCTGCCCTGGGGCGCACTGACAGAGGCGAGGCTGCCGGACACAGGTGCCACCGGGCCCTCTGACCACCACCAGTAGGCAAACAGTAGGGGTTAGTATCTTGCACAAGGATATTTGGCACCGACCTTCTGATTAGTGGCTGACCTGCTCTGCCACCTGAGCTACAGCCACCCCACATTATGGTGCACCACCACATTTTGGGTGCCAGGTCCGAGCATTCCTAGATGAACAGTTTCGTGGACAGTGGATTGGTCGTCGTGGGCCAGTTAATTGGCCCCCAAGGTCTCTCAATCTGACCCCCTTAGACTTTTATTTTTGGGGTCATCTGAAGGCAATTGTATATGGTGTGAAGATACGAGATGTGCAGCACCTGAAACTACGGATACTGGATGCCTGTGCTGGCATTTCTCCTGCGGTGTTTCTATCAGTGTGTGAAGAGTGGGAGAAGAGGGTTGCATTGACAATCCAACACAATGGGCAGCACATTGAACACATTTTATAAGTGGTCAGGAACTTGTAAATAACTCATGAAAGAATGAAGTTACGTTGAAACCAAGCACACCATTGTTTTTCTTGTGACATTACCAGTAAGTTTGATGTGTCACATGGCCCTCTTCATATTGAAAAAACAAAAGTTGTATCCAAGATGGCCGACTTCTAAATGGCCACCGTGGTCACCACCCATCTTGAGGAGTTTGCCCCCTCACATATACTAATGTGCCACAAACAGGACTTTAATATCACCATCCATTCCCATGTTATTATGGTGTATCCATATAAATGGCCCACCCTGTAGTTTGATTGAAAATACTTGGTCAAGAAGGACACAATGCTACACTCCAGACTTCAAAACAGGATTAAAATACATGATGTCCTGGTAGCTACATCTATGTGGGTTTTTTTTTTTAGGTTTTTTAAAAGCTGTCTATGGCCAAAGTTGATGGTAACACGTCTCACATTAGCCCACACAGACAAACACACCCACACAATGATGTAGATATAGATGGTTTGGATCTGGCCACCATAACCAAGTGAAGGTCTTGGTATCCACTCAACTGTTCATGAATCGTGGTAGTTTAAATTACTGTGTTGTATGTCAGTTTCATCATGATTTGTAACTCTTCCGTCAGCGTGGTCGTTGTTGCTTCTTCTTCATGTCAGAAATGGAAAATTATTCATCGGCGTGCGTGGGTGTGTGTGTGTCTCTCTTTTATCTTATTAGTACCAGCAACTACACAAGAGTAGCTGCAAGTTGCTCCTCTGCAGATTCACAGGTTCAACAGTACAATGTTTACAATGAAACATTTACCAACCAAACCTTAAACAAAACCCCCACCCTGATGATGATGAAGATGATGATGATTATTTTGCATTTATACTATAAATACAGTTTTTAGTCTATTGAAATGTGCCTCATGAGCCAAGTTTCATCTTACCCAACGTGTTTATATGGGTTTCATTTGTTTTAATGAGTGTTTTTGTTTGATTGAGTGCTTTACACAGCCTTGCAGAAAACTTTATAGTTGCTTATAAGAACTGCAAATAACTAAAAACTGAAATTTGTTAGGAGACATAAGTGAAAATGAGGCCAATACCTTGCCAATTTCTATTCTTGTGCAAAGTCCATACACCTCTAAATGCCTTTCATGGATTGAACCTGGCTCAATTAAAAGAGTTGAATCCACAGAAAGTATTCATTTGAGCTATTCATTCATTGGAGTCATTGACTCGGAAATTTTCCTAATGGAATTTTCCAGTAAAAGAAGAAATGAAGCATTATCAACTGTCCCTTGCTGTTTCTTCCCTCTTTTCTTCTCTTCCTCTCATTCAGGAGAAAAGAAATCCCCTGCTCCCTCATTCACTGTCGGTGTGTATAAATATGTAAATGGCTGTTGCCTAACCAGCCAAAACTAGGCCATCTTCTCCTCTGTGAACACCTGAATAGAAGTGAGACAGAGATAGTGGAAAAAGAGGGGGGGGGAAAGGAAAGGCCAGAGGTGAAAAGCTTACCAAAATATCTTACTCCAGCAGGCGTGCTGCTACTTTGCTCAGATTAAACTGACATTGTTCCATATCATGCTGCCCACGTAAAAGCAGAATGATATTATACTTATAATTCCCACGTTTATTCCTGAGAATATCACATTAAAAAAATATTCTTTTTTATAACAAAAGGCAACTTTTCTGTGAACTCTGTTTGCATGCTGTAAGCACTTTCCACTGGTGCATAAGAAGTTTATGATTCCTGCATGCTTGCAAATACATGGAGAAGCACAGGAAGTTTAGAACATTAAAAACAAAGGGTCCTGATGATGTAGTGTTTGGGAGGCAAGCGTAAGCTTATATTTAGGGAATTTAAATGTTTTGCTGTCTCAAGTGAAGTAATTAGATCAGTCTCTCATCTCAAGTAAAAACTAATATTCAGGAAATGCATTCATTTTATTTATACTGTACTGTGCAAAAGTCTTAAGCCACCCCTCATGTACCTATATTTTACTTCCCAGGAGCCAGACTCTGTCATCTTTAAAGTGATCTTGAGAAATCGTTCTACAGGCTTTCTGATGATTTTCTTCACACATTGTTCTTCAGTCCAGTTCTTTAAGTTAGCCACTCTCAAATTGTCATGATTCGGCTGTGTGGCAGGCAGGAGAGGACCCAAACGCAAACTCACGGAGACAAAACATAAACTCAAAAACACAGCTTTAATGCTGGCAAAAAGTGGAACATGAAAACAGTACTAAACTAAACTGGGAAAGCTAAACATAAAGTAAACCAGGAACCACGGGGAGAATCACACACAGCATGAGGGAGAAGGCGACGCCGAACAGAGGGAGACGCAGACAGAAATACACAGAGGGTTAACGAGGAAAGTGGAAACACACGGGGAACACAGCTGACACAGATAACCATAACGAGACAGGGCGGGGTGAACATAACACTGACGGGAGACGGGCAGAGTCAAACAGGAAGTACAGAGGTTCAGACAGGAGGAGAGAGAGCACGGGGAAAACACAGACATAACGGGCTGGGGAAACATGGAACAACCACAAAGGGAGACGAGGGCTCATAAATACACAGAGGGCACACAGGGGTGAGAGAGAGCACGGGGAGAACTTAGACATAACGGGCAGGGGAAACATGGAATAAAACATAAGGAGAGACGAGGGCTCACAGATACACAGAGGGGCACACAGGGGGTAAAAGCCACGAAGGGAAAACACTTAGGGAACAACACAACAGGGCAACTCAGGAAACATGGCCTAAATAGGGAACAAAATACAAACATACAAGAAAACTAAGAATACTGGGCCAACATGGCCCAGGACCATGACACAAATGAATTATTGTTTGTTAATTGTTTGTTAAGCGCTTTAACACCAACCTGTGAATCATTCAAGCAATTGCAGATGCTTAATGTATTCACTACGGTCAAACAATCAGGATGTGATTGAAGCAACATATAGAGAAACACATCTAACTCAAGGCTTGAACCAGTGTTGTGTCTGCACATAACGGATAACTTTGCAAAGGACCAGCTCCCATTGTTCCCATTTCTTTATAAATCTATGAGATGTGCCTGTTGCTGCTGATCTTCAGTCCAAGAACTGGACTGAAGATCAGCGGCAACGGACATAAGATCAGGTGACTGACTTGGCAACTGAAAAATATCCCATTTATTTGTCTTGAGACACTCTTGGCTTGCTTTCCCAGTATGCTTTGGTTCATTTCCCATTTCCACAGTGGCATGCTGTCCAATCAGTTTTACAGCATGTAGCCCTGTGCACTTCTCAATTCATTGTGCTTCTCCTATCAGGAGTCACCGTCACTAGTGGCTCGGATCTAGTGACAGTCATGCATGGCCATGCCATAGCATTGTCTCAACCATGTTTGACAGATAATGTGGTGTTCTTTACGATTATAAGCTCTTCCTTTCCTTCTCCTTCCTTTTCTCTTCCAATCATTCTGGTGCAAGCTGATTTTGGTTTTATCTGTCCAAAGAGTTTGATTGTTTTTCCAGAACTATGGTGGCTATTTTAGATGTTTTCTCACAAAGTCTAATCTGACCTTCCTGTTTTTGTTGTCATTAATGGTATGTGCCTTGTTGTACACCCTGTTTTTACATGAAGATGTATCTTGATTGTAGATCTTGACAATGATACACATATTTCCCTAAGTCAAGTCTTCTTGACTTAGATGTTGTGAAGAGGGTTTTCTTATCCAAAGAAAGATTCTTGTGATTATCCACTTTAGTTACTTCTGTGTTGCTTAGGTTTCCTGTAAATGTCTTCTTTTTAAGAATGTACTCGATTGTTGATTTGACCAATCAGTGTTTTTGCTATCTTTCTTACAGCTTTGAGTGTTTCAGCCACTTTTGCACCAATATTTCAATATGGCTCATATTAAAAGTCGGAGTGAACAGCTACCAAATACCAAATCGTTAGAAATCTTCATTTTTGAATCTTCAGCTGTGTTGTACAGAGGCAAATATAGGGTCCAACTGTTTGCACAGATATGGAAAGGTTAGGCAAAACACAAATAACCAAAATAATGTTAAAGATACTGATGATAATGTCAGTGATTACAGAAAAACACTTGTTACACGTTCCCACTGCTCTCATGTCGTGATTACTCACTGCTGGGGACCTAATAAAGCAGAACTTTATATACTGACACAAATTAAAAGCTACATTCTGGGAAACACAGGTGAACCACAGAAGAAATCAACAACAGTCAACACAACGAAGTCAATTTAATTAACAAACCCAATCACATCCCACAATAAATAAATAGAAATAGAAACCTATCGCGTGGTAATAGTAATGATCATACATCCTGTAAATAGTGTTGGGAACTGATCACAGCGTGAAGGAAGACGACGGTCAGTAAATCTTGATGAGAATGTGTTTTCCTTTATGACTGCAAACACTTTAGGTGACTCAGTCGTAAAGCTGCAGCATCATTTGATGTGTTTACTTACCAAGGTGAACTAGGGCATTCGCACATCTTGACAGGTCATATTTCCACCGCAGTTCTGAGGATGTCCTCCATCACAAGCACCTTTATGCTGCAACCAAATATTCTGTACACTTTTTTTTTATTCAGACAAGGTACTTTCGATTATTTTACTCTGCACAACTAAACACATTATGTACAGATTACGAGAAAGACATAATGGCATAGAGCAGACTCCCTACACATGACCCCCGAGCAGGTCATCTACTTATTGGAAGGTTGGTGGTTTGATTCTTGGCTGCTCCAGTCTGCATTCCTCTCTGATTTAGCCATCGGAGTATGAATGAGTGTGAAAGGTAGATAGAAAAGACTTTTCATAGAAAAAATTGCTTTGAATGCTACAGGAGAGTAGAAAAGCTCTATATATGAAAACTTATAACACTTTTACGCTGCTCAAAAAAAAGTCAAGGAACATTTGATTATCATAGTAGAACCCAAAGTCAGTTGGACTAGACTTAGAAGGATGAACCATCTTGAATCCACTTTCACCTGCTATAGTGCTAATGAGGGTGACACCACAACTTCCAAAGGCCTCCTGGCTAATATTTATCTGGTTTTGGTTTTTGTTAGTGTCCTCATCAGCGCTGGTAGCATGAGATGGTACCTGCAATCCACTGAGGTTGTCTAGCTAGTCTGTGGAGGCTGTGGAGGAGATACTGGCAGCAGGAACAGCATTGTGTGAGGAGGAGCAGCATTGCTAGAGTTAAACAAAATGACCTCCAGCGGGCTACTCGTGTGAATGTTCCTAATCAATTTGTCAGAAACCAAATCCAGTGTGGTGTGAAACCCGAGCTCCTTTAATAGGACCTGAGTTCAGCACCATGGAGAGCAACTGGCAAGTCAGTTAGACCAGAGAAAACCCAAACTGGCAGGCCCACCTTTGGCATCCTGTTCTCTTCAATGATGATCTTGCAGGCAGCATAATTTTTTACCACATATTCTCCAGACTATTAGTGCTCTGAGAGTATTCTCTTAGACTCTTATGGTTTTGTTGGAGGATCCGGCTCACCGACTGACGTGTTCCATCCAGAGGAGAACAGTTTAGTGGGGAATGGAAGAATTCAGTCTTTAAACCATCACCTTTCGATTACAAAGTCTTTATGCCTTTGTTTGGGTGAGTTTTCTGCCAGGAGCAAGACATCGCCGGACAGAGAAAACAAGAGCAGAGACAGACGGGGCAGGCCAGGCCACTGAGCGAGGGAAAAATGCTGGGAAAATAGAACAGAAAAAGGCTGAGAGGCAGAACAAGTGAAGGACGGAGGGAGAGAAAAGTGTTGGAGGTGTTAATCGTAGGCTGCGAGCAGGTATGTGTATGAGTGAGAGAGAGAGCGTTTGTGCGTGTGCACGGGTCTGACAGTATCTCAGGGCTACATCAGTGCCCATTAGTATTTTGCAGCACGAACACACATTTTGACAGGTCGGCCGCCGCCGCCTGCAGAGAGGGACTGTGAGTGTGCGTGTGTGTAGCTGCTGGTTTTGACCTCCCTTTTCATGTGTTTATCTCACCTCCAGATGAACTTTGATGAGCCAGCATACACTTTCACAACCACAAACACACAAATGGCAGCCACTCCTCATCAAATATTAATGATTTTCCCACCATCTGAGCAGAAATGTACACTAAAGACATTCCTCATATTCTCTCAATTCTTGTCCACTTTTCTTCTTCTTCTTCTTCTGCACTCTTTAAAAAAAATTTGCTCTCCTCTTCTTTTCACCTACTCTCCTTTCCTCTTCGCTCTCTTTTTGTTTCATTGCCGTGCGGTTTTGTTTCCTCTGCTTTTCTTCTCCCTCCTTCCTTCCCTTTTTATCAATTTCAAACTGTGGGCAGAATACAGATATGCAGCTTCAGATTTGGCTTTACTGAGGGAGGACACTGGGAGATGTTAATGGCCCAGTTTAGTGTTTCTCACTAGTAAATGGAAATGTTTCTGCCTTTTTACATTTGTTTTTGCCTTTTCTGTTTTTATCTCCAGTGGATATAATAGATTTTTTGTGATTTATAGTAGTAATAGCCAGGAAGTTGAATGAGAATCACTTCTTAGTTTGATTTTCTTTTCCTTCTCTTGTAGTTTTATTTTCTCTCTTGCTTCCATCTTTTTGATCTCATCTATTTTTCCCCTCTGACATCTTCTTTCCCTTATTTTACAACATACACACTTCTCCATTTCTTTTACTTTTTTGTTCCTTTTTTCACTTACAATAGACTCCTGCTCTTTTCCTATTCAGATCCCTCTTTACTATAGCCTAGTTTCTTTGCTCCTTCTCATCACAGCTTTCAACTCCCATCTCACATTCTGTCTTTTCCTTGTCTCCTCCTCTCTCACACCTACCTTGTCATGGTTTCTCCTGTCCCTCTCTTTTTTTTTGCATTCCTGTATTTCCTTCACTGTTTATTTGTGTTCTCTTTAGCTTTGACGCAGCAGGGAGTTAACACACACACACACACACACAAACACATTGATACGCATGCACATACATACATACTCACTTGCTTTGGGAGTATAAAGGCTTGTTCATATCAGCTTTAACATCAGTCAACTGTCAGCACAACTTTTATCTGAACATCTCTGTTGCTCTCTCTCTTTCTGCCTGTCTGTCAATGTCTCTCGACCTCAATCATCTTTCATTCAGTCTCTGTCTCAAACACACACCACACACAGCGGCTCGTCTTTATCTTCTTATCGTTCCTCTCTGGTAGAGCTGCTGAATAAATCAACTGCAGCAAAAACCAGAGATGGAGGCAGGGAGATAGAGGGATGGAGGAGGCAGAGAGGCATGATGGGATATGATATGACAAATATATATCGTGCATATTCCCGCTCTCACCCAGGGAAAGGGACAGACAGTGGAAAAGGAAAGAGTAAGGACGTAAAAATATAGAAAGAAATCCGAATTCAAAGAAGCGAAAGATTTCACTGATGCTCAGCTTTGAAAAACCTTGACTTTCCCAAGTGTGCGTATGTATGTGTGTATATTTAAGGGCACTTTAACCTCTACATAAACAGATATGCACGATGTAACAGTGGTTAGCACTGTTGCCTCACAGCAAGATGTTACTGGGTTTGAATCCACCATCTCATTAATAAGCATATTCAAAAATTGTACTCTGGCTAAAGTGCTGCTAAAACCAATAAAATAATAAAGCAATAAAAATGGTTAAAATATTTTTAAATGTCTGATTTAGGTGAAGAACTCTGTTTCAGATAAAGCTTATTTGGGTATGGTGTGCATGAGATTTGAAACTAGCTGGAACATAATCACAAAGTGTGGCACAGTCAGTGTTATTTACTGTCCGTCTGGTTTTCAAGCATGATGTAGCTCTGCAATGCAAACCAAACTTGCCCAAATATCAAAAGTCACATTCACTTTCTTGCACTTCACATAAGGTTTGAATATGTGCAAATGTATCAAGTGTCTACTCTTTGTATCCAAAACCAAGGTAGCAGTAGGATAAAATAGTACTCCACTGTGAAGTCAGGAACTCTACGAAGCCTATTTTACCCTTTATGCAAGGGTTTTGTGGAGCATGAAGTACGCACACTCATGTATGCACATCAGTGTAATGTGGACAACAGGACTAACGTGGAACCCTGTGAAGGCAAAAGTGCCTTTTTTTGGCTACACGTGTCTCTTAACCAGAACAGGAAGCTGAGTGAAGCTGCAAAATCTCTACATCATTAGAAGCTGGCTTGTGCTCCTTTACTCCTCTGCCAGTTCCTGGTGCCTTGCATGTTTACTCTCATTGGTTTCCTCATTATGGTCTTCTCATGGCATTGAGAGTTCCAGCTGTTTTGTGGCCTCAGAGGTGATGATCATGTCTGGTTTAAGTGATGTTTTGGCTGTGTGCCCTAGGAACTTGTGGGTAGAAACATTGAAATCTAATGCACAGTTTATTCCACACCGGCTGTTGGACTACCTTAGAAATGTGCACTGCTGTTTGACACAGAACTTAATTCTTCACTAATTTGCCTCATTATCGTATGTTCTGATGAAAAATACTAATGGAAAACGGAATAATAGAAAGTGTTGCAGTCTATGCTGACAGTGGACCCAAACACAAAACTGAAAAGGCAGACAGAGTTAACAAAACATATATGACCTTTTATAAGGTAGGTGCAAAGTTTAAAAGTAAAAATACAAAATAAAAAGTAAAAAAAATACAAAAGAAACAAAAAAAAAACAAATCCAAGAAACCCCATAAATGAGCAAAGAGCACATAGGGAGAACACACTCCCTGTGTGTTCTCCCTATAAACACTCAATAGACAATAGACAAGGATAAGAGAGGACTAGATATTGTTTAGGGAACAGGATAAAAGACAAATGGGACACTAACTAACAAAGTAAAAGAGGAAATGCCAAGAGAAGGACGCTGAATACAGAAATGAAAAATTCGCACAGAAAGAAACAGCCATAGAACATAACTGAGAGAACCAGAAAACACCTAATAACAAAAAACAAGGATAGAAAACTCAGAGGTGCTCCAAACTGTGTGAAAAACAGGAACCATAAAAGTAAGGGAAAACCAAAGCAGACTGTAACAATGTTAGAGTGATGAATAAATAAAAGAATAAAGGAGGAAAAACAACTAAAGTATACATACATAGATAGGAATGCATGGGTAGACAAATTCTCTAATCTCCTTTGGAAATATTGTTTCCCTACTTCATCTCTGTGCCTCTAAACAAAAAAGGAAAAAAAAATCAAATTGCGAGTTAATGAGGTGCTGATGGTATTATTTCACAGCCGGGTGCTCGTGCGCGCTGACTGATGCTGCGTGCCGACCTGTTAATACAACAAATTAGGAGTTGAGCTTGTGTTCTAACCCACTGCAGATCTCAAGAGGAGGTTCAATGTTTAGCTCAAGGACACTTAGATGATGCACACTGAGTTGAGCTCACAAACTAGTGGAAATGTGGCACATGCGGTCTGCTAATACAAAAACTCAGCTCATTGGATATTCATTGTTGTTGAATGTGTTCCTGAATAATTACACATGACCCGACTGATGTGATCTTGGAAGGTTGGAAACAATGTTTTTGAGTTTATGTTTAGTGAATAAATCCCAAGAAACTCAGACTGGCATCGTGTTTGATAAGCCATGAATACAGAAACACAGATAAGCTCCAAAGAAACTTGTATCAGAAGACATATTTATGTTTTGTGGTATGAAAAAAATATTTGGTATGATCACAGTAAGGCAACATGCTTTTGGTGTCTTCGTTTTTCATATGTCAGGGAAGTAGAAAAGTCTCCTTCCCTTAGATTTTTCTGTGAGGAATATATATATCTTATCTTTTTGAACTACAAAGTTGGGCAGCAACAGGAAGGAGCTCCCCAATCTGTCTTGCTGGGAAATGTGAATATTTGTACTTATGCTACAAGAAAATTCTGTATTTTTGAGCACTATGATATGAACATGCTTGGAGAAAATTATGTGAACTGCCTATATAATATGTGACTAACCACTTTTTAATTTTAATACTGTGTTACAATATGAATTATATACACAATACAACATATTTCTGTTGAGTCAACGAGTTGCTGGAAAAAAAGACATTTTAGATAAATACAACTTTCTAAATTTTAAGTAATTTCAAATTATTTAAATCTGCTTGTCAAATATACAAACTTATACATGGTCTGGCGCTTCCACCAATGAGTGATTTTATTAAACAAAAGTCTAGCAGTGTTGCCGGGTAGTGACTGACTCGAGCAACTGTGAGAGGTGATTGTGAACTGACATTTAGACGGACCACCTTTTCACAGAATGCTCTGTCATATCAAGGAATGAGCTTCTGGAATAGTCTTCCACTGTCAGTGAGGGAACGTACAAGTCTCCCCATCTTTAAGAGTCACTTAAAAGGGCAGCTGAGGGACACACAAGCATGTGATCATGTTTAATAATCATGCTTTATATTGAACATGAAAAAGAGTCCGTGTATTACAAAAAAGGGAAACAACTATTAGTGTAATGGGTCAGTGCAATATCAGGACAGTCAGGGCATGTGCAATACTGGGGTTTGTGCAATATAATTGATGTGTTTCCATTATTGTTATCTATATTGTCCTCTGTTGTCCACTCTTCTTGTCATTGTTTGTTCTAGTATAATGTGAGCACTGTTTTTGTCCTTGTCACATGACCTGTAAATCGTGTCTCTGTATGTTTTTACTAACTTGTGTGTAACACCAACCTGCCAGAGGGTCTGTGGATGGAAATTAGCCCAAGGCTATAATCTGGCATATTTATATTTGTTAAAATGTTCATTAATATGTATTGCCCCTCTTTCTAAATGAAATAAATAAATGAATACAGCTTCCTTTTTTTTGTCTGTAAACCACAGTTAATTTAAAGTCAAGCATTTAAGATGTGCAGCAGTGAACAGGTAGGTTGTGGCAGTTAGCAGACAGCTTCAGTTCAAGGTTTGCAAAAATGTTGCATTAAATACAGCCATTTTCATACATAAAAGTAATTGGACAATTGACTAACAAGCAGTGTTGTGATGAGGTGAGGCCTGTTCCCATGTTATAATATGGAAAATAAAGCAGACCTAGTGTTTAAAGTTAGTAGTGGGGATAGGCAAATTGTAGCAAAGCCTGGAAGGCCATTGAACACAACTAGAGTGTATGACGACAGAATTCATTTCATAGTTAAGAAAAATTGAATGGAGTTCAGTTTATTTATATAGTGCCAAATCACAACAGCAGTTGCCTCAAGGCGGTATATACTGTAAAGTAAAGACTCTACAATAAACCTCCGTCTCAACCTAACCAAGTCAAGATCACTCTTGAGGAGGTAGCTCAAGAGTGTCAGGAGGAGGACGTCATTGTCAGCATCTACAGTCAGTAGTTGTAATACAATGGGTTTACAACCACAGCGCCTTGGTTTGCAGAAAATCTGATTCAATAGAAAACATCTAAAAGTCCGACAGTTCAAAGAATCCAAAGATTCTTTGGGTAAATAAAACCGGAATGAACTTATATAAAAGTATAAAAAGGAAATGTGAAGCACAGTGCATCATCTGTCAAACATGGTGTAGGCAATTTTATGGTATGGGTGTGAATGACTGCCTGTAGAACTGGGCCAACAGTGTTCAATGATAATGTGTCATGGATGAATTATGAAGTGTACAAAGCTATACTCTTTGTTCCTATTCAGACAAATGCAGAAGCAATGCAAGAGTTTCTCAAGACAGATTTCACCCCAGCAGAGCATGCTTTTCATTTATTACATACAAAATGATATGTCAAATGGCTAGTTTTTGATCTGTAAAAATGCCTTCTGGCAATTTGTTTGTGCGTTTACATTTCACATTTTGTATTGATCCTCTTGTAATGATACAAAACAGGAAACTTTTTTTCCTGTTTTGTATCAAAGGAAATGGATAAAACCAATCATATTTTTCTTGCTTGTATGCGGTATATTAAATTAAATATTCTAACCTCGTCGCCTTCTGCAAAACAAATAATGAAACACGTTATGGAAGTAGATTAGGTGAGCTGCAGAAAACCACATGTTAGGCTGGTTAATGGTGCAGTATGTTTAGTTCTACAAACACACAGATGCACAAACACACACAGACACACACATATTCGAGAAAGGTTAACTTCTTAAAAATAAAGGCCAGAACAGACCAAGCAGACTGTTTCTGTTGGAAAATGTCACCAATCCATCAATCTGATAGGTAAAGGCCAGTCTTCTCATTATACAGTGCGCCTGTGTGTGTGCGCGCGTCTGTGTGTGTATGTGCGTGTGATGTGTGTGTGCGTTCCTCTTCTCTTTTAGAAGAAAAGCCTGCTGACCCAGCGAATGCACTGCAATCAAACATGCACACACTTTGCAACGTATTTTAATGAGCATAGTGGTGGTCATCTATAATTCATTTTCAACATGTCTGGTCCGATCACTTGGTTACTGTGTGTGTGTGTGTGTGTGTGTGTGTGTGTGTGTGTGTGTGTGTGTGTGTGTGTGTGTGTGTGTTATACCTGAAGACAGGAGCAGCCAACATTATAGGAAATAGTCTCACAGTAATCACCTTGAAACAAGTACTATTGACCAGTATAGTGTATGTTTGTATACCAGCACATCACAAAAAAATAATAATTAAATAGAAATTCTAGAAAATTGCTTGTTTTGCATGTATCATGGTAGTCTTAAGCACTTAAGTTGAAAGCAGTTGGATTTCTTTTTAGGTTCATGAAGACATTTTCTCTCTCATCTAAAATCCTTCTTCAGTTTTGGAAACTGACTGGGAGTCATAGATATTAAACCCGTATTGGGGTTATCATCGTGGGGGTGGTCCTGATAGTCACAGAACCTCCATGCCTCATGTAGTTTGCTACCACTACATGAGCCAAGATGTGATTCAAGGTGTGGGTCATTACAATCACATAGTGTGAGTGCGAGAGAAATCATCTGGGAAGGAATGTCAAGATTGATGCATGTTGACGATAGTTGGGGTAATTTTCTTTTATATTTAAATATTTTAAATAATAAACTTACATTCATTCTGTATTAAGTCCATTAATTCAAGCCTTTTGTGTTTTACCAGTATAGTCAGTTTTAGAAATTTTTATTTAGTAGCATTGTTTTTTTGTCAGGTACTACACATTCTTGTTTGGGGATACATGGAAAACTAGAGGCAGGGAACAGCAGCAAGACCCAAGCACAAAGCAGACATATAGCGACAACAGATATGACATTAATAAAGTCAGGCGCAGCATAATGGGAGTGACAAGGATGGAGCTGGGTTGCAAAGTGGCTTGGACTTGAGGTTTAGAAGGATATGAGCTGAGCTGTCAGCTGATGCAGTAGTCTCACTGTAATGTTTGACTATCCCTGGCTAGGGTGGTGGAGACCACAGTTGCTACATGGGTGCTCCTCTAATCTCTTGCCAGATTTGTTATGTCAAGATCAGACAGCCTTTGATTTTTGACTCAACTTGAAAATGTGTGTCTTGCCTGAAAGTCAATTTGTTATATTTTGGGAACTGACAGCGAGCTGAGCTGAACAAAAGAGTAGCTGGAGGACTTGTTGCTCATTTAACTTTTACTCAAAGTTCAAAACAGTTTATGTTTACCTGTCTTTTAATACAGCATTTTAAAATTTGACATGCCTTTTACTAAATCAAAGGGTTCCTTGCCAGTAGCATTGAGTAATGCTTTTCTCTTTCTTTAGGTGCACCACTCTTCACTACGACTCAGAACTTCCTTCAACCTCCATCATCATCACCTTTCACAATGAGGCCAGATCAACTCTGCTGCGGACCATCAAGAGGTAAACACACATCTGAGACTTCTATATGGTAGAGCTCAGTGATAAAACTGCAATTGTGCTATGTAATTCACACCCAATCCCAATTCTAGGAGGATTTTGGTTATTTGTATCTAAATATTAAAGTCATGAAAAAAGTAGACAGGATTACTGAGATGCTAGGTGTACATCAAAGAGAGTGGTAGCAAAGGAAAAAGGCTTATAGTGAGTGGTATGTGAGACTGGACACAAAAGGACTTGTATTGACAAGCAAGGTAGAGAGACTGAGTTAAAAAGGATGTGCAGCAGGTTAGAGTGATTAAGGATGGAGATGGAAATGTGCTAACAAAGGAAGCGAGTGTTGAGAATAGATGGATGGAGTACTTTGAGGATCCGATGAATGAAGAAAAGGAGGGAGAAGAGGATGGATGAAGGAAAGTTGCTGAATGAAGTGCAGAGATTAGTAAGGATGAGGCAGTCTGTCTGATCTCATCCTTGTGTTAATGTTGTTCCTGAATTAAGATAATGTTTTTCCAGGATCAAAATTGCATCTAAACAATTATATTGCTATGATGTCATAGCTCTGTGACTTGGAAAAAACCTACACATATCCACTCAGGAAAAAATCATAGATAGGGTTAGAGGTTACAGCTAAAGTTAGAGTGTGGGTTAGGGTTCACCACTTTATGATTTGATGTGTGGTGTGACGTGTTTCCATGAAGCAAAACTATGACATTGCTACAATGTGACTGGTCACTTGCAATGTTGAACCTGGACAAACATTCGTTTTATTGGTCCAGGAATAAGACCAACACGATATAAGGTCGAGCTAGTGAAGGCATCAAAAGAGGCGATGAAGGTGTGGAGAGAGGGCAAAAGACTGACCAGACTGTTTAACACAGTCTTGGAGAGTAAGGGGATAACTGAGGAATGGGGAAGTTAATTGCTACAAATTTTTAAGAACAAGCGTGAACAAAAATACACTCACAAGCTGATGTGGTATGCTGATAGTATGGTGAGTAGTATGGCTTTATGCTGAGAAAAAGCACTAAAGATATAATGTATCCTTTGAGAGTGTGGATATAGAGAAAGCATACTGTAGTAACAGTATAGGTGAAGAGGAGAGTACAGGTAGGGTGGAGTGGGTGGAGAATAGTGTCTGGGGGAATTTCTTGCAGAACAGTAGAAGCAAGAGTGAAGGGGAAGGTTTACAAGATGGTGGTGAGACCTCCTATAATGTGTATTCAGGACATGGTGGAAAAGACAGGAGGACGAGTTGGAGGTGGCAGAGTTGAAGTTGAAGACCAGGATGGACAGGATTAGAAATGAGTGTATCAGAGGGACAGCTCAGGTTGAGCAGCTTGGACATGGACAGAGGAGGGATACTGGATATATAGGACAGGATGCTGAAGATGGGGCTGCTAGGCAGGAGGAAAAATATTAAAACTACAGATGATATGTGATGAAAGAGGACATGCAGAGGATTTGAGGAACAGGGGAGGATGCCAGAGTGAGATGGAGGCAGATGATTTGCTCTGGCAACCCCTAAAGGAAGAAAAGGTATTGAAATATTAAATCGTATCAGCCTTCATCAACCTGTATTGTTCTGACTTTATTTATTGTTTGCCGGTAAGCAGAGCAACATTCAAAAGACACACATTTACATTCTCTTGACCCTCAATCCACTCTATCATTGAACCATCGTTCTGTCAGCAGGTTACCACACCCACAATCAGCACAAACAGATACACAAAGACTCACAGACACACACAAGTTTTGGCTTGAGTTCAGCTCATTATACCAGTCAGTCAGCAGGGACTGGCTACGTCTCCTCACTATCACAGAGGACATTTTGTGATTTGTGTGTGTATGTTTGCTGTGTGTGTGTGTGTGTCCCCTTCAGCCCTTTTCAGAGCTCTGCAGTTTTCAACCAATTAAAAGACAATCTGTCTCCCTGGGCCCCTCTGCTCCCTTTGGCTCTGTCTCTCTCTCTGTATGCGTACAAGTGTGTGTGTGTTTGCCGGTAGTGACTTGGAGCTAGAAGTAGTTTAGCTGCCTTTTATTTTTACTTTGTGAATTTGGAACGTTTGTGCTCACCAGGGTGCATTAGATCCTCTGAAGCTTCCACGCTGCTCCAAACTGGTTTGCTTGGCATTAAAACATTTGAAGATAAATATACTGTATAGTCCATCTGAAAGACATTAAGCTGTGTATTATTTGTATTTAGACATTTTTAGGTATTTTTATTGCCCTTAAATACCAGTTAATATAACAAAGTAAGTTGCTTGCAGCAAAAAGAGTATTTGTGTTTTTTAATGAAAGACTGTATCTCTCCCTAGAAAATCATATTTTGAATGGATGCAATGTATTTCCAATCTTCTGTTGTCCAATTTTGGTGAATCCAGTGATTTGTACCCTCAGTTTCCTGTTTTTAGCTGATAGGAGTGGCACCTGGTGTGGGCTTCGCCTGCCAAGGTTCAATTTGATGTGCATTCAGAGATGCTCATCAGTTTGACATTCAAAAAAAAATCTTTTTAAATTTTTCATTGTGGACAGTCTCTCCTTGTTTTGGCTTTGGTGATTTTCAAAAGGAAAGGGGACAAACCCTGCGTGGATTTGGTGTGACTGTCAGCTTTTGACGTTTCATATAGTTTTTGTGAAAATTAGCCCTGCCAAACTAAAGGATCGGTGTCTTAACAGAAATCAGCCACTTGACAGAAGAGCTTCAACTGGTGTCTTTACAGAGAGAGTGACACACTTAGGTAAAGCTCAGACGAGTTAAGAGTGCTGCATCAGATCACTTGACATTTGCAGTTTTTCTGAAAGCCAGTGCAGCTGACAACAGAAAAAACAGCCAAGAAACAGAAACTGGTGATGTTATGAGTAATGAGACTGTAAGTGTGGAGTAACTTCTGTATTGGAGGCTACACACAGATCTTTTTTGAGAATAGTAAATTGGAAACAAACGTATTAGATGCGATGTTTACAAAGTATGTTTTTTTTTTCTAAGACAGAGTGACGCTGTGGGATCACAGAGTGTTTCCATAGTCCCTTAGTAGGTTGCTTAAGGGTCCTTAATGGACTATGGTGTGGCTTTGCAGGTTGTGGCCCATTAAGAGCAAATTGTGTGCTAATTACATTTGCCCTCACTCAAAACAAACCATCAATTTTTAGACTGATGACTTTATAGCCAGGCAGTGCTTTCAGCTTATATTTGTGCCCTATGAAATTTTACTGCAAGTGCTCACAAAAGGTCATTCAGTCAAATTCTCATATTGTTTTCGTTCCTATCACTGCTTACCCATTTCTTACCTGCGTAAGTTTTTGAGAGGGTGACAAAATCCACACAGAAAGATGGTTGAGTCGGTGGTGGCTCAAAACAAACAAAAACTAGGTTTTGGGAATTGTATAAAATCATTTTTGCATTTGGCTTTTACCAAAACTACTTTGCTAGTTTACTTCATTATTATTGGTCTAATTGTATAGGTTTACAGTGTTAAAGACATATTAAAAAACTACGACATGATTAACTACATGAAAAGATACCAGAGCACATTTTACATGCCCCAATCTGCATCAGCACAAAAAACTATTATAGTTAAATATTTAACTATTAGTTGCATTTATCTTCTCGCCCAAATATGGCTGATTTTTGCCAGAAGGCTGTATTGGTGTGGTAGTTTTTTGTTTTATTATTATTTTTTAGAAGTGTCAGAATGATTTCCATGATACTAATAGGTGTCCTTTAAAGTTTAGTATTATAACACACTATAGAAAATCTGGCATAATGTACCTTGAATGTGTTGATAACTGGTGGTCCTGCTTAGCTGCACAAACAAGTTCTCCTTGGCAAACACCTTGCCAGAGATTTCCACGAGTACATGAATACCAAATGTTTATAAAACTGCCCCAAGAAAAGCAGAAGGGAAGGACGTACCACTAAACCGAGGCAGAGTTAAAATACTGAATTGGAAAAAAGCTTCAGCATCGTACTCTTTGTGTGAAAAATGCTTAAAAATATCAGTGTGCCTGTCTCTTCACTGGATCATGAAAAGTTTGCAAAGATCTTCAGTTTAGTGAAACTTTGTAGATTTTTTCTTTTAAGAGGCTTTGACAGGCATTCAGTCATAGACAACTGAAGTCTAATTTCAAGCGCCACTATTCATGCTGAGTGAAAAAAGAATAGAAAAAAAAACTTGAATAGCCTGATAATGGAAAGATAAGTTTGCTTTTTACTATCTGCAATCATGTTTTGCTTCAAGGACTCTGAAAACACTGAAAATGTATTGAATGCCTACAATTACATTACAAAGGGGTGTAATTTTGGACCTTTGTGTGCTTTAGGGCTCGGCAGTATGCACGCCGAACTTTAATAAGTTTGATTTGAGACAATGATGGGTACTTTGAAAGCTTTTCATCTGGTGATCAAAGAGTTGCTTTCTGAGGGAGAGCCAGGCCTTGTCGATATTTAATCAAGGTCTGATCCTGAAAATTGATCTCATCTTCTGTCTCCGCTGGGCAAGAGATAAGCAGGCCACATGAGAGAGAGAGAGCGAGAGAGAGGCAATGACAGAAAAATAAAAACTAGGAGCTTTTGGGATATTTGGTTTTTAATAGATTTAGTTTGTTTTGGCTCTGTGTGTGTGTGTGTGTGTGTGTGTGTGTGTGTGTGTGTGTGTGTGTGTGTGTGTGTGTGTTCATGTAAAACAGGCTCCTGAACTGCAAAGGTTTCATTATGTACAAAGGAGCTACAGCAGGAAATGGGAAAATGAGAGAAAAGCGCTACAAATATTATTCTGTGATCATCATTCCTACTGTTATGTTATGTTATATGTTATTGTATGTTATGATTCGGTTGGTTGTTATGTTAATGTCAAATTTAATGACATAAAAAATCCTACAAAAGGGATTGATTGTGGCAGCATGTTGCAGATGAAGAAATATATCTATTAAATAAAATCTAGTTTAATGCATTTCACTGTTCATTATGTTTTCAATTCATTTTACATCTTCAGCCAAATCACTGCACACTGAATGTTAATTGAGTGGAGAAAAGGGTTAATTAAATGTTCGGGTGTGATATTTGTTTTGATATCCAGCCCGCACTTATCGTGCGTTTTTGTTTACATGCGTTCAATTAACCGCTGATTGTGGTTCATTTTTCCTCTCTATGTGAGGGCACTCTAAACACAATGACACCCAAGACTGCATTCATCTACATCCTTCATATGCCAAGCAGCACACACATGCTGTGTGTTATCTACATATCTGTTTCACATGCTGCTTTTTGCAAATGAAACAAAGGACTGGCTGAGAAGGGACTCATTCCTGTAGCTTTAGGACATTTTCTGTTGATCATATAATCATATATATTTTCAAGCTCAAGCTGTCATTCTAAATAATCTGGAGAGGGGCATTTTTGAAGCGTTTTGTTGTTGTGGAAACATTATAGGCAGCATTGCACACTCATCACAGTTTTAAATCCCCGTTCTTATAGTCCAATAAAAATAAAATAATAAAATGTTTTTCTTAACTATTTTAGAATAAAAATGTAAAACACTAACAGAATTATAACTAGGAAGAATTTGGTGGATCCTTCATTCTTTACCTGATCAGTCTGTCTTCAAGACCAGTATGAAGGTTATACTAAATGGTATTTACCTATGATTTACACAGTGGTTTGAAGTATTATCTGCAGATAGTTTTGCTTGCTTTTGTAGTATTAGAAAGTAAATGATGCTATGAACCACAATTAGCATCGCAGTTCAACAGACTTTCTTTTTGTACAGTTTAAATGTAGAAATTTTCTTTAAGAAGGTCAAGTGTTAAATTTGTGTGTGAAATAAACCTCAGGGAGTTGTCTAATTACCCAATCGGTCCATCAGTCAGTCTGTAATCCAGCCAAGCAACCATCCTGCTCTGCTCAGCAGCCAGCACTCACTGCAAGTGTAGAAATGCCACTTCTAGATCAGCACCAGCTCAGCACTTTCTGATTCAGTGGTCCTAAAAAATGCACAGTAAAGAGTCCAGAACACTTCCTTTAGAACTGATCACTCAGGATTTATTAGGAGGAGGACGAGGCAGATTTATAGTCTCTGCCTCCTTCTGCAACTTGGCTGTTTTACGAAATCCTTCCTCCCACTCTGTTGGCTCTTTGTCACATACTTCTACCTGAATCATTATCACTTTCGTTTTGGGCTAAAGCATTTTCATAGATAAGGAAACCCACGTGTTTTTAGTATATAGAAATACCCAATACGTAAACATTATTTTAGATACAAACAGTCTGTATTTAAAATGTATTTTTATTGCTTGTTTGACAGGCAAATATATGTTTTGTTTGTAATTGTGATTTCAACACATGCAGTCAAGTTAAACAGAAATTTCTCAGTAGTCTCTGTGCAGTCCTGTAAAAAACTAAGTAGACTAACTACTAACTATACCTTCTAGCACCAGTAACATGAAGTAATAATTTTCTATATGAGTGTTTTAGTGTTTGTTTTTGCACAATTTGGCCTTAAATTTTCAATCAGGTCAGGACTTTAGTTACCTATAGTAACACCAAATTCCTTACTTCTTCAGCCACTATGTCCTGTTGCATGATCCAGTTGGATCTGAGCTTTAGCAGAGGAGTTCATGGTCTGTTCAATGACTGCAAGGTGTTCAGGTTCAAGCCCAAAGTCATCACCCCTCCAGCACCATGCTTGACAGTTGGTATGAGGGGTTTATGTTGTTGTTTATGTTGATGTGATGTGTTTACTTTTTGCTAAATTTGGCACTAATCGTCATGAACTTTAAAATTGTATATACAAACTGTAGGTGTATAGTGTAGGGGTTTTTTTTGGGGGGGGGGGGGGTTAGTTTTGTTTTGTTTTTCTCAGTTCCTCTTAGGTTTGCACAGCTTTTCTGACCTTTGGGGAAATTTGCTGGACATTCACTCCTGTCAAGATTATGGGGTTGTGCTACCTCACTCCTAAACACTACAGTAAAGCTGCCAAAACTCGTTATAGCAGGAGTCGCACTTGATGATCAATTAAACAGTTGCATTTGATTAGCTGCACATCGCTTCTACTTACCCTCTGAATTCATATGGAAGTAGTAAGGGTGTACTCACTGTATAGAGTCCATTGAAAACTCTTTCATGTGACTGTATTTCTAATAATGTTTCCATGTTGGTCTGTCTGTGGGCTGGAGTTGACACAAAGATGTGTGCCTAGTTCCCTAAAGTATTTTAGGCAGGCTTAAGCATAGCATTACTTTAAGCAGACCACAAAGAATCACTCAAGGGATCACGATAAGCTTGCCCACAGCTGCTCCACATCTGCAAGCCACTTTGGAACCCATATAGCTACTCCTTTTCATGCTGTTTCTGACTTAATCAATTGCATACCTACCTGTTTTATTCTGAGCAGAGCCATAGTACCAGATATAAGTTCCTGCAGATGGAAAATCGTTTTTTGACTACAAGAATTTAACATTGCTGAATAAAGGGCATTTCCAAGATAAATGCATTTGATATCCATATCAGCTCAGAATAATCTTTGACGAGACTTATAATGTAAATGATACTGTAACATTACAGATCATTAGTAATGAGATGCTATTCCATCTAGATACCATTCATTGCGTCTGTGAGGCATTAGATTAACACTGACGAGCTTATACATACAGCATCCTCTAAATCAGGGGTGCCCAATCCCGGTCCTCGAGAGCTACCGTCCTGCAGCTTTTAGATGCATCCTTGTTCCCACACACCTGAATCAAATGAATGGCTTGTTATCAGGCCTTTGCCAAACATGATGGCATGCTGAAGAGATCAAACCATTTGACTCAGCTGTGTTGGAGTAGGGATGCATCTAAAAGCTGCAGGATAGTAGCTCTCGAGGACTGGGATTGGGCAGGCCTGCTCTAAATAAACAGTCATAATGAGAATGTAATTAGTGAATATCAAAATAGATTTCTGCAAATTAGCGGGGACAAGACTTTATTTAATGTGGACAAACTAGCACTTTGATTTCAGACTAAGGCTGATAGATTCAGATGTATAGTGATAGATCAGCACTGATGAGACAGTATTTACTGGGTGCAGATATATAGGATAATGAATCACTGGTGGCTAGACAGAACAGAACATACTGAGTGGCTGAATCAGGAATTCGTTCCAAGAGAGAGATTTTCTACAGATGGATTTAAGATGCAGTGAAAAGGGCAAAGTATACTGTTTTTAAAAAAAGATGCATCAGCATTTAATACCACATATTTTAATACTGCGTGGATGTACAAAATACTTTAAGAGATATTTGACATCCATAGGAAAAAATTTTCATTGCTGTCAGAGACCTTGATAGAGAAATAGGCTGGAGGAAGATGTGCATGAATGGAAAGATAGGTAGATTCAGAGGTGGGGGGAAAAAAGAGTGATGAATTACTCCAGCAAGCTAGAGGACAGAAGAGCCGGCTGTCAGCTAAGCAATCGGGCAGAGAGAGTTTGGAAGGAGGAGGGAGGTAACCAAGCTGAAGCATGAGAGAGAGGGAGAAAAGGTGAAAGCTCCACAGAGGAAAACAGGAGAATTTTGATGTAAGCAAAGCCTGATAGTAGTTAAAAGTAAATTAACTTCTTAACTTCTAACTGTAGAAAAAATAATAGGTAACGGGAAACATTCTTCAGCTGATTTACAGTTCAAATATAACACAGACCCCATTCACATGAAGGAAAGAGTGGCAGTGTGTTTTTACTGTAACCAACGGAGCAGAAGAAATCGAGTTCCCAAAAGTTGAAAGCATCACTTCTCAGCTGTGTATAAAACCCTGAGCAGTAGAGAGGCGAGACAATCTAAAACCTGAAGGAGGTTTTGTATTTACTTCACATGTTCAGAAACACATTTCCTGGAGAGGTTTTAGTGCACAAACAAGGATGGTTTAATGGTTTAATACCTGAAACTAAACAAGGCTTTTGAGAATTTTACAAAGTTAGTGGTCAAGGTGAAGTGTGGACTGAGTGTTTGTATCAATGAGTACGTACACCACAGACTGATATCTACGACTTTGATGTGGCTCAAGCTTAGTTCTAATTTGGAATCTTCTTTTTTTGTTGTTACCAAATTATGATTATTTTCTCACTAAATTTAAAGACATTTCTAGGTGAGAAGAGAGTTTTGAAGATGAATAAAAGTCCTGCTTCACCATCTGCTGCATCTTTGTTGATAGTACAGAATACTTTGACATTACAGAGACAGTGAGTGGGTCTAGGAAAGTACAGATGAGACCAAAATGATTATTCCCTTATGAAGTTTCAAATTTTTGTTCAGATTTTAGCAAAGAATGCACAAATCACTGGTGGGCAATAATGGACTTTAACTTTGTAATGCTCAAAACTTGTAAAATTAAGTTAAGACAGAGGATTATCTTCTACTTTACACACAGTAAAAAACTTAAGCAAGAGTTTGAGCTGTTGCTCGAAAGCATCATACCATAAACAAAAGAAATCAGAGGGGACTAAAAAAATCATTAATGCTGATAAAGCAGGAGATGGATATGCAAAGCTTTCCCAGGGTTAAGGTACAAGGACTGGAGTGAGAAGTACTATCAATAAATTTAGGAATACTTTCAAGCCAGATTGAAGTATGCTGGATATGCAAAGCTTTCCCAGGGTTAAGGTACAAGGACTGGAGTGAGAAGTACTATCAAAAAAATTAGGAATACTTTCAAGCCAGATTGAAGTATGCTAAGGACAATCTGGAGAAAGATTATGCATACCAGAAGAGCGTCCTTTGGTCCGATAGGACGAA
The DNA here is from genome assembly GCF_057381915.1 of Diplotaxodon limnothrissa. Lineage (NCBI taxonomy): Eukaryota > Metazoa > Chordata > Actinopteri > Cichliformes > Cichlidae > Diplotaxodon > Diplotaxodon limnothrissa. The sequence continues at coordinate 43,743,661 of NC_140610.1, forward strand.
AGCAGAGCTCTTTGGCCATCAAGACTGCTTATGTTTGGAGAAAGAAGAGAGAAGCATACAACACTAAAACCACTGTCCCCATAGTGAAACACAGTGTTGGGAGTGTTATGCTTTGGGGATGCATCATTGCATCTGGAACTGGGAATCTTGTTAAGGCAGAAGGAATCGTGATAACAGAAGGATATGTAAAGATTTTGAAAGACAACCTCAAACTGTCATCAGCAAAACTGGGTCTGGATCGGCACTTTTTCTTCCAGTATGACAACAACCCAAAGCATACATTGCTCCTGATTAGCTACGAAGGGGCATAAACAAAGCCTTTACTTGATCCCACTGCAAATCTTTGGGGTGAACTGAAGACCAAGGTCCAAGCAGAGAAGAATAGACTAGTATTGCTCAGGTAACCTGAGTAATACTTGTTGAAAGTACAACAAATAACTGCAGGCTGTTATCCAATAGTCATTCTGTCATAACTCAACCCAGAGCTTCGGACAGGGTGTAATATAGGAAGGTTAGGGGTGGGACATGAAAACAAAGAGCTGACATGATCAAAGACTCAAACTGTTATGTCCGGCGTGGCAGATGTGTGGAGTTGTAGATTAGGACCCAAGATGCAGCTTTTGACGAGAGTGAACTTTATTAAGTAAGAAGGAATAAAAACAAACAGAAACGGCGAGATGAGAATAAACTAAACCGGAACAACTAACGAAACAAACCTAGAACCAAACCCAGAGACGTAGGGAGACACGGAGAGACAACGGAGGGAGATACGCACACGAACCAGCAACACACACGAGAAAACATAGGGCTTAAATACACATAGGGCAATCAGGAAATGGGAAACAGGAGCGAGGCATGGCTGGGAGTAATTGGACATAACAAGACAAGGGGAGTGAAATACAGGGTGGGCCATTTATATGGATACACCGTAATAACATGGGAATGGTTGGTGATATTATGGGGCGATTGTGGCTCAAGAGTTGGGAGTTCGTCTTGTAATCGGAAGGTTGCCGGTTCGAGCCCCGGCTCGGACAGTCTCGGTCGTTGTTTCCTTGGGCAAGACACTTCACCCGTTGCTTACTGGTGGTGGTCAGAGGGCCCGGTGTCGCCTGTTTCCGGCAGCCTCGCCTCTGTCAGTGTGCCCCAGGGTGGCTGTGGCTACAATGTAGCTTGCCATCACCAGTGTGTGAATGTGTGTGTGAATGGGTGGATGACTGGATATGTAAAGCGCTTTGGGGTCCTTAGGGACTATTAAAGTGCTATATAAATACAGGCCATTTACCATTTACCATATTAAAGTCCTGTTTGTGGCACATTAGTATGTGTGAGGGGGCAAACTCCTCAAGATGGGTGGTGACCACGGTGGCCATTTAGAAGTCGGCCATCTTAGATACAAGTTTTGTTTTTTCAATAGGAACAGGGCCATGTGACACATCAAACTTATTGGTAATGTGAAGTTAACAAACAAAACCACCGCTATTGGTCTGACACTAAACCACATTGGATGGATCCCTCCAAGACTGTTGGAACAACAAAAGTGATGGTTTGGTGTGGTATATGGGGTACAACGATAGTGGGTCCATTCTTCATCAATGGAAACCTCAAGGCCACTGGATATTTGGAATTGCTACATGATGATGTGTTTCCCTCTTTATGCACTGAAGCTGGCACGTTCCGTGAGTTTTTCCAGCAAGATGGTGCACCACCACATTATGGGTGCCAGGTCCGAGCATTCCTAGATGAACAGTTTCCTGGAAAGTGGATTGGTCATCGTGGGCCAGTTGAATGGCTCCCAAGGTCTCCTGATCTGACCCCCTTAGACTTTTATCTTTGGGGTCATCTGAAGGCAATTGTCTATGGTGTGAAGATACGAGATGTGCAGCACCTGAAACTACGGATACTGGATGCCTGTGCTGGCATTTCTCCTGCGGTGTTACTATCAGTGTGTGAAGAGTGGGAGAAGAGGGTTGCATTGACAATCCAACACAATGGGCAGCACATTGAACACATTTTATAAGTGGTCAGGAACTTGTAAATAACTCATGAAAGAATGAAGTTACGTTGAAACCGAGCACACCATTGTTTTTCTTGTGACATTACCAATAGGTTTGATGTGTCACATGGCCCTGTTCCTATTGAGAAAACAAAAGTTGTATCCAAGATGGCCGACTTCTAAATGGCCACCGTGGTCACCACCCATCTTGAGGAGTTTGCCCCCTCACACATACTAATGTGCCACAAACAGGACTTTAATATCACCATCCATTCCCATGTTATTACGGTGTATCCATATAAATGGCCCACCCTGTAAAAACACTGACAAAAGACACGAACCTTCAAAATAAAACGGGAAACACACTTAACAGACTGGGGGACACAGAACATAGGAACATGAAACGTGAAACAGGAGAGTACAAAAACCCAAAATAAACAAAACCACAAAATAATAATAAACTTAACATAAACACGGAGTCACAGACTCCGGACCATGACACAAACAGTCTTTGGACCTAAATTTCTCCAGACATTACCTGATCAGTGAAGTCATTAGCAAACAGGATGTGCTTTCTGTTTAGCCTGATAATCAATCTTCTGTAATGTGCTGATGAAATAGCAACAGAATGTCTTTTTGCTTATACGCTGACAATACAAAATGGCGACGGTGAGGTCGGCTGCCGTGCTCGATGCTCTGCCCCAACTTCTCCCCTTTTTGCAGTTTTTCGTCACTTTTTGCTATATCTGCCATAATCTTGCATGGGCATCATGCAAAACACAGAAATTCGCTACAGTAGAGACACTTTGGTTTCTATTGGTCTACAATACACGAACATTTCACCATGTTTAACTCCGGACCCAACCTGGCCAAAGGAGATCCTGAGAGAGAACAAAGGACGCGACCCCAAGTGATGGCCTCGAGGGAAACGAGCCGGCATCAGGAACAGGCTACGGGCTCGCGCACACCGCGCACCCATGCCCGGTATCCTGCTAGCCAATGTTCAATCCATCGAGAACAAGCTTGATGACCTCAGAGCCAGAATCAAGTTCCAGAGAGACATTCGGGACTGCAACCTCCTCTGCTTCACCGAGACTTGGCTGAACCCAGTGATACCAGACCACGCCGTGCAGCCGACGGGGTTCTTTTCGGTTTACCGCATGGACAGGACAATGGAGTCGGGGAAGAAAAGAGGTGGTGGAGTGTGTTTGATGGTGAACAACAGATGGTGCGACAGCACAAACATCTCCCCACTCACACGCTCTTGCTCGCCCAATCTGGAACTTTTGATCATTAAATGTCGCCCTTTCTATCTCCCTCGGGAATTCACCGCGGTCATTGCCTGCACTGTTTACATTCCGCCTCATGCGGACTCGGACACTGCCTTATGTGAGCTACATGGGGCTCTCACACATCAACAAACACTTCACCAAGATGCCGCACTCATTGTTATGGGAGATTTTAACAGAGTGAATCTCAACGGACATTTCACAACCTTCACCAGCACATCAACTGCCCCACCCGGGGCACTAGGACATTAGACCACTGCTACACCCCGTTCAAGAACTGTTACAAGGCTCAGCCCCTGCTGGCATTTGGTAAATAGGACCATGCCGCCATCTTCCTCATGCCTGCTTACAAACAAAGGCTAAAGCAGCAACCACCAATCAGGAGGGAGGTCGCTCACTGGACGGACCAATCAGTGGCCGCGCTGCAGGACGCACTGGATGACGCAGACTGGGACATGTTTCGGCGCAGCTCTGATGACATCAACATGTTTACGGAAGCGGTTGTGGGATTTATCGGGAAACTAGCGGACAGCAGAAAGAACTATCATCCGAACATTTCCCAACTAGAAGCCGTGGGTGGATAAAAACATCCGCGACGCTCTGAGATCATGCACCGCTGCCTACAATGAAGGGCTCGTCTCCGGTAATATGGACCTATACAAGGCTGCGTCCTACAACGTGCGCAGTGCGGTCAGAAAGGCAAAGCGGAGCTACGGGGAAAAACTAGAGTCACAGCTACGACAGTGCAACTCTAGGAGCCTGTGGAAAGGACTGCGGACTATAACGGACTATAAACGACCAGCTTCTTCAATGATGAATGCCGATGCTTCACTGGCTGATGAGCTGAACACGTTTTATGCTCGCTTCGATGCCGCAGCAATTAAAACAAACGGCTGCGCGCGCTCGGAGTGCACCAGTGAAGAAAATGCATTCATCATCACAGAGCATGCCGTGAGGAACACCTTCAGGAGGGTGAACACCAGGAAGGCAGCAGGACCAGATGCAATCCCTGGCCGGGTCCTTAGAGCCTGCGCTGATCAACTAGCACCGGTGTTCACAGAGATCTTCAACCTCTCCCTGGCCCAAGCAGTCGTTCCCACGTGCTTCAAACAGTCCATTATTGTTCCTGTTCCAAAGAAACAACAGCCCGCTTGCCACAATGACTACCGTCCAGTAGCACTGACTTCAATTGTGATGAAGTGTTTTGAAAGACTGATGAGAGATCACATCACTTCTTCACTTCCTGCCACCATCGACTCACTTCAGTTTGCTTACCGGACTAATCGTTCCACAGACGATGCCATATCTCACCTGCTCCACACATCCCTGAGTCACCTGGACACTGGCAGAGGGAATTATGTTAGGATGCTGTTCGTGGACTACAATTCAGCATTCAACACGAATAATTCCCTCTAAGCTTTTCACCAAGTTGACGGATCTAGGACTCAGCTCATCACTGTGTCAGTGGATCCTCAACTTCCTCACAGACAGACCCCAATCAGTGCGGGTGGGAAAACAAGTCTCCCCCTCCATCTCACTCAGCACTGGAGTGCCTCAGGGCTGTGTTTTAAGCCCCCTGCTGTACTCACTGTACACTTATGACTGTGTAGTCACATCAGACACCACCTCCATTGTCACTTTTGCTGACGACACTGCTGTTGTGGGCCTGATCTCCGACAACATCGAGACGGCCTACCTGGAGGAGATTAGGAACCTGGAGACCTGGTGCCAGGAGAATAACCTGCTCCTAAACATCAGCAAGATTAAGGAGCTGATCGTGGACTTCACTACAAAGCAGGCGAGGAATTACAAACCCCTCATCATCAGTGGCACGCCAGTGGAGAGAGTGGACAGTTTCCGATACCTGGGTGTCCACATCACAGACGAGATCTGCAAAGAGTGGTGCGCTCAGCCAAACGCATCATTCAATCAGAGCTCCCTGACCTGCTGTCCATCTACACCAAGCGACCAAAGCTAAGAAGATTATGATGGACCTCTCCCATCCCAACAATGGACTCTTCTCACTGTTGAGGTCTGGGAAGCGCCTCCGCTCCCTTAAGGCCAAAACAGAGAGAATGAGGAGGAGCTTCTTCCCCCAGGCTATTCGGGCCCTGAACCAGGTGTAGGACTGAACTCTCCCATACACGTCACTATAAGACTGGACTCTCACACACATCACATCACCACACGCACCACCACACATTTCCTATAATCCTATAATTCCTATAATTTATAATCTTTATAATCTTTATAATCTCTTCTGCTATTTGCACATTCTTTACTGTAAATTCCCAAGTTAATTTGTAAATTTTGTAGTAACCTCTAAATTGTAAATATTGTAAAACCTTTTTTTCTGTCATTTAATGGTCGGACATTGTACAGCTACAAGCATTTCACCCCCACGTCATACTGTGTATGGTTGTGTGTGTGTGACAAATAAAATGTTAATTTTGAATTTATTAAATATCTCTTCTTGCTTAACAGTTGTTTTCATTTTGTTGTTTCACAGATATTTCAGAGGAAGCTTTTATCACTTTTATTCAAAGTGCCTCACTCTACTCTGAGAGCATGAACGCTCTCAGCCTGTATACATGGCTCCTGTGGGAATTGAACCCCTCACCCTGGCAGTCATACAGTAGCACCCATTTAAGATCAGTGCTATCACTGCCAGAGAGTGGGGTTAAATTCCCACGGGGCCCCACACCTGCCACTCTTTAAAAATGCATGCTCTTAAGGCACTTTGGATGAAAGCACCCTCCAAATGGCGGCTGTAGGTAATGAAAATTTTTCAAAAAATTCTCAGCTAAAACTGATATATAGAGTGTTGGAAATGAGCGGCGCAGATATAGAGCTGCTATTCTGTGGCAGCCGACTGCGGTATTGTCAGCGGTGATAATATTTTCTGTGAGCTGAAGATAGCTTCTCCCTCAGCACGCCTGAGGGGAGGTTAAGCCTCATAGCTAGTGGCCTGTGAACCAGAGAATGGGAACTCCTGTGTGTGTGTGGGTCTGTGTGTGTCTGTGTGTGTTTGCGTAGATGGAAGCTAGTGAGAGGAATTGGAGGTTGTGAAAGGGAGAAGAAAAGTTGTAGCGAGAGAAGGAAAAGAGATTTGTGTCCTTTCACTCATATCTGTTTCATAGATAGATGCATAGATGGATACAGGGTGATTTAATGGGAACTAATGCGATAAATGCACTATTTTCTTTCTACTTGATCACCTCATCTCACCGTCTTTATTTTCCCCTCCATCTTGATTCCACCCGTCTCTCCCTCTTTCATTTATTTTCCTGCTCCACACCTTTCCTTCTCCTCCCCCTCCTCTCCATCTCATCCATCAATCCATTCATCCATCTCTCCTGATCGGCCCTCAGCCCACAGAGAGAGAGCAAGAGAGAGTTAGCATCAGGATTATTTGTCTCCCTTACTATGCTGTCATATCTCTCCCTGACCCCCTCTCTCTCTTTCCCCCCTCCCTCATTATCTTTTATCTCGCCCCACCTCTCCTACCCTCTACCTCCAAGCATCCATAACTCCTCCTGATGGGGTCCAGTGCCCCAGAGACACAGGTTCTCTCCACACCTCCTCCTCCCTCTACATTACCAACCTTTCCTCCATCCATTCCTCACTAGTCTCTTGCTAATTTTCACCTCTGCCATTCTTCTCCATACACAGTACCTCCCTGTTTTTAGTCTCAATCAAGTGACAACCCTCCTACTCATTTCCTCCTCCTTCCCCCCGTTTTTCTTTCCTCTATCTATCCTTTTCTACCTGTCAATTCAGTTTGATTTCCTTTTTTCCCTCCTTTATGCTTGCTCACCCCTCCTTTAGCTCTTTTCTTCCCTCGTCTTCCTTTAATTTTCACATTTAAACTTTCTCACCCTTTTCCCCACTTACTCCCCCTTCCCATTCCTGCTCTCTCTTCATCCTCGTATCTTTCCGCCCCTGCCTGTATCTCTTTCTCATTTTCATCCTTTGGAACAGGATAAATATGAAGAAGGAACAGATCTCTTTCCTTTCTCATTCCATTTCACCTTTTTTCTGTCTCATTTGGTTTCTTTCTTCTCACCTTTCCTTTCCCCCCCTTTTCATTTACACTCTTCAGTCTCTCCCTATTGCTTTTTTAATATTTTCTTTTATCTTTCCTTTCTTCCTCTGCCCCGTTCCCTCAACCGTGATCCTCAGCCATCGATTTTCTACTTGTTCATCTTTCATGTACTTTCTTGTACCTTTTTACCTTCACTCCCTGTCTTCCCCTTACCATACTTCTGTTCTTCTCTTCTTCCTCCCTGATTTTTCTCTTTTCATTTCTTTCACTTTTCTATCCTCTTTTTTTATCTACTCCATCCTCTCATTTCTTCATTCCCTGTCCCACATTCATCCTCCTCTCCTTTTCTCCCTTTTTTACATTTCTCCAGAGGACATGATGAATGCAGAGGTTATTGAACGGTAGAAATAATGAAATAAAATGGAACAGAAACCCACCCAGAACAAAACACATTTTCTCATTTTCTTCTAGTAAAAGTTATGAATTTTTTATGTTTCAATCTTCCTCTTTAATGAAATAGTTTTTTTTAGAGGCGACACGTCATACATTTTCATAACAGGAATTTGGGCTGACATTTTCAATATGTTGTTTCGTATGGCGTGTGCTGCGTACATAATGAATTCATGAGCACCTGAGTGTGTGTTTGCATCACTGCAGGTTGGCATTTACTTGTCAGCTTTTTCCATGCATTTATGCATTTGTTTTGAATACTTATTTATGATTGTGCAAACTGACTAATATTTTAAATCACTTTTTTTTTTGTCTTCTCTCCAGTGTTTTAAACAGGACCCCGGTTCATCTCATCTATGAGATCATTCTGGTGGACGACTTCAGTGACGACGGTGAGCTGCAGCTGGACACACACATTCATATACACACTGCAAATATACACATGCCTGGTTTCTTCCAGGTCAGAGATAACAAAGATGAGACCTACAAAACAGGTCAGAGGGAGGAATGTGTCCACAGCAGCTGGGTCCACAGCTTCAGGATTAAAATGGAGTTTAAAAAAAAGAGAAGAAACTCCGTTCTGGGTCAGAACGGAGTTTCGTTCACAGCGTGCACACTATCTCATCCACAGATGTGCCCAGTCCATCTCCAGAGGTTCAAAAAGTCCTAGTGAACTATATCAAACAAGGTCAAGGTAACTTTATTTATACCCAAAGGCAAGGTAAATTTGCTTTACAGAAAAATGAAAAATTGGCATCCCTTTAAAAACACACATACCTAGTAAATATATAAAGCTCACTGTGGCACATATATAGTATATTTCGAATCAAAAACAGTTCTTATTTAATTCAGTGACAGCAACGGGGACAAAGCTATTTTTATAACGCTTTGTCCTACATCTCGGAAATAGAAACCTCCGTCCTGAGGGAAGAAGCTGAAATTCACCCCTTAGAGGATGGGAACCATTTTTAAGGATTGATAAAGCCATCCTCTGTACCTGCTTAGAGTACAGGGAGGCTAAACAAGACTGTGGCTCACCTATCAGACGACTGGACCATCTCACTATCTGATTTAGAGAGTTTTTCTCTGTGACAGAGGTCTGACCAAACCATGCCACCAAACAAAAGGATAAAACAGACTCAATAAAAGAACGATAAAACAAAGTTAAAAATTTTTGGTCAATGTGGAAGTGAACAAGTTTCCTAAGACAATAAAGGTGCTGGTGACCCTTTTTACAAACTGATTTGCAATTTTGATCAAAGTTCAGTTTTTCATTTATTATTGTCCCAAGATATTTATATGATTGTACTTGCTCTATTTTCTGACCTTTAATTAAAGTGACTCCGTGCCCATTTTGTTGTTTCCTAAAATCAACAACCATATCTTTTGTTTTAGATATGTTCAGCTGGAGATAAGACTCCTCACACCACTGAACAAAGTCATCAATGACTGGACCGTGGTTAATTTCACCTCATCTTTCAAGTAAAAGATGTGCCTCACCTCTGATACCACCCCATTTAAAAACATGCAACTTTTACTTTGAAGGCAAAGGTCTCTGATTCTGCTTTGCATCACACTCTTTACAGTTTCACTACTGCTTGGCAAGTGGTTGGAGAGTGTTTGCAGATAATTTGGCATCTTTGAAACAAACTACCAGCTTTTAGTGACAAGCAATAGCAACAGCAGGCAACTTCTAGCAATCCCTCATGACCCTTATTCACAATAGATCATAGAAATATCGATATCCTATTATATATATCAAATATCAAAGGTTTAAATTGTGCCATTTAAAAAAAACCAAATAAGCCCATTTTGAATTTGATGAATGCAACACATCTAAAAAAAGTTAGAACAAGGCCATGTTTACAGCATCCCCTCTTCTCGTAGGTCGTGGATGGAGTAATATAGTCAACAAATGAACAAATCCAATGAAAAGTCCAAAATCAACAATAATTTGATCCACATAAGTATTGTTTGTGTGTATTGGGCACCTAATATATTTTGCTCTGTTTATACCATTGAGTTAGCTCTTTCTCCCTTAAATTGGGACTAACTGGATGGTTGGAGCTTCAGTCTCCAGCTTTTCCATTAGCAAGGTTGAAATGCCAGATACAGTGGGGCAAAAAAGTATTTAGTCAGCCACCGATTGTGCAAGTTCCCCCACCTAAAATGATGACAGAGGTCAGTAATTTGCACCAGAGGTACACTTCAACTGTGAGAGACAGAATGTGAAAAAAAAAAATCCATGAATCCACATGGTAGGATTTGTAAAGAATTTATTCGTAAATCAGGGTGGAAAATAAGTATTTGGTCAATAACAAAAATACAACTCAATACTTTGTAACATAACCTTTGTTGGCAATAACAGAGGTTTACTATAGGTCTATACCAGGTTTGCACACACAGTAGCTGGTATTTTGGCCCATTCCTCCATGCAGATCTTCTCGAGAGCAGTGATGTTTTGGGGCTGTCGCCGAGCAACACGGACTTTCAACTCCCGCCACAGATTTTCTATGGGGTTGAGGTCTGGAGACTGGCTAGGCCACTCCAGGACTTTCAAATGCTTCTTACGGAGCCACTCCTTTGTTGCCCGGGCGGTGTGTTTTGGATCATTGTCATGTTGGAAGACCCAGCCTCGTTTCATCTTCAAAGTTCTCACTGATGGAAGGAGGTTTTGGCTCAAAATCTCACGATACATGGCCCCATTCATTCTGTCCTTAACACGGATCAGTCGTCCTGTCCCCTTGGCAGAAAAACAGCCCCATAGCATGATGTTTCCACCCCCATGCTTCACAGTAGGTATGGTGTTCTTGGGATGCAACTCAGTATTCTTCTTCCTCCAAACACGACGAGTTGAGTTTATACCAAAAAGTTCTACTTTGGTTTCATCTGACCACATGACATTCTCCCAATCCTCTGCTGTATCATCCATGTGCTCTCTGGCAAACTTCAGACGGGCCTGGACATGCACTGGCTTCAGCAGCGGAACACGTCTGGCACTGCGGGATTTGATTCCCTGCCGTTGTAAGGCAAGGCAAGGCAAGGCAAGTTTATTTGTATAGCACAATTCAACAACAAGGTGATTCAAAGTGCTTTACAGAGACATTAGAAACAAGAACAAATAAAAAGCATGATTTAAAATTGATTAAAACAAGCAAATAAACTAACTAACTAATTAACAAACAAACAAACAAACAACAGTATATAAAATCAAAACAGATAAAATCAGAACAGTAGATAAAATCAGTAGTTAAATGTAAGTTTTGAAATTTAAGCTTAAAGTGTGGATTTGGTGCTTTATTCAAATGCAGCTGAGAACAGGTGAGTCTTCAACCTGGATTTAAATAAACTGAGTGTTTCAGCTGATCTGAGGCTTTCTGGGAGTTTGTTCCAGATATAAGGAGCATAAAAGCTGAATGCAGCTTCTCCGTGTCTGGTTCTGACTCTGGGAACTGATAAAAGACCGGATCCAGATGACCTGAGGGATCTGGATGGTTCATACTGGGTCAGGAGGTCATTGATGTATTTTGGTCCTAAACCATTCAGAGCTTTATAGGCCAGCATCAGAACTTTAAAGTCTATCCTCTGACGGACAGGCAGCCAGTGTAAGGACCTCAGAGCTGGACTGATGTGGTCCACTTTTTTGGTCTTAGTGAGGACTCGAGCAGCAGAGTTCTGAATGAGCTGTAGTTGTCTGACTGATTTTTTAGGTAGACCTGTAAAGATGCTGTTACAGTAATCAAGCCTACTAAAGATGAATGCATGGACTAGTTTTTCCAGGTCCTGTTGAGACATCAGATCTTTTATCCTTGATATATTCTTGAGGTGATAGTAAGCTGACTTTGTTATTGTCTTAATGTGTTTTTCTAAGTTTAGGTCTGCATTCATCACTACACCCAAATTTCTCGCCTGGTTTGTGGTTTTTAGATGTATAGATTGAAGTTCTCTGGTGACCTGTAATCGTTTTTCTTTGGCGCCAAAGACTATTACCTCAGTTTTGTTTTTGTTTAGCTGGAGAAAATTGTGGCACAACCAGTCATTGATTTCCTCAATGCATTTACCAAGAGCCTGTACAGGGCCTCGGTCTCCTGGTGACATTGTGATATATATTTGTGTGTCATCTGCATAGCTGTGATAGTTTATTTTGTTGTTGTTTATAATCTGTGCCAGTGGGAGCATGTAGATGTTAAACAGAAGGGGTCCCAAGATGGAACCTTGGGGAACTCCACATGTGATACTTGTCTGCTCAGATGTGAAGTTACCTATTGATACAAAGTATTTCCTGTTTTCTACGTATGTTTTGAACCAGTTTAGTACAGTTCCTGAAAGACCTGTCCAGTTCTCCAGTCGTTTGAGTAATATGTTGTGGTCAACTGTATCAAATGCTGCACTGAGATCCAGTAAAACTAGGACTGACATTTTTCCACTGTCTGTATTCAGACATATGTCATTAAACACTTTGGTCAGAGCGGTTTCAGTGCTGTGGTTCTGTCTAAAACCTGACTGGAAGGCATCGTAGCAATTATTCTGTTTTAAGAAGTAACTGAGCTGTTGAGAAACTGCTTTTTCAATGATCTTACTTAAAAACGGGAGATTTGAGATCGGCCTGTAGTTGTTCATTTGTGTCTTGTCAAGATTGTCCTTTTTCAGTATAGGTTTGATTACAGCAGTTTTTAGTGATTCTGGAAACACACCTGATAATAAAGAAAAGTTGACGATCTGCAACAGGTCTGACTCTAAAGTCTTTGAGACCTTTTTGAAAAAACTTGTTGGCAGGACATCTAAACAGCAGGAGGAGGAGTTCAGTTGACCTAAGATGTCCTCCAGGTCTTTGCTGTTAATAGGTTGAAACTGTTTCATGGTGTTTAAACAGTTTTTTGGTGGACACAGTACATATCCTGGATCTGCTGTTGATGTACCAATTGCTTGTCTAATTTTTTGGATTTTTTCAGTGAAGAATTTGGCAAAGTCATTGCAGGCCATGGTCGAATGAAGTTCAGCTGCCACTGACACAGGGGGGTTTGTTAGCCTGTCAACTGTAGAAAATAAGACCCGAGCATTATGGCTGTTTTTAGTGATGATGTCAGAGAAGTAGGACCTCCTTGCATTCCTCAGTTGTAAATTATAATTGTGAAGTTTCTCTTTATAAATGTCATAATGAACCTGGAGGTTTGTTTTTCTCCATCTGCGCTCAGCTTTCCTACACTCTCTTTTTTCATTTTTCACCAGTGTGGAGTTTCTCCATGGAGACTTTTTCCTTCCAGAGATAACCTTCACCTTAATGGGAGCAATAGTGTCCATTACATTTAACATGTTAGCATTGAAGCTATTGACGAGCTCATTGACTGACCCTCTGGACAGGTCAGGTGTTAATGGGAAGACCTGGTTAAAAATTGCACTACTGTGTTCAGTTATACACCGTTTTGTGATCACTGTTGTTGATATATTTGTGTGGGCTGAGATTTTACTTTCAAAGAAAACACAGTAATGATCAGACAGGCCCACATCAGACACAGTAACCTTTGAAATGCTCAGGCCTTTGGAGATCAGTAGGTCAAGAGTGTGTCCTCTATTATGTGTGGCCTCTGTTACATGCTGAGTCAGCCCAAAGTTGCCCAGAGTGTTACTCAGGTCTTTAGTCCCTTTGTCCTGAGGGTTGTCCACATGAATGTTAAAATCCCCAGCAATAATTACACAGTCAAAATCAACACAGATCACAGACAGCAGTTCACTGAGGTCATTAAAAAAGTCTGTGCAGTATTTGGGAGGCCTGTAAACATTAAGAAACACAACTTTGGATGGGGCCTTCAGCTGTAAAGCCACATATTCAAAAGACTGAAAACTTCCAGGAGATAGCTGCTTACATTGAAATGATTCATTAAATAAGACAGCAACCCCTCCTCCTCTCCTGCTCGCCCTGACCTCACTGATAAAACTGTAGTTAGGAGGGGTCGTCTCGATGAGAACAGCTCCACTGTTACTTTGGTCCAACCAAGTTTCAGTTAAAAACATAAAATCAAGGCTGTGCTCAGTGATTAAATCATTAATTAAAAATGTTTTCCCAGCTAGAGATCTAATGTTTAATAAAGCCAACTTAAGTGTTTTAGAGGTATTACTTGTCCCCTCGTGTTTGGGAGCAGTCTGTGGCACACAAGGTATGTTTACTATGTTTAAAGATCTTTTAGAGTGCAGCTCTCTGTGTTTTGACCAGGCCACATGTCTCCTGTCACCTAAAAGTACAGAAATTTTAAAACCTTCTAGTAAACAGGGTCCCAGCTTCTCCTGGGAAAAGTCATCACTGCCATAATCCTCACAGCCCGGACCCTTCACACATCACGCATCAGACTGCGGAGACAGGGCATGAAGAGGAACTAAGGGGGGCGAGGCTGGGCAATGTGACTTCGATTGCTCTGTTGAGGGTGGGGCTCGATGGCGAACCTTTGGCCGCTCTGGTGGGGGGTTTATGGGGGACAAAAAGGGATTGGGACGGGGGGTAGATCTGAGCCCAGCATTGACCCGCTCCATCATCTCCTCAGTGAATTTCAGGTGTGGGGAGGAGGGAGAAAGGGAGGGGGAGGAGGGTGATGGCCTGTCAGGGGTTTGGGGGACTGGGGAAGGTCGTGGTCCCTTGTCCTGGTCGTTGGTGTTGTTGAGAGAGTTGGAGGCAAATAGGGACCCCTCTTCTTGCCTTAGATGTCTCTCCTTTCTGAGGCTCTTCCTCAGATGCCATGGATGTCTCTCCTTTCTGAGGCTCTTCCCGGGTGGGGGCAAATGGAGCTCCTCCTCAAGGTTTCTGCTGGGCTTTGTCTGTTCTTGGAGTACTGTTTGTTCCTCTTTATGAGATAACTCCTCGTTTATCTCAGCCTTGGCACCAAGCACAGATGGATGACGTATGGAATAAAACAAGTTGGAGGTGAACAGTTTCACCCCTGACTTGTTAAAACTAAATCCATTTGCTTTGAACAGATGCCTGCGTTCCCAAAAAATATTAAAGTTGTCGATAAAATGCACTGAGTGGTCAGCACATGCTGATATAAGCCATTTATTCAGTGTAAACAACCTGCTGAATCTCTCGTCTCCTCCTCTGACCGGCGGTACAGGTCCACTGATGAATACAGCTGCATTCAGAGAGTTTACAGTATTTAATAATCCAGTAAAGTCCCGTTTCAGAACCTCCGACTGTTGTTTGGACACATCGTTTGACCCTGTATGCAGAACAATGTTTGTCACAGTTGGATATTCATCTGCAATTTGAAGAATTCTCTCCTTCAGGTTGTTGACCATATCGTTAGGAAAGCAGAGGACTTTAGTGTTCTTACCGCACATCCTTTGTACATCCTTTACGGCAGAGTCACCCACAATCAGAGTTTCAGGCCTAGCCTTTAGCTTTCCCTGTGGCCTTTCACTTTTCAACAGATTTTCAGACCTTATTTCGCTGCTTTTAGATGGATGGTTGTCCGATATAGATCCAGGGTCCTTTGATAGTGGAGCAAATCTGTTCTGCAGTTTCACATTCAGTTGTTTTGGAGGTTTGTTGTTAACCTTCCTATTCACGGTTGTCCAGTCCTGTTTCCTCCTGTATACAGGGGTAGAAGAGCTTCTCTGTCTCGTAGGAAGTGAAGGCCAGTCGGTTTCAGAGATTTCAGCTCGCTGTGCCCTGCCTGTGATACGTCCTCCCCCTTCCAGGAGACATGATTTATGTCTTGGTTTTGCACCAAGACAGTCTAAGGGGGGATTATCACTTGAGGATTTATAATAATGCACAGAGTCTACTTTCTTGGTCATGTTATCTGTGCTCCTTAGCTGTGTACTAGCTTGCTCATCGCCATTGTTTTGAATCAAAGGCAAGGTTGTTTCATTTCCACACAGTCCATTTACCTCCACGTTTACTTCTAAGCGATGAATTTTTGTCTCCAGTACTGCAATCTTCTGCAGGAGGCTGTGGTAGTCATCTGTGGAGAGGGAAGGCATCTTGTTGCTAGTTAGCCTAGCGGTTAGCACCTTTCCAGGCTATTGAGGCTGCTCGGTGCCCAGACGCTGTAATCAGGCTTCAGCTGTGTCTAGGCCACAGACACACGGAGCGCTGAGGACAAGGTAACCATAAAATGTTGCTGTTTCTGTTAAGAACACTCTAGTCCTAATGATCTACAAGTGTCCAGAAGTTATCGCAGGTAAGCTCACACGGAAAAAAGGGAAAAAATCAGCATAAAAATCAATAAAAATCAATATAAGAAGCAAAGCATTCAAGAGCAAAGAGATGAAGCGTCCACACTCACAAAGGGGAGGAGCCAAAAAAAAAAAAAAAAACCTGACTGTTTGAGGCTGTGGACAGGTGTCTTTTATACAGATTGTAGTTGTAGTGTGTTACTGATGGTGACCTTTGTTACTTTGGTCCCAGCTCTCTGCAGGTCATTCACCAGGTCCCCCCGTGTGGTTCTGGGATCTTTGCTCACCGTTCTCATGATCATTTTG
The DNA here is from genome assembly GCF_057381915.1 of Diplotaxodon limnothrissa. Classification (NCBI taxonomy): domain Eukaryota; kingdom Metazoa; phylum Chordata; class Actinopteri; order Cichliformes; family Cichlidae; genus Diplotaxodon; species Diplotaxodon limnothrissa. The sequence continues at coordinate 43,759,910 of NC_140610.1, forward strand.
ACCCCACGGGATGAGATCTTGCGTGGAGCCCCAGATCGAGGGAGATTATCAGTGGTCTTGTATGTCTTCCATTTTCTGATGATTGCTCCCACAGTTGATTTTTTCACACCAAGCTGCTTGCCTATTGTAGATTCACTCTTCCCAGTCTGGTGCAGGTCTACAATACTTTTCCTGGTGTCCTTTGAAAGCTCTTTGGTCTTGGCCATGGCGGAGTTTGGAGTCTGACTGTTTGAGGCTGTGGACAGGTGTCTTTTATACAGATGATGAGTTCAAACAGGTGCCATTCATACAGGTAACGAGTGGGGGACAGAAAAGCTTCTTACAGAAGACGTTACAGGTCTGTGAGAGCCAGAGATTTTCCTTGTTTGAGGTGACCAAATACTTATTTTCCACCCTAATTTACGAATAAATTCTTTACAAATCCTACCATGTGAATTCATGGATTTTTTTTTCACATTCTGTCTCTCACAGTTGAAGTGTACCTCTGGTGCAAATTACTGACCTCTGTCATCATTTTAAGTGGGGGAACTTGCACAATCGGTGGCTGACTAAATACTTTTTTGCCCCACTGTATTGATATTGCCCCCCTGCACCCGTGTATCTATGTGTGATATTGAAAACTAATTTTTATTTTTAATTAATGCATATGAGTCCTGCTGCTGCCCCAAATACATGCTAGAGTACCAAATGGAAATTAATCAACAAAATATATAGTGTCATATGATGTTTTATGTATTTGATTACCAAGAAATGATAGTATTGAGGGTTTTTTAGTAACTGTAATTTGATAATCCTTAAAATAAAATGTAGTGAGTGTCTGAGTTTGGGACGATCGTGGCTCAAGAGTTGGGAGTTCGCCTTGTAATCGGAAGGTTGCCGGTTTGAGCCCCGGCTCGGACAGTCTTGGTCGTTGTGTCCTTGGGCAAGACACTTCACCTACCGCCTACTGGTGATGGCCAGAAGGGTCGATGGCTTAAGCTTAAAACTCTACTCTCAAAGCCCTGTTTGTTGATTTAATTTATGAAGTAATTTAAGGTGGCATTTTTAAAGTGTGGACAAAATGCATGATGTCCATTAATTGGCATCCTATAAATTAAAAACATGGTTAATCACACAGAAAGAAGTGAGTCTATGGAAAATTTGTTTATCAAAAACCATGATTTGAATCCTTTATATTGCCTATATACTCACAAAGTGATGTCGCAGAGATGTCCTTTAGAAGTTCCTCTTCAAAATAAGACCAGCCTCACTAAAATAAAAACAAACCATTTATAATGCAAGTGGTTTTTTAAACTTATTAAACACAGTGTACTCCTTTTAAAAGGAATTCCAACATTTTTCTAAATACTATTATTATTTTACATTTTAACATTGATTTCAACAGTTTTTGCCTGGTTACAAAAAAAAGTTGATTAATTAAAATAAATAAACCAGTTAAAAAATGTCAAATAAAAAAAAAAATCAATAAGCTAACACGTGAGAAATTGTGTTTGTTTATAAACAATCTGTATTCACGTGTCATGTTGATAACAACAATGTTGATATTTGTAAATAAAAAAAATCTTACATTACTTAACCATGTAAGCTCCCTGCACCTGTCATAGGCGTTCACATGACGTCCCAAAAAATGATCCAGTCTGAAATGTTGAACATCATAGGTTGGGTTGGGTCATGGTTGGACGTCCAAATTGTGGACCAAGTCGGATGTTGTATAGATGTCCAGAATTGGTCATGGACCAACGCACCCAGTGTAGAAATGTGTACGTCTATGTGATTTCCAATGTTTAATACAATATCTAAATGGTCTCTGGTCCTATAAATCAGTTTGATTTGCGTAATTAAAAGTGAGATGATCAGAGTATTTATGTAGGGACCTATTTTTGCTACTGTTCCCCTAAAGATTAAAAATTAAATTGCTCATTAAGCAAAAGGGTTATTCAAAGTAATATATCAATCACTGGATCATTATTGGTGTCAAATGAATATGCAGCCACAGTTTAATGTTTTAGCTGGTCATAGTGGAGTTAATTATAACTACTAGGGGTAGTAAAATGGTTTAATATTCCAGGATCATATGATTTGTTTTAAATAGAAGCATAGTGGAATAAAAACTACAGTATGTCCAAGAGCAGAATATAATGGAAGTCAAATATAAATAGCTTCAAAATGTTACTGCAGACCTAGTAAGATAGTATGTTAAGAGGTGCAGTCGTTTGTAGTTTTCAGTTTTCTGTCCACTCCTGCTAGGAAATAAATTCTGGCCAGCAGACTTTGATGTGATCAGAAAAAGTGTCTGCACTTTGGTTTTTGTGGTCAGGGAGTAAAGCAGTGATAAGGAAAGCACAAATATACAGGCAACTGAACACTACATGGTTTACATTGGAAACAGCAGCTTCAGGAGAAGCTAAAGCTGCCTGACAAGATTTGATTTGTTCCTGCAACTTTCTCCAGTTTCACCGACACACAGTTTATTCTTAAAGGCTGCTCAACTGCTTCAAGTGTAGTTATGCTCCTCACTATAATTTTAAGTCACAATTAAAGAATTTTTTAAGAAAACGATAGAGGCACCAACAAAAAACTTGTGTTTAGGTGTTTTTTTCCCTCTTCAGGCTTAATGAGCACGTAGCAGAGAAAATAACCACAGTGAGTGCTTCAGCGTCCCTCTTAAATTTGAATAAGATCAAAATCAGCGCAGGGAGATTTTTCACTTAACGATATGTGGCAGCTGAGTGTTTTGAAGATCAACTTGTCAAATTGCAATTCCAGCCAGTTTTCCCAAAAGCATCTTAAAGATAGGATGATAGTAAAATTCTGTGAACTTTCTGAAATCCAAGAGCCATTTCCCCAAAGCATCGTAATTTCAGATGTTCTTAGGAATTCAATTATATTAACGACTTTCTAACCATTTACTGACAGCTAAGAGTCTCTTTAAAAAGCCCTGTGATATTTTTGGTTTTTCATTTTAATTTTTTTTTATTTAGGCTATATGCATCACAGGACATGTTATGCATCTTTGTTGCAAGTTTAGTAACCCGTAGCTAAATCTCAATGCATGCCTTGAGCAGCAGGATGTAATATAATGCTAACATGCCTTGAGCAGCAGCTAGATTAATTGAAGGTTTCTTATAGTCTTCTTATATTTTCTTAATTCCATTATCATTAATCAAAGCAATCCAGAAGCTAAACCAATTTTCATGTTGTCTCTACATTATTACATTTCATAATGAACATGGGCAGATACAAAATATTTCACAGTATTTTTAAAACATTTAAGAAAGAAGTCTACAGAACATCTATATTCAAACGCTCAACATGCAATGTGTGCATTTGTTTGCAATGTTAGGAAACACTGTAAATAAAAGATGGCTTTAGCTATCACCCATTGTATGTTTTGAGAATGACAAGTCTCAAAAGACTGACTGAATGACAAGTGACAGACCAACCATGACACCGAGGACACTGTATGCCCACTTTAACATGCTTTTTGATAATTTGTGCTATAATTTACTTAAAACTGTGTTTTCTGATTCATCACACTGCACTGGGGGACTTTAGCCTGTTTGACTGGTCAATTACAAACCAAACAGCAAATAGAAACAAAAAGGTTGTTTTAAACATGGAAGTTAAAACATGAACCCCAAACCCGTACAACCTTTGTAGAACAGGCTTTGTGTCTCATTAATAACTCGTGATTTTCCAATGTTTTTTCAACATGCAATTGTTAAAACATTTTTCTAACTCACCAATCTGAGAGCGACAGAAGTGAAAACCTGAGTGATGAAGGTTAAATAACAGCAGATTTAGACTATAAAGACATGATTGGTGTAGGTGAGGCAACAGTGAATAGATGCAATCAGCAGTGGAGACAGATACATGCCAGTAAACAACCACAGATGGATGTGCAAATCAACTACCGACAGATAATCTGTCAAGGCTCGGCTGTGTGGCAGGCAGGAGGAGGACCCAAACGCAAAACTCACAGACACGGGGATGAACTCAAAATCACAGCTTTAATGCTGGAATGGCAGAACATAGGAAATACAAAACTAAACTGGGAAAAGTAAACTAACATACGCAGAGAGACACAGGGAGATCCACACAACATGAGGGACGACGTCACGCTGAACAGAGGGAGACGCAGACAGAAATACACAGAGGGTTAACGAGGGAAGTGGGAACACACGGGGAACACAGGTGACACTGATAATCATAACGAGACAGGGCGGGGTGAACTGAACACTGACGGGAGAGGTGAAACAGGAAGTACAGAGGTTCAGACAGGAGGAGAGAGAGCACGAGTAGAACACCAACGTAACAGGCAGGGGAGACACGGAATAAACACGAAAGGGGACGAGGGCTCATAAATACATAGAGGGCACACAGGGGGAAGAGAGAGCACGGGGAGAACTTAGACATAATGGGCAGGGGAAGCATGGAATAAAACATAAGGAGAGACGAGGGCTCACAGATACACAGAGGGGCACACAGGGGGTAAGAGCCATGAAGGGAGAACACTTAGGGAACAACACAACAGGGCAACTCAGAAAACATGGCCTAAGCAAGGAACAAAATACAAACATACAAGGAAACTAAGAACACTGGGCCAACATGGCCCAGGACCATGACATAATCAGTGTTAATAATACTGCATATACACTTATACAACCATATCACCAGTGCATATGCATGCTGATATACATAGCCAAAGAGAAAACAACTTTTCCAGCCGCCCACACAGGTGTGAGTCAATAAGTTTAATGCCTTGCCTTTGCTTATTTGCGGTGATTTGTTTTAGGATATTTGACCTATCATAAACAACTTTTCTCTTACTACCTTCCTCAAGCACATCAACTTAATGTTTCTGTCTTGTTCACTGTTCCTATGTTGAGGCAGTTCTCTAGATTATAAACTCTCATAAAAATCTTCTTCTTGATGTACTAGAGTTGATACATTTATAATATCACTTCTATTTAAAAATAATAATAATTATCCAATAATTTATGGTACTACCACCTAACCTCTTGCACTTTTAGCTTTCTCCTCTTTCATTCAAGAACTATTGTTGCCATATGTTTCCACAGAGAGCTGTCCTATAAATCTATATATCTCGACAACTGTTCATCCGATCTGCTTTAAACTGTGCACCAAAGAGATTTCTTTTTCTTCTGGCAGCTAAAAAATGCCAGCTGCGAGTGCTTGAGAGCAATCTGGAGATGAAGTATTTCTTTCGTTGCTATGATACAGAATATCCAAGGAAGTAATATCTTGTAAAAACCGTGACTCTAGATGACTTTTGTTTACCTGCTATACCCACTGCAAACTAAATCGTCCTGCAAGCCAAACTTTTCATACAAGCAGTAAAAAGTCCCCATTGTTCAGCACTAGTGCGAATAGGACGTGATCTTGGTTCACTGAAGTATTTGACTCACCCTTTTGCCACTGAAAATGGAAGTCTGGTTAAAAAATGACAGCATTGGCCATAATTGTTTATGAGAAGTTGAACATTTTTCAACTGAAAAATCTGGAAAGAAAAAAGATGACCTGCTTTTTTTTTTTTTAATTTTTCTTAGCATATTATCAAAAATATGTTTCTATCATTGCAAACAGCTGAGAGGGCAGTCCATGAGATGTATGCTGTGGTGGACACAGCCCCTGAGGACAATGACCAAGAAGATTTTATAATTAAGCAAGCATAGCTGTAGCTGGATCTAATCTGCATAGGAGGTAATGACTGTCTATATGTTCTACTTTTGCTGATGTTAATATACAGTATAATAGTCGTCTTAAGCAGGTAGGTACAAAGACGTAAAATGTCCACAAACAGGACTTAATTACAACAATAGTGTAACGGGAAGAGTATTTACAGTGGGGCAAAAAAGTATTTAGTCAACCACCGATTGTGCAAGTTCCCCTACTTAAAATGATGACAGAGGTCAGTAATTTGCACCAGAGGTACACTTCAACTGTGAGAGACAGAATGTGAAAAACAAAATCCATGAATTCACATGGTAGGATTTGTAAAGAATTTATTCGTAAATCAGGGTGGAAAATAAGTATTTGGTCACCTCAAACAAGGAAAATCTCTGGCTCTCACAGACCTGTAACGTCTTCTGTAAGAAGCTGTTCTGTCCCCCACTCGTTACCTGTATGAATGGCACCTGTTTGAACTCATCATCTGTATAAAAGACACCTGTCCACAGCCTCAAACAGTCAGACTCCAAACTCCGCCATGGCCAAGACCAAAGAGCTTTCAAAGGACACCAGGAAAAGTATTGTAGACCTGCACCAGACTGGGAAGAGTGAATCTACAATAGGCAAGCAGCTTGGTGTGAAAAAATCAACTGTGGGAGCAATCATCAGAAAATGGAAGACATACAAGACCACTGATAATCTCCCTCGATCTGGGGCTCCACGCAAGATCTCATCCCGTGGGGTCAAAATGATCATGAGAACGGTGAGCAAAGATCCCAGAACCACACGGGGGGACCTGGGGAATGACCTGCAGAGAGCTGGGACCAAAGTAACAAAGGTCACCATCAGTAACACACTACAACGGCAGGGAATCAAATCCCGCAGTGCCAGACGTGTTCCGCTGCTGAAGCCAGTGCATGTCCAGGCCCGTCTGAAGTTTGCCAGAGAGCACATGGATGATACAGCAGAGGATTGGGAGAATGTCATGTGGTCAGATGAAACCAAAGTAGAACTTTTTGGTATAAACTCAACTCGTCGCGTTTGGAGGAAGAAGAATACTGAGTTGCATCCCAAGAACACCATACCTACTGTGAAGCATGGGGGTGGAAACATCATGCTATGGGGCTGTTTTTCTGCCAAGGGGACAGGACGACTGATCCGTGTTAAGGACAGAATGAATGGGGCCATGTATCGTGAGATTTTGAGCCAAAACCTCCTTCCATCAGTGAGAACTTTGAAGATGAAACGAGGCTGGGTCTTCCAACATGACAATGATCCAAAACACACCGCCCGGGCAACAAAGGAGTGGCTCCGTAAGAAGCATTTGAAAGTCCTGGAGTGGCCTAGCCAGTCTCCAGACCTCAACCCCATAGAAAATCTGTGGCGGGAGTTGAAAGTCCGTGTTGCTCGGCGACAGCCCCAAAACATCACTGCTCTCGAGAAGATCTGCATGGAGGAATGGGCCAAAATACCAGCTACTGTGTGTGCAAACCTGGTATAGACCTATAGTAAACCTCTGTTATTGCCAACAAAGGTTATGTTACAAAGTATTGAGTTGTATTTTTGTTATTGACCAAATACTTATTTTCCACCCTGATTTACGAATAAATTCTTTACAAATCCTACCATGTGGATTCATGGATTTTTTTTTTTCACATTCTGTCTCTCACAGTTGAAGTGTACCTCTGGTGCAAATTACTGACCTCTGTCATCATTTTAGGTGGGGGGACTTGCACAATCGGTGGCTGACTAAATACTTTTTTGCCCCACTGTATATGCCAACAGTCAGTATGTTGAAAAAGCTTGAAATGAGGAGCTGGGATAGAGTTGGGTTGCAAAGTGGCTTGCAGATCATGGGCAGACTAATATAGCTTAAAGTGAGCCATAAATGAGGTTTGCCATTTGAATCCATAGGTTGAGATATCAGCTGCCGCTGAGACAAGCTGACCTGTCCTCATTGTTTTTAAGCTTAACTTCGTCCTGCCCCAACAAATGCTGTGGATGATTTCAGATATGAATATGACTGATTTTATAGTCAAATTATGTTAAATATCTGGTTATATTTTTCCTCACAGCAGGTACAGTATGTGGGTTCAGAGGTTATGTGTGCATATCCTGGACAAGCCCCCAAACATGTAACGGTTCCTATGTACATGCCTCAAAGGATCCTAATATAGAAGAAGATAAAGTTTTAAATTGAAACTGATATTGAAAGTGTAAACTGAATTACTTACAAAGACCAAATACAAATAAGGGACTTGCAGTCCTAGCAAAAACAAGGAAAAGATCAAAAACACCAGGAACTGACCATACAACTGCCCATTAGTTCCGTGCTTTTTCCCTAACCTGATATTAGCCAAGACTAATCCAAACTGAAACTGAAACTGATGCCAACACCCAATTAATAATATTAACATAACTCCACCTTCTCTGGCCTTTTGTGCATACCTTGAGGGTTTTGCAGCCAGTCAGCATTAAGGCATGTGGAACAGTAGTACACAAACTTTTCTAGCTCTGCAAAGATGCTGTTACACCAATGCTTGCAATTAAAATTTGAATGCCTCTCAACCTTTCGAGCTTTGTCAAACATTAGTGTCTGTTTATATGGTTATTTTGTTTTTCTTTTTTTTCTTTTTTTTCTTTTTTTTTACTTTGATTTTTATTAGGTTATTTTGACATTGTGGACATACAGTAAAGAAAATAACAAACAGACATACATATAAACAAACATAGAGTCTGGAGTTTACATATCTTTCTCCATTTATCACGTTGCAGAAAAAAAAAAAAAGAAAACCTATTATGTTATTTCATTTGTGTCACTTCTGAATGTTTTCCACTTCCTCCATAGTCTGTCGTATTTACCTCCCATCAAAGGTTATTTTGTTTTTCATCATGCAGGGCATCTCAGGCTGAGAGAGAACCACAGAGCCAAATTAGTATATAAAAACAAAAAATATTTATGGGGGTGTGTCTGAACTTTAAGGTTTTTGGAAACTGTGTTGTTTTAGTTCAAATTCCATATAAAATAACAATAAGAATTTATCCCCAAACTGAGTCAAAACCTTTCTGCTTGGATCAAAGTGCATATGCTCTTGGTCACATATATTTTGTCCACTTGAAGGGAGAAGTTCAGTGGAGAGGGGAACAACCATGGGGCATTGTTTCTGGGTCAGAGCGCTCTGATGGAGGTGTTAAGTCATTCAGGGTCGCTATACACAAAACATCACATACAAAACCATTTGAGAAAAAGCTGTTATATTGTGTAAAATATAATACTAATAATAATTTTTAAAAACTGAAAATGTCATGCACCCATATGTTACTCACAATAGAGCACAGAAAATAACTTGAATATTAATATGAAGAAAATGTGTTTATTTTTAATTTGACTGCAGGAACATATTTCAGAAAAGTTTTAACAATAACACTTACAGGGAAAAACAAAAACTAACTGTTAAGAAATCTTTTGAGATCCCACCACCATTGTGATTAGGAATGTAAGACAGAACATACTCATCATATTATCATAAGTCATGACATTTTCCAGTTTTTTGAGCCGTGACGGCTTCTCTTTCTTCTCTAGTTTTTTTTTCTTCCAATCTTTGACTCATTATTCTGAAATTTATAATGGAACGCTATTGAAATCCTTTTTTGATATTGTAAGTACATTCACTATTTTCCTGTTCTAAAAATCATTAATATTAATTTCACTTAACTTGACTTCATTAAATGACTCACATATTGTACACCAGTGATTCATTTTTTCTGCTTTCTTCTTTTCATTTTGAGACTTTCAACCAGAGTATTTTTGACAGTTTTATTAAAAAAAAGAACAAAATACAAAAAAAAAAAAGAAATACAGCTCAGAAATTCAGTGGAGACCTCACAGCCGGCTGAACAGCAACTAGACAAATGTCTAACTTGTCAAACCTTAAGCTTTGAATTGTCGTCATTTTTTTCAGTGGGCTACTATTTGGTTTCTCTGCAGACTTTCAAAGAAATTATCAAGATATACATTACACGGCACACAATGTTTCCTTCTATTATTCGTATTCTGCTCATGCTGTTTTTTTTTTCTTTCCCAGAGAGTGACTGCCAGCTTCTCACCAAACTGCCCAAAGTTAAATGCTTTCGCAACAACAAGCGAGAAGGTATGGAAGCAGTTGCGTTTGAAAAATTTCATTAGCATTTTTAACATGCTAGTGTGTATAAATTTGCATGCTTAATCATTCTTATGTTCTTTGTAGGTTTTTTGGCATCTCATTTGTCACCGGTGTGCTAGATTTGTGTGTGTATGTGTATAAAAAGGTGTTATTCAGGGTGTGTATAAAGAATATAAATTTCACTGGTGGTACTGAAAACTCTCTGCCTAAACAATCCCATGCTGTATATAAACACACAGAGACGGGTGGACAGACAGAAAGACAGTGAGTGAAGTGAAATTGATTCATTCATCTCTGGCTACATATTGAACTGCAGAACTGAAATGACCTGAAGTGAATTGAAGTGACAGGAGAGCTACTGAAATAGAGCCCAGAGTGGCAAGCTATCATAAAAAAAATGTCACAGAAAAGAAAATGTCTTCCACAATCTCAAACCAAACATACATTAATTCAAAAGCAAGCTTATATGCTGAAATTTAAAAAAAAAAAAAAAGAAAATTTATAAATAACCTAATCACAGATGACAACCAGTTTGAAGTTAAAGCCTCAGTCACACTAAATATGGATGGTGTTCCTCATTTTAATGGTTAATACAGTCATGTGTCATGGCTATGCTTATCATTTTTCCATATAATCCATTTGGAGCTGCCTCCATGCTCTTAAATATAGACTACGAATGAATGGAATACATAAATTAACATGACAGCTTGACAATATGGCGGGGTCAGGAGTATACTGTGAATAAAGAAATGGTTAATGGCCAGAAAAAGGTTTAAGACATATATAATCTTCCACTGTAGCTGACTGAAGATGTTTGGTATGTGCATGATTTTTAAGGAATTGAAATGGATTAAATACTTCGGGCTGAAAGAACATTTTATTTGACTAAAACAATAGTGGAGGTGGCATGCTGTGGTTTATTCAGGTCTTTTAATCGTTTAACTTTTTGCCACTGAATGTTGCACTTTAACTACTACACCCCACTGTTAGAAGCAAATTCACAAAATAGACCCAAGTACAGATACATACTGAGGCAGACAGTAGGGGTGCAACGATACACAAAATTCACGGTTCGGTTCGGTTCGATACTTTGGTGTCACGGTTCAATATTTTTTCGATACAAGAAAATGTTCATGCTTTTTTAATTTGTCATTTATTAAAATTATAAATATATATTTTAACTCCAACGTACAGTTTTTAAATTTAATGTTGCTGAAACAACAAGGGGAGAAAATAATAAATCTATCTGATCGAGAAATCACTCATCTTTGGAAAAGAGAGTTTATTACAGAGAAATGGCTCTTTCCAAAATAAAAGCTATACTATACACTTCTTCTGGGGTACACTCTCAGCAGCATATTAAACATATCAGGTCCCCATGAGGAGAATCATGTGCTAACGGCTGACTAAATGACTCGGGTAAAGTTTGTAGCATGCGTGCTTGTTGTTTTTGTCTGCTTCCACTTGTCTTTGCACTAGGATGATGTCGGCGTAAATGTGCAGTCATATTCATTGTGTTCCCACTAATGCTGTCAGCATTAATCTGAAATGACGTTAATGCCACAACACAGCAAATCTCCTTTTTTTTTTTTTTTTTTTGCCTGTCCCGTTTGGCTCTTTTGCCATCAGAATTATTGTCTAAAGGCGAAGAAAGATGCCCAACGGATTTACTTTACCAAATTGACCATCCCAGCCTTGCCGTAATGGTCCATTTGATTCACCTTTTATTGTTTATTTTATTTTCACTTGCTGAATACGGGACAGACTTGACTGGGGAAAAGAAGGGGAGAAAGAAAGAGGGAAAGAAAATCAGCTGAGAAGAGGGACGGGGGAGAAGGGCAAAAAACAAAAACCAACAGAATGGGCAAGAAAAAAAAATACATATATCGATCACCTGGATCACCTGTTGAGAAAGAAAAAAGAAAACAAGCAGAAGAAAACGAGAGCAATACAATAAACAACATCACAATGATATATGGGAATATGACAGTAAATACTAAATATTAAACATTATTGTAAGATCGACAGCGCACAGTGTGCTTTGAGGTAGGAGCCAAAAAGGGTGTAGTTTGCGTGTGTGATCACCTGTGTGTACACCTGTGAGCATGGACGTGCTTGTATTTAAAAGGTTCCTTCATGTAATGATCTGCTAGAGGGTGTGGGAAGCTACTGCCCCGTCCACCAGGGCATGAAGCAGGTATGGAGGAGATCAAAACTCCAGACATCCAGAGGCCCCCAGAACACAAGAGACCAAGGAAGACCAACAGAGGGACAGCCGCGCCACTGTCCCAAAAAGAGCTGAGGAGAGTCCCAAATGAGGGCTCACTCAACAGCCGCGGAGCAGAAGCCAGGGGGAGTTGCAGTGACGCACCCCTGAGCTCCGCCGGCAGCCAGCTGTGCCTGAGTGACCGAGCCCCAGGCCGAGAGGCCGGGGGCACCCCACCTCCGAAGTGGCCCGAGCGAGCCCCAGGCTCCAGGCCCCGATAAGCGGCCGCCAAGGAGTGAGCCGGTGTGTACCTGGATGCCCATCGCCAGACACAAAGAACCACCAACGCACCGATGTCTGAGGGAGTCCGCCACCGGCAGGGGAAGTGGTGGGGGGAGATAGGCCTCCAAACCTTGGAGGGCCTGAGATGTCCCCAGAGAGGTGGCGTCTGATACCCAACCTGACATATAGACACAGACATACAGGCACACACAGATACAAACATCCATTCCTACCCTCATGCTCTCATATGCACTTACTCCACACTCAACCAACGTGGAGACAGACATAAAGAGACGCTGTACACACGATCACACTCCCCAAGCGTACTCTACGAACCGGGTCTAGGTACCCTTGCCCCTGGAGGGGGGAACTGCACCCAGACCCAGGTGGTGTTACCCTTTTCCCTGCGGTGGGGAGAAGCAGACCGCCCCGACTCCGCAGCAGCAGGGAGGCCCCACATTCCAGACCCCAGTCGGACGGCCAACTCCTCCTCCTAGGACCCCCGCTCCAGCAGGCCGCAGAGAACGGGGGTGAGAGAAGACTCCAAACCTCCCTCCACCCGCTCATTGTAGTGTTGATGCATGTGTGTTCTAAGGTGCATTTAAAACCCAGGAGGGCATGGAGCTACCTGCCAGAGAGCAGCAGGTAAGCGCATAGCCCCTCCTGATAGCGCTCAATGTCTACGTGTATTTAAAATTGAGAGGTGGGCAACGACGCCAGGGGTGAGGTGTACACCCTGATGGTAATTTGGATTCCGTGTATCGTGCCCACCCCCAAGATCCTATATGTATGTGTAATGAGAGTGTGAATAATGTGAATGTCTAAGTTGTGGGATAAAATTGAGGCAGAGGCAGCCAGAAGGGAACAGGGGGGGGGGGGGGGGGGGGGGGTAGCCTCCTCTGCACCCTGGTGACCCTACTTCAAGGCCCTGCATGTGTGGGTGGTTGTGGTGGAGCAGGAAGAGGGAGGCAGCTGGAGATGGGGAGGGAAGGAAGGGAGGGGCAAGTGACCCCTCCCTGGGGCCAGCTCCCCCGCTGACCCCAGTAGGCACCCCCATACTCCGCGACCCGCCAGGGAAAGGAGGCCCAGGCCCATCCGGACCGGGGCCCAGTGCAGCAGCGCCGCCCGGCCCCACAGAGCCCGGGACAGCCCACCCGACCCCACCACAGAGAAAACTGCACCCACCCCATCATCCACTCATCTTCCAGACTACATAAGACAATAGACAACCAGGCTGAGATCTTCCTCCACCTCTCCTGTATCTCCACCTCCTGCAGAGAGAGTTCCTGTAGAGAGGAAAGCTCCTGCAAGATGTGACAACCTCCCCCACCAGTTGAAGAGCCCCCCAGGTGGCTCGACGTACCGGCGGCACCCTGCGCCAGGACTGGGCCCCCATACACCCACCCGCCCACAACCCCGGCAACACACCAACCAGGACCCAAGCCCCCGAGGCCCGGCCAGGGCCCCAGCCCAGAGCCGGAGCGCCCCCAGAACCTCACGCCCATCCCGGACCCACCCAGGGGCAGCCAGGCTACCAGGTCAGTAACCCACGTCCGTCAGCACAGACCCTCCCCTAGCCCCGCTGCACGCAGCCACGAGGAAACCGTCACCTAAGAGCCAACAGAGAGCCCCTAATTGGCCATGACCGCTACCCTGGGTTGAGCCCCCCAAGGACACGGCAAATCTCCGTTAACGAGCTACCACAGATCACCCCGTGCGTGGGGCTGGACGATGTCAACACGTTAACGAGCTAACTGCGCTAACGAAGTAGTTCCCACACATGTAATTGAGCATTGCGTGGTGCATCCGACATACTGTTTTACTTTTGTCCATGACGCGCTTACCTTCAGGGTCATATTTCACATGAAGACCAAAATAGTTCCAAAGGCCAGATCTGAATGAGGGTGGGGGAGGTTCAATTTGCCATGTTGCAACAAGCTTAGCTTCTGTCTTGCTAGCTCGACAGTGCAGCCTAGGCGGAGTAGTCGAACGCAGATCCACTGAGCTCTCAACACAGACAGCATTGTCAGAAGAAAAGTTGATCAAATAAATTAAAAAATTTTATTGTTCGATACATATGCATACCGAACCGAAAGCACTGTATCGAACGGTTCAATATCGATACGAGTATCGTTGCACCCCTAGCAGACAGGTAGCTGCTTTAAAGACTTACAAAATAGTATAGAAAATAATGGCTTTATTTGTATAGCGCTTTTGAGAACACAGTTAGAAAGTGCTTCACAGTTTGAGTAAAAGCCACACAATAAAAATAAGCATGCATATTCCATAAGACAGACATAATGAACTACAGGGTCACGCATTCATTCCAACATACGCACTTTCATACAAATGAAAATAGATGTACATTGTGGCATAAAATAAGGGGGAAAGATTAAGGGAACACTAACCTATAAAAATTAGTTTTCAGCAGTTGATTAACGCAAGTCAGATTCAACAGAACTGATAGGCTGAGGGAGGCTGTTCCAAACTTTCTGAGCTACACCGTCAAAAGTTTGATCCCCTCTGGTTTTATTTAGTGTGTGGAACAATTTTTTTTGAAGATGTTGATGAGATTATCTGAGAAGTTGGCTGCTGTGGTACGGTCTAAGTAATTCTGATATATAAGCCAGGCCATCTTCATGTAGAGCTTTATGAGTTAATAATAGGGCTTTAAAGTGGATGTTTGTTAACTGTAAATCTCTGACAAATATGTTTGATATGTGAGTGGTGGCTAGCTTTTGTTAGCAGCCTTGCTTTCTGCAACAATGGGAGATGCGCTACAAAGGACCAAGAGGTATATGTGAAAAGTGGGTTACAGTAATCAAAGTGGGGGAAATTAAAATGTGTTTCAAAAGCATCAGATGATTGAATCAGAGTAAAGATTTTATTTTAGCAGTATTTCTGAGGTGACGTAAATGAGAGTGGGTGACTTCCTTAGAGAAACTGGCAGGTCCAAAACACTAGAACCTCAGTTTTACTAGAATTGAGATATAGAAAATTTGTATACATCCAATTAGTAATGGCAGAAAAGGTAGGAGAGACTGTTGAGTTGTTGGGCTTAGCAGAAAGGTGCAACTGTCTATCATCTGCATTGCAATGGTAGGCGATTCCCTTAAAACAATACAAACACATGCAAGGGTTGCAGATGAAGACTTAAATAATATGAATTCTGTTGGATAAGCACAGCACAGCTTGGCTAATACGTTGAGAGTATGATGATGGTCTTCCCTGAAATGGTCAGTATGAAAAGACATTTAAACATATTCTAATGATGCAAATCATTTTGATTTAATTTGGACAGACCATCTCCAAAAGTGGAAAGAATGTCATTAAAAGGTTAGAAAGGTCAGAATAATTTAGAGCTTTGTTTTAAGTGTTACTCCATTCCATAGAGAATAATTTTAAATAATTCAGAACAGTACAGATATTTAATTCCACCCGTGTGACCTTGAATGAATTGACTGTTTACAGTTTAGCCGATGCTCATTATTTTTAGAAGTAGAATAGTGATGCTAATTCTTCATGGCACAGATTGAGCAAGGTGGCCAGAAAAAGGCTAGTCCATACTGCCATGATGGCATCACACAGTTGCTGCAGATTAGGTGGCTTCACGTCAATTATGCAAATCTCCCCTTCCACCACATCCCAAAAGTGCTCTATTGGATTGAAATCTGGTGACTGTGGAGGCCATTTGAGTACAGTCATCTTCCTGTCATGTTTAATAAACTAGTTTGAGATGATTTGAGCTTTGTGACATGGCACGTTATCCAGCTGGAAGAAGCCATTTGCAGATGGGTACACTAAGGTCATAAAGGGATCGACACAGTCAGCAACAATACTCTGCTGGGCTGTGTTGCTTAAACAATCCTCAGTTGGTACTTAGAGGCCCAATATGTCCTAAGAGGTTGCCTACGCCTACAGGCTGTCTTTACAATGTCTACTTGCCTAAATGCATTGAGTTGCTAACATGTAACTGACTGATTAAACATCCATGTTAACAAGCAGATAAACAGCTGTGCCTAATAAAGTGATTTAAATGCAATGATTCATGGACACAAACTCATAATGAAAGAAATATGAAAATAATGTGTGTCATGACCAACGTCAGTCAGGATTCAGATGTCCTAAAGTCACAGATTGGCTTGTATTAGTTGCTCCTCCTATGATGTAAATGTTTGATGCAGTTTTAAATGAATACTAGTTTGTGATGTTATCTGACTAATAGCCAAAGAAAAGGATGAATTGTTTCTCAGTCAGAACCAAAGCTGTAATAATAAAATGATGGTAAAGGTAGATTAGAGGGCAGCCAGAAATTTCTCTGTAGTGATACACTGTTACAAAGATGTACAACTTATTGGGTGTTAGTAATTACAGCCACCATTTTATATACAGTATAATAACACTAATTGGATCATAGCAAGCACTTTGCAAAAGATGAAGGGGAGTTCAAATATAGTGTAAAATAACAACATGGTGCAATTATAAGAAACCCCCCCCCCCCCCCCACCAAATAGAGATCACAGACTAACACAAAGTTCATCCGTAGAGTTAGTTTGAAAAACAAAAAGTAATTTCTGGCTCTCGATGGTACATGGCTCCTTTTCCCCATTGTTATTGTTTGACAGTGATATTAGGGGTTTAAAAAAAGATATTTAAAGCCATTTTACAGTAATAATA
Source organism: Diplotaxodon limnothrissa (assembly GCF_057381915.1). Taxonomy (NCBI): domain Eukaryota; kingdom Metazoa; phylum Chordata; class Actinopteri; order Cichliformes; family Cichlidae; genus Diplotaxodon; species Diplotaxodon limnothrissa. The sequence continues at coordinate 43,776,929 of NC_140610.1, forward strand.
TTTCTAAATGGTGCCCACTGATGTTGGACCTTTACAGCAGAAGACAAATCCCTCTAGTGGAGCATCATCTGTGGAGTATTCTGATCAAGTCTTTGCTACAGCTTACTTTCAGTGCAGTTCCTCTGAAAAGTGATAGAAACATTTTCAGACATCTCATTGCTTCTGAAGATCAAATGGCAGCATTTTTTACAGGAACAAACTAAAGGAAAAAACACTCAGAAACCACTTCTGACATGCTTGTTGTTGCCTCGGTGAGAGCAGCGCCGTTTGAACTCCGGTTACTGCACTAAAACGTCTGAAAATACGAGTCCCCTTTCCACTTCACTAATACCTCTCTCTGTGTTCTTCTTTCTCCCTTCTTTCTTCCTCTTGCTGGATGCTTTATTTCACCTCATATTTTAAATTTATCTCGCTTGGCTGTTCTGTTGCTTGCATTTTATAGTTTCCCTCTTTCTTTCTCACTCACCTCTCTGTCTCTCTCTATAACAACAGGAACACTTGTCCTACATGCTGTCACTGAAGGATTTCATTATAGCACAGTCATGCTGATCACACAATGACACACACACGCACACCCACACATAGACATCGGCAGGGTTCATCAGTTCAGCTAGTTAATAGTTTATGGCTTCAGGCTTTCTGACTTGATTGTCTTTTTAATGGCCATAAAAAACACACCAGCCTGATACTGTATGTCTTCTCTGACACACTCACACAAACACAGGTGGTTGTACGTGCACGTTTGTGAGAACACAGTGTTGGCATGTACCATTAATCCAAACATCAAGTTGTTTTAGAAAAAACTATATCTAAACAATGAAGCGCTTTAGTACTTGCCCTAAAAAGCTAACCCCCCAACTGTATGAATATCCTTGCTAGCTTCAAAAACACACTGTGAAATGTGTGAAAAGACCCGATTTATGTGTGTGCATTACAATCTAAATCTTTTTTTTTTCCATCTAGCATTTTGCCATGGTGCCTAACTAGATTTGAATTTTAAGAATCTTTCCCGTCGGACATTACCTAATACATGTTCCAGTCTGGAGACGTTCCAGACGTGAACTCTAATTTTCCCACCTAGCTTGATAAATTGTAAATTGATTTCCTTTATATGGAGTCTTTTTGCTCTGGTAATTTGGACAGCTCAAAGCAATTTCAGTGCATCTTTATCCTAGAATGCCAAATACTGTTGGTCTTGCATATATATATATATACAGTCCATTGGCACTGGCCCCTTGATGCACCTGCCATTGAAATATTGTATGCTGAAACACAAGGGCTCTCTTTTAAGATGCAACAAATCCCACAAATGGAAATAGGATGGGTAGCGATCAAGTTTGTTTCAAGTTTGCCAACCAGGAGACCACAGTTTGGAGCTTTGTATTTGGCAAAACCCAAAGATATTCTAAGTAATTTTCCTTTTCAGTTGGTTTTCATTAGTGGTACAATTGATCATTCGTTTACTAAACACAAATTAACTCACTTACATGCTTGATAATTGGTTCAGTTTACTGCACTCTCAAGCCAGTGGTCTCAGAATAGAAAAAACAAAACAAAACAGTGGGCGTGTGACATTGTCATCATTGCCACCTGGCAGTAATGTTGACTGAAGCCGGGCTGTAAACATGCTGAATGCTGGACTGTGTGTCTGAGGTGCTGCATGAAAGTGCCATTTGTAATCAGACTATTGTTGATAGAGGATGAAGTTATTAAGATGAGATGCTCCAACCTGTACCTGTGGCATGGCTGCAGCCCAATCTGCAGCTGTTATTGCAGCCTAATGTCTGCCGCTACACTGCCAAGGTAGGACAGACCATGCTAGTTCAGGTACATATGCAGACAGACAATTCCTTCACCAGGATTTAGTCTAGATGTGTTTCCTTTTAACCACACTGGGTTGACATGTTCACTGGAGGCAACCACAGCTAGTGATCGTTGCAAAGCAGCAGGCTTTTAGATAACCAAATGTGGTTACATTTAAGAGGTAGAATCTTATTTAGTTAGGTTTAAAATTAAAATTGCCAAAAAAACAAAACTGTTTAGTCATTTCAGATGACCATAACTTCTTGGCTAAGTTTAGAAATACACTCTTGTCTGAAGGAAACCATTGGCGCTCACACTTTCATCATTTGGTGGTTTTAAACAAATGTGTATATGTTTATATCGTATATGTACATCAGATCAGCTGGCTATTGCATTTGTTATATCCCATGTTGCCAAGAGGGAAGTTGCAAATTGCCCTCTTGTGGACAAACTATGCAGTATCAACACCTATAAGGCTGTTTCTCCGATTTCTTTTTTACTTTTTGCATTTTTTATTCACGGTTATAAATCCTGATACTGATATATCAGTAAGTATATCAGTATCAGCAGGGCTGACATACTAGTCTGGCTTTAATACAGTGTATTTAACTGCAACCTCAGGATCTCTTTCAAAGTGCCCATATGGACAGACTTAAGAATGAGATCCACTTCTGCAGTACCTTGCTGACAGACACCTATTGTGTATCTGCAAGATGCCAGTGGCTCTGGCAGAAAGGTAGTGTTTGATGTCCTGAATAAGAACACGTTGTACTTTCATACACCAACTCTACACATACATTCATACACAAATGACACACGGGGCAGTTTCTGAAATTTTGTCTAAGGATACTTTAATATGAAAACTGCTGGTGGATGACCCCTTGAGTCACAGTTGCTATCGTGATCAACAATATTGACACCTTTCCAGCTTCACATTTTGGAAGGTATCTCGCCAGCAATTTTGGTAGTATTCTGAAACTGACACACCAACAACTACACCAATGTAAGCCATTCATGCAGCACAGAAAAGGGAGAGCAGGGTTTGAACTTCTCTCTAAAAGTGCCATCACTCACGCTTTTCATGTCTACAACCAAATACAACATAGTGAATTCTTTGTGAAGAGCATATGATTATCCTTTTTAATGACATGGGGCTTTTCATGATGCCATCAAGTGTGGCCATTCATAACAGCTAAACTGGACAGACAGCACTTTGTACTAACTAGTTCTTTTCAAGCATAATGCACTCTTTGGATCAATTGCCAGACAAAATGCCCTCACTTCTTACAACTCTAATGGATCCACTCAAGCGTAGAAGTCCAATAGCACACAACAATGTCCATTTGTACAATAGTGAAGACACATTAACAAAGACATTATGCATTTTCTTATCTGATATTAATCTGTTAAGATGTTAACCTTCAAACAGCCCTTTAAAGTTTCAAAGCCTGGCCAAAATGTCCTCACTACACTGGCTTCAAATAAAAGGTGTCTACACAAACACAGACCCACATCTGATAGGTGGAGACAGTTAAGAGTTATCGGTGTAGATTAACACTCTCCTCTGTACAAAGTCAGCCCGCCATGCACTGTGTGTGTGTGTGAGTGTGTGTGTGTGTGTGTGTGTGTGTGTGTGTGTGTGTGTGTGTGTGTGTGTGTGTATCTAAGTAAACGGGCGTCCACTTCTGTCAGTGCAGATGTGTGTGTGTGTGTGTGTGTGTGTGTGTGTGTGTGTGTGTGTGTGTGTGTGTGTGTGTGTATCTAAGTAAATGGGCGTCCACTTCTGTCAGTGCAGATGTGTGTGTGTGTGTGTGTGTGTGTATCTAAGTAAATGGGCGTCCACTTCTGTCAGTGCAGATGTGTGTGTGTGTGTGTGTGTGTGTGTGTGTGTGTGTGTGTGTGTGTGTGTGTGTGTGTGTATCTAAGTAAATGGGCGTCCACTTCTGTCAGTGCAGATATGTGTGTGTGTGTGTGTGTGGGTGTGTGTGTGTGTCCCTGCTTGTATGTGAGTCCAGTTTATGTGTCTGGGTACGTGTGTGTGTGTGTGTGTCCATCCATCCAGAAAATAAAGCCTTATTGAGGATGAAATGGGATTTTTAATTGGCTGAGCCTCGGCCTAACGGCGCCGCGTGAAACTTCACGGCCCTTTGTACAATGTCACCGACACACACACACACACACATTCACAATGGGCCCCAGCACTATCACGATAACACACATACAACAATGCAGACTCCTCTGTGGGCATGTACCGCACACATATTCAACAGTGCACGCACTCACACACACATTACGTCTCCGTGTCAGGGAGTATCGATTAGACCATTTAGTCCAAATAGAGGGGAACACTGGACCCCGTCAGGGAGACCTCCTTAACAGGCTCATTTACACACAAACACACACACTCTGTGTGTGTCTGTCTTTGTCTTACTAAAACACAACTGCAGTTAACTGACGCACACATTTGGCCTTTTGCTCCACTCCCTTCTTTGCTTTTCTCTCCCACTTGTTTAAAAATGGATACGCAAACCTGTTCTCCAACACACACACATACAGACACACAAATGCAGAGAGTGATGCGCCTGTTAAAAGGTTGTGTCCATGTCTGACAGGCCCTCTAAGAGCACTGCATCGATTTTCCCCTCTGCTGACTGACTGCGAGAGCAAGTGAAAGAAAGTGAAAGCAAGAAATGTGGTGTCAATAAATGGAGCAAGGCACTAATACATCCAAGGTTACGGGTTCCATTCTCACCAGTGCCTGAAATATTCTTTGTCTTGTTCTTCTGCTGCTGTGGGGCCTTTTCGATGAAAGTCTTCGTGTATATTTATAGCGAGCGGATGGAGGATGTGTGTGTTTAACTGATAGTCACAGCTTGTGAGCATGAAACTTGAGTATATACTGTCTTATCCGATCTGCCGCCCTGAAAAGAATCAATTTCAGACGGCAACGCGGAGGATTTCAATTTAGCAAAGAAAAGCTGGGAGGGCTTTAAGTTCAATATCGACGGTATCCAAGTGAACACTGTACACAACATTTCAATGTTAAAGTGTGTATGAGACTGTAAATGGGACTGAGAAAGGTGCAGTAAATCGACACTATCAGTACCATTTGTGCTCGCTGTAATTATGGCTGTTTCTTAATTGTGATTGGATGATTAAATGTTGTTACGTTGTTTACAAATTTAGATCTGTTGTTTACAGAAGACTGAAATTAACCAAAAGTCTTTTGAGTTGGCACAACAACACCATGTTGAACTGATGATTGTATCATACTGTAGTCGTTTTTTCAGCATTATGAATCATATTTCACAATTTCACAAACACCGTAATTGTTTTGTTTATTTAGTTGTATTTTTATCAATAGTTATCTTTTTCCTTTGTTTTTGTTTTTTTTTTTTTTTCCAAATGTTTTGGATTTTTTTGTTAATCAATGCAAATGTTGTTCCACTCCACAACATTTTTAGTTTTTTTTTTTATGGAGTAACTGCATCACTTTATGTAAAGCTACCAGCAATATGTAATTACTTCATATAATCAACAATTTCAATATTAAGGAGATGCTTTAATAATATTAATGATGCAATAGTAAATCTAAAAGTGGCATTAAACATATTGAATATAGTTACTTTAAGTACAACTCAAAATTATGTTGAAAATCTTGTACAGCACCACTTTCATGTAATAAATCTGTATCTCTATGACAGTTTTATACATTTATTTTACCCCCACCCACCCTGTACCGGGTACCTTGTATGGTTAAAGCTTTATTACAGAAAAGATACAGTGTTTTCCAAACCTTATTTTAAAAGCTAAAGCATGAATGACAAATTAAAATCAAACCTGTTGGTTCTGTTTATGCACAGGGACACATTGTCTTAATGTGCTTATCAGTGGGTGATTCAGTGAAATGGTTTTCAGTGCAAAAATAATTATAGATCTGGATTATATGCATTTTTCAAAAGACCCTTCTATTAAATGTCTTCTCTATTCAGTTCATTTTGTATTTATTTATTTATTTAAAAAAAACATGTTGGTGCAATTGCATTGTCCTTTATTATATATCCATCAGCCACAACATTTAAACTGCTGGCCTAAGTTTGTCAGTGATATTTAAAAGTGCAGTGTGAATAACAATTGTTAATTAGGTCTTGTGTAATAAAAGTTATAATTTTAAATAGATGTGGTTAATATTTTGAAGGTTTTGCATGAACAGGAATGAGATTAAACTGTCTTTCTATTTGTCTGCTTAAGGTCTCATCAGGTCCAGAGTGCGGGGGACGGACGCTGCAAGAGCCAAAGTGCTGACCTTCCTGGACAGCCACTGTGAGGTCAACAAAGACTGGCTGCCACCCCTCCTGCAAAGGATCAAAGAGGTGTAACTGCATGTTCATTTATAAACCCTAATGCAACAAAGTATATGTGAGTCTGAAAGCTTCTCTATCAAATTACAACCCTCTCATGTTCCAGATGTGTCTATATATACACACAAATATATGTGAGTCACGAGGCATAATGACCAAGGCCAATCTGCAAATATGGCATGCTTTACTACTCAACGAAAAGCCTCTGCGTGATGACTCCAGTGGTCGAAGTGAAATCGTGCCATTAAAGAAAATAGATGCCGGTCTGATTGCCTCTCATTAAGAAATAAGTGCGGTACTCTCTTCTTCACCCCTCTTACTCTCCCGTCTGCTGTCCTCTGCTTGTGTCTGCTCTTCTTGTCCTCCCCATCCAATCTCTCATCACCTTGTTTTGCCTCCTCTCACCACCTCTTCTCCGCTCCCTTTTGTCCTGTCACATCTCTCTTCCTTTCTTCCCTTTTTCCGTCTCTCGTCTCCTTTACTTTTACTTACTCTTCGGTACCATTGCACCTTTTCTTTTCCATTTTCATCTCCTCTCCTGTTTTCACCTCTTATCCAACAATTTTGGTTATCGCACTCTGTTCTACTTTCCCCACCTCATGTCTTCCTCCCTGTGCTACTGCCATTACTCTCACACCTTTGCTTTTCTTCCTTTTCTCTTTACATCTCCTCGTAATTTTCCCCCTCCTTTCTCTGGCCTCCTCTCAGCTTCTTTCTGGCCTCTTGAAATGTCCACTTTTCTTTTCTATCCCCATCTCTTTTCCTCTCTCGTTTCTCTGCTCTCTTGAAATCTCCCTATCCACTTCCTCTTGCATCCTTTTCTATCCTACCCTGGCTTTACACATACCATCACCTTCCTTTGATTTGCTTTACGACGTTACATGGCCTTTCTCATCTCCTTCCCTGTCCATGTGCCTCGCATACTCTCTTCTCCAGTTCATTTTAATTTTAACACCTGTCTTGAACTTCTCCAATTCATCAAGTCAACAGTTGTTTGCCTGCTATTAAAGACCTTTGATCTCAATCTGCAGAGAAGCGATCAATAAATCCACCAGAGAGTCTGATCTGTTTCTGCTGCTGTACCATCACCATCCATATTTATACTCGTGGTTTATTCGTGTGTGTGTTTGTGTGTGTGCGCCTGTGTGTGTTCAAGCACAAAAGTGATCTGTCACTGTCTATGTAGTCACTCTATAGTCGTATATTTAGATTTAAATGTATGAGGTATTGATCCGATTAACACACACGCGTAGTCAAAACTCCAGGCTACCGTAAAATCACATTCCCCGCAAAATAATTGTCTGTCTTACTGATATAGAGAGCTAAAGTCTTGTCCAAATTTCAGGTTATCTGCTTTTCTGTATTTCACATCTGATCAATTTTATCATATATTTTGATTTTGTTCTCTTTTAGTTGTTGTCAAGCTTTTTCTGTTTTGCCAAAAAAGCCTTTTTTTGAATACTTTACTGTTTGATGCTAACAAATCATTTTGTGTCAAATAAATGATTTATTGTAATTCCATTGTCAGGGAAGTAATTGAGAAATAATACATGCAAATATGCATCTTCTCATTTGAATAAATAGAAATTTCCCAGCTTTTTACCACTGATTGAATCTAGAGAGTATTTACTCAGCCCCATGTCTATCACATTACCGCTTTTGCTTTTGTCTTTCAGCACCAAGGCAACAATTTATTGTAATTGTTCACCAGTTAACAGTAATATTTTCAGAGCATGTCAACATAAAAGGATCCTGGTTGTGTTTAGCAACATTGCTCATTTGTTGCTATATGTGCATATGCAATCAAAGAGAGCTGCAAAACAAAAGCGATAATCACAATGAACGGCCAAACATGTAGTGAATATGTTGATGGTTTCATTAGTATTTCCAGTCATTTCCTAAGAAATGACTGGAAATGAAATAGGACAGTGACAGGGCTATTTAGGCACTATGGACGCTCAGTGAACATCACCTATAAACCTCACTCCTAAATGAAGGAAAAGAAAACAGAATAATTGTTTACATGAAGAGCAATGAACAAAATTAACACTAGCACTCCCTGCATGCACTGTTGGATTTAAAAAATGATTTGAAAGATGGTATTAGTGATTAAAAATATATAAAGAATTGCATTAAAGCCTAGAGTGCTTGTTGTTTTGGAATAATGGGTTTTCTGAAGGGACAATTTAGATGATAATTTTGTCAATAGTCAAACGTCTGCCTCGACACAACTTCCTTGCATGCTTGCATAAAATACTCAAGGACGACTATGTAAAACAGGTCATTTATTAAAATTCAATATTCATTTATAAAATCATTTATAATTCATTTATACATTTATTCATTTGTAAAATTCAATAAATGTTTGAAAGTTGCACTTTAAAAACAAGAGTCCAAAACCATAAAAGAAGCAGATTGCTTTGGGGTCAGATTCCTCTCAACTTACTCATCAAATATTCTCATTTCTATTCAGGTGAAGGGAAAAAAAAAAAAGAAATGGCTAAAATTAAGAAAATGCTCCAGAGTGATTTGAAAATAACAGTTATCCGGTTACGACAGTAATGTCGTGATGCTTCACCCTGAGTGCTGCACAGTGTCATTACCCTAACAGCTATTAAAGCAGACAGAGTGCTTTGTAATGTGGCTGAAGCTGTAGAAGGATGCAGCTTGCGTCCCCTTGCACTGACCCTGCAGCTAATGGTCCAGAACCGCTCCACCTGCTCTGTAATATCACTGGCTGAAGATGCATCCAGCCGTTTGACCAAACTAATAGAGGGACACTTCATGATTTAAAAGGGAGTGCAAGTCTGGCAGCGCCAGTGTGTGTGGGTGTGTGCAAGTGAGATTTTGTACCTTTTATCCTTGTAAAGAGCAAATGGCACCATCAAGGAAAAAATATGAGGAAAATCAAGTGCAGCCATTTTTGCCAGTTTTCACTTTAAAAGGATTTAGGACTCTGTTTAAGGGTTAAGGAGGCAATAACTAAACTAAATCCATGAGTATCTTATGGCCTTATGGACGATTACACAGGGTTGAGGGATACGGGAATTTTTGTTGGTGCTTGATATTATCCCATTTTTTACAGTCTCATCAACCAGTCACAAATATCAAGCATTACATTTTTAATGGCTTTAAATGTTCACTTAAAAAGTTAGAAATGCTTTACACGCTAACCTTTTTCCCCGCATCCTGTCTGCATGATTTAAGCTTATAAATTTGCTCATTTCCAACACAGAAATGAAATCTATCTATAGGATTAGTTGCTCCACTGGGACATGAGTTGAGGTCTATCAGCAAGCTTAGTAGAAAACTGCCAGCTGGATTTCATGAAAGTTGGTAGAGGTGAATTACAAGAAACACCAGAAAAATAGAGGAAAAAAAGGTTTGGTGCATTTCCAGACCACTTTGTTTAAAAGTGGAAAATAGTTCATTGATGGAGGATGTGCTTTCCAAATGTTTTTTAAAAATTATTGTTGCGCTACACTGAGGATCTTATTCTCTGAACCACATGAACCAAACTGTAGAGTTGAGTGGGCAGCTGCTTGGTTGTTACTTCAGAAAAGTCTCAAAAGTGCCATAAACCAGAAAATCACTGTAATAAAGTGGCGTGCAGAGCACAAGAAATACAAATTACAGTGGCTGAAAAGTCAAGCAAATGAAGCCAAGATTCAGTTTCTTAAATAACCACTTGGGGTTGGCTTAAACACAAAGGGTCAGCTTTAGAGCAGAAATACATTGTCTTACAACCAAAATCTCTCTGGTTTTGATCTCTCTGGTTATTTTCTTCCTTCTGACAGCCCTGTGAAGGAGGAGTTTTATATTACTTACCTTAAAGTTAAGGATTTGGTTGATTTAAAAGACTAGTAGGTATGAACACAAGGGGCATGCTGAACTCTAGCCAGGTAGTAAATTAGCTCTCCCCATCTCTAATCAAAAAGTATCTTTGTCTGTGTCTCTACTCCAATATGGTCGCATCCACCAAAATAAACAGAAAAAAAAAAAAAGATTTGCAAGCCAATAATTAAAAACATGTATTAGTAATATCAGTCTTTTATATAGCACAGTCAATGTCATGCTCTAAATATGCACTGTGCTCAAACATCACTTGACAAAAAATTATGCAGCCAGCTTTGCTGTTGTAGTAAGACGAAGACAAAGCTTTCCATCAGGATAGCTAGGTGTCAGACCTTTCTTTATTCGTCAATTCCAATATAGCCCTAACACAAATGAAATGAAATACCAGAGCCCGTATTGAACTTCGCAAACTAAAATATTGAATTCTACACAGCCTACACAGTTTACCTCCAGTAACCTATTGATGTGTTACTCATTTTCTCTGCTGCTTCTTAATAAATTGTGTTGTCACCTAAAAGCATTTTCTGTATCTCTTCATTTCATGTGGCTCAGTGGTCTGACATTAATGACAGAGAAGGGAATAAAGTAGCACTGAATTAAAGTCAACAGAGGTAGTGGTCAATCTCACCTTGCTACATTTGCTGTCTGCATGATTGTTGCTGAATGACTGAAATTCCCTTTCGGAGAAGTGCAGTATAATGACCTTGGAGTTTACAGTCTGTTTCACACACAGATGAACACACTGGACTGAGCGCCTCATTTATTCGAACAGAATTTGGTGATGAAAGCAGAAACACATTCACTTCTTTCTCTTTTTCTTCCTTGGTAGCTTGTTTTATTTCCCTTGCATTACACTTTTTAAAAAATTAATCTGAAGCCCTAATTAAGCATAAATGTGTGTGGTTCTTTTTGTGTCTCCAGGACCCGTCTCGAGTGGTTAGCCCAGTCATCGACATCATCAACATGGATACGTTTGCTTATGTGGCAGCCTCTGCCGATCTCCGTGGAGGTACACAACCACTTTCTTCCATCTACACTCAGAAACAAACGTCTCTGAGGCACCTTTGGGTTGTGTTTTGATGACAGAGAGAAACCCCTTTGGGTTTCTGACTTATGAGGTGGCCCTTGATGATAAGTTTGTGATGAGTTCATGAACCTGTTCTCTCTGGCTGCTGTGAACATTAAATGCTTTGAGATATTTTTTTTCCTACTTCTTCTTCTTCTAGCAGTGACTCTTATTCGCTCATATTGGACCCCTCGAGAATAGTTGCTGTCCTTGAATCATCTTATCTTTGAAATGTGCACTAAAGTCCCTCAACCGTGTGTCCTTGAATATTCAGATTTTGTTAGAGTTGCCCTTTTTTTCTGCCCAGTTTCTACACAGATAAGTGCTGATGTCTTGGTTTTAAACTGTGCAGCGAGTGCACCAACTTTCTTTCCATCATTGTAAAGGGAACTAGAGACTGTAGGTTTATGTTCTCAAATTTAATTGTTTATTTTTAAGAAATAAACTACAACAGTCTTAAGGTCTCAAATGTCTCAAATGCTGTTTGATGTTGAAAAAGCAGAGGCATGAATCTAAATATATTTCCAAATAAAAGAACGAAACGCCTTTTATTATTATTTATCATAGTTTTGTCTTTCTGTTAATAATTCTTCTAAGACAAAAAAGGCTAGCAGGTGGAATTTTGCATATTTAGTTACTCTCAGAAAATGTCCCCCAATCACATCCCCAACTTTTCAATTGTTTGATTAATTGACTACAGCATGGCATTCAGCTGTGGACTGCAGATGTTCACTTACCTATATAACACAAACTCTGTGAAAAACATGGAGTTTCAGAGAACTGTGATGGTCAAAAAGACTTAGGACACAGCACTAATCCAACACAAGAATCAGTTTGCATGCAAGCTGTGAAAGAATGATCACATCTTCATATTTTGTATCCAAGGATCCCAACCTTCTTGTAATTTTAAAGTGGTCTTTAAAGCAATTGGTCTCCAGGCTTTCTGAAGGACTTTTAAAGTGTTTCTTTGCATATTGACTGCTTTGTCACTCATCTTCAGTCCAGTCCAGTCGCTTTACCTGACTGTTTCCAGTGTATTTTTATCGTTGTTTGTTTTCTTTTAGGTTTTTCTTTCTTTCTTTTGTTTGTTTCTTAATGATTCTATGAATCATTCAAAGAATGAACTGGTGTTGTGTGCAAACTTTGATTTAGTGTTTGTCATAATTTAAGCTTCTAGATTCTTTTAGTTTGAGTTTAGTTCTAGTTGATTAAATATGATAAGATTATAGTAGACTAGACTGAAGTTGTTTCAGTTGACTAAAATATAAAGTGTAAAGGTTTGTCGTGTTTTCACCAGTGACAGTGGCGCCACATGTTTCACGTGTCTTATCTTCCTTGACATCAAATGAGAAACGTGTCCATATGGCTGCTCTTGTCTTTCTACCAAGTGTTGACATTTCATCACGTTTTGATGACAAACAGGGAGCGTGGGAGCCTCCCCCTCACACCCTGTTTTTTCTGTGACAGATCAAAAATGAAAGAAAGATTAAGCTGTGCCAAGTTACACAAGAACTGGACTGAAAATCAGTGGAAACAGGTCTCATGGTATTATTTAGCATGACAATAATTCCAAACACACAGCCAAAGCAGTAAAAGCACACAATGGACCACTATCAGCATGGATTGGCCTCCCCAGACCTCTACATTATTTAAGTAATAAGGGTCATCTTGACAGAGAACAGAACAAAAGGCAGCAAACATGCAAAGAACTTTGAAATGTCCTTCAGGAAGCCTGGGGAACTATTCCTGAAGACTACTAATAGAAATAATAAGAAAGATACCTAAGAGAGACCGATCTCTCACTCCAACCGGTCGTGGCAGATGGCTGGCCCTCCCTGAGCCTGGTTCTGCCAGTCAGCGATTGCCTTGTATACTGTATTTCCATGTATATGTGCACTTTTAAATAAATCCCTGAACATATTGAGGGGTGGCTCAAGACTCTTGCCAAGCATTGTCTATATGTGCACAGTAGGGTTCTCTCACACAGCTTTGAAATGTGCTTAAAGTGTTGGCACATAAAATGACTCTTTGAACAGTTAACACAGTCCTTTTAATTTGTTGATATCAAATTCTTAGATATCAGTCAGTTCGTTCGCTGCCATCAGGATCCTGACATCATCTTTAAGACCATCATGCTTTTGTAAATGCTTTTTAAAACATTAAATTAGTAACTTGAATAAATGTAGAAAGTGAACATTTCTATTAGCTCAGCAGGATTATACTCGCAGATGAGCTAAAGCTAAACGGCCTGTAAAAAAGCCAGAACAACACATAACTGTGTTCTCTGTCTGCGATCTGCACTACCTCCCACTTTATCTGTTGACTTCATAGTACCTCTCTCCTTCCATTAGACTCTTTTACCAGTCTTATTTTCTTGGTGAAAGCAGTCCGCCAATCAATGCAGATAATAGGGCTGTCCACTGTGCACGCACAATCACACAGGAAGGAGAATCGATAACGATAGTCGTGCTTATAAAGAGCATTTTAATTATAGATGAACCTGTCGCTGAAATCATAAAAAAGACGGTCATCAGATCCATCTGCATTGATCCTGACATTCACACACATGTTGAAGTCTAAAGACATGCCAACAGAGAGTGGAGGGGGAGTACTGTGGTAGCTAATCCGTGACCTGGTGGACTGTAAGCACACAAAAAACTACACAAGCCAACACAACATTTTCTTTGCTGAAGTTTTTCCTCTAGTATCAGAAAAATAAAATATATCTCTATTTGTCTTTTCATTAACTATTTTATATACATATTCTAAAGAAAGCATAGCATAACAGTGACCTTGATGTTTTGGTACAGCACAGTAGCCTCTGTACTCAGTATTATTTAAAGCATGTTCTTTACTCTGTTGTTCTCCCTCAGGCTTTGATTGGAGTCTCCATTTTAAGTGGGAGCAGTTGTCGCCTGAACAGAGAGCCCGCCGGACTGACCCGACCCAGCCAATCAAGTAATGCACGCATACACAAAAACTCAAACATTAAAATGTATAACTGTGGGTGTATAGATTCTGAACCCAGGGCTCATTAAGTAAGTGCAGACAAGTGGAAACAGAGAAGGCAGAGAAGAGGAGGTTAAAGAGTAGGAACAAAGGACAAGAGGGGGAGTGAGGAGACAAAAGGAAAGAGATGCACTGAAGTCTGATGAAAGGATGAAAAGGAAAAAGTGTAATAGCACGGGTTTAGTTGTCTTCTTAGGATGAATTCTGAACAATTAAGTTCATTAAAAACTTGAAGAGTAAATGTTTTAAATTTTCACCAAATCCAGAAGATGCTGACGGTGAAATAAATAGATAACATTTTCATATGTATCGTTTTACAGACTTGAGTGCAGGGTTTTACTTGTTGCTAAATAAAGTGTGTGTGTATTTTTATGTGTGTGTGCGATTGATCCATACAGCATAATTATTATTAGGGACTCTGCAGGAGAAAAAATATTTGACTCAACATTTTTAGCAGTATTTAACTCCACCAATAACATATTTCTGTCTACAAGCAGAGGTTAAAGTGGGCCAGAATGATCTGGAATAACATTCTAGCAGCTTTCATTAATAACCAATTAAGATAAAAGCAGATAAAGTAAAAATAATCTGCTTTGCTTATCCCCAATGTTGGAAAGGACAACAACCTATAACAAAGAGCTTCAATAAAGCAGAACAACTCAGTATCTTAAAATATAACATGACCATAAGACAAAACAAGGAGGGCTGGATTTGGATAGATCCAGCCCTCCTTACTCATCTATAATTATAACCATACACTGGACCACATTTACAGGCTGCACAACGAAATCAAGCTACTTTGAATCATATTATGAATCTCTGTGCCAAATTAGAAACATACACGTGGATGGAGGATTGTAGCCACAGTTATAAAAGTGCAAAATTATTTTTCTTTATGTGAGGTAAAGTAGTGCAAATGGTAAGAAAGGTGATAAGTAGACAGCATCAGCAGACTGGTCAAATTTCTTTTTAGTGTATTTTTTTTTCTGGCATCTCCATTCTGCCATCTTAAAACGACCTCTGTTGTCAAAATCTCACTTTTATATTTTACAGAATTTTACACACACCTGAACCTCATTAGTCTCTACTGTTTAAAAAAAAAAGGCTAAACCAAACAACGAAATCTAAACAAAGAAACAGGAATAAGATTATTCATCTAATTTACAAACTCATTTACACAAATAAATGGTTTGAAAAGAAAACAACTTCACTATGCAAAAAGGAAAAACCATTTGGTTGTACCCAATAATAATGGATTTGATTTATATAGCGCTTTTCAAGGCACCCAAAGCGCTTTACAATGCCACTATTCATTCACTCTCACATTCACACACTGGAGAATGCAAGCTACAGTTGTAGCCACAGCTGCCCTGGGGCAGACTGACAGAAGCGAGGCTGCCATATCGCGCCATCGGCCCCTCTGGCCAACACCAGTAGGCAAGTAGGGTAAAGTGTCTTCTCAATCAATGACATCATGATATAAACCCTATATAAACAGGAAGTGCTGGGCCGGCCCCTCCCCCACACCTGTTTTGGATGTAAGATCTGAACAAAGGGACAAACTATTGTGTAATTTACCAGAAATTGACCTTTCAACAGAAGAAAATTCAAATGATCTTATGTTTCAGTAGTATTTGCATACGCATGGATGTAAACTGTAACATAAAGCTACCACAAACAAACCCGGGATAGTATGTAGAGCAAAGTTACAACAGCAATGTCTAAACTATAGCATTATGGCCAACTGTAAAATAACATGGGATAAATTATAAATATGTTTAAGGGACAAGTGGTAAATAAATTCAATCTTTTCTCAAGGTGTTAGAGCAGGTTAGCACAGTACATGGCAGTTCAGAATATCCTCAACACATTTCTGTTGGTTTTCCAGTGGGATCACACTTAAAGTAAGCTGTGCGAGGTGATGAATGACCTCCTTTTGCTTCCAAAGAGACACGAGTGTAACTCCCCAAAGTCGTACCGTGCCCTCCTCAGTCATGCTGCCAGGATTGCTGCAGATACACGAGCTACTATTAACTGAATAATTAAAATGAGCATGGTTGGTACTGCAAAAGGTTATTGGTGATGTGGGTGGTTGATTTTTTCATTACCAAGCTGCATCAATTCATTTTACTTATAGTTGTAAGGTAAAAGTTATGCAAAGGAAATCAGGACAATTCGATTTTAGAAAGCACCCACTGCATAAAACAATAAATAAGATAATATAATGCCATGTAAAAAGGCAGAGTATAATACAACAAGGAGCAAAAATCTAAAGAAAATGAATACAGGTGTTGTGGTGTGAGGTAAAAGTATTTCTGTCATTTGGCAGTGGAGCTGAAAGCTGAAAATGTTATTACAGAAAGCTCTGCCTTTCCAGTAAGTGGTTCAGTGGGTGGCCTGGATTAATGGCAGTTCTTTCAGTGGCCTCCTCTCTACCACAGCCACCAGTTATTTGGATGCTGCGTCTGCAGGTTTGATACATTTAAAGATGTCTCATGCTACATCTGTGTTATTGGCAAATTGATACGTGTTACCAGCTTAGTTAATTTTTCATCTGACGCATCCCGGTGTCCCTTCCCACTGATGCAATTGAGATACTCAACAAATCAGAAAGTAGTGTCACCCTATGGTCCTGTCTGTGCTCATTTGATCACAGACTTGTCGTCCTCTTGTCATCCCTGTCATGTGTTCATGCTTGCTGGTGTCAACAAAGTTAATCTGGGAAAACGTCCGCACCTACAGAGTGGCTGGTAATTTCAAACAGCTCAACAAATACCACCAAGCATACATACAAACAAAAAAGTTGATATTTTATATAAAAGTTGTGATGTTCTGATTAAATTTATATTATTTTTTTAAAACGATGATACTGTACTTTTGCCAAAGGTTATACTAGACAGTAGGTGCAGATTATGGAACTGTGGAGTTTGCAGTAGTGTGATTTATAGTAATTGATGATGCAGGTGCAGAACAGCCTGTAGCATCCATTGGCACTGTTAGGTCAAAGGTACCAGACTTTAAATTAAACGTAAGCTGATGGTGGTTTTTAATATTGCTCACCAAATGTAACTTTTTTAGAAAACAGTCCGGGTGGAATCAAACCCAAACCCCTGCAGTCTTTCACCATATAGCTCACCTCACTTATTCTTAGCAAAGTAATATTTCTCTGCTACACCAAATTGTACCACCTTCAAATTCCCTTTTTAACCCATTTCTATAATATTTTTGTTGGAATAGCTTTTTGGTCCAATTATTTATACTTTTTATTTTATCTTATAATAAACTTGCCACACTCATGTGCTTGTTACTCATTTCAAACCAGATTTCTTATTATTTTCTTATTATTGATACTTTTAAAGCTAAACTGTGAAGGTTTTCTTCACTTTTGTGTTTTTTTTGTGCATAAACGTTCAGAAACATATAGACAGAGAGCAGTCAAAGAAATGGTGGAAAACTGAGGCGCATAAAACTAAAACAGCATCAAAATTTACACCCAATATTTCCTTTTATTAAGTCCACATTGGCAAATAGAAATGCAGCTATGCCTTCCAGAAACGCATTCCTCAGTGTGCAATAGTTTTTCATGTGTTTACATTTGCCTTTGGGAAGTTATTAAAAACAAAAATCTACTGATTTTGCCTTTCAGGCCCATTTTTCTGCTTTTATTAAAAAAACCTGAACCCATTGTCATCCTTCTCTTTGTGGAATTTTTGTATTTGTTATGTATGTTCTATTCAAATATAGAGTAATGATATATGTATAATATGAAGTATATATAATGAATATCTTGTTTTTGTACAATGAGCTTAAACTTTTGTCTTTACAGTCTAAATTTCTCTATAGGTTGTTTATTATGAATGCATGTAAGTTTATCAGACCTCATTAGCCCCCGAGAGGGACAATGGACCCCCTAATTATCCTCTACCTAATCAAATGAGCCAAGGTGTGAAAACAGGCGTAGGTCACAATCAGCCAAGGTTTCGATGAGCTAATTGTGAAACCTAGGCCCACCCTATCATGTGACTTCTTGAGGTCAGACGGCCCAGGATGTGAGTGGGCATTAAGGCGTCTGGGAAGGGATCTCAAAACTGGATTGTAGATGGCAGACAGTTGGTGTCATAAACTACCGCCTCTGTTCAAAGATGGTCACTCACAGTGGACATAGATGGCCTCTTTTACTCCTCTTTCAAACCATCTGTCCTCTCTGTCCAAAATGTGAACATTGGCATCCTCGAAGGAGTGACCTTTGTCCTTTAGATGCACATGGACCACCGAGTCTTGTCCTGTGGAGGTGGCTCTTCTATGTTGTACCATGCGTTTATGAAGTGGCTGTTTGGTCTCTCCAATGTAGAGGTCTGGGCATTCCTCGCTGCACTGTACAGCATACACTACATTGTTAAGAGGTTCTTAAAAGGTTCCTTTTTCATAAAGCTTAAACTTACTGTTGGATCAGGTGACCCTGAACCATCCTTCATCATGATGCTTCCAGTAACTATTATCTACCGTCAACCTCCAACCACACATAGTAGGTGGCTGCTTTTCTCTGGGCTTGGTTCTTCTGGGGATGCCTTCCTGTAAAAAGGGAGTTCTTTCTCCCCATTTTCAAGTGCTTGTTAATCGGTATCACCCATCAGATCATTGGGTTTCTTTCTTTAATATTGCAGGATCATTACGTTAGTATAAAAAGTGCATCGAGATGTGTTGTTGTGAACCAGTACTAGAAAAAAACTGCTGAATTCATAAAATTCCAAATAGACCACAGTAAATGCAGCTGACTAACTAATGTTGGTTACCTTATGTGCTATACTGCATGTAGACTAATTTTTAATAAAAAGCCCCAATACATAATTAATTTAAAATGGCAGTAATGGCCCACAATCACAGACTGTCAGAGTAGTGCTTAAAAAAAGCTTCTATGTCTACATAATGTAATTTTCTGTGGGGTGCTGTGATTAATGGCAGTGCTGATGTGCCCCACCACTGCTAGAATAAAAAAAAAAATGCAGTTCAGAAATCAGTAAGAAATTAATCATCCTGCTCTGACCTATTATTACTGCAGTGACCTCAGCAGGGTTGTGGCAGGCTGACCTCATCAGAAAAATAACAATAGTGGTCAATTTTGATTGGGTTAAAATAACTGCTGTTTACAGAGGCAGCCTTCTAAGGTCATGTAAGTAAAACCTCCAACCTTTCTCAGACAGGTGTTGACTGAGGCCATATATGTATATATTATGAAAGAGAAGTTTGACTTCTAACCTTTAATTACACTGTTATTTTTATCCAAATCATTTTCTTTTTCCTAAACACTGCCAAGTAGTTTAGTTGCCAAACCCAAGTGAACAATTAGTCAAAATTGTTATTTTCTAAACCTAACAACTAAAACTGTGTGGAAAAAAATATAAATAATTGAAACAATATTGTGTACTTACTAAACAAACTTATATAAAATGAACTTTTCTTTTCTTTTTGGTCTTTTAGTTAAGTTTCTGTGGTTTTGAGTGATGCTGAGTTTTTTTGTGATATGATGCTTAAGTTTTGATTTGAATCTATTTGTTATTCTAGCCTCCCTGTGTTTCCCTGTCTGTTCACCACTTTGTCTTACTATGTTTAGGTTAGTTTCCGTGTTTCCAGTGTCTTCTCTTTCTTTCCTGTGTTGCTTTAACATTTAGTGTTCTTTTGTTTTTGTTGCAATAGTTTTAGTTTCTCCATATGTGATCATCCTGAATAAACACAAAAATCGGCTTTAATGCTGTTAACTCACAAGAGTTATTCACAAGAAACAAAACAACCATGAAGGACGATGCAACAAAGCAAGACTGAGACAATACACACACACACACACACACACACACACACACACACACACACACAGGATAACGAGGGCAGAGGTAACAGGTGGGAACACAACTGAGAATAATTAACTTAATGAGTCGGGGGAACCAACACACGGAACAACAGTCGCCAAAATAAAATATGGAAGAGAGCCACAGCAGAATGGGGAGACAGCACTAACTTGACACAAACAGACAAAAGGAAAAACAGAGAGCGAGAAGACTGAAGGAACATCATGAGAACACAAAGGGGAACTAACAAACCTGACGTCATCTAAAGCTGAACTAAAAGCAAGAGACACATAAACTAACTCTCAGAAGCACAAGAAATCTTTGGCTCCTTTGGTGGTTCGACACTGGCACTTAAATCTACTCAAGTTTAGTTTAAATTTAGTGAAACATTGTGGTTTAGACTAAAATCCGCCCCTTCACAACACCAACCCTGCACTGCTGAGCTTGATGCCTTGGAAATGAAAGCAGGTTGCATAAGGACACATTGGCTGTGATGAAAAACCTAATACGCTAAAAGTTTACAAAACCTCAAATCATCGATGCCTGACAAATCATTTGCTATGGAGAGATGAACAAACAAACAAAGGGAAGCCACAAGAGCCACAGAGCAAACACACATGCACGGTTATAAATAATAAACTTTGGCACTGCTCCTTCGTCATAAGTCAGATTGGTGGCAGGAACCCAGATTTGCTGCTGTGCCAACTTATGACTGCCTGACTTCATGCATGGTTTTTATTTTTATGTTTTGGTGGAGGCAGTGGGGCAGGCAATCACATATGGTGCGTGTGTGTGTGTGTCCCTGTGTTTGTTTTTTGGAGATGGATGTAGAAAGATTGTGGAAAGGTTGTAGCTTGTTCACTGTCATGGTTTCTACCTGCAAGTCAATGCAATGCTTTTATCTGCCATGTCAACCTCGTTACCAAGAGTTACCATTTATGCATTTATAAACTATACGTATGAAGACCATGATTGGCATTATGTATTTCAAAGCCTCCAACCCTAACCTTTACAACCACATACATCATATATATGCACTGTAACCTGTAACACAGATACTCGAGGAGATGAGTTGGGGTGCTTTTCACCACTTTTTTTTTAACAGCATCAGTTTTTGGAACAAATAAACACACAGGGGCAGTTGAACATTTAGAAGTGCTTTCATTTACTCTTATCCTGGTGTTTCAACCATGCAAACATTTCCATCTAGTATTAATTTACTTCTAGAAACAAGTTTCACCACTTAGCAGCCGTCTCAGTAATAACATAAAAACTGCGTGCATAAAATCACCATCTATCCATCCATATAATATCTTTACTACAATATTTAGTGGATGTGCCAGCTGCAGTATAGTTGAAAACTTCTGCTGCACCACATTTTCCCATATTTATCCTGCATGTCCTGTTTTCTCCTCTGCATTGATGATAAACACTGTAAATGTATTTTGGTACTTACTTACTGCAACATAAAAAAAAAAATAATCAAACCTTTGCTGTCAACCAGGGGTCTGAAACTTTTAGTGCTCAGTTTCATTCTCTGCTGTCTTTAATTCTGTAATTAATTTTTTATGTGTACAGGGAGTGCAGAATTATTAGGCAAATGAGTATTTTGTCCACATCATCCTCTTCATGCATGTTGTCTTACTCCAAGCTGTATAGGCTCGAAAGCCTACTACCAATTAAGCATATTAGGTGATGTGCATCTCTGTAATGAGAAGGGGTGTGGTCTAATGACATCAACACCCTATATCAGGTGTGCATAATTATTAGGCAATGTCCTTTCCTTTGGCAAAATGGGTCAAAAGAAGGACTTGACAGGCTCAGAAAAAGTCAAAAATAGTGAGATATCTTGCAGAGGGATGCAGCAGTCTCAAAATTGCAAAGCTTCTGAAGCGTGATCATCGAACAATCAAGCGTTTCATTCAAAATAGTCAACAGGGTCGCAAGAAGCGTGGGGAAAAACCAAGGCGCAAAATAACTGCCCATGAACTGAGAAAAGTCAAGCGTGCAGCTACCAAGATGCCACTTGCCACCAGTTTGGCCATATTTCAGAGCTGCAACATCACTGGAGTGCCCAAAAGCACAAGGTGTGCAATACTCAGAGACATGGCCAAGGTAAGAAAGGCTGAAAGACGACCACCACTGAACAAGACACACAAGCTGAAACGTCAAGACTGGGCCAAGAAATATCTCAAGACTGGTTTTTCTAAGGTTTTATGGACTGATGAAATGAGAGTGAGTCTTGATGGGCCAGATGGATGGGCCCGTGGCTGGATTGGTAAAGGGCAGAGAGCTCCAGTCCGACTCAGACGCCAGCAAGGTGGAGGTGGAGTACTGGTTTGGGCTGGTATCATCAAAGATGAGCTTGTGGGGCCTTTTCGGGTTGAGGATGGAGTCAAGCTCAACTCCCAGTCCTACTGCCAGTTTCTGGAAGACCCCTTCTTCAAGCAGTGGTACAGGAAGAAGTCTGCATCCTTCAAGAAAAACATGATTTTCATGCAGGACAATGCTCCATCACACGCGTCCAAGTACTCCACAGCGTGGCTGGCAAGAAAGGGTATAAAAGAAGAAAAACTAATGACATGGCCGCCTTGTTCACCTGATCTGAACCCCATTGAGAACCTGTGGTCCATCATCAAATGTGAGATTTACAAGGAGGGAAAACAGTACACCTCTCTGAACAGTGTCTGGGAGGCTGTGGTTGCTGCTGCACGCAATGTTGATGGTGAACAGATCAAAACACTGACAGAATCCATGGATGGCAGGCTTTTGAGTGTCCTTGCAAAGAAAGGTGGCTATATTGGTCGCTGATTTGTTTTTGTTTTGTTTTTGAATGTCAGAAATGTATATTTGTGAATGTGGAGATGTTATATTGGTTTCACTGGTAAAAATAAATGATTGAAATGGGTATATATTTGTTTTTTGTTAAGTTGCCTAATAATTATGCACAGTAATAGTCACCTGCACACACAGATATCCCCCTAAAATAGCTAAAACTAAAAACAACTTCCAAAAACATTCAGCTTTGATATTAATGAGTTTTTTGGGTTCATTGAGAACATGGTTGTTGTTCAATAATAAAATTATTCCTCAAAGATACAACTTGCCTAATAATTCTGCACTCCCTGTATTTCTCAGTCCTTCGTAGCTTGTCTTCATTTAGTCCACAACTGCTAACAAAAACATGCCTGTGCCTGCTTATCACCTCTAATCTAGCTTCCCTTCATTGGGCAACATTCAGAATTCATTGTAAAATGTAGTAATTTCATGGGCAGGCTCCTCCTATTATTGCATTAGTTGGCCTGTCCAATCATCTGGTCAGAGTCTTTTCACTGTACTGTGGTCTTCTTTTAAATTCAGACACAAGGCTGCAGGAACCTTTGGAACAGCCTTCCTAAGCTCCTCCGGTCAGGGGTCCGTTCTTCGTACCTCGCTTACTACATCCAAGATCAGGGGTGCCCAATCCCGGTCCTCGAGAGCTACTATCCTGCAGCTTTTAGATGCATCCCTACTCCAACACAGCTGAATCAAATGGTTTGATCTCTTCAGCATGCCATCATGTTTGGCAAAGGCCTGATAACAAGCCATTCATTTGATTCAGGTGTGTGGGAACAAGGATGCATCTAAAAGCTGCAGGACGGTAGCTCTCGAGGACCGGGATTGGGCACCCCTGTCCAAGATCAAATGACACATCCAAGATCAAATCATCGCGCTAACTTTGAGCTCGCTATTCCGGTTCTCCGAACACACCTGTTGTTGACGATTAGTATAGCTGGATGAAGTAATGTGAGATAACTGGGTGGCTTAACAGGGGCTACGCATCGATAGTAGAAACATTGATCGGCAACCCTTTGATTGGTCGGCGAAAATGTCGAAGGAGCGCGCTCTGTATTTTTTGGCAGCAGAGCAAGAACTCTTGATTGAGGGATTTCAGGAGTTTCAGAGTTTAATTAAAACGCAAGGGAACACTGCAAAGGCTGCAAAAGCAAGGAGAGAGGGCTGGCAGAAAGTTGCTGACAAATTAAACTCGTAAGTAATTTAATAATAATAATAATAATAATGGATTGGATTTATATAGCGCTTTTCAAGGCACCCAAAGCGCTTTACAATACCACTATTCATTCACTCTCACATTCATACACTGGTGGAGGCAGCTACGGTTGTAGCCACAGCTGCCCTGCGGCAGACTGACAGAAGCGAGGCTGCCATATCGCGCCATCGGCCCCTCTGGCCAACACCAGTAGGCAGTAGGGTAAATTTATTATATTACACTATATTATATTATATTATATTATATTATATTATATTATATTATATTACATTATATCCTCTTTCACATTAGAGCCACGACAGGACCCACTAGAACATGGGAACAAGTAAAAGTGAAATATAAGAATATTCTACAGAATGGTAATATTTATCACTTATATTGCTTTTAGTCTCTTGGAAAGAGACCCTGAAATAATCTGTTTGTTTATAACAGCAACCAAGAAAAGGGCAGAGCAAACAAAGACAGGTGGTGGTCCTGCACCCCCTCGTCAACAAGTTGGTTAAGTAAATAATACCCTCACGGGAAAATCGATATCTCTCTATGAGCACACTGTCGCGCTGAGCTAAAGGATCCTGTCTATCCCGCAATATACGCTGAATTCTGAAAACTCTCCTTATCAATCTTGCACCTTCCGCAATGGGTGGCTCGCGTATACGGACAGGACATGGCTGCGACAGACTTCCCAAATCCACCTTCGCTTTTATAGCCGTGGTCTCTCATCTTGATTACACGAAGTAATTTACAATTACTACTCTAAAATATGAATTACATCTGAAATAATCAAATACATGAAATAGAATGATTAATAGTACATTTCCCTTTTTTTAGGAAATGACCTGTATGTATCTGTATGAAATCAATAAAAGGATCAAATACTGCATTAACTTTAGTTACATTGATAATATTTATTTATGGTAAAACAGTGGTAAAATATCGCTGTTGCTTTCGTATAAGTGAAGCGGACATACCTGAGTGGCCGCGATTTAATCCTGTTTACATAAAGTAAGCCTGCTCCCGAGCAGGTTTACGCTTACGGATCTGTTGCTATGACAGCAAGTCCCGGATGAGCTTTGGAGAACCGAACGATCCAAGATCACGCAAAATCGTCAACAATCAAATCCAGCTAACTTACTTAGCGCGGTACGAAGAACGGACCCCAGGTCAATCTGTGCTTTGGTTAAATTACTGCTGAAAACACATTTTTGTATGTATGCACACTTTTCTAATGTGTGTTTTCTCCAAACTGAAAAGCACTTTGTATCTGTATCAGAAACTGCAATACAAATAATAATGTTATTATTATTATTGTTACTCATTTCAGTGAAACTGCTCCATAATGCAGTGATTTAAACATTTGTCTAACAAGAAAAAGATCCTGTAAAAGCTCGAAGTGTGCAGACAGACTCGCTGTGGTCACCTTTTGTGAATAAGGGAGAAGCTGAAAGTAGCTTTATTTAAGTGACACTGCGGTAACGTCATCTGAAAAAGGAACGCGGTGGGCGGTCGATTGTGATGAGGTCTGCATTCCCGTAACTTTTGAGCTTAATTTCTTAAATGATCATTACTGAGATTTCTGCTGTTCCAGTCCTATGTCACATCATCGCTGCTGCACTGTGTGGTGTTGTCCGATCGGCCTCGACACTCTAGAGAAAAAATAGCCCTCGAGCATCAGTCCTCATAAAGATAGGGACACATACACATAAATGTCCACAAATAAACGCAGTCTTGTTTGTCTCATCCTATTCATTGCATTTGCCAAGTTATTTTATGCCATTTAACATCCTCACTTTCTGCAGTCAAAGTCTTATACACACACACACACACACACTGCTACATTCCTTTAAACACACAAGGACAAATTGAGCTTGAAAAGAGTTTATGTTCTGCCACCCACATACAGACACACACACTCGGGGTGCTATTTGCAGGCGATGACAGCGGGATAATTGTTGATAAACAGAGGGTATTTGATGGCGCGTGCTGGCCTTCAGCTATTCAGTCGTCTCATTGTCCTGCATGTGTCTGTGTGATTGCGTGTGTGTGTGTTTGCGTTATGGCAAACAGAAAGGAAACGGCAAAACTCAAAGAGAAACTACACAGGAGCTCCTCGTGTTTGGATTAGATCTGATGAGATTCTGGAGAAATGTGAGGACAAATGTAAGCAGCACAAGCATGTGTGAGGGCTGAAGCTTTTACTTTTCTTTCACATGTTTATGTGTAGCTAAAAAGTTAGGGTAGTGAAGGTAGTGAAGATTTATGCTTTTGAAACTCCCTTTTCATAAATGTTTTTTTTAATCTGTTTTGTCATCTCTGGATGTTTTCGGGTCAGTAGTGAGACATAAATCTAGTAGACATGCTTAGGACTTAATTACAAATTACAAGGAAATGTTTTTCTCATCTTGTGACTCCCTTATTTTCCCCCTTTTGTTGTTTCTCTCACAGGACCCCCATCATTGCAGGCGGACTGTTTGTGATTGACAGGTCCTGGTTCAATCACCTTGGAAAATACGACACTGCCATGGACATTTGGGGTGGTGAGAACTTTGGTGAGTCATCGTACTTGGAAGAAAGGTGCTGTGAAGTTTAGAGGGAACTCGTAAAACATTGGAAACTAATATTAACGGTTTAAGCAGTAATATTAATGATGTTTTCTGTTGAGTAATTACATTTTTGCCACTTCTACATTTTTAAAATCATTTTATTTTTGTTGTTACAGACCACCCATCTCAAATGGACTAAACCAGTGAAACCATTATATCCTAACATTAGCAAAAAGTCAACCATCCATTTATGAAACACAAAATAAATAGCTCAAGCTGCATTTTCATCAGTATCTTTTGGTTTATTTACATTCAGTCAGTCCACTCTCACTGCAAAGAAACTGGAATGTATCTTTGGACCAAAGGAGGCCCACATTTTCAGTTTCCTATGAGCTGCATTAGGCTTTAACTGCCAGTGTTGCTTCGGGGTGAGTCTGGCCACAGTGACACAGTCACAACTCCACATCTGGAGCTCAGCTCAGATTAGCCCACAGACTATTTTCCTGTGCCATGACTGGGCATAAGAGTCCAAAGTAAATCAGATTAGGTCCAAATGTGTCTTCTGTCAGGCTGTGGATGGTGTCTTTGTCAGTACGAGGGCCATAAAACTGATTCAGACATAAGTGCAATTAAATTAGCTCGAGTTCGAACCATGACTGATGATTGTCATGCATTTTTAATGATTTAGTGCAAGGTGTACTTACAATGTGCATCAAAACAGCAGGATAACCTGAGTCATTTGTATGGGATCAGGTCCACTCTAACCTGGCTGATCGTAGCCAGGTTAGCCAAAAACGTTTAATTTACTGAATGCCAATGTGCAGACTTAAAAATGCATTTGTCCTAGCTGCCACTGGTCTTTTGAACAGTGTTTTTTATGTTTTATATGATTTGTTATTTATTGCATTTTGCTTTATGGTTGTGTGATTGATCCTTTATCCCAAAACATTTAAAAGTCCAAATATAAGGTGTTCTTCCCTGCAGATTTCACATTATGCAAAAACACATCAAGTAACGCAGATTGGTCCTTTTATCAGAGGAGTTATTACCAAATGTAAGGAGTTAACAAATTCTACAGATTCTTCTTCTCTCTTCCCTTATCGTCTCTTCTCTTCTGTGGCAAATTAAGGTATTCTGTGTTAAATTAAATAACGACTGCATTCATTATTATTTCTCAAGGTACAAAATATAAGCAGGAAAAAATATTAGTCAAGCACTCAATCTTATTTGCTAATGTTTGCAACATGCAGCTTACTGCCAGTTGCGCTGATTTTTAACACTGGAAAAACGCATGTAGGATTTTTTTACGTTTATTGAAATGAACTGACTTCTCCTGTGTAACTACAAAATAAGTCGCCAAACTGACCATCTAAAAACATCATAACATCACAGAGAAACCTGCTGGATGTCTGCAAACTTGAACATCGTCACAAAATTTGTAGGATTATTACCTTAAGGGAAAAAATCATGGTTTTAGTTAAATATTTAAAACGTTAGCTTTCACTTGAAGGAGGAAATGGGCTAGTTTGCTTTTTTCATTTTATACCAAACGCTGCTATTATTTCCTAATCATAATCAATCTTAAATAACAGGGCGAGGGGCCCGGCCCTGGAGCGGGGTGCCGCCGGTGCGTCGAACCACCTGGGGGGGCTCTTCAACTGGTGGGGGAGATGGTCACATCTTGCAGGAGCTTTCCTCTCTTCAGGAACTCTCTCTGCAGGAGGGGGAGATACAGGAGAGGTGGAGGAAGATCTCAGCCTGGGCGTTTACTGTCTTATGTAGTCTGGAAGATGAGTGGATGATGGGGTGGGTGCAGTTTTCTCTGTGGTGGGGTTGGGTGGACTGTCCCGGGCTCTGTGGGGCCGGGAGGCGCTGCTGCACTGGGCCCCGGTCTGGATGGGCCTGGGCCCCCTTTCCCTGGCGGGTCGCGGAGTGTGGGAGTGCCTACTGGGGTCAGCGGGGGAGCTGGCCCCAGGGAGGGGTTACCTGCCCCTCCCTTCCTTCCCTCCCCATCTCCAGCTGCCTCTCTCTTCCCGCTCCACCACAACCACCCACACATGCAGGGCCTTGGAGTAGGGGTATGTCACCAGGGTGCAGAGGAGGCTACCCCCCCCTCTGTCCCCTTCTGGCTGCCTCTGCCTCAATTTTATCCCACAACTTAGACATTCACATTATTCACACTCTCATTACACATACATATAGGATCTTGGGGGTGGGCACAATCACGGAGTCCAAATTACCATCAGGGTGTACACCTCACCCCTGGCGTCGTTGCCCACCTCTCAATTTTAAATACACTTAGTCATTGAGGGCTAGCAGGAGGGACTATGCGCTTACCTGCTGCTCCTTGGCAGGTAGCTCCATGCCCTCCTGGGTTTTAATTGCACCTTAGAACACATATGCATCAACACTACAATGAGCGGGTGGAGGGAGGTTTGGAGTCTTCTCCCACCCCCATTCTCTGCGGCCTGCTGGAGCAGGAGGGCTAGGTGGAGTTGGCCGTCCGACTGCGGTCTGGAGTGTGGGGCCTCCCTGCTGCTACGGAGTCGGGGTGGTCTGCCTCTCCCCACCGCAGGGAAAAGGGTAACACCACCTGGGTCTAGGTGCAGTTCCCCCCTCCAGGAGCAAGGGCACCTAGACCCGGTTTGTAGAGTACGCTTGGGGAGTGTGATCGTGTGTACAGCGTCTCTTTATGTCTGTCTCCACGTTGGTTGAGTGTGGAGTGAGTGCATATGAGAGCATGAGGGGGGGAATGGATGTTTGTGTCTGTGTGTGCCTGTATGTCTGTGTCTATATGTCAGGTTGGGTATCAGACGCCACCTCTCTGGGGACACCTCAAGCCCTCCAAGGTTTGGAGGCCTATCTCCACCTACCACCACTTCCCCTGCCGGTGGCGGACTCCCTCAGGTGTCGGTGCATTGGTGGTTCTTTGTGTCTGGGGGTGGGCGTCCAGGTACACACCGGCTCACTCCTTGGCGGCCGCTTATCGGGGCCTGGAGCCTGGGGCTCGCTCGGGCCCCTTCGGGGGTGGGGTGCCCCCGGCCTCTCGGCCTGGGGCTCGGTCACTCAGGCACAGCTGGCGGCCGGCGGAGCTCACGGGCGCGTCACTGCAACTCCCCCGGCTTCTGCTCCGCGGCTGCTGAGTGAACCCTCATCTGGGACTCTCCTCAGCTCTTACTGGAACAGTGGCGCGGCTGCCCCTCTGTTGGTCTTCCATGGTTTCTTGTGTTCTGGGGGCCTCTGGATGTCTGGAGTTTTGATCTCCTCCATACCTGCTTCACACCCTGGAGGACGGGGCTGTGGCCCCCCCACACTCCCTAGCAGATTGTTACATGGAGAAACCTTTGGAATACAAGCGCGCTGATCCACACAGGTATGCACACGGGTGTTCACTGCTCGTAGACCCAAATTACACCTTTCTTGGCTGCTACTTCGAAGCACATCTGTCCTGCGTGCTGCACAACAACATTGAATATTTAGTATTTACTGCTGTTTACACTTAGCTAGATTAATGCGATGGTGTTGTGTTTAGTATGTTGCTTTGTTTTTTGTTTTTTTTGTCTTTTTTTGCTTGTTTTCTATTCTTCTCTCAACAGGTGATCCAGGAGATTTTTATTTTTTTTCTCCCCCCCTTTCTCACTGTCCCTCTCCCCTTCTGTTTTTCCTTTCCTTCCTCTTTCTTTCTCCCTTTCCTATCTCTCACTCATGTCTGTCCCGTCTGTAACATCTGAAAATAAAATATAATAAATAATAAAAACAAAGATCGACCAAATGGACCAATACGGCAATGCCACGATGATCCATTTGGCAAAGTAAATCCATTGGGTATCCTTGTTGGTCTTCAGACAACAATTCTGATGGCTAAAGAACCAAATGGGACAGGCGGAAAAAAAAAAAAAAAAAAAAAAAAAGAAATGAACTGACTTCTCCTGTGTAACTACAAAATAAGTCGCCAAACTGACCATCTAAAAACATCATAACATCACAGAGAAACCTGCTGGATGTCTGCAAACTTGAACATCGTCACAAAATTTGTAGGATTATTACCTTAAGGGAAAAAATCAGGTCAGAATCAGTGAGTGGATGAATTATTAGCGGGTATGAGTTTCTCTCATGTTCAATAAATTTGGTACCTAACAAATTAAAGGTATTCATCACATTAATGCCAATTCCTATAAAAACCCAGAATTGCCATAAAGCAGTTACCGTATCACTTTGTTCCATTGCACACAAAGGTCTAATTTGCCCAGAGATAAGGCACTATATCATGATCAGCTTTAATGAGCTCAGTGCTTCGGTTACAAGAAAGCCAAACCTCCTCTTCACCTGCAGTTCTACTGTTTCACATCTAAACTGTATTTTCTTCACTATAGTTTTAGCAACCCTGTCTTCTCACCACCAACATTCAGAAATGATTAATTTACCCAGAGCAAATCTGTGTGGTTGTCATGTTCACTGGCAGGATGATGCTTTAATGCAAGATTCATGTTTTTTATGGTTTTAGTTAAATATTTAAAACGTTAGCTTTCACTTGAAGGAGGAAATGGGCTAGTTTGCTTTTTTCATTTTATACCAAACGCTGCTATTATTTCCTAATCATAATCAATCTTAAATAACAGTGCGAGGTGCAGCCATAGTTAATAAGCATGCCTAAATTTAATTCCTCATTGTGCTTCCAGTGCTGCTGAAATTTTTAGATGGCTATTATATGATGGATGTCCCATTTTGATGGCTTACACCTACAGTCTGTGATTTCACCACATGAATCGAAATTGCACCAACTTCAGTGTCAAGAAGACTCGAGTTTCATGTCAGGTATCATCACTTGTGATGAGAACTGTGTCTGTCTGCAGCTCTGAGACAAAACAGCAGTTTTCAGGAAAAACAGAGACTCAGTGTGCAAGTTTGAAGGTTAAGCATCAGGTCAGGGGTATTACAGTTTTTTACAGCCGCTAGGACACATTTCCCAATACTTAGGTCACTTTTGCAAAACTCTTCACACAATCCTCCTAACTGACCGTCAGCTTGGCAAAGCAGTTCATTTCACATTCAAAATGCACTACAACTACCAAAACACTTCATTCAGGTCTCAAATAAACTCATTCTTCCAGAACACTAGCAAAGGTTGACAGCCGACAAACACACTTTGTCACCCACAAAACAATGACCTGAAAAACACTAACAACACGTAGCATTACACAGTGTTTTCTTGTGTAAAACAAGGACACATCTCTGTTTATAATTTCAATATATGTTACTGGAATGAATCAGACATCATGCAGAATTCGTTAATATTTGTTTATGTATTTCTATTTTTTTGCACTAAGTAATCCCAAAATACAAGAATTTGTATACACACCATCCACTGATACACATACAATAGTAATGCTAATCTACTCGGTCTTCTCCATTTGGCCACAGGTTCTCATCCACATCACATCTTATGTCATCTAGGGCAACACACCTAGGAAAGAATCTTCTGGCTGCCAGAATTGAAGGAGTTGAACAATTGAAGGAGTAACACCTGTGCAGATGTTCATCTGCAATGAGAATCAGCTGTGGCTGGTTAAACTGCATTTTTAGATTTAAAATATGTTTCAATAAAATATTGCTGTTGAATTTTGCTGTCTTTTCAAGTTTTGCATTGTGTTATTGTTTTGGCCATAAGTTTAACAGTTTTGACAACAGTATGTAAGCACATGCAAAATGTCCTGTACGTACAAAGATTTTTGGCAGTTGTTGTGTCTGAGTGAGAAGATAATTCATGAAATTTGAGAGATGTAGTCATTGAATGCATTTTGTGCCAAAGCAATGATAACTGGTCCTCAGTTTAGCCCACATAGACTTCTGTTGTGCTCACTGTGTGAGGAGTTTTGCAAACGTGACCTAAGTATTGAGAAATGTGTCCTAGCGGCTGTAAAAAACTGTAACACGAGCATACTTGCCATTTTGTTTTGACTTTCACAACACACAAAGACATTGTTGCCCAGAGTCACACTGTCATGGCAGAATTATACCATCATGTCCAGTGGTGTCTGAAAGATAACATCTATTGCAAACCAGCTGAACTGTGCATGTGCCACTGTACCCTAGCACACAGCACAACCTTCACTTACCACGAGCTCGACCAGATGCTCTCTGTAACCTTGTCCTTTTCCACAGAATTAAATTCAAGTTGAAGGTTTGGCCTTTCGACACAATAGTGGGTATCCAGTGAGCATCATTGACGCATACAGAATTTGAGATAATGATCTAAAAGTAGGAGGACAGCTGTGCCCGAAGGAGACAACTTTAAAGGCGACTGCTCAGTAATTTAAATCAGATTTGAATTCAGATTTGTAATAGTGGAGTGACAGAGGGGGGAAAGTGAGGAGATAACAGCTTGTAGTTTTAGCATACACCTAGCACTGCATCAGATGCATGACTTGAACAGTTTCCCTGGTGTTGACTGTGTGATCACAGACAGCTGAGCCGATTGCAAAGACAGAGGGATGATTAAATTAGTGAGATAACTGCCAGAAACAAAGGTGAAGTTTTCATTCAACAAAAAAAAAGTCTTTACCTTCTGACATCCATCCAGCAGCAGCATCTGGCGCTCCTGCTGCTACCTGCCTCCAGTCATCTGAACTGTGCGTGTGTGTGTGTGTGTGTGTGTGTGTGTGTGTGTGTGTGTGTGTGTGTGTGTGTGTGTGTGTGTGTGTGTGTTTGTGTCTGTCTGTGGGTGTCTATGGTGTTGAATTCAGTTTGGTGATTGTTATACTGCTGCCTTTTCTCTGATCACTGAAAGATGGTTAGCCTGTTTTTCATCTCCCTTTGAGAAACGTGCGCACACAAACACGCACACACAAACACGCACACACACACACACACAAGCACACACACACACTCATTTGCTCTCTGTCATGTTTCTGTCAGTCTCACAGGCTCTGTGTCAGTATCTCAGCATCTTGCTGACTTCTCTTGTTCTCCTTTGTACTCTCTCGTGTTTCACCTTTGCCTCCATCCCTCCTCTCCCTCATCAAACCAGTCCATGCTCTAATTTTCACTTCCTCTCTCTTCCATGCTCTCACTCTCCCTCTCTCCCCCCTGTTACTGCAAAAACTTTGTGAAATTTTCAGCTTCTCTTTCTTTGGGGGAACGCTTGTTTCTTTTTTTCTCTGTGGACAGATAGAAACTCTGAGAATTAACACACACACGAGGAATGATGTGAAATGAAGTGAAGTTAGTTTTGTCTTTCATCTGTGTTGCAGTGCTCACATCAGAGAATGAGCACAGTGTAAGCAGGTCATATGAATGCATCCGCACACACATTCTAACACACATAACTCAAACAAACAAATCAGAGTCCATCAGTGTGTCATCAAATATTTAGGGAGGGTTGTCCCACTTAGCTGTGATGTGCCGAATAGAAAAGATACAAAATAGAAAAAAAGGACAACACTTCAAATAAATAAGCGTGAGAGACAGAATGGAGGTAAATTTAACCAGTTAACCTGACACACTTGATGTTTGCCTCCCAAAAGTATGTTAAAACTGGTTTCATCCCTAACACCACCTCTTACTTTAGTGAAGCTTGTTCTAGACATTTAAAATGAACCCCATGTCTGTGAAGGTTCTCAGTCATCCAGGTCATTGTAGTCAAATGAGCTTACAAAGAAAAGCGTCTGGACTTCTTTAAGTTGCTTGAAAATGGTAAATGGTAAATGGCCTGTATTTATATAGCGCTTTACTAGTCCCTAAGGACCCCAAAGCGCTTTACATATCCAGTCATCCACCCATTCACGCACACATTCACACACTGGTGATGGCAAGCTACATTGTAGCCACAGCCACCCTGGGGCGCACTGACAGAGGCGAGGCTGCCGGACACTGGCGCCACCGGGCCCTCTGACCACCACCAGTAGGCAATGGGTGAAGTGTCTTGCCCAAGGACACAACGACCGAGACTGTCCAAGCCGGGGCTCGAACCAGCAACCTTCCGATTACAAGGCGAACTCCCAACTCTTGAGCCACGATCGCCCCACAAAGTGGAAGTGGAAGGGGTTACATGAATAGGATGAATAGGATGAGGGATCTATGGAATCTTCGATACCCAGCATCCAGATTGACAGTCAAACCACTAGTAGCTCAGTGTTCCAACATTCAGTAGAAGGAAATATTCTCATGTCTAGAGTTTGACAAGGTACAACACTAATGCTACGGCAAGGGGGAGCCAGGATGACGGCTCATGGGGGCGATATCATCACCTCCACCCGAGATTGGGTACCAAGCCCCAAGTGCAATGGAAGGAGGATTGTTGAGTGCTTGAGGAACTGTCCTGAGAGAGGGTATCATGGCAAAGCTTGAAACCTGGATCCTCCGTAGCTGGTTACTAAGACTAAGTGAAGTACCATCTGAGGATCTGCTAGATAATGTGAACGGAGTACTATGGACAGTACCTCTGAGATTGCAAGTCCAGACTGACCAACCTGTGCCCTACCTGGATTGACTACAAGAAGGTCTATGACTCCAGTGCCCTGCACCTGGATCCTGGAATGCCTAGAAATAAACAAGATCAACAGGACCCTAAGAACCTTTATCAGGAACTCCATTGGGATGTGACGTACAACACTAGAGGCCAACTTCAAGCCCATAGCACAAGTCACCATCAAGTGCACGATCTACCAAGGAGGTAGTCTGTCCCCACTGCTGTTCTGTATAGGCCTGAACCCCCTCAGTGAGATCACTGACAAGACTGGCTATGGATACCGACTACAGAATGGAGCAATCGTTAGCCACCTCCTCGTTAACCAGGGGGAAGGAAGAAAGAACTTATGGGATCATGCTACAAGTATCTTGGAATCCCACAGGGAAATGGGAACCACTAACAGGCTGCTAGGAAAGCTAGAACCACCAAGTACTTGCAGAGAGTGAGGCAAGTCCTGAAGAGTCAGCTAAATGTTAAGAACAATATCCGGGTTATCAAAACCTACTCCCTGCCAGTGATCAGGTACCCTGCTGGGATAATAAGGTGCCCAAAGGAGGAGATAGAAGCCACAGACATCAAGACAAGGAAGCTACTGACCATGAATGGAGGGTTTCACCCCAAGCCTAGCACCCTGAGACTGTACACTAAGTGCAATGAAAGAGGCTGAGGACTAGCTTGAACATCCACACCCATGAGCACATCAGGAAGATGGCCTTCACTGACAGCATGCTTAGTTAATACTTCAGGCAGCAAAAATCCAAGAAAAAAGAGGTGCAATAAGGACATGTAAGGACAGGTCCTTGCAGATACCACCAGCAGATAGAAGAACTGTCTGACAATCAGAAATCCTACCAGTGGCTGGACAAAGCTGGACTGAAAGGCAGGAAAGCGGCACTAATCATGGCAGCACAGAAGCAAGCTCCAAGTACAAGATCCATAGAGGCAGGGGTCTATCACACCAGGCAAGACCCCAGGTGCAGGCTGTGTACAGTTGCCCTTGAGAAAATCCAGCACATAACAGTAGGGTGCAAGATGCTAGCAGGCAGGGCATACATCGAACACCATAACCAAGTGACCAACAGGAACAAGTCCTGAGGTCAAAATGGGACACCTAGGGTAGTTGAGAATGACGGATCTAAGTTCCTGTGGGACTTCCAGATACATACAGACAAACTGGTGATGGCTAACCAACCAGACATATTAGAGGTGGATAAACAGAGGGAGATGGCCGTAGTGATAGATGTAGCTATACTGAATGACAGCAAGATCAGGAAGAAGGAACATGAGAAGCTGGAGAAGTACCAAGAGTTGAGAGAAGAATTTGACAAGATGTGGAGGGTGAAGGTAACAGTGGTTCTAGTGGTAATCAGGGCGCTCAGTACAGTGACCCCCAAGCTAGGCGAGTGGCTCCAGCAGATTCCAGGAACAACATTTGAGATCTCTGTCCAGAAGAGCGCAGTCCTAGGAACAGCAACGATACTGTGTTGGACCCTCAAGCTCCCAGGCCTCTGATAGAGGACGTGAAGGATAGACTGAAAAGGGGATTTTGAAGTGCAACATTTATTATTTACTGCTTCAGCCATGCCATTTGAAGCACTTTGGGCTGTGTGACAGGTGCTTTGTAAAAAACAAAGCTTAGGATGAAAGGCGACATTTATTTAGGGTGCCTTTCAAGAGCAGAACATCACAAAGTGCTTCGCAGAAGAAATAAAACATTTTTGAAAAATTACATAGTGACACTGATAAAGATACACAGAACAGATAACTCTATTCTTGGCTTTGTGTAAGGGATGAGCATTCTTGGGTCAATTGTCATTTTGTTTAGGATAAAAGAGAACCCCCCCCCCCCCCCCCCCCCCCACAACTTTAGCTTTAAAAAAACAAGAAAAATAAAACTTACATCACTGAATAAAGCTACTTCAGCCAAGTCATAAATACTTTTTTTCTGATCCCTCTTATTACAGTTGAGCATTAGTGAAAATACAGAGAAATATTTGAATAAGTATAATTTTACCATTCATGGCAGTTAATTGAGCTGGATGCCTGAATATCTTTAAACAAAAACATCCCGCGTCTTCATATACGAAATGTCTCTACCTGAATTTAATTATTTTTGACTTTGCAATCAAATTTTGCTGTAAGGCTTTTTATTAGATATTAAGCCTTCAGTTTCATTAAAGTCTTACAGACAGATTTACTCTTCGTCATTATTTTATTTTGAGACGTTTCTGTATTTGACTATAAGAACTCTCATCATCAACTTTATGCCATTAATACAAAATAATCAAAGCTGCTCCCAGTGATCAGCTCAGATTGTTTAAGTTTACAGTTTGTCACAGCTGCATGAAAACCAAACCAAAATTATCAGTGATTTTATTTACATTTTTCAGTACAACAGGAACAGTAACAGACTGAACTAAAGTAAATAATACAATATATTACAGAGTTACAAAATATAACAAATAGCTCAATTATAAATATCCAGAATATTACAGAGATTAAATATATATGATTGACATTTTATACAGCTTTAGTGAAACTTTAATAATCGCTTCATATATCAATATCAGGGAATTTAAAAGTCTTTCTTATGTCTGTTTGTGTTGTGTGCAGAGATCTCATTCCGGGTTTGGCAGTGTGGCGGCAGTCTGGAGATCCTGCCCTGCAGCAGAGTGGGTCACGTCTTCAGGAAGAAACACCCATATGTGTTTCCTGAAGGCAACGCCAACACATACATCAAGTAAGTGTCTGAAGGATAATTTATAGAACTATTTTTATCACGGTTTAACAAAAAAATCAGTAATACTTGAGCATGAACCTTTGTGAATTCACTTCACCTGTTTCGGTGCAATTCAGAGGGACAACAGAGGTGTTGGAGAGGTGGCAACAGACCCTCTTCTTATTCCTCCTGACTGAGTTTTTTCTACTTTTTCTTTTTGCTCGTTTCCTTGTCACTGCTGATAGTATGAGACGATACCTGCAGCAAATTTAGGCTGCACATGTAGCCCAGCTCCTCCACAATATTGTAAGGTTTGTTTAATCTCTGGGAACAGACTCAAGAGCATGGAGGAGATACCAAGAGGTGGCTCCTGTTGCTGCTGTGTTGATGCCTTTCTTTGTCACTTTCATTTGTACTAAAGCAGATGAAACTGATCTATAATGGCTTATGTTTCTTTTTTTTTTCTTTTCTTTTTTTTTGCCATGTATAAGAAATATTTGAGAAATTCAATGTTAGATTGAACAAAGTTATAAGTATCACAATTTTTTAAAGTGCTACACTTCTTGCAGCAAACAAATGTATTTTTTTTCCCGTCTGCTCACTCATTATTGACTCAGTGTCATGAGTCGACAGTGAATCACTATAATGACCATTTGGACCGAAGGAATCTGCTCTGTTCCTGACATTTAGAAGATCACAGTGTTAACACGCAGCCGTCTGTGTCCACACTCCAATGCTTTTGAACTCTCTCCTGGAAAAATTCAGTGAAAATATATTTTCAATAAATAAACCCTTCCAAGTGTATCTGTAGGCTCGGGACAAGAAGAAGCAGAGGGTTTCTGCTTGTACTCAACTGGACCAATCACATTTGAGCAGGCTTTGATTGCATCCAAGGAAAACATCAAACGCAAAAATAAAACGTTTACCAAAATAGAATCAGCTCTAACCCAAAGTCCAGAAAAAGTGGTCTTCAGACCTGCATATACTGGGTCTAAAGACTAGCTGGTCATAGGAATGACAAGAATTCAGCCTCAGCTTTGCTATTAAATCTCACAGCTAAGAAGTTTACTTTCTTCCATCAGTGGTCTCATTCATACTTGGCTCATATTTGGCTCTTTTCTTCACTTTTTTTGTCTTCACTTTCTAAAATGCAGCTGCATAAATATCAAGAATAACGGATCCCCTTTGAGGATATGTGCAAACTCATATTCCCACAGAATCTTTGATTTATATTATACCATTGCAGCTGTTATTAACATTATGCAAGTCCTACCTTCTGTGTTTGCTCAGTCACTCAACATCTTTAATTTAATATGCTGGAGGTAAATTAATTATGTGAGGAATATCGTGTCTGTCTAGTTTCTGCTATCTCCGTGGTGCTGACCTTCTAGCCTAAATACTGTTTGTTAACGAACTTTGGTACTGAATTAATAACATATCTGACTTTTTTGTAAATTTATATAATCCTCGAGCATGCGCTAACCTTCCTGCCTAACTAATAATACGAGATCACTTTTGTGTGACTGAATTGCTGTGGCATGCAGAGGAAACAGACATGCAGCATTGCCATTCGGAGCTGTGTGTGTGTTGCAGCCTCCAAATGATGCTCCCATCATTGTTAAAGTGGATTTACAGCTGCCTGGGAGCCTTTGAGCTGCGAGCACAATATTATCCTATTAGCATAAGCTGTATTCTTATTCTGCCCCTGTCAAAGAGTTTGAACAGAAAGATGCTTTCAGGCAGCCCAATAATCCATTAACAGGACTAATGTGCTCAGAATGCTTCCGAATTGGTCTTGTATAAATAGATCAATCATGGCTACAATAACAACTCCATTTAGATTACAGGGTCAAGAACAAAGTAAACATGACTGCAAGGTGTGTTCCTAATAATGGCACGGTTTGGGATTTTGATCATGTTTGTGTCAAGTGATTTACTCAATTATTTTGTACTCCCATTAGTTTTACTTCCTTCCTTTGTTCTGCCCTTCAATTTCCTACCACACACATGCAGACACGCTTACAGTATAAGAAGTTTCTTGTTTTCCTCTCATTAGTCAGAGTAGTCAAGCTAGTTTCCTTTTTTTCTATTTATTTGAATATTTTCCTTGTGCTTA
The DNA here is from genome assembly GCF_057381915.1 of Diplotaxodon limnothrissa. Taxonomy (NCBI): domain Eukaryota; kingdom Metazoa; phylum Chordata; class Actinopteri; order Cichliformes; family Cichlidae; genus Diplotaxodon; species Diplotaxodon limnothrissa. Next base: position 43,816,759 of record NC_140610.1, read on the forward strand.
TAAAAGGATTTCCTTGGGTATGACTACTGGCTACTTTTATGCTTTTATGCTCTTCTGGATTGTTTGCCATGTTTATTGACCCCTTGTGTATGACCCGAGCCTTCAAATTCTTCCCTTTTGGACTTTTACTTTGCCTCCCGTGTCCCGTATTTTGCTTTTCATCTTATGCTTTAGACTCTTCAATGCCTATTAGGGAACATGAGCTAAAAATTTACATTAAAAAGTTGCCACAAGAGAGAAACTCAATTTCTTCATTTAATATTAAAACCCATTAGTTTAATTGGGCCCTTTGCTAGTGAATATCCAATATTATGTTGAAGCATGTATTAAAAGTCATTCTGGGAAACGCTTAAAATGACAAATGAAAGTAGAAGACCAGTGAGAGGTTATCGAAACCCAAACTGCGGTGCTTTTTTTTCACAAATTAACTCACGAATATATTGATGATTTGTCAGGTGATTTTTTTTCCTTTAACAGTTCACTAATTCATAAACCTCAGCATGCAAGCAAGGCGCTAGCACTGCCAGCGTTGGGAGTTGAGGTCCCCTTTGTGGCTTAATGGACAGAGCAAGGCACTAAAGATGCCAGAATGAAGGGTTCTGTTCCCAAAATGAGCGCTCCCACTGCTAAATGGCACTTTGGAGCGAAGCCTCGGCCAAATGGCTCATATAAATTTATTGTTTTGTGTCAAGCAGCTAATCCATGCCAACACTGATACTTTTTTTTCAGTTGGGCTGTTTAGTTGCTCATTTTGCTCCCTGTTGGCCGTTACCGAGGCAACATCTGTTCTGCGCAGAAGAAGATGACTTTTATTTGTATCACGATGGCCTGATGTTTGTGATCAACGCTGTCCTCCCAAACAAAGCTGCTGTTGTCTGCTCTCGTGTTGCTCTGCTGGTTAATTAGCTCGAGGCTTCAGTGCTGGCAGTCTGGATTATGAATATGCTAAATAAAAAGGGGCTGCTTAATAATTCGATTACAAAGTTTATGCTGTTTCCTCCCTCGCTGAGGTCTGCTGCTGTGACCTCGTGTTTGCCTGCTTGCGTGTGCACAGTGAGAGGATTTAATTGTAAGCCTGCATGTGACACATATTTATGTTTATACGCCTACAAGCATCTCATATCCCCTCTCTCTTCCCCTTTCATTAAGCTGCCACAGCCAGTGTGTGTAATGCCTGTAATGGAGGGTTTCTGTCATTTCAGTGAGATTGTTCACAGCTCACAGAAACTCAGCTAATAGCTAATTACTACAGAGAGACAGAGGGAGGGAAAAATAGAGTAAATGGAGATGAGAGATAGTGAAAATGTGGTTTACTGTTAGCGCTGTGTGGGTGAATAAAGTGCAGTGAGTTGAACCGAAATGATGAGATACAGCAGTAGCTATGACTTACACTTGGTATCAACATGGCTCTATATGTGGAAGTCCTGCCTGAATAGAAGAAAACATGATGTGCTTGAATGCAAATGCAGAAAACATCGCAGCCAGCCATATGACAGCCTTTGTTGTGATCTCTTCTACACACTGCGTTACAGCTTATATTGTATGTACACTGAATGCCACTGAACTGTACAGTAAAAGGTGGATACAACCAATGTTTAAGTGCCTTAAACTTGCATTCTTTCTGATGCAGTCACAGGTTTCAGGTCATATTAATTACACTTTGATCGTGATTTTGTAAATTATTGACTCGTTCAGCATCTTCTACATGTATGAACATGCGGTCAAGATGGTGTTTGCCAAAATTCTCAGCTCAAGGCTTTCAAATTAGACTTTAAAAAGTGCGTTAAAGAGATCTCACAGAGGTTATGTGTACGCTTGTATCTGTTATACACACTCCATGGTTCCATGGTTTCTCTGGTGCCCAGCTGGATTGAGATCTGGAGCATCTGATATTCAGGAAGTTGTTTTTGAGGTCAGCAGATCAAATTGTCCTATGGGGACGAGCAGGGGTAGTGACGTTAGAGAGTCCTATTTTTTCATTGTGGTGAGGGAGTGTGCTCGAATCAGTGTTGAGGTGTGCGGTCCAAATAACGTCTACATGAATTATTCCCTGCAGCTGTCAGTTGTTTGAATATCATGGCTGATCTGTTTGTAAATGTGCACGCTAGGGCAGGTGAACATGCAAAGAGACTCCAGTGAGGTCAGAATGGGATCTGATTGATCTGGCTAAGGTTCTGATTGAGCAGGTGATCCGGCTCACTTGGTTAAGTATGTGATCTATATACCAACGGTGGTGCAGGAACCAGGGTTTAGGTCTCCTCCAGACCTTTTTCTGCATTTATGTCCCCCTACTCTCTACCTGCTTTCTTGTCCACTCTGAGCTGTCCTGTTGAGGCTAAAAATGCAAAAAAAAAAATACATTTTAAATAAATAAATCAGCCAGACCACATCTAGAGGTGGGTTGTTTCTTTGTGTGTTTAAAGGCAGCAGGTAAATGATGTCTGTTTTTACTTCCTTCCATTTCTCCTTCCTCCTGCAGCCGCTCATCTGTTCGCTGTGGTTAAAATAACAGCTGGATCATATTCAGAAGTAGTTCAGACTGCAAATGAGGGCGAGACCTGACCTTACATATATATGCAAATACTACATTACATTACAGCACAGAGGTTGTGTTGCTGTATCTGAGATGAAGCTGTTCTGTTTGTTCTCATTCTGTTTGTATGTGATTAATAAATTACCTCTTGGTTTCACAATGCATTTTGTCAGTCATAATCACACATGCATAAAATGATTTTTGATGTCTCACATAGTGTTAAATAAAAAGGCCAATTATGCACCTCCTGTTTTTATATTTATGAAAACAAAATCTGCAGCCTGAGGATCAAATTAGAGACATAACATCATTTTAAGTCCCAAAGCTCTCTTTCTCATACACAATTAATATATTTCACAGAGCTGGGAAACACAAAGTTGAAATTAGTCTTGGGTCACATTCTTATCTGAGTGATTAAAGCAAAAACCTTTGTTGCTCAAGAAAACTTTAACATGAAAAATTTCTGTTTTCCAACTAAATTGCAAAATGTCTTTCGGAAAGCACATTATTAATTTCAGGAACGTGACGTTAGCTTACTCGTTGTCTGGTTTAAATTTGTCCAGTGACCTTGTATAAATCAACAAGAGGAATATTCAGAGTAGCACATGGTCACCATTAATGATTTTTAGCCTGAGTGTGATGTAAGTGTGTGGTTGTGCGTTTGCAGGAACACACGTCGTACAGCCGAGGTGTGGATGGATGACTTCCGGCTCTTTTATTACTCCGCTCGCCCGGCAGCACGAGGCAAATCCTACGGAGAGTAAGAACACACAAGTACATCTGACTCTCACATGTCAGTGTGTCATCTGCGTTGCCTCTTAGTCCTCAGATATTGAAACAGGACTGGTGTTTCTTTATTTGCACCAAAGCACGGGGACTTGTAGTATTGTCTTACCACAAGTAATTTAATGGAAATGTACCCTAACTTTGTTCACCATTAAAATTCAAGCATAAAGTAAAAGAAAGGGACAGATTGTTACATTTTACCAAAGTTAACTCACAGAAGTATAAACTCCTTCCTTTATCAAGTTAACTGCCCCTAGCAGCTACCACAATCAAACTGAATTAGGGCACAGAATAAGGCCATAAAATAGTGTGTTCATTGATTTGCACAATGGAATAATACAATCAGAGAAACTAAAAGGGTATTTCCTTTAACTCTTAGTTATTTAATGTGCTCTGAAAGTGTTGCTTTTGTTTTCTTTCAGCAATTTAAACAGTGAGAGGACTGCAGCTCAGCTTTTCAGCCTGGTGTGTTACTCTTAAAAAAATAAGGGTTAAGCCTAAAATAAATGGTTTATCTGTTTTGATAGCAGAAAAGATATGAGTATCAGAAATGCAGCCAGTAATAGACGCTGGCGACAGTTGTCGGTGAATACATGTCAGTGATTATCAGTCCTGCACATGTAGATGATGCTGCAGCTCTGCTTTAAGATTTTACCTGTTTTCATATCACACACCTCCGTTATTGGTAATGGTTGAACTCTTAGTTTGTCATTACTTGTGTCAGTTTTATTTTGTGTAGTTGCCTTATTGCTTTTTCTCCCCATATGATAGTGGCAGAGAAAAATAATTTTAATGAAAGTTGTTTGCTGATCATCTGCCAGCTTCTGTATCAATCTGATTGTCTGTTTCTGCCTGTGTTCAGTATCCGAAGCAGAGTGGAACTTCGGAAGAAGCTCAACTGTAAATCCTTCAAGTGGTACTTGGACAATGTCTACCCAGAGCTCAAGTAAGTATGTGTGTGTGTCTGTGTGTGTGTCTGGAGACTTATCTGTCTAGGAAAAGCTCCTGCTGAGTATGCAAAGTGAGAAGAGAATTTTTAAAGCTAATGCCGAAAGTGGCTTAAATACTGCCTGGCTCATTGTTATGATAAGATAATTTCTTTTTGTGCTTTTCTACCTTTTTGTTTATCCTCAACTTCTAAAGAAGAACATTTTGCTGTATACACTTAAAGTTTACTTTGCTCCCCATAGGGGATACCTCTATCTCTGCGAAGCTTTTTAACAGCTTTGTAAAACTGAGTGAGTTATTCCTTTTTTTAAAAAACAGGGTCACAGACAAGTTTTACAGATTAGCCATTATCCAGGTCTACGCCAGCCTCTGCTGCTGGAGTTGTAAATGCTCTGTTTTTAATCTGTGTCCTGGATTCTTTAACGCTAATTCTATTCATAAAAAAGTGATTTATGCTTGGCCAATCTCCCCTTCGAGGACAACCACTTAAATCACTTCAACCACAAGTGCCGTTGTGACCATTTGTGATTTGTCAAACTCAGGCAGCCTTCATTTCAATGTTCACTGCTGTTGATTATATCTCATGGATAAATCAGTAAAAACACCCAGAGTGTCTAAACCATCAGGTTAGGTGTGGGTTTTTTGTTTTTGTTTTTGTTTTTACAGTAAACCATCAATGCAGGTCTCAACTTCAATGTCACGAGACATCTGAGGGAACATATGTTTTAACTTTTTGTACAGATCAATACAATAATTGCTCCCCAACCACTTTACCTAATTGATTTTAATGCAATGGCAGCACCGTTTATAAATGCATACATATGAATACTACAAGTAGTAGTAGCAGTGTAGAGCCACTGGTGCATAACTAGCGATAAAGCTCAGCTTGGTTTTTTGCGCTCAAAAACACAGCTGCAGCAGCTATAGCATGGCTGCTCATGAATGGAGTCTGATCAGCACTTTGTATATGGCTTATTTAGCAACTCACAAATGCATCACAAGTTTTACTAATGTTTGCATTCACTGCCGCCACCTTGAAAGGTTTGGAAAGCAGCAATGGTTAAGAGACGTGTAAGCAGTTTGCATCATTTCCAATGTTAACAGCTATGACACCCTGATTTGAGGGTGTGAAGAAGCAAAGGTCCCACTGGGTTTGCGTCAATGTGGGACCTTTGCTTCTTTTTTTTCCCCCCTCACTTCTTACTTTCGCTTCCATTAAAAACTACTTGGTTGTGGTCATGAAAAGAGGTTCAGGTTAAAGTATGCCCTTTCACACCAGTAGTGAAAAATGATGAGTTGTAACTGGTCGCTCTCATTTACCTTTGCATAAATGTGCAACTCAAGCAGTTTTCAACCACATCTGCTCACATATACAGCCCATTTTCATGTCCTCTTCAACGCCTAACTGTCTCTGTGGGTTAAATGTCTCCCCGTGTCCTGATTGGCTGAGTTCCCATGGGATCTGCTTCCTCAGACTGACTCCCCTATCTGCACACAACACACACTCACACACAAATATAACTAAACGGCCACACTTAAGTGTGCCCTAAGCTCTGGCAGTGACTCTTCCTTACAAGCACACAACCTAGCAATGCAAAATACCTTTAAGACACATAAACACTTTCATTTAAATGCTTCCTCTCCCTTTCACACACTTTAGCACACACACACACACTCCCACTTAAATACCGGTACCCATTTATCCACTGGAGGCTGGTGTTAATCCCCCAGAATGGAATTAACACGGTTGCTCTCAAGGGAAGACAGACCTGACCCTTAAAACGCAGAATAACCTTTAACGGGTTATTAAAACAGAGAGAGATAGCAGATTGAATTAATGCTACAGGGCTTAAGCCCGAGTTTATAGCACAGTGGAGACTTTAACAAGAAAGAGTGAGAAAGTTTATCACAGAGGAAGACAAGGAAGAAACTTTCTGAAGTAATGAGTTTAGAGAATCGTAGCCTTCAGCAGATTTTTTTAAAGGTGCAGAGCATCTTTTTTTTTTTTCCCAAACACTGATAAATTTCTGTCAAATTAAGAGTGTGATCTTGATGTGGCTAATGAGACCATGCAGGAGATGATTAAAGTCTCTGGTCTCATCACAATGACATTCCTATTATAGTTTAACTTTAGGCCAAACTTCCTCTAAAGGCTATTGCTTCTTTTTCAGATATGTGTGTTCTTGGAGATTAAGTACGTATTTTAGTGGTAGAGTTTTTATGGTTTCATGTTGCTCCACATCCGTACGATGCAATGAATACCTTAACTGAAAGGAGTCTCGTTTTCTCCATCAGGGTCCCAGACGACTCCGACTCACAGTCTGGAGTGATCAAACAGAGGCAGAACTGTCTGGAGTCCCGCAAGGTGGAGGGTCAGGAGATGCCCGTCCTCACATTAGCTCCCTGCACGGGAACTGAGGGCGTCCCCGCCATCAATCAGGTGGGTCAGTCAGCAGTTTGAAAGGAAGAGACAGAGCTTGGAGGAAATGCTGAAACTGTCCCTACTGTGAATCAGCAGGGACTACTAGAAATGAAAGAGTGCTGTTTCTTTTATTAAAAGCAGGATGGCAGTTTTATATTTCAACAGTTTAGTTCCTGGTTTGCATTCATTTGGTTCTACGGAGAATTTTATTTTGTTACAAATTTTAAAAATGTGAAATAACTTTTACAAAAGTTGCATTGATGCTATATCTAGGGAAATCTAGGAACAAAGCAAGAAAATGTTTGAAATGCAGATCTCTTTCTTCATAATAATACAGTATTTTTAAAAAGTGATGTGTGAAGGGGTCAATCATCCAAAGCAGGGGACAGTACAGAAGAGAGGTGAAGAAAGAAGAAAGTGCAGGCAGGGTGGAGTTGGTGGAGATGCATGTCTGGTTGACAGAAGGATAGAACCAAGAGTGAAAGAGAAAGTTTACAAGATGATAGTGAGACCTGCTGTGAGGTGTAGTTTGAAGTTGGTGTCACTGATAAAAAGACATGAGGCGGAGCTGAAGATGTTGAGATTTTCATTGGGAGTGACCAGAATGGACAGGAATGAGTACATGAGAGGGACGGCTCAGGTTGAGATTTCTTTTATTATAGTGGATATATTGGACAAAGGATGTTGAAGCTGGAGCTTCTAGGCAGGAGGAAAAGAGAGAGACCTTCATGCGGTGAAGGAAGAGATGCAGAGGATTGGTGGGACAGAGGATGAGAGCGAGGTAGATGATCTGCTGCCAACACAGCCCCTAAAGGAAGCAGCTGAATGAAAATGTAACACATGAAAAATTCAGTCTTCAGCAATAGCATTTTGTTTGCCAAACTCAAAACTTTAGGGCAGGAGAATAATTTGAAATCTGTTGCAATAGCATGGAAAATTCTTCTTATAGTGGCTTTCACCTGATTGTGAGTGTGCGGAAAAGCTGCAAGTGCAAAATGGTGGGCTGAACGGATTTAAAAAAGAAAGAAAGAAAAAGGATGAGGAAATACTGCTCAACCTCAGCTTTCATTTTATTGTCTCTCACTTGCCATTTTCCAGAAAATTGTTCCCCTAAAACACACTAAGGTTTTAAAATGTGTGTTTTTTTGTGTTTGCGACCTTTATGTGTGCATGCTGTGTATAAAATCTGCATGTACAGACAGGATTTAAAGAGAAAAAAAGCTTCTCTTTCTGACCTGGAGCACACAACAGAAAATAGTTGGTCATATACTTTCTCACTATTTGACTGTTTGGTTTAGGTGAAGGTGCTGCTGAAATAGAGCAGGCAGGAGCAGGACACATGGCGCCCTGTCACTCGCTGTAAATTCACAGGACGTCAGTGCGAGTGTGAAAATGTCTTGTTTGTGTTCAGCCAGTTATTTTTTACTCTTCTCTGTGTTTATGTGTGTATGTCTGACTTGCTCTCACTATGTTCATTTTTACTTACTTTGCACAGCAGCATGCTGAGGAGCGTGTGTGTGTGTGTGTGTTTCCCTTTCTCTGAGCTATAATTAATACCCGTAGGATTCTTATTATTCCATGTTAAGAACAAGTGTGAAGGCTGCGCTTCACTCTAAACAAGCCGCTGCGCAGAAAGCAAATGTGTCAACAGCTGGGATGCCTAAAGGCTGCAGAGCTTGGCTTGTGGCTGGAAGGTCGCTGGTTCAGATCCCTGAGCTCAAAGGGAGAACCGCTGAGATGTGTGTGAATGTGAATGAGAAACTCTCAGTAATCAGCAACGCAAGAGAAAGGCCTGAAGGGGGGCTCTTAATCCCTGTTTGTTCGTGTTCAGAAGTCTGGTTTGAACTGGGCAGCTCCCAGGTGGGTATAATTTTGAATTTTAATTCATTTCCCCCTTCTGTCATGTTAAGGTTTTAAAGCAGCCCAATTACTATAAAATGAAGGAATTCAAATGAAATATTTCTAATATGAATTACTAAATTTACCTGCGGTTTTGGTCATTACTCCTATCGAGGTATAGTTATAATCATGTCCTGTCAAGGCCGTTCTCAACAGAAAATCGAGAGCATTGACAAAGTTGGATACTGATATATAATTTCAAAACTATCTGGCTGTAAGATAGTGTCTCACTTTGGAAAGGGAAGTAAGAGGTTTTTTTTAACATTAATCAGTGTAGCTTCAAATGTATGTAGTTAACCAAACCCAAATCAGGTGGTTACAAATGTGCTGACATCAGTTCTTTTAGGGATAAAAGTCAATTCAGAAATCAGAAAATAAATGTTTATCCAGTCACTGGTGAATTCAAGCAAGCAGCCACAGTATAGTCACGCTGCAGTAGTCCTGTAGTGGGTTTGTTTTGTACTCATTGGTAAGGTTGTGCCATAAATAGTGCTTGGGGGTAGATGTGATATCTATCACAGTTGAAATAAATTTTAATCCCAGTATCGTTTTTGTCTTTTTATACCCAGATTACGAGAATGCTTTAGCCATATGTCACTGATAACACGGGCCTTGTAATCAAATATAAATACTGAAGTTGGCAAGATACCTTTTGATTGCAAATTTGTTAATAAAGTCTTCATGAGGCCAAAGCTGTTGCTATATAAATAAAATGTAATTTATTTAATGTAGTAAGAGAGATTCCATTGTATCTGTCTCTTGACCAAGTCTATACATATTGACAATTCATCATATTCATTACTCCGTAAGACTTGTTGGCATTAATTTTCAGTCCAGTTCTTGTGTAATTTGGCATGCCTCAGCCCTCCCTCCCTGTTTCCTTTCCTTATGAATGACTTCTTGACAGCCGCTTTTCCACTGAGACCATTTCTCATGAGGCTTCAGCAAACGTTTGATGGATCAGCTGAAGGGCCCGATGGTTCCCTCAGGTCCAGCGTCAGGTCTTTGCTGGATTTTTCCTCTTTTTAATATAATATAATTTTCAGATACTGTTCATCGGCTGTAGAGAATTTGTAGGCCTGCAACTTATCTTGACCTCCATTTGTCCAGTTTCCTGAGATTGACAGACTGCACACCGTCCTGAGCTATGCCAAGGTTTTAGCTAATAGCTTCTTGAGAGTCATCTTGTTGATGTGGAACTACTACTTAGTATTACTTAAAATTTTATTTCTGTCTATCTGTGTTATCTTAGATGTTTTCTGCAGATCTGTTTAAAGACTGTGAGCAAATTATGTGTTTTGCCACAGGATGTTGTTGTCTGTTGCATGTATACAAAACCCTGGTTAATCCCTGAGTTGGTTGTCTTTTTTATGCTTGAATTATTCACCATTCAGTCAGTGTTAAGTGGTTTAACACTGATTCCCCCCAGGAAATCCTGGAGAACTGTTGCTCAAAATCATTTTAAAAAATTAAAAATCTTTTTCTATGGAAGCAAAATGGAAAGAGAGGAGAGTGACTCAAGACTATTAATATTTTGTGCATTATGATGTAGAGTTTTTACAGACATTTTTAAACAAAACCAGGTGAATTGAAAATAGGGAAGAAGTGAGTAAGACCCACGAGGATTCATGGGCAGCAGAGGATGGCTCATTCATCTGTTTCAGAAAGATTGTATAGAAATCTTTGAGAAAATGACATTTGTGTTGATTTTATTTGAAACTTTGTAAACCTTTCCTTATGGATTTATGCTCTCCATCACAGTTAGGAATCTTATTTAATGTAACGTCCATTTTGTAGCTATTACTCACATTTCCAGTGACGTGGTAAAGTGGGGTCTACTTCCAGACTTATCGAAGATTGCTACGAGTCAGTCATGCAAATGTTTTGTAAGCCCACACATCTTAATTTGAATAGTAATTTCCTAAATAGTAGCAAAACCTGTGTTAGTGTTTGAGTAACATAGCAGAGGCCAGAAGCTGATATACAGTACTAGTCAATAGTTTGGATCCTCTTAGCCTGTCCAAACCTTTCAGTGGTTCTTTATTGTCGAATGAGGGTGAAGAAGTTTGTAAATGTCTTTGTTTGTCTCACTTTGGACTCGGGGTGTCCCCTGGTCTCTCTTCCAATTTGTTAGATGAGGATGCTGGATTACCAGCGCAGGCAGCCAAACATGAAGTGAAAAGCAATTCAAAATAGCAAGTGAAAACAAAGCTCTCCCACAGGACATCAACTTGAAAGTTGACGAGAAGTTTTTTGGCATAAGTAATGAAATAATAATGGAATATCAAATATGGGACATTAATAGTGTAAATAATGCAATGTAAGAACAAAAAATAGCCAATCTGAAGCTTAAAAATCTGAAGCTTCGGTCCATCAGAAAAAAAAGAAAAGAAATGTCTTTAAACCTACCATTTTGCACCAACTTTCACATACAAGGAAATAAAAATCAATAGCAGAGGCAGAGAGACCATTTTATAAACCCACAGCAGCAGAAACTAGAACTGAATCCTGCAAAGCAAGGATTCAAATGCATTATATGAGTGTATTAATGGGAGGTGGACAACTGTGTATAACATAGCAGAAATGTAAGATGAGGTACAAGAATGATGGGTATGAAATCCAACCCACTGAGCCACAAAACCATGAATTTAAACACAATTTGCTCCAAATGTAATGAGTGCACAGGCATGAAGTTGTACTTTAATCATTTCTGCTGTCGACTCTGAATGTGCACACAAATAGAAAGTAGTTCGGGCAACTTTCTTTTTTCTTTTTTTTCAGGAAAGAATAAAGCTTACACTCACAGCTTTGTACACAGAGCTGCAGGTGTCATCATTATTTTGAGCCAAAGTCCACTTTGCTTTTAACCTTTTAGCTATCTGGGGAACACTTGTGCTGAGCATGCAGACCTTGTTTCAGTGCTGACCTGCTTAATGTTTAACAGCATAACCAGTGAGCGTGTTTACCCGCAGCCTGATTCCCATCACAGTTAGCAGTCCGCTTCAACCTCTGCCTAACGTGTTTACATGCAGGCGGTGACTTTCTAAAAATATTCCTGAGATACGCATACGTGACATGTCAGGATTGTGCAGAAAGTCGAATCTTGTTGGAACACATCTGAAATAATAAAAATCCTTTTCTCACGTCTGAAACCAGGCAAATTCAAAAGAAAACAGAAGAATAAGGCATGAGTCAGCAGCGAGGCCAAGAGATTATAAACGTTAGGAATAATTATTTGAAAGTAATGCAGGACCACCGTGAGGGCCACACTGCCTTATATTCCAGGAAATATTGAAGTGTGAGTCAGTGCCTGATTTTCGTGTCTTTCTTTACTTAAATAAAGACATTTTCACCAGAAGCTGAAACAGAAAAAGCAGGCGGAATCCTCAGGCCCAGCTATTTAATATGCATCTACGAAAATTATAATAGAAATGTGCTCAAATTTTTATTATTGTTATTATTACAGTAATAACAACAATGATCTTGACGGATTTAAAAATGCTTTAGAATTCTCATTGGAAAACAGGTGTGTTAGTTACATCCCAGCCTGAGCAGTGGTGAGGTTACTGGTTTTATATTGTTGAACACTGACTCTTAAGTACGAATCCTGGGACGTTCCAGTAGAGAGAAGATGTACTGAGCTGCAGGACCAATTAACTTCTAATGTCATTCTCTTTGCTGCAGTTCAATAAATCAATCATGTGATGAAATACACCCCGCAGCGTTGAGATATTTAAGATAAAATGTCATAAATCACCCAGCTGGTTTGAAAAGACCTCCCACTGTTCTGCCATCTGACTCTCGACCTCCATTATTCTATAAGGTCAAGTCAGCAGACTTATAGCAGTATGATTATGTTAATAATGTTTGAATATGAAATGAAGGGGGGGGGGGGGGGGGGGGGGTTAAAAAACACATTACTTATTCACTGAAAGATTTAATGATTAACTGAAAAGCAAGTCAACAGAAAATTAATGAAAAGCTAATCTGAGAATAGAGTAATCCATTAAGTTAAAATGCCAAACAAAAAAGAAGTGTTTGGAGTTTAGGTAAAAGCAACAAAGCTCCAGTACAGATCACAAGTACAGAGCTGAAAATTTCATGTTAATGGCTGTAAACACAAAATCACTCATAATTTGGAAATGTGGCCCTGAATGTTGTACCAATGTAAAATCTAGTATTTTTTTCTTAATGATATACATTCATCTGTATGTACAATTTCCTCAATGAAGCTGATCTAATGTAAGGTGATATCTAATGATTTTATACTTAATACTATTCATGATTAATTATATTTAATATAAAGCTGACTGTTGAGTAGCAATTTTCATGCGTGTTGAATATAAAATGGTAATCTGTTAATTAACTAGTAACTAAGACAATTAAAGTACACCAGTTCCCTGCAGACTGCAGACATTTGTAGTAACTACTAATCATGTCTTGATGACCATTAAAAAAAGCTAATTCCATTGATTTATGAAAAGTATTTGTGTTTTTCTAAGTATCTGTTTTCAACATTGCTCATAAATGTTTGTCTGCAACTCTCTATCTAATTTAAGTTTTTTAAAAAAAGGTACTCGGACTGAGTCTGATATAATCATTTTGGACAAGACGTTCGAGCTTTGTGAGTTATATGTTGTCTGACTTTAATCTTGATACATTTATACAATATGCGCTACACAGTGAGCTACACAGTGAGCTACACAGGTCTGATACTCTCTCACAGGCTTCTGAAAGAAATGTATCTGTGGCCGGAGCTTAGTGAGATCGTTTTTGTAGACTGATTATTCTTGGTGATAAATGTGCTACAAATGGATTGACTGATTTTTCTATTTTTTGCTCTATTTTATACAATTCCAGCAGTTTAAAGAAACAACATAACAAAAAAAACGTATTCATGCATTTTTTGCTTCACCAACGAATACTTGAAGATAATGCTGATAATGAGATACACAGTCTGTAACTTGATAGCAGGACTTCTTTCAGTGCTTTCTAAACACAATCCATAAAAATGTATCATTTCAAGCTGTTTTTACCTGAAACTTGTAACACTGCCTGCTTCAGACAAGGTTATATGTCATTATAGTTACCAGGGTGATCTAGCCAGGTGTCATCTTTGTGACATTGAAAACTCTGACTTTAAGCCTTGCATCTGTTGCTAGCTCATTATTCACAGTAAACCCTTCAGGCAGTTCTACAGGAGAGGAAGGTCTGAGCATCTTTGCTTAGACCGCTGCTCCTACAACCTGGACTCAGATAAGCTGGTGAAAATTGAATAATGGAAGACAAAAAGACTGCTTGGGCAAAACTGCTCTGTAATCACTCGGACCATGCAATCAGCCATGAACTTTTCTTTATACTAAAGTATTCTAGAGTCAAATGTGAGGCCATCTGTTCAACAGCTAAAGCTGGGCTTAAATTGGATCATTGCAAAAGGACGATGATAATAAACACAGCAGCAAATATGCAACTGATGGCTGAAAAAAGGTCCTGCAATGGCCCAGTCGGTCCAGACCTCTGCCCGACTGAAATGCTGTGGCAGGACCTTAAGAGAGGTGAGCAGAAATGAATGCCTGCAAACATCAATGAGGGTAAAACAGTGTCATAAAAAAGAGGCAACATTTCTCTACAAGATTTCTCCTTATAAGACAAATTTGACTGAACTATGAAGGAAAATATCACGGAGTATTCTTTTTACCTTTTAGGATCCCGTGAAAACTTTCTTTGTCATGTGACTGTTTATATATATTTATTAAGGCAAGAAATAGCTGCAGGAACTTTTTCAGTATTTTCATATTGAAATGAAAAGTTATAAGTCAGGATCATCCCTAGTTTGTTAAATGCCCTTTAATTCTAATAAAGATATATCAAAATCAAACACGATTAAGACGATTTAAACCATTTGCTTTGACAAGCATGTCAGCATTGTTTGTTTGGTCTATAAAGAAATGGCTTTCACAGTTTGTTGTGGATGGCTGGCCTGGATAGAGCCCTAATTTCCTCCCCATTCAGCACATTTGTGCTGAACTGCAATGCCAACTGCGAGCCAGGCTTCACCGATACTCTTGTAGCCAGATGGGAGCAAATCCCTGCAGTCAGGTCTGGTGCAAAGCAAGAAACAATGGGAGTTGAGGATTAAATTCACACCAATTTAATGTTGCTTTTCCACCTGTCTCTACCGCTGTTGTGCTGTCTTTAATGACTTTATCTTCATGACCGCTTATCAGAAACAACACCAGAGGCGGGGCTGCACTTGAAAATGTCAGCTTTCAAAAACCAAACCCACACACAGCATTTCAAAATTCAGAGCAGATAAAAATGATTAACTCCATCTTCCTCTCTGCAGGAGTGGGTGTACACTCACGGACAGCAGATCCGACAGCAGCAGCACTGCCTGTCTGTCTCCACCACGTTCCCTGCCTCCCAGGTCCTGCTGCTGCCCTGCAACATGGCGGATGGCAAACAGGTCTGAGCACATACACGCATACACTTAGACAGACACACACAGTCGAGGAAGACAGGTGGTGCGTATCTGCTGGCGGGTCATAACCGTATATCATATGGCTGATAAATTAATCTAAATGTTAATTAATCTGAAGGCAAATTTGTCTAAAGATGATTGTTATACACACACACATACTCGCACTAACACACACACACACACACACACACACACACTCTGCAGGAGCAGATGCTTGACAGTTTTTTGGACAGGTAGCTAGAAATACAGACACACATACACACTCGCTCTTGTCATTACCTGACCACTGGGCACCTTGACGGCGTCCCAGAAGCTCCTGCAGCACAGAACGACCTGACAACCAATAAATCACCTGAGAGAGAGAGAGAGAGCGATGGAGAGAGGCACAGGTGGAAAGGTGAAGCTAGACAGACAAAAAGAAAAGATGAGGAAAATAGAAAGGCAGAGGGACACAGAGGAGAGGAAGTTAAGGGAGAGGTATTGCAGAAGATTAGCTCATTACACCCCACCAACTGTTCAGTCTGCATGGAAAATGCACCTATGTGTAAATGTTCATCTGTGTGTGCGTGTGTATTTGTGTTCATCCCATCTGGATTAATAGAATCTACTGGACACGTGGGCAGGATCAGACATTAAAAACCATGTACAGGTGCTAGGGTGTATGATTCACTCAGTGTTCGTCATTGCTCTTATTATGCATTATTTGATCCATTAGTCATTGAAGCGCAAAAAGCGGGGGGGAAAGGAGAGACAGGAAATTGAAGTAAAAGGAGAGGTAATTAGGGGAGCGACAAGGGGCTAAAACCAGGACGAGAAAGACTAAAGGAGTAAGAGAAGAGAAATGGAGGCTGAAGGAAATGTTGATGTGTGATGATAAAAGAATAAAGAGTAAAAAGAACAAACAAATGACCTCGTAGGGCAGCCGTTCATCATATAACACGTTGCTGCAGCACACAGTGTACATCAACAAAAGCCCAGAGCAAAAAGTAAACACAATAAATCAAAATAAATCTTGTCACAGGATTCAAGAGTCTTTGTGCATTTGTTCACTTAATTCCTCACCTGAAGAACAGTCCGCCCCATTTTAGCCTTTATGAGTGAGGCTCAGGCTTCTAGGGGTCTGCATATTTTTATACCTCAGCAGTAAGCTCCCCTGTGGCAGCAGCAGCAGAAGAGGATGTGCTGTCACCAAACGAGACAAAAACTTCAGATACAATAGATGTGCCAGCTGAGGGAATCTGGGGAGAAAGTTGTTGCTCTTCTGGATTGTTAACTGGATGTGACTCTGACGGACAGGAGCGTACTCTCCTGCACGTGTGCTCTTTATGGAGACACTCTCAGTACACTGGGGAGAGGGGTTTGGAGGTAAAGCAAGAGGAAGAGCAAACAAAAAGATCTTTATCAGCAAAACTGATGGAGGAAAGATGGAAAACAATGTTTAAAAAAATGAGGAAAGTGGAGAGAAAGAATGACAGAGGTGAAGGATGTAAGGATAGAGAAAATAGAATGATAGAAATACATAGAGGAAGTTAGGAGAGGAGAATGGGAAAGAAATGAAGGAACAAAGGATATGGGAAGGAAAATATAATAGGGACATCAAAGAAAGGAGAGAAAGAAGGAAGAAAGCAAGGTATAGAAAAGAAAGGAAGATTGGAAGAAAGGAAGAAAGAATAGGGAAGGAAAAGAAAGCCCGTGGGGGCATGAAAAGAAGAAAAGAAAAAGAAAGAAGGAAGGAATTAAGGATAGGAAAAAAGGAAGGAAACAGGTAAAGAAGGCAGGGGAAAGGAATGAAGGAAAAAAGATATGGGCAGGGAGGAAAGTGTAATGTGGCATGGAAGAAAGGAGAGAAAGAAAGAAGGAGGACAGGTGTAGGAAGGAAAGAATAAGAAAAGTGAGGAAGAAACAATAGGAAAAGGAAAGAATGCATGCAGGTAGGTGTAAATGGGACACGCAATGAAGGAAGGACGGTAGGAAGGAAGGAAGCAGTGAATGAAAGGAAGGAATGCTAAATAGTAGGAAGCAAACAAAGAATAAATTTATCGAAATGGTATGGATAAAAGAAAGGGAGAAAGAATTGGGAGGGGAGGGAAGGAAGGAAGGAGGGGAGCTATATGAAGGAAGGAAAAAAAGATGGATGATGTAAAGAAGGAATGAATAACAAACATGCATAAATGGGCGAAATGGAAAGAGGACATTAACAAGGAAATAAATAAGGTAGCTTGGGGAACTAAATAGAAAAGGATGAATGAAGAAAAAGGAATAAAGAACAATGTGGAAAGGAAGGAAGGCTAAATGGCAGGAAAGAAAAAGCAAACAGAAATAAGGAAGGGAACAAAGGAAGCAAAACCAAAATAGGGAAAGGAACAGTTTGAAAGGAGGAATTAAAGGAAGGAAGGAAGAACGGAGGTTTGTGGCTAATGATGAAGACAATTGAACACAAAAAGCGCACAGGCAGGTGTTTAAAGCTGGAGTCCTTGAGACTTAAATTAAAGGACTGAAACCACACACACACACACACACACACACACACACACACACACACCAGTCACTGTGTATGTTTTGTTTGTGTTTTTTAGCTGAGCCACTAAAGCGGATCTCTTTCATGCAACTTTTAAACTTTTGTACCGAGACACACACACGCACACACAGTGTTGTTATATGTCCCACTTGAGAGTGTGCATACGTATGTGTGCGTGCGTGTTTGTGTGTCAGAAGGCAGGAAGTAGAGGGATGATAGCTAATTAGAACGGCGATCCACCAGAGAAACAGCCCAGAGCTGACTGGTAGAGAGACTCAGACCCAGAGAGAGAGAGAGAGGAGAAAATGCAGAGAGGTTAAATTGAGGCTAGAGAAATGTGGGCGCGGTGATGGGACGAAAGACACAGAGGAAGACAGCAAAACGGGGAGTGAGAGTGAGTGGTGAAGACGGAAATAAACAGACCGTGACAGACAGAGAAGGAGAGAGAGGCAGGGTGAGAGAGGTAAAGAGAAGGTGAGAGTAGACCGTTCAGTATGAGAGGGAAAAATTACGTTTGACCTGAGGAGCTGAGAGAATGTAGCCACTTAGATTCGCACTTACAAACACTTTGATTAACATGCGCTGAGTGCCATCTCGTCACTCACAAACCCAGTAGAATAAGCATCCAGTCACATACACTTCCACTAACCTCAGTTTTAGTGACAAACACCTCCTATAGCATACAATTACAACCACAGGCAGTTGCACCACAGATTTTATTTCCTTGCAGATGCACACACATCTGTAGAAGCCCAGCATGCAAGAAGCCTATAAAATTCCTCTTCATACAGTATGGCTATGCAGCCACTGTACTGCAAGGCCACCAGTGCTTCATTGCGAATAGACCAGAAAATAGTATAATAAAACAAGCATTACTCACCCACGCATGACTGCAGGGACGTGTAGGAACACTCACACCAATCAGGAGGGTCAGGGGCATGGATCGGGCCAGTGGTGGAATGTAACTTTGTCCATTTACTCAAGTACAGTTTTAATGTACTTGTACTTCAAGTTTTTATATGTTTTGTTACTTTCTTATTATTTTGCATATTAGAAAAGACATCTTTACTAATATAGCTACCTAATAGTATTAAAAGATTTTTTTGTTAAAAAAAACTTTATTTGTGATGGTTAAACATTCGCTCCGTGAAAGAGGCTATTAGAAGGAGCAGTTTTACCATTTTGCTAAGCACTTTTTCAACTTGAAAAAAGTTTAAACCTTGGAGGAGTGCCATTTTTCATGTAACACCATCTGCATGGCGTATTGCTGCACATGAGCATCAAAATCAAGCCAGATTTTTTTTCTACACTGTGTTTATTTATTATCACATACACTTTATGGTTAAACGTACTGTGTTCCACCTCTTCATCTTTGAATTCAGGTGTTCTTTCAGTCCCATTTCCACAGATGTATAAAATCAAGCATCTAGCCATGATGTCTGCTTTTACAAGCATTTTTGAGAGAATGGGTCGCTCTAAAGAGCTCACTGAAAAACAACAGAGGTGTCTCAGCACAAAAATGGTGCACCCGGAGCTTCGTGGCATTAGTTCCCATGGCTGAGCAGCTCCTGTAGGTGTAATGTGGAGATGGCTCAGTACTTTTGTACACAATACATAATGAATTGTTCTTTCATGCAGATCCCTGTCCCTTGTTCTTGACACATTCTGTGCCCCCAATTTACTTTTAAGTGAAAGTTCCAAATGAGGATAACTTTGATCTATTTTCAAGGTGCACATATTAGTGAAAGTAAATCTAAACACCATCAAGCTTTCTAATGTATAGAAAACATTATCGTGAGACCAGTGCATTTAAGTGTCTGACCTTCATGAAGGTCAGATCTGCTCTTACGTTAGACTGAAAACTGAAACTTCATTATTATTGTGTTAAAAATAGAAACTCTGCAGTAGGACCTCAGAAGGCAGTGCACTTTTTTCCTTTGCATGTGCACATTTATTATTGATGGCAGACTTAGTTGTCCTCGACATGAGGGTGTGCTGCATAGGTTTCTGGAGGGATGTTCTTCCATTCTTCAGAAACTTCTTTTTTTTCCAGCTCTTATTTGCTGGAGGTGCTGTGTTGCTCTATTTTTATCTTTAAAACCCCAAAAGATGTTCTGTTGATTTCAAGCCAGGCAGCATCCTGGGATGTCAAAGTTCTTCAGAAATTCCTGTGTGAAATATACATTTTTATTCTTTAACATTTGAGTGATTTTGCATGGAGTGTGTTTCTTTTGTATACTTAGACTTCCTGTCACACACTTCCACTCGCATATTTTACAGATTACTTAAAATCTCAGCTTTTTCTGATTTCAGTTTTCCACAGAAGCATATCGGCTTGTGTTAACCAGATATAAATCACAGCTTGTGGTTTTTCTTGAACAGTAGGTTAGTAGCACAACTTGTCACAAGGTAAAAATAGGCAAAAACATTGAAAGAAAGTTGGTCTTTCTGTCACGTCCTTAGGATGTTTCTCTATCACAAATCTGTTTTCTTCCTCTGAGGCACCAGACTGTTTTTTCCTGGAACTCATTTCTGTTCCTGGTGCCATGTCTGTTGGATTAGAACGACAACTTGCAGTCAAATCGAAAAATCACAGCACTAAAGAGATGGAGTCGCAGATGTTCAGAGTGAGAAGGAGCAGCAACCTTAATATTGTCAGAAAAAAGCGAATGGGCCTCATGCTGGAAACCAGATTTATTTTTGAATAGAGTACATGAGTCAGAAAATGGTTGGTGTTCACCTCTCTTTTAAAGGTTTGAGTTGTCAAACCTGCCAACATGTCCTCTATTCACCAAGAGGGAAAAAACACAGACACACAAAAACAAACTAAAAGCCATTTGTTTGATGAATTCACCTGAGATTTAAATGATAAGAAAGTGCAGTGGTGCACTTTAGATGTTCAGATATATTTCCTGCAAATCCATCATTGAGGCTCATCAGTGATCAGCCCCAGATTCATTCTGCAGTACATCGACAAGCCCAAACATCCAGCCTGAGTCATAAAGAACTATTTTCAGCCACAAGAAAAACAAGGAGTTCTCCAACAGATGGTTTAGCCCCCACAGAGCGCTGATCTTATCATCATGGAGCCGGTCTGCGTTTTCACAAAGAGACAGTGAGACAGCCTGAATTCACAGAAGATCTGTGGCATGTCCTCCAAGATGCTCAAAACAAAACCACCTGCCAAGCAGGTGTGCCTGCAGATTTATTATTTCAGTGTTGCTTCCTGTTTGCTGTGAATCTTTGAAAGCATCCTTATCCTTTTCTATTTAGAGCCAAAAACTTTTTTCAAGGTGTTTTATAGCTGATTAGATGCAGAAGTAACACTTGACTGTATTACTTTTACAGCTGCTGTATTCAGCCTCCGGTGGACTCTAATGAGACAAGTTCAGCATACTCCCTGTGCAGATTCTTGCATTTTGCACTTTGTTATCTCGCTCTTGTTCTTTTGTGCAATAAAATATAATAAAAATGAAGCTTTATAGTTAAACTTTCTAGCTGGTGACTTTGCTCTCACGCTCTCGTACAAATACGATAATTTCCATTTCCACCCTTATGACACAGTGGCTACATCCACCTTTAATGTACAGTCTCTTACCAGGGTATTTTGATACCTGTAGATTCCTGGAGAAAGGTGATTTCATTTCAGCCTGTGTTGTTCACCAGGTTGTAAAAGACTCCCATCTCCCTTGAGTCATCCTGAAAGGCAGCAAAAGGCTTATGAACTTTAATGTGCAGTACTTAAAAGAGAGACAGTGATGTGTAGAGAAAGACCAACGCAACATGTTACTCTCTATAGTCTGCTGGAGCCGACACTAATGAGTTGAATACTAATTAATTTACTTTTAATTATCCCACCGTCTTTTTTTTTCAATTAAAAATCTCGGCGGCCCGTCGCTGTACTCTGATGGGCATGTCATCTTGACAATGCCGCAGCAGACCCACAATGCACTTCTACATAACAAAGCTGATTTGTGTGTGTGTGGGTCTGTGTGACTGTGTGTGTGTGTCTTTACAATGCCTCATGAGATCAAGATACATGACAGTGATATGCTTCAGAGGCTCAGCAAATACAACATGGCCGCTCCGAGCCAACGTAAGCATAAAAACACTGATACAAGGAGATAACCACACAAACGTGCAAATTATGAAACACAAAGATACAGATATCACACAAATGGCACACACACACAAATAGTTTCTATTTTTCCCTCGTTTTGTCTCTCTTCTTTTATCTTTTATTCTGTTTTTCTTTGTCTGTCTCAGATGGCTGGGTTTCAGACCCACTGCTAGATAAAAGCCTCTTTTCATGTCTGATCATATCTACTGCTTTGTTTCACAGCTAAAGAATCCAGCTATGAATAATACACACACACACACACACATACGTGTTTTCATGATATATCAGTACCTATGACAAAAATGTGACAAATGGGAACGTGCCTTTCCGAAGGTCCTAGAGGCATGGGAATCACAAAAAATTTGACCCATGCTTCCAGGAACACGCCCATCTGTTGAGATTTTGGCTAGGGTTAAATTTTGGTCAAACCTGAATTTACTGCTACTTATGAGGACACTGTCAGGTTTATGTGACTTATGAGTACCATAAGGTCACACACACTGATATTTCATGTTTAGGTGAATTGTGAAGCCCATGGATACACACATAATTTTCAAGTATACATGACTTATAAGGACCAGGTAAGGGTAGGGTCTGTATTTTCAGCTTGGCTCCTTTTGAGATTACAATATAATAGGCATGGATGCACAATAGTAATGCTCACCAGTCGGGTAACTTCTGACAGAAATATCAGACATTCATGTGTTAATACAACACAGTAAATCTGAGCTGTATAGAGACTTAAAAAGAGACATAGCTCAAAAATGTGGTCAGTCTACTTTTTAAGTCTTAATATTGTATTGCATTAATTTTGCAGTGAATGTTTATGTGAATAAAAACATGGAACATTTTCTGCCTTTCTTATTTTTTAATTACAAAATGCACCCATAATAAACAGATTTATGGGTATAAACAATGCAATGCAGAGACCTGTAATACTGAAATAACTGTGAGTGACCTGCAATACTGAAATAACTGAGAGTAACAAACTATCTCCCTTGAGTATTAACTTATGATGGCAAAAACCAGGAGAAAGGACTGAGTAACTTTGTCTGTTGGGTTAGTAATGACTAAGTCAAAAATTTAAAAAAAATAAAAATGAAAATCAAGTTAATTTTAACTGATGCAGCATTCCTGAACCTGCATTTTGTAATTTTATTTATTCATCTTTCTTTTCAATGCTACGATCCTGTTGTGGATGTAATACTTTATGGCAACCCAGTCTCTGCCTTTCAGAGCTGCCGGCTCTGCTTGGATGCAGGAGTCACATTCCTTTTTGCCAGGTACTTTGCAGCTTGTTATGAAATGAAGTAAGTGCCGCTCAACAGCCTTTACTTCATCATCTGTCCACTTGCACCTTGCCTTCCCAGCTGTCATAAATGGAAACAAAAAATATATATCTTAATGCGAATGTAAGATAAGAGAGAAAATATTCTAGTTTCTAATGTGAATACAAAATGTTCTTAAACCTTGCTTTCTACTGGAGCACTTTAAAGGAGCAATAAGCACAATTCATCATACTTAGGTTGAAGGAATTAAAAATGGCTATGTGAATAATTAGAGGTGTAATTTCATCTGGAGTACAGCATGAAGTCACAATCCCTCTCTCTGTGTTGATCTCCAGCCATAGACTTTGGTTTGGTTTACAGGCAGTGCAAAACAGCACACCTAGCAGTGAAAAGATATTGCTTAATGCTCCTTCAAGGATGCTTGGGATGAACCATTTGAAGTGCTGTGTTCTGCTGGGAATCAAAGAAGATGAAACGGATTATGATAAAAGCTCTTAATAGTGTCATGCCTGAAAAGAATAAACATGTCCATTGATAACAAGTATATTCACTTAAAACATTTTGTATATGGGTACCTTTACCCTTTCCTGGTGCAGTGTTGCTGATGTTTTTGCTGTCCAGGGTGGTTGAGGCAGAAGCGCCCTCCATATTGTCCAGGGTGGTTGAGGCAGAAGCGCCCTCCATATTGTCCAGGGTGGTTGAGGCAGAAGCGCCCTCCATGTTGTCCAGGGTGGTTGAGGCAGAAGCGCCCTCCATATTGTCCAGGGTGGTTGAGGCAGAAGCGCCCTCCATATTGTCCAGGGTGGTTGAGGCAGAAGCGCCCTCCATATTGTCCAGGGTGGTTGAGGCAGAAGCGCCCTCCATATTGTCCAGGGAAGCTGAGTAAAGTGTGTGGCTTTGGTTCCCAGAATTCTTGGTCCTTGAGCCTTTGAAAAGTAACAGTGAAATATGAGAATTAATGCATTTTTTGTTTGCATTGTAGGCAAAGTCAGCATTGGGCAGTGTGTAATTTTACATTTGATATGAATATTTTACATGTGAACATAATCTACTAATAATACTCATCAATACTCAGGCATCTCCCTAGAAACACATTACTTGCATGCACTACCTCTCAACTTGTGTGCCTAATCTCACAGAAGTGGACCTCCTAATCCTTATATTTAATATTTGCCTTTGTATTGCTTATTTATGCATTTTGCCAGACTTCAATGTATCCAGATCTTTTAGTACCATATTAATGAATGGTGTCTACCATTCTGTCTAATTTATATACTGCTGTCCATCTAACATGACATGAACCTATTAACTGTCTCCAGTCTCATAACTTAAAGATATTATCACACACTGGGCAAGTCAAGATACCTTTGTGTTGTTGAGGGTCAGTGATGGTTTCTCCACTGGAATCATCATCACTTGTAACTGCTTCATCTTGTTGGGGAAAAATAATCAAGACAAAATATTTATATTAGAATCTGCTGAACATTCACAAATGTTATATTCAAAGATAACTATGTTTCAAAAAAAAAGAATTCACCATCAGGATTGATCACGATGTCATCCAGCCCTTTCCCCTGCAGGTCAGACAGTTTTCCTTTCTCCATTGCAATCAACAGTTTGCTGACTTTTGCAAGCTGCAGGGTACTCTCTGGAAGCCGGTAGAATTCTCGATGGACACGGATGTCGTGTCCGAGAAAGGTGGCAAGTTGATCCATTTCATTTTCTTTTAGATTTAGTACTGTGGACAAAGTGGCAACTTGTTTCCGCAATCTTGTTGAGGTAAGGGCCTCTGGGTACTTTGCACCACATTTATTTGCATACTTGCGAAAGCAGTCAGAGCCTCTGTAATGGGAAAGGACACCTGGGCGTGCAAACAAGTACACATTCTCTGTGTGGACTTGACACTCACTTCTGGCTTTTGCGAGGAGCTCCATTGCAGTGATCATGTCAGGTGTGAGAAGCACAGGTACCATTCTTGATCTTTTACCACGAATCTCAACTCTGTCAAAGTGCTTTGCAAGTTTCCTTTCAAACTCAGTTAGGCCGATCATAATGTCAGGATTCAACTCTGTGCGATTCCGGGATGTAAAAACCTGGAGCTCCATTTTTGAAACTTCTCCTTGCCTTTTTCTGTTAAATAGCACTACCTGCGTCAAAGTCACTTGAGCAAGATTTCCGAAGGTTGTGCTGTTGGGTTTTTCCTCAAGGTCCTTCATGTACATTGCGGACTTAGTAGCAAGAAACTTATGCAGCAGTGACACATCCTGTGTAAATGGCAAAATCTGTGGTTTATTCCATTTGGCTTGTTGAAGTGTGCCCAATGCAGCAGCTGAAATGGACTCTGACCACTTTTTTTCATACAGAGTGGCAAACTGCTTGGCTGACTCTGCAACATCATAGCGATTTGCAATGATGGCTTTACACTGCACAATGCTTGCAACTTTAGCCAAACTGTGTCCCAATTTCAAAGCCAAGGATGGGGTTTTATATGAGTTGCTCTCCTGCTCATAACCAGCAACAGCTCTGACTGCTTGTATGACATGGGGAAAGTTAGTAGGCATAACAAGGTCTTCTGTGCTCTTCAAAGGTGTCATAGCTCTGGCGGTTATCAATAACCTTGCGATCTCTCTCATTTTTTGGCGTATGTAATCATTCCTTTTCTCATTTGGTTTTCTGCCATTGTACAGTGACTCACCAAGGCTAAGAATGTCTCTTTCACTCGTTACTACAAAGGAAATGTCATCCTGATTCATTTCACAAGCAATCTTCCATACAGCTTCATGAACTTGATCAGGTTTCGGTAATTGCAGATGCATCCGTCTTTGCCCAGAGGGAGCTTCCTCATTAAACCTCTGAGGGCACCTTCTCACATGCCTCCAAAGGCAATTTCTTGCATATAGTCCTTGACAAAATTTACAATGACGGTAGTCCTCAGATCCTGTTGCAGTAGTGGGTCTTCGACAAGCAACCATTTCTCCAGCACCAGAAGTTGCCACAGTAGCATTATGGTTAAAGTTTCCCCTCTTCTTAATAGAGCGCAACAAATCTCTTCTTTTGCAGGATCTTTTATCATAACTGAAGGCGCTTGCAACTTCCGGCACATTACCGTGGGCAGATTCAAGGTGTCTTGCCAATTTAGCAATGGCCTTTTTACAATATAGACAGTATTGCTTCTTGTTGTACTTGCTTTGTCTTTCCGTGTTTGGCAAAGGTAGGACTTTTATGGAGCTGTTTTTAGGTGATGTGACCCCTGATGAATCAAAACTGCGGCTTGTTACCGAAGTACTGTGACTGCTACTTCTCAGTGACAAACTAAATGTTGTAGGTTTCTCTGAACTGGTGATCTTCCCACTGTGTCCTGAAGCCGTCTCCAATGCCATGTCATTTAACGTATTTTGGGGAACCACAGATTCTGTGATTTTCATGTCCACACTATGGAGACTTGTGTCAGAGGAACTGCCACATGAATCTGGGAAATAGTCTTTATCTTCATAATCCGTACAATCTGAGAATTCATCAGTAGAGATCTGAACGAAAATGGAGAAAAAGCATCTTTGTATTTATTAATAGCTAGAATGTCATTCCCCCTCCAGTAGCAGAACATTCTGCAATCCATGACTTGATGAAAATGCATTCATGTAGTAAATATGCATAATTACATAGCATAAACAATTTGAATGAAGAAGAAAAAGGCAGCTGGCTTACCTGCTCTGAGGTAGCTGTCTGGTGAAAGGTGAGAACTCGAGATTTTTGTCTGGCCTTACATGAAACGTAACAAATTCAATGTTTGTAATTATAATTCATTTGAAAACTAACTCAAAATTATTATGCAATTCAGTATACTGTAAAAAACATTGCTAGTAGGTTAAGAAATGAAAAACAATGCATTGTAACTTAATAGTGAGAATGATTTAACATACATATCACACACTTTGTGTCATGTCATTTTGACATAAAATCTTGGGTGAAAATTCATTTGTGAACCCTGTCAATCATTAATTATATTTGCTGAGATGAAAGGCTGCATTGAGTTCACATATATGTCACAGATACATTAGTGAACATTATTGACAGGAGGATCTGAGTTCCTTATTCTAGATATTATAGAAACTTAACACAGTACAGTTCTGCTACCCAACAATATGAGGACAGTGTAACACACACACTAGAGTTGTTGGTCCAACCATATGAGGACGTATTCTGAAACACACTCATGTTCTTCACAGCTTGAAACAATATGAGGACATGACGACTGAACACATGTAGAGCTCATGTTCCTGACTTCCAACTTGTCCTGCTGTTGTCAATAAAAGCTCTAAACCCAACACTGATGTAAAGCCATCTATTTCCCCAGAAATCCAATCATGTAAACTGATCAGCTTCAGGTTAAATGGACAAAAACATGTGTAAAAGGACAAAAATATTAAATTTAATTGGAATAAAGACCAAATTGATGCTTTAAAGGGAAAGTTTGGACTAACAACTGGTATAGCCAATTTCCTTCTCCTAATGCTAATGTTGATTTTGGGAAACTTTCACTCAAACTGATTGTTTTAATACAATCAAAGTGCATTTCATTTATGCACTAGGCCCAACTGACTCATATACTTGATTCCAAATACAAAAATTTATGCGTAACCTGTTGGAGGAATGAAGTGGATTTGTCACTCACTTCTTGGTCTGTAGGAGGTTGGGACAGGGTCTCAACACTTGGTGTCTGCAACAAAAGACAACAATATAATGTCAGAAACATTCTGTACTACAAATGCTGACTAGCTCATTAACTACAGATCATACTTGTTTCAGTGAACATTATTACAGAAGGATCTGACTTCCTTATGCCAGATTCTATAGAAACTTAACACAGTACAGTTCTGCTACCCAACAATATGAGGACAGTGTAACACACACACACTAGAGTTGTTGGTCCAACCATATGAGGACGTATTCTGAAACACACTCATGTTCTTCACAGCTTGAAACAATATGAGGACATGACGACTGAACACATGTAGAGTTCATGTTCCTGACTTCTAACTTGTCCTGCTGTTGGCAATAAAAGCTCTAAACCCAACACTGATGTAAAGCCATCTATTTCCCCAGAAATCCAATCATGTAAACTGATCAGCTTCAGGTTAAATGGACAAAAACATGTGTAAAAGGACAAAAATATTAAATTTAATTGGAATAAAGACCAAATTGATGCTTTAAAGGGAAAGTTTGGACTAACAACTGGTATAGCCAATTTCCTTCTCCTAATGCTAATGTTGATTTTGGGAAACTTTCACTCAAACTGATTGTTTTAATACAATCAAAGTGCATTTCATTTATGCACTAGGCCCAACTGACTCATATACTTGATTCCAAATACAAAAATTTATGCGTAACCTGTTGGAGGAATGAAGTGGATTTGTCACTCACTTCTTGGTCTGTAGGAGGTTGGGACAGGGTCTCAACACTTGGTGTCTGCAACAAAAGACAACAATATAATGTCAGAAACATTCTGTACTACAAATGCTGACTAGCTCATTAACTACAGATCATACTTGTTTCAGTGAACATTATTACAGAAGGATCTGACTTCCTTATGCCAGATTCTATAGAAACTTAACACAGTACAGTTCTGCTACCCAACAATATGAGGACAGTGTAACACACACACTAGAGTTGTTGGTCCAACCATATGAGGACGTATTCTGAAACACACTCATGTTCTTCACAGCTTGAAACAATATGAGGACATGACGACTGAACACATGTAGAGTTCATGTTCCTGACTTCTAACTTGTCCTGCTGTTGTCAATAAAAGCTCTAAACCCAACACTGATGTAAAGCCATCTATTTCCCCAGAAATCCAATCATGTAAACTGATCAGCTTCAGGTTAAATGGACAAAAACATGTGTAAAAGGACAAAAATATTAAATTTAATTGGAATAAAGACCAAATTGATGCTTTAAAGGGAAAGTTTGGACTAACAACTGGTATAGCCAATTTCCTTCTCCTAATGCTAATGTTGATTTTGGGAAACTTTCACTCAAACTGATTGTTTTAAAACAATCAAAGTGCATTTCATTTATGCACTAGGCCCAACTGACTCATATACTTGATTCCAAATACAAAAATTTATGCGTAACCTGTTGGAGGAATGAAGTGGATTTGTCACTCACTTCTTGGTCTGTAGGAGGTTGGGACAGGGTCTCAACACTTGGTGTCTGCAACAAAAGACAACAATATAATGTCAGAAACATTCTGTACTACAAATGCTGACTAGCTCATTAACTACAGATCATACTTGTTTCAGTGAACATTATTACAGAAGGATCTGACTTCCTTATGCCAGATTCTATAGAAACTTAACACAGTACAGTTCTGCTACCCAACAATATGAGGACAGTGTAACACACACACACTAGAGTTGTTGGTCCAACCATATGAGGACGTATTCTGAAACACACTCATGTTCTTCACAGCTTGAAACAATATGAGGACATGACGACTGAACACATGTAGAGTTCATGTTCCTGACTTCTAACTTGTCCTGCTGTTGGCAATAAAAGCTCTAAACCCAACACTGATGTAAAGCCATCTATTTCCCCAGAAATCCAATCATGTAAACTGATCAGCTTCAGGTTAAATGGACAAAAACATGTGTAAAAGGACAAAAATATTAAATTTAATTGGAATAAAGACCAAATTGATGCTTTAAAGGGAAAGTTTGGACTAACAACTGGTATAGCCAATTTCCTTCTCCTAATGCTAATGTTGATTTTGGGAAACTTTCACTCAAACTGATTGTTTTAATACAATCAAAGTGCATTTCATTTATGCACTAGGCCCAACTGACTCATACTTGATTCCAAATACAAAAATTTATGCGTAACCTGTTGGAGGAATGAAGTGGATTTGTCACTCACTTCTTGGTCTGTAGGAGGTTGGGACAGGGTCTCAACACTTGGTGTCTGCAACAAAAGACAACAATATAATGTCAGAAACATTCTGTACTACAAATGCTGACTAGCTCATTAACTACAGATCATACTTGTTTCAGTGAACATTATTACAGAAGGATCTGACTTCCTTATGCCAGATTCTATAGAAACTTAACACAGTACAGTTCTGCTACCCAACAATATGAGGACAGTGTAACACACACACACTAGAGTTGTTGGTCCAACCATATGAGGACGTATTCTGAAACACACTCATGTTCTTCACAGCTTGAAACAATATGAGGACATGACGACTGAACACATGTAGAGTTCATGTTCCTGACTTCCAACTTGTCCTGCTGTTGTCAATAAAAGCTCTAAACCCAACACTGATGTAAAGCCATCTATTTCCCCAGAAATCCAATCATGTAAACTGATCAGCTTCAGGTTAAATGGACAAAAACATGCGTAAAAGGACAAAAATATTAAATTTAATTGGAATAAAGACCAAATTGATGCTTTAAAGGGAAAGTTTGGACTAACAACTGGTATAGCCAATTTCCTTCTCCTAATGCTAATGTTGATTTTGGGAAACTTTCACTCAAACTGATTGTTTTAATACAATCAAAGTGCATTTCATTTATGCACTAGGCCCAACTGACTCATATACTTGATTCCAAATACAAAAATTTATGCGTAACCTGTTGGAGGAATGAAGTGGATTTGTCACTCACTTCTTGGTCTGTAGGAGGTTGGGACAGGGTCTCAACACTTGGTGTCTGCAACAAAAGACAACAATATAATGTCAGAAACATTCTGTACTACAAATGCTGACTAGCTCATTAACTACAGATCATACTTGTTTCAGTGAACATTATTACAGAAGGATCTGACTTCCTTATGCCAGATTCTATAGAAACTTAACACAGTACAGTTCTGCTACCCAACAATATGAGGACAGTGTAACACACACACACTAGAGTTGTTGGTCCAACCATATGAGGACGTATTCTGAAACACACTCATGTTCTTCACAGCTTGAAACAATATGAGGACATGACGACTGAACACATGTAGAGTTCATGTTCCTGACTTCCAACTTGTCCTGCTGTTGTCAATAAAAGCTCTAAACCCAACACTGATGTAAAGCCATCTATTTCCCCAGAAATCCAATCATGTAAACTGATCAGCTTCAGGTTAAATGGACAAAAACATGTGTAAAAGGACAAAAATATTAAATTTAATTGGAATAAAGACCAAATTGATGCTTTAAAACCCTCGCAGGGTTTAAGTCAAAATAGGGACCCTTTGGATTTTTGATTCTCAATATATCAATCATTTTAAAGACTAGTTGCATGAAACTTGGCCATGAGGTGCATTTTAGGATTATTTTTAAAATTCAATGATCCCCTCTATGGTGTGGTATATAGCAAAGGAGATTCACATAAGTGTTACCTCCTGTGTTCCTCGTACCATTTTGGGTCCCATTGACTCCCATTATAATCACATATTTTCGATATACTGTAATCCTGACATGTGATGATGCCTTTCTCGTGAATACCTAATGGATCTAAGCCTCAGCCTTCAAAATAAAGGAAAAATAGGTTTTGGATCAAATGAGCAAAATATTAGGTACAGCACCACCATAGACATTTTCAGTGGTTTTGAATGCAGGACATGGTTATCTTACTATGCAAAATACATGACAATAAAACAGCTCACCACCATAAAATAGTCTTGATGTAGTGGAACTGATATAACAGAGTGGTGTGAATGTGATTGAGAATATATTTATACTGTGTGTCGGTCGCAAACAAAACAGCCTATAGAGCCGCCTTCTTGAAGTGAACAACGGCAGCCTGCTCCGTTTTTTGTTTTTTTTCCCTTCTCTGAACCTCTGTCAGTGTTATGTTGCTCCACTTTGCACACACTGGCTCTGAGCAAGTGAGTGGAGGGGTGCAAAAGCAGCCACGTGTTTGCAGAGCAGAGGGGGGAGGGGTGCAAAAACAGCCACCTGTTTGCAGAGCAGAGGGGGGAGGGGCAGTTGTTACTCTCTCAGTGGCAAGTCAGCAGAGCTGGGGGAGAGACAGAGAGAGATCCTTTTCTATCTTCTTGGATTCAAGTGCACATTTGAAGTCTGTGAGAATAGTTTGCAGCCTTGTCTTGCGAGTCATTTCTGCACAGACGCCACGAAATGCACAGACGCGCGCACGGACAACACAAAGCGCACGGTCAATTTCGGGGAGGCTCTTGCTGAGAAAGAGCAGCAGTGCTCATCGTGCAAACAGCACATTATTATCGTAACTGCTGCAAAGATATATATATTCTGAAACACACTCATGTTCTTCACAGCTTGAAACAATATGAGGACATGACGACTGAACACATGTAGAGTTCATGTTCCTGACTTCTAACTTGTCCTGCTGTTGTCAATAAAAGCTCTAAACCCAACACTGATGTAAAGCCATCTATTTCCCCAGAAATCCAATCATGTAAACTGATCAGCTTCAGGTTAAATGGACAAAAACATCTGTAAAAGGACAAAAATATCAAATTTTGTCAATAAAACCCTGCACTGATCTACTCTGGTCTTCATAACTAGAATAATATCTATCTTTTCATCTACTAATATTTAACATTCCCTGTACTGCACAATCTATGAAGAGGATTTACTTACCAGAGCTCGCCATGGCCACATAGATTCTCCATAGTCATAGGTGATTTCACTCTCCGCTTGGATATTTTCAATAGCAAACAAGCAGAGATGAGGTTTATCCTGGACTGCCAGCTGTTTCATCTTGCAGTTTGGGTACTTGTGGTCATCATTAACCAGCCGGCCAAGTGAGTCGTCTTCACGGGAGGCATCAATGCTAAAAGTGAAGAAAAGAACATATGTTTTGTTCACTAAAAACATAATGTTGTAAAGAACAACTGATATTGTATATGCCTTTACTTACCACCATGTGCTATTTTTCCATTTAAAATCAAATAGGAAAGCAGTTTGCTTTTCTGTGTACTTTTTCTGCCGCTTGTCCCGTTCATGTTCTGAGATAAGCTCCCCACGGTACTCGACCACAAAGGATCCCTTTTCAATTGGTTCAGAGGCAAATACACCACGTCCTAATACAAGATGTTCAATAAGTAGCGTTAAGTAATACAATCCAAATCAGGTTTACTGCAGCTGATCAGCCACTGACAAAACATATGCAGAACAAACAATCACAAAATGTTTTAATTGTGAGGGGAACATCTAGATCAGGGGTGCCCAATCCCGGTCCTCGAGAGCTACTGTCCTGCAGCTTTTAGATGCATCCTTGTTCCCACACACCTGAATCAAATGAATGGCTTGTTATCAGGCCTTTGCCAAACATGATGGCATGCTGAAGAGATCAAACCATTTGATTCAGGTGTGTGGGAACAAGGATGCATCTAAAAGCTGCAGGACGGTAGCTCTCGAGGACCGGGATTGGGCACCCCTGATCTAGATGCTTACGTTCAGGGCTGCAACAAATGAGTTGATACAATAAATAAATGCTAATAATAAAAAAAACAATTATTAAAATAGTTGGCAACAAATTTCAAATACATGAAAATATAAAACATTTTTTAATCTAGATGATAGATAGATAGCTAGCTAGCTTTGGGAGGTTCCCTCAGGGAAACTGAAGCAATTGTTATATATTTGTCACGGTCCGGGGCAGCGGCCGTGTGGAGAGTGGAAGGAGGACCCAAAACGCAGCACTTATTCAGGTGTGAGGGTGATTTATTGATAATATCAAACACAAAGTGGAGATGGCAAACAGAACTAAGGACGAAACTAATCTGGGATAAACTACACAGAGGAGTGGGAAACCTGAACATGAAGGGAGAACAGCAGGGAGAGCACGCAGAGGATTACACCAGGTATGAACACAGACGACGCGACGAGGAACAGAGGCAAACACACACTATAAATACACAGAGAGACACTGGGAAGTCACACACAGGTGGGAGACACAGCTGGACCTGATTAACCTGATGAGACAGGGGAACACTAACACCAGGGACCAACAGAGGGAGCACAAACCCAGAACCCAGTGTCTAAAATCCCAAACACAAACCATCCCAAAACAGCCATGAATAATAATGAAAGTAATAACAATAAAGAACATAAACACAAAGTCACCGAGTCATGGTCGCAGGGCCATGACAATATTATTAAATATTATAATAAACATTAGTTGCAGCTCTGGTAATATTCATGCAGTAGCCATAAGGAACAACATATAACATACCTTTATAGTCATTGATCCATTGGGCCTTTAAACAAGTCTTGTCACTTCCAGATAAAATAAAGTGAGCAGCCTCTGCTTCAGGACGAAGTCTGAGTCTTCTTTTTGACATGTTCTTCACTCTCAATCTGCTCAACCTGTACACATCTTCATGAGAAAATGACGAAAAGTCAGCAAGACAAAACCAACCAGTACTTTCTTTACATGGTATTTTAAATAGTATTTTTCTGCCTTAAATCACAACGCATTTGCTAATCAGACTAATATACCAGTGCAAACACTTTGCAAATGTAATGTGACATTAAATTACCTTCACGAATAATTTTAACATGCCAATACACGGACAAATACTGTAAACTGTGCACTTTACTACCATTACTGAAACACTAATGTCATTGATTTGTGCTAAACAGGAAAACATTAATATTATCATTTAAATCCCAGAAAACATATCTTGAAATAAAATGCGTGTTGCAGTAGCCTACACTTAAAAAGAGCTTAGACTGACTGTCTCTGCAGTTGCAGATGCAGAGAGGGCCGCAGGCCCTTTAACTCCAGTGGAAATTTAAAAACAATTAAATTTAACTTCTAATATCTGTTGCTGAAGATAAAGCTAAAGTATATTTATTACCATTTATCATCATGCACCATTTTAACTTTATTCAAATCGATTGTGTGTTGTTTCCATTCCATTTAGCTAACATTAATTAGCTTGTTAAACATACAACTTTACCTCGAAGCGTGCGTGAAATCATGGATATCAAAGGTAAATACATACGTCAAGATAAATCTCTCCTGAGTGCTGAAGGTCCCGGATGTGCCGTTCACGCAGAGCTCCGGCGAGTTTGTATCTTGCCGTGACCAGCAGCTCTTTGGTTGAGGCTTTCGAACAATCAGATGCATCTTTACTCACTTGTTGACCAATCAGAGACGTCGTTCTATGCTCCACTGACGAAATGCTGCATCCTCTCACCAGCCACGGTCTCTCCTCGTCCATTTAACAACAAAAACACAGCAACACGTGCTGTATTTGAGGTAGGAACACTTGAGAACTGTCACAATGTTTTGCAAACTGCTGTTACAGTTAATTTCGTTCCGTTAATTTGTTTGGTTCCTATTCTTAAGTAACACTTAATACACATGTGGTTAGCTTGCTGGTCTAGTTTAAGTTAGCATGGGCATGCTGTTCACTGATAGAGTAAGGCCAAAATTGTCCTGATATTGTCAGTGTGTTATCATAAACATGCAGCACCCCTAGACCCCCAAGTTAAAATACAGATAATAGATAAGCAATTTAAGAAAATAAGTATAATGTGTATAATAAATGATTTTACTGTCACTTTCCTGGGTCTGTTGACCCAGCGTTTTAAGTTTTAGTTTGTTTGGATGTCGATGTTTGTTTATAAGTTCTTTAGGTTTGCTAAGTTCATTTGTTTATTAGATTACCTTTGTGATGTCTGTTTTATTGGGAAAGTCCTTGTCCTATATGCAATGAGTCTAGTTTTGTTTCCCCTTGTCCCAGCTGTTCCTCATCCCCTCATTATCTCTCTGTGTACTTACAGTGGCTTGCAAAAGTATTCGTCCCTCTTTTCCACATTTTGTCACATTACTGCCACAAACACAAATTGTCATGGTCCTGGGTCGGTGACCTAGCGCTTTTAGTTTATTATCATTTTCTAGTTTATTATTATGATGATGATTATTATTATTGTTTGAGTTCTATGTCTTATATTTGGTCTGCCTCTGAGTCTGTGTCTCTGTCTATGGTGTCACCCCGTCTGTTTGTGAATCTGTCTGTTTAGTTCTGTGTCTTGTTTGGTTCCCCGTGTCTGAGTTTCCTGTTTTATTGTGAAGGTCTCTGTCTGATGTGAGTGTGTTCACTTTACGTTTCCCCTGTCCCGTCAGCTCTGATTCCTCCCAGCCGTATTGCCCTCCTGTCTCTCATCCCCTGATTACTGGTGTGTGTATTTAAGCCCTGTGTGTTCTCCTGCCTGTTGCCGGTTTGTCTGTGTTCCTCCGTGTCCTGCTGGTCGTCGTCTCGGCCTCTCAGCCCTTTGTCGTATGCTCCCAGGTCTGTTATTTTAGTTCTTCCCAGTTTAGGTGTCTTCAGTTATTTGTCATGCCCCACTGCTTGTTTGCCACTACACCTTGTAAATAAACTTCACTAGCATTTTCATCCACTGCTTGCATCTCGGGTCCTCCTTCCTCCACACCACACGGCTCGCCTTCCCAGCCGTGACACAAATCAATTTTAATGGAATCCAATTGCAGCAAAAGGTGGTTCTACAAAGTATTGACTCAGGGGGCTGAATAATTGCGCACACCCCACTTTTCAGTTATTTATTTGTAAAAAATGTTTGGAATCATGTATGATTTTCGTTCCACTTCTCACGTGTACACCACTTTGTATTGGTCTTTCACGTGGAATTCCAATAAAATTGATTCATGTTTGTGGCTGTAATGTGACAAAATGTGGGAAAGTTAAAGGGGGGCCGAATACTTTTGCAAGCCACTGTAAGTCCTGTCCTAATTTGTTCAGTGTCAGGTCATCTGTTGTCTTTGGTGCCACGTTTCCATGTATCTTTGTATCCATGTCAGGTTTCATGGTTTTTTTGTTTTTTTTTTAATAAAAAATATTTTCCCCAGGTTAGGTTATTGTTTATCTTCACCTCTGCCTTCTGTTTTGTAATCTTTTAATTAAATTAAATTTTATTTATATAGCGCCAAATCACAACAACAATCACCTGAAGGCGCTTTATATTGTACAGTAGATTGCACAATAATAGATACAGAGGAAAAACCCAACAATCATAGGACCACCTATGAGCAAGCGCTTTGGCGACAGTGGGAAGGAAAAACTCCCTTTTAACAGGAAGAAACCTCTGGCAGAACCAGGCTCAGGGAGCGGCGGGCATCTGCTGTGACTAGTTGGGGTGAGAAAAGGAAGACAGGACAAAGACATGCTGTGGATTAATAACAAGTATGATTCAGTGCAGAGAGGTCTATTAACACACAGTGAGTGAGAAAGGTGACTGGAAAGGAAAAAACTCAGTGCTTCATGGGAATCCCCTGGCAGCCTACATCTACTGCAGCACAACTAAGGGAGGATCCAGGGTCATCTGATCCAGCCCTAACTATATGCTTTAGCAAAAAGGAAAGTTTGAAGCCTAATCTTAAAAGTAGAGATTAATAAACGGCTTGCTTTCTGTTAATATTCAAATTTTCTTTCACGTTCCTTTGTGTCTGCATTTTGGTTCCACTCCTCAAATTCATACATATGTCTAACCGTTTTTCCCCACTCGGCGACACACCCGTCGGGGGTCAAACTCTGGTAATTCTGTTCTCAGACATGTGAAGCTAGAGACACCGGCAACCATAGTCAGTTGTCTTCCAGGGGCCAGAGCAGGCGACATTGAAGGAAATTTAAAACTGCTGGCTAAGGGTAAACGTAAATTCAGTAAAATCATAATTCACGTCGGCAGTAATGACACCCGGTTACGCCAATCGGAGGTCACTAAAATCAATATTGAATCGGTGTGTAACTTTGCCAAAACAATGTCGGACTCTGTAGTTTTCTCTGGCCCCCTCCCCAATCAGACCAGGAGTGACATGTTTAGCCGCATGTTCTCCTTAAATTGCTGGCTGTCTGAGTGGTGTCCCAGAAACGATGTGGGCTTCATAGATAATTGGCAAACCTTCTGAAGGAAACCTGGTCTTGTAAGGAGAGACGGCATCCATCCCACTTTGGATGGAGCAGCTCTCATTTCTAGAAATATGGACAAATTAATTAAACCCCCCATAATATGACTATCCAGAGTTGGGACCAGGAAGCAGAGTTGCAGTCTTACACGCCTCTCTGCAGCTTCTCTTCTCCTGTTACACCCCCCCCCCCCCCCCAAAAAAAAAAAACATCTCCTTTGAGACTGTGTCAGCTCCCAAACAGACGAAAAACAAAATAAAAACCAGCAACAAACAACTTAAACATAAACAATTACAAAGAAAGAACAATCGATTTGCCTTACAGAAACCTGGTTGTAGCAGGATGATTATGTTAGTTTAAATGAATCAACACCCCCGAGTCATTCTAACTACCAGAAACCTCGAAGCACAGGCCGAGGGGGCGGTGTGGCAGCAATTTTTCACACCAGCCTATTAATTAATGAAAGACCAAGACAGACTTTTAATTCATTTGAAAGCCTGATGCTTAACATTGTCCACCCCAGCTGAAAAATTTTAGAAACCAGTCTTATTTGTTATCATCTATTGTCCACCTGGGCCTTACACAGAGTTTCTCTCTGATTTCTCAGACTTTTTATCTGATTTAGTGCTCAGCTCAAATAAAATAATTATTGTGGGTGATTTTAACATCCATGTAGATGCTAAGAATGACAGCCTCAACATGGCATTTAATCTGTTATTAGACTCAATTGGCTTCTCTCAAAATGTAAAAGAACCCACCCACCACTTTAATCACACTCTAGATCTTGTTTTTAACATATGGCATAGAAACTGAACATTTAACAGTGTTTCCTGAAAACCCTCTCCTGTCTGATCATTTCCTGATAACATTTACATTTACAATAATTGATTACACAGCAGTGGAGAGTAGACTTTATCACAGATGTCTTTCTGAAAGCGCTGTAACTATGTTTAAGAATGTAATCCACCCACTGTTATCATCTTCAATGACCTGTACCAACACAGAGCAGAGCAGCTATCTGAACGCTACCCCAACAGAGGTCAATTATCTTGTTAATAATAATTTTACCTCCTCACTACATATGACTCTGGATACTGTAGCTCCTGTGAAAACTAAGGTTTCAGATCAGAAGTACCTGACTCTGTGGTATAATTCTCAAACACGTAGCCTAAAGCAGATGACTCGTAAGCTGGAGAGGAAATGGCGTGTCACAAATTTAGAGGATCATCATAATTGGAGAAATATTTTGCTGATTTATAAGAAAGCCCCCCGCAAAGCCAGAACATCTTACTATTCATCACTGATTGAAGAAAATAAGAACAACCCCAGGTTTCTCTTCAGCACTGTAGCCAGGCTGACAAACAATCAGAGCACTTTTGAGCCAACCATCGTTAACTAGTAATGACTTCATGAACTTCTTCACAAATAAAATTCTTATCATTAGAGAAAAAATTACCAATAATCATCCCACAGATGTAATATTATCTACAGCTACTTTTAGTACCGTTGATGTTAAGTTACTCTTTTTCTCCAATTGATCTTTCTGAGTTATCTTCTATAATTATTTCCTCCAAACCTCCGTGTCTTTTAGACCCCATTCCTACAAAACTGCTCAAAGAAGTCCTGCCATTAATTAATGCTTCAATCTTAAATATGATCAACCTATCTCTAATAATCGGCTATGTACCACAGGCCTTCAAGCTGGCTGTAGTTAAACCTTTACTCAAAAAGCCATCTCTAGACCCAGCAGTCTTAGCTAATTATAGGCCAATCTCCAACCTTCCTTTCATATCAAAAATCCTTGAAAGAGTAGTTGTCAAACAGCTAACAGATCATCTGCAGAGGAATGGTTTATTTGAAGAGTTTCAGTCAGGTTTCAGAGCTCATCACAGCACAGAAACAGCTTTAGTGAAGGTTACAAATGATCTTCTTATGGCCTCTGACAGTGGACTCATCTCTGTGCTTGTCCTGCTAGACCTTAGTGCAGCGTTCGATACTGTTGACCATAATATCCTATTAGAGCGATTAGAGCATGCTGTAGGTATTACAGGTACTGCACTCCAGTGGTTTGTATCATATCTATCTAATAGACTACAATTTGTTCATGTAAATGGAGAGTCCTCTTCACCCACTAAGGTCAATTATGGAGTTCCACAGGGTTCAGTGCTAGGACCAATTCTGTTTACATTATACATGCTTCCCCTAGGCAGTATCATTAGAAGACATAGCATACATTTACACTGCTATGCAGAT
Source organism: Diplotaxodon limnothrissa (assembly GCF_057381915.1). Taxonomy (NCBI): domain Eukaryota; kingdom Metazoa; phylum Chordata; class Actinopteri; order Cichliformes; family Cichlidae; genus Diplotaxodon; species Diplotaxodon limnothrissa. Next base: position 43,856,909 of record NC_140610.1, read on the forward strand.
GACACGCAGCTCTGTCCATGAAGCCAGATAACACACACCAATTAGTTAAAGTGCAGGAATGTCTTAAAGACATAAAGACCTGGATGGCCGCTAACTTTCTGCTTCTTAATTCAGATCAAACTGAGGTTATTGTACTCGGCCCTGAAAATCTTAGAAATATGGTATCTAAGCAGATTCTTACCCTGGATGGCATTACCTTGGCCTCCAGTTATACTGTGAGGAACCTTGGAGTCATTTTTGACCAAGACATGTCCTTCAATGCACATATTAAACAAATATGTAAGTCTGCTTTCTTTCATTTGTGCAACATCTCTAAAGTTAGAAATATCCTGTCTCTTAGTGACGCTGAAAAACTAGTTCATGCATTTATTACTTCCAGGCTGGACTACTGTAATTCATTATTATCAGAATGTCCTAAAAACTCCCTGAAAAGCCTTCAGCTAATCCAAAATGCTGCAGCAAGAGTACTGACAGGGACTAGAAAGAGAGAGCAGATTTCTCCTGTTTTGGCTTCCCTTCATTGGCTTCCTGTTAAATCCAGAATTAAATTCAAAATTCTACTCCTCACATACAAGGTCTTAAATAACCAGGCCCCATCTTATCTTAATGACCTTGTAGTACCATATCACCCTATTAGAGCACTTCGCTCTCACTCTGCAGGCCTACTTGTTGTTCCTAGAGTATTTAAAAGTAGAATGGGAGGCAGAGCCTTCAGTTTTCAGGCCCCTTTTCTGTGGAACCAGCTTCCAGTTTGGATTTGGGAGACAGACACTATCTCTACTTTCAAGATTAGGCTTAAAACGTTCCTTTTAGCTGAAGCATATAGTTAGGGCTGGACCAGGTGACCATGAATCCTCCCTTAGTTATGCTGCAATAGACGTAGGCAGCCGGGGATTCCCATGATGCATTGAGTTTTTCCTTTCCAGTCACCTTTATAACTCAGTATGTGTTAATAGACCTCTCTGCATTGAATCATATCTGTTATTAACCTCTGTCTCTCTTCCACAGCATGTCTTTCATCCTGTTTTCCTTCTCTCACCCCAACCAGTCGCAACAGATGGCCGCCCCTCCCTGAGCCTGGTTCTGCCAGAGGTTTCTTCCTGTTAAAAGGGAGTTTTTCCTTTCCACTGTTGCCAAAGCGCTTGCTCATAGGGGGTCATACAGTATGATTGTTGGGTTTTTCTCTGTACCTATGAAGCGCCTTGAGGCGACTTTTTTTGTGATTTGGTGCTATATAAATAAAATTGAATTGAAATTGAATTGTACTTCTGTATACTGTGACATTTACAGTTGCTTAGTTAATTAAGTGACTTAATTACTCACTTTTATTTACTAATTGAATTACTAAATGAAGCTGGAATTGTGCATTCTGCAGTTTTTAATAGTGTGTTATTAGTTTTTAAAGAAACAATATGCATTTTATACCATATTGTAAAAAGTATAAGGTAAGTTGAATTTAAAATATAATTAATAAAGTGTTGACTTTTTTCATCAATTCTTGTAGATACACAGAGTCGAGACTGAGCCTGATGATCATACTGAATCAGATGACAGCGGCAGGAATCTCCAAGTTCAACTGCGGATTGCAGATGCAATTATATTAATTCAGATTAATATAAACTCTTCAAGGGTCAAAATCTGCACACACATCATTCTGCATAGTGAAGGTCAGACAATTTGTGCATTGATCTTGAGAAGTAAGACTCATTAATTAATAGTAATATAATTAGACAAATGTTGAAACTTTATATTTCGATACATTTTGTCAACAACAAAAGAAACCAAGCTGTGCAGGCACTGATAACTGAACCTAAAGACCTTCATTTTTGTCAAGATTTGCCTGATTTAACTGTTGTTACCCTTGTTTAGAGTTCACCTTAATATGTATAAAAATGTGAAAAGATTTTGATGTGTGTTAGAATGATTGTTTAATTGGCAAGGTTTGAACGAACAATTTTCAGAAGCCTCAAAATTCATCTGTTACTATTCCACGAATGTTTCAAATAAATTTCACCTCCATTTCAACATTGAATACGACTGTGGACATAAGAGCTAAAAGGTGCTGTCCACGCATGTGTCCGCTAAGCCCCAGAAGGGTATAACCTGGGTCAAATGTGTTATTGTGTCTGACACACCTACAATATGAGGACTCGCAGAGTGACGTCACTGAAAGTGTGTTTAAAGTGTGTTAAGTTCCAAAACTGGCCAGTAGGCGGTGAAACTGAAAGTGAGCAAAAACGCTAAACACACTTAAACACACTTTTTCATAAAATTGTGATGTTTCAGGACTTCCGAGATTTTTGGTTTGGGAGCATGTTGGGAGCCTCTAGAACACTTTAGAAGGCTCAGAAAAATGAGGACCTCAAAAATGTCCTCATTTTTCTGAGCGTCCTCATTTTGTGAGTGTGTTATCATAAAATTGTCCTAAGATGTCATGAAAACAAGTACACACACACACACACACACACACACACACACACACACACAGTGTCTATCTGGTCAAAGAGCCACTGGATTGTTGAAAAAGTCAGGAGACTTCTCCATCTAGTGGTGACTGTGGGGAATCACATGCTGTCCATTGTAAACTGAAAGCGGTCAGAATTTATGATTACCTTTTAATCAATAAATGTAGAGAGTATAATTAGATGTGGAAGTACAACCATAAATATGTTTTTATTACCAGGTGGCTTCAAGTAAAGTTGGTGGAGTCATGTGAAAAATGTTAGTCACTTTGCATCTGTAGAAAATGATTTTAATGAATATTAAAGGTGAGAATAATTTCGCTCCTGACAAAAACACAGCTTTTAACATTAGTCTGAATGATTCCAATCAAACAATACAAACAATTATTGAAGTATTATTTGAGTAAAAAGGGAACAAATATCATCAGTGAAAGCAGTTGTAAGCTATTGAGCTGGCACATTTAATAACTCCACCAGGGAGCCTGAATCAGTGTTTGATTTGTTTTTATTATTAGGATTACTTAAATTACTTTCTTTTTTCATGAACATTTTAACAGCAGTTGAGCTTGACACAACTTAGAAGTGATTTTTGGAAGAATATTTTACCATTGTAAGATCCTAATCACTTATATGGACATGGGTCATAGACAGGCTGGAGCCCAACTCAGCTATAGGAGTGTGAGAGGCTGAGTACACCCAAGAGCACAGCCATGCACACCTAAGGCCAGTTTAGAATCACCAATTAGCCCGAGTCATGAGTCCCACTAAAACCCACACATCCACAGGGAGAACATGGCCCAGCTGGATGGAGGATATATATAAATCAGTGAAAACTTGCACTTTTCATACTTGTAAAATCTGCATACACATGCACTTCTAAAAGTAAAGATTTGATCACCAATAACAGCGTTCAGGATTCAGTGAAGCGTGCTTCTCCGACGGGTCCTCTGATGAGAATTGTGGTGCTAACCTCTGTTTGGTGGTCATCGTGCGGCGTGCGGTTCCTGGGGATTTCTGCTGAAGCATCCTGTTTTTTTTTCTTAGATGTTATGTTGGTGTATTGTTAGATTCGGTGGCGGCTGTATAGCCTGCATATTCCATGCTTTCTAAATTACTTCAGTGACTTGAGCGAGGCCTGCCATTCAGTGCTGTGTGTGCAGGTGTAACCCCTAAAAAACGTTTTCTTTTCATTTTCTTTTTTATGCGAAAGAGTGTGACATCAGCTCTGTCATTGTCAGATTCGTGTTTCTCAGCATATTTCTCTGCGGTCATACAGTAATACACCTGCTCAGCAGAGCATGACTGAAGACCTTTTCACAGCTGCTGCAGGTTTCTGCATTCATTAGATCCTCCGAGCAGCTCTTGACTGCAGTACAGCAGCTGGATCAATAGTGAGCAAAAAAAAAAATGAAGCACAGCAACAACAACAAAAAATTAATTTTTGGACTCCTTATTTGTGGTATGTTTTCCACACTAACCAGTAAATGTTTTGTTTTCTAATTTACATGAGATGATAAAGTAGTTAAGATTTTAAACGTTTGTTTTTAACTTTTTAAATGTTTTTTTTCTTCATTTTTCCTGCAGCGGTGGCAGAAGTCAGGGACTCACTTGGAGCACCTCGTCTCCCGGTTCTGCCTGGACTCGGAGATGGCTCTGGACGGGATGGACGATTCCCGAATGTTGGTGATCAGCCCCTGTGAACTGAGCGCATACACGCAAAGATGGGAAGTCCCCTTCTCCTGACCCCTGACCATGTGACCTTTACTCCCTCTTAAAAAATGTGCCCTGTCACACTCATCCCTCAACTCAAAGAGAGAATGCTGCTCACACACTGACCATGCATGAGCAATCATGTCACAGTGCTGCATCGAGGATATCTGAATAGAAAGCTGATGAAGACTTTTTTATGGGTCTTTGTAGCATGAAAAGAAATGCAGACCTTTCAGGTATAAAGACCTGATTTATTTATGAGCTGCACTGGTTTGAAATAATGTTGCTCCAAGAGAAGCCGGAAAATTGTGTGGTTTGGAGATTCAAGTGTCTGTATTGGAGAGTGAAAACCAAGTGCACCTTAAAACCCAGAACTTTCAAATAGCTGAGATGGACAAAAAAAACAAACAAAAAATAACAATCATAGAATGTTTCCTGTGTCTTTTGCAATCTGCTTTTAAAGGATGTTTAATAAGCTGGAAATTAAAACCAAGCACAGCTCGAGGTTTTATTTCAGTTGGTCAAATACCTGTCACTGTCTTTACTGCAGCATCCCAGTCGGTTTCTTACTGGGATCTAACCAGAAACTCACCAAAGTAAAGCCCCAGTAAACTGCACAAAATGTGAAATCTTTAGTCTGTCACACCAAGCGGGATGCAATCATCTCCAGTCTGGAATATATCCTAAGGTTTTTGTTTGTTTGTTTGTTTGTTTTGTTGCTTGGCTTAAGCTTTCATTTACTGCTTTGGGAATAGTCTCAGTTATTGAGGTTCTCAATTATGAGAACACTTTATGTACAAGTAACCCCTGTGATCCTAAAGCTCTGGCTCCACCCTGCTCTAAATGCTCCGTTTCATACCATTTTTTTCAACGGTAGGCTCTTTGTGATGTCAGTGAGAGAGGATATTCCTAAAGTGAGCACAAAAGCCCCACCCATCTTCTGTTCAAACCTTCTGTTTGCAAGGGGCAGCCAATCAGAAGAAAGTAAGCTTACAACAGCAGCTCCTAGTTTTTGTGGCATATGCCCCATTTTAGAAGCGCAACACTCTCGAGAGTTTAAAAAAAAACGAGGATGAACGATAACAAAGGATCTTTGTGTGAGGTACAACTCCTCTAATGTTGACCTTTAAAGGTCAGTGCAGCAGCATCAGCTAACTATTTTTGTATACTCTGCCTAGTAAAAGCAAACCCAGTTTCACTTCATATTTTTCACCAGGTTGACAGTGTCCCACCTGCAGTGGCTCTGTGCCCCACCTACAGGACCTGCCCCACACTTTAAGAAACATAGGCTTAAAGGGTGGGTGGCCTTAAAGGAACAGGAACTAAAATGGCCTGTTTCAGAGAGGATGAACTTAGGAGCTGTACCAAGTATGAGATAAAGAAAGATTATTTTGAACTATGAATGATGCAAAGCCACCTTAAATGACTAGAATTGCTCAGTGCTCAGAGTAGAAAAGCGCTATTTAAATATGCCAAAACATTTACCATTTACCAAATAAAAATTAAGAAATGGGAAAAGGAATGCTGACTTTTAGAAAGCTTTGCACCTAAACACAGTCTAGATCTAGAGTAGTTTCTGTACGCCAACCAAGGCTGCCTACTCTGGGACTGCTAGAATTCCCATATTGTTAGTGTTATAGGGTTTGCACAGTGGATGGAGCATTTTAATGGGTTCTTTAAATGACTGTAACTTCCCCATTGAAACTTGGCCTCATGCAGCTCTCTTGGCCATGTGAATAGCTTTGATTGCAGAAATATGAGGAAGAGGATGAAAAGGAAAGAAATAAACAATGAGGGGAGTCACATTAGGTAACACAAAACCTGAAATTTAGAGCACGCCCTGGCTTAACTACAGGATGTAGCATGAAAGCAGACAGGACAGAGCTACAGGTGCAAATATGGACAAACAGTCACAGTGGAAAAAAATATGTAAGAGGAAGAACAGCATGAATGCAGCACATGTCAGAATATCTACATGCTGGTAAATCAAATCAGCAAATTTCTGATTCCTGTTGCCCAAATGAAGCAGCTGCTTCACACAGCTGCTGTGCATGTGAGACTTTTTATACACAAATGAGATTTTTTCACCATAATTACAAAGTATTGATATTTATCAGGCAAGTTTGGTAAATTAATAAAAATGATGCTATTTAGGGTTTATTTTAATAAATGTGTCCACTCTCGAGGTGTGCTATGATGCAACCAAACCTTTTGTTTTTCTCCTACTTGAGATTATTTCTGAGCACTCTGAATGGGCACGAGGTTGGGCTGGTGGAGCTCAAACCTGTGGGAAGAGTCAAAATCCAAACTGATGTTAACTGCAAGTCTTCTCTAAATCGCCTCTCTGTCTGTTCACAATGATTTTTAAAAATTGTAGAACTTCTTTGCGGTTCAGTTACATAATGTGTTTGACATCTTCAGCATCAGTTTGATATCCTGTTTGATTCCTGAATCCTGAATAAAGCTTTTATAATGGCTGTTTCTATTTTATTGACATGCTTATTGTGCAAACTGTGAGCTGCTGTTGGTGCAAACACGGTGCTGCTCAAAATATTTACAAAACTACAACTAATCTTTTCTTATGTTTTACCCTTTACACAGTTAGGTCCATGTTTGGACTATGGCACATTTTCTTGTGATCGTGCATCCTCACAGTAGACTTTATATTAATTCATTAAATTTAAGGGCTTTAAAGTACTGCAGAAACAGGTTAGAATTACACAGCCTCATGTTTGTTTATAATGCAAGTATGGTGTCATATATTAGCTTCAGAAATACAAGGGTATTTCCTTTGAGATCTGCAGCTGTGGTTGTGAAAGCTCTGTGTTTAACTTCAACAGAAATCAGTTTATCTTATGAACCAACTGGTTTTGAAGGTCACACCTTTATAACCAGTTGTACATCCTTTATAACTAAGAGTGTCTTTGACAGTGAGGACCTGACTGTTCACACACTGGCTGTTCTGTCCTACATCAGCGTCACATAAAGCAGAAGCCCTGGATGAACAGTCATGTCAAAACACTCCTCAAACCACGCAAATCTGCTTTTAGGTCCACCATATTACCAAATTCAGGGGGCAGTCCAACACAGTTGTGGACCTGAGCATGCATTAACAAAAGAACTAAACACCTTCTTCTCACACTCAAAGTCCACTTTAATCATTCCTGTACCCAAAAAATAATCTACAAACAGCCTCAACAACTTCCACCCCAATGCACTCATACCTGTGATCACTAAGTCCCTGGAACAGCTGGTCTTAAAGCACATAAAGGCCACCCTTCCTGTCTACACCCCCCACCTCTCTGCTGACCTCTCCTGGGCTGCAAACACCTCCACCTCCTACCTGAGAGTGCTCAAAAGGAACAGCATCTCTGCAAAACTGCTGGTGACCTCCATCACTCAGTCATCCAGAGCATCCTCACATACTGCACCACAGTGTGGTTCACACACTGCTCCCAGGATGAGTGGAAGAGGTCAACACAGTGCAGGAGTTCATCAGCTGCCCCCACCCCTCGGTTGCAGACATCTATACATCCCACTACTGCTGCAGAGCTAATGCAATCACACAAGACTCCACCCATCCTCCATCCCACCTCCACCTGTTTGATCTGCTGCCCTCTGGGAGACTCTACGGGTCCATCCAAACCAAGACTAGCAGACTCACGAACAGTTTCTTTCCATGAACCATCGCTGTATTGAACACACGTGCACCCCAGCCAAACTCACAAACTCACACATCAGTACTGCTCACACTCATACAACACACACGTGCGCCCGCTTTCGGATCTATATAACCCCTGTACATTTGTATAGTTTTATAGTTGGTATTCTTGTTTTTATTGGGTTTTTTTTTTCTAATTTATTCTAAATGCTACTACCATGTAGCTGCTTCTAATTTCATTGAATCTTTGATGTTTAATGACAATTAAACAATTCATGACAAAAGGATTCTGATTCTGTTTGGTTTAAGTTTCTTTGTCTGCTTTAAGAAGTTTCTTGTCATGAACACAGACCATTGTCAACACACAATGGTCCGTACTGCCCAGATTTTCGAGTTTTAAATGCATCATTAGGCTCTCCGTCCGTTTACACGAGCCTTCATGTAACTCAAAAAAATTCTGTGAATATACACATGGGGACGATTTTTGTGCTGACACCATAGTACTCCAAATCTGAAAATTAGCTAGAAAATTCTTCATTTGTGAAAACTGGGGAACAAAACTGGAACGAGGCAGGGTTTGTTTGTCCAAACACACACACACACAGAGAGAGAGATACCGTTCATTGCCTCTGTGCCCACTCCTCAGCTCTAACAAACCACTGCTTCTCTAGCCACACTCAGCAAACTATTACTCCGACACAAGACAGCTCTATTTCAGATTTCAACGACGCATTATAACAGAAAATGACACAGACTGGAAGGTGACATTTTGTGTTTAAAGAGGCTTTAAACGACACCGCTGTCTTCGAGAGGCTCGCTTTTACGTAAGTACAATGACCTTTGTTTTAATTCTTCATTCACGGCGCTTTCAATAAAGAATCCTAGCTGTTGACATAATTCACGGGTTTCTTTAATAATGAGTCGCTATCGCTTTTATAACTGATAACCTCAACGTTTGAAGTGACATTTCATAATGCGCTCGATAAAAATGTATAAGCAATGGTAAGTTACGTTGCACCCGGACCACTTTCCGCACCGTACCCGGTTGTCTGTAGTACCTTCAATAGTTTGAACCATATCACTCACTGTTAACTAACTCAAGTAAAAGACTACAACATCCAGCGCGAGAAAGAGACGCATGCGAGAGTGATGGTGATGCATTTATGTAGCCTTGAAAATGTTGGGAGTTGCGCAACCAGCTTTGGCAAAGAGCAAGATTCCTCTGTAAAAGCGGAGTGTTTGTTTCGTTAGCTGTCATCCCACTCTTTAATATTTGACACACATTTTTTGTAGCTACACTGGTACGTTAGCACACAAAATCTGCGCCGTATGTTGTCCCTGTTGGATTTGACGAAAATACTGACGGTACATGAAGCCAACGCCTCATTCCGCGCTTTGTTTTTACGTTTAGTTACGTAGGATTTCGGGGACTCGACTTGTCTTGATCTGACTGCAGATTCAAACTCAAAGGTCGAAACTTCCATCCTGTTATCTCGTTGTGTCTGAAAATGCACCCAAGCTGAGGCTTAAACAAAGTCGCCGATGACGACACGTAAGTCGACGTGACCTAGCAGCTCCGGGTTAAAAACGAATCACAGTGTTTGAGTTCTGTTAATTTTCAATGCGGTTGAAATCATTTATAACAAACGCAACGTCAACTTCTGATTGGTGATTCGTCCTTTTAGTATTCGCCTACTCGTTTGTTGTGTAATCCACATTTAAACACACATCAGTTTTAACTAGAAGTGCTCCAAAACAACCAGGGAAGCAGCAGCAACTAGCTTAGCCATCGCTGCTTCTGGTAGCTGTCATTTCAACAAAGCAGCTAGAAAGTTGCATGTTTAATGAAGAGTTCATATAACAGTTTTGATAACATGTTCTTGGACACCCCTGGGCTTTTTGCCAGTTATTTTTGCGATTTTAAACTAAATATATGGTTTTGAAAGTAATTTTTGCCTCCACTTAGATCATTCTCTCATCGTGTTATTTCAGACAATAAGTTATCCTTAAATCTAACTGGCAGAAAAATTTTTTTATCATTTAATCTAACCTGCAGTTAGATAAAAGACATATGGATGTAAAAATAGCAAATTCTCACAACTGAGAACCTGCAGACATCGGCTCCGTGTATTGATTCCCCCCCCCCTAATGTCTCCCTCCAGTCATCCCATGTTCCTTCGCCGGCTGAGCTCTTTGAGCTCATCTTTCCCACCCTGCAGTCTTCCTGCTCTTTCCCAGGCCCGCTTCAAGAGCAACACTGATTCCTCTGCGTCCTCCTTCCTTCCCCAATTCATTCCCACCCCTCATCCATGGTGGTCGGTGCCAGGGTTTCCACCCTGGCCTTCTCGACTTCCCCACTCCCACCCGTCTGCCCTTGAATCTTTCACTCACAGGGCATTACACCCCCTGAACATCAACCTTGGTGACTTTGGTGCTTGCCGCTCATTCCACACCTCTGCAGACCACTTGATGGAGTTCCCCGACAGAGACAGAGGGCCGCCCTACAAACGGAGGAAGAGTGGAGAGGAAAGAAAAGAACAAAATAAAGAAAAGGAGGGACCCAGAGGAGGAGCAACAGAGGGTAAGGAGGGAGGGTCCAAGAGGGAGCACCATCACCTAGATTCCAGAAAAGATGGCAGCCTTCGATCTAGTCACCACTTCAACGATGGAACTAAAGACAGAGTGAAGAATAATGTCGGGAAAGATGTCAGAGGGGAAACCAGCAGAGATAAAAATGTGGAAAGGACTAAAAGTGAGACTAAAGACAGACAGCGAAGAGAGAGTGCAGACAGAGATCATCATCATTATCATCGTCATCATCATCAGCAAGAAGGACATAAAGAATCACAGCCAGTGATGCACAAACCCAACCAATGGTTCAAAGGGAGGGGGTCTCAGGAGCTGGATGGGCCTCACAGGGACACAAAAGGGACTTCAGAGCAGCAGAGGGATGGATGTAGTGATGGAGGGCAGCCTCGCAGCACCACTTGCCCCTCAAACCTGGGGCAGGTACCTGGAGGAAACACGCAGCCCTCTCCACCAAGAAGGGCTGTGAAATGTGAGTCCTTTTGTTAAGTATAATTACAGTTTTGATGTGTCTTTTCTGCTGCTTGAAAACATGTTGGAAGCAGAGTCTCCATTAAGAGATCAGCTAGGAAATTTTCCCTCCACAGAGCAATAATCTAAATCTGAAAAAGTCCAAGTAAAAGCAAAGGTGGAGGTCCTGTCTGTCCCACAGTGGGAACCCTTTTTGGGGAAAGCAGCTGAATCATGTCAAAGACCAGAACAGCAATCTGGCCTGTGGTTTGGAAATGGACATTTTGACAGATTCAATCCTACTTTTGTGTTCAAAACAGGCTGTGAACCTGCATGGAGACGGTGCCTGTTTCAGTGTAATTAACTGGTCAATACAATTCAGACTAAAAGCAAATTGCACACAGAAATGGCTAATTCTTGTCTTCTGGCTGCAGATTCTATTTCTTCATATTTAGAGATTATATTTCCAGCTCTCCATTTGTCTCATCTCTCCTCAGCTCTTCAAAGACACTGGGAGTCCTGCAGCACTGACCTCCACCCACCAGGCGACAGTTCAGTCTTTGACTTCTCGGTGATGTCCTACAACATCCTCTCCCAGCAGCTTCTGGAGGACAATGCCTACCTGTACCGACACTGTGACCCGGACGTCCTGCCTTGGGAATACCGACTGCATAACCTACTGGCAGAGATCCAGCACCACAATGCTGATGTGAGGGGATGCAGTGTCATAAAACGTATTAATACGTATAGTTTAATGGTCTCAGGAGGAAGTTTTGCCCTGATGTTCAGTGGTAAACCTGGGCTGGGCCATAAAAGGAACATATTATCTACTGGTTACTGGCAATTAAACTAATCAAGTGTTCATTTTTTGGGGAGAGTTTATTCATTCCACTTGTAATGATGACTCTTCTCTTTTACTTCTGTTGTGCTTAAGTTTAGAGAGTTACATTCAGTAAAACCTGTTAGGAGTTTGGCCATCACAAGTTACAGGCTGTGCATCCTGATCTTTTAAATATCTTGTTACTCATCTTATCAAAACTTATAGGCTGCACTGGATCCTTTATCTGATCCTTTATCCTAGGTTATTTGGAGTTGACATTAACGTATCGATTAAGCCCATTTAAAGCAGAAGTGAAATTGTTGCCACAGAGTTTGTAACACACAGTGGTTCAAAGTCATTGTGCTGCATCATTAATAGGAGTTGCAGACCACCAGAAAACAGCAAAATGCACAGAAGGGTGTTGGTAAACGTGTCCATATACTTTTGGCTCTTCATCATAAATTTATGAGAGGTTTTTTTGTTGTTGTTTTTTTTTTTTAGATCCTGTGTCTTCAGGAAGTGCAGGAGGACCACTATGAAAACCAGATTAAGCCTGCTCTCCAGGCACTAGGTACTGCTGCTCATTTTTGTGTGTACATGTGTGTGCTTGGGAGGGCCGTTAAAAGTGAAAGACAAAAAAAGTGAAGACAGATAAATCTTCCCTAACTAGTGCAAACAGACTGTATATTAAAGATGGGTAAAGCGACGTTATTGCCACTCACTGCTTTTCGGAGTCGAGACTCGAGCATTTTGCTCCTTTCATTTCATTTCTCTTTTTTTTTAATCGATCTTCTGAGTTGTGAGTCTGATCACAAACTCAGTTTCACTGTCACACCCTAATTCACAACCTGCTTTATTGGTTATTTTACTTCAGATGGATCTGAAAACTCATCATTAAAGTGTTTTCTGAGGTTGAAATGTTATATAAAGCATGCTGAGCTGGTGGGAAAAGCAATATATAAGAGCCAGCCCAGGTTTAAGGCCTTTTTGCTGTGGTAAAATTTGATATAATTTGATTGTTTCTGTCTGTGATATTTCTTTGTCATTTATTCATGATATTTTTAATATAATAACCCATCTTTGTGTGTGTTTGTCAGGTTATCACTGTGAGTATAAAAAGCGGACAGGAAAGAAACCAGACGGTTGTGCCGTTGTCTTCAAAACCTCCCGCTTCTCCCTCCTCTCCTCCAATCCCGTCGAGTTTTTCCGGCCCGGCGACACCCTCCTCGACCGAGACAACGTGGGATTGGTTGTGCTGTTGCAACCTAACAAGAGCTTCAGTCATTTAAATCCCTCCTCATTCATCTGTGTCGCCAACACCCACCTTCTCTACAACCCCCGGCGAGGTGACATCAAACTGGCCCAGCTGGCAATCTTATTGGCTGAGATCAACCGACTGTCCCGCCTCCCAAACGGGCAGGTTAACCCAGTGGTTTTATGTGGGGATTTTAACTCTGCTCCCTGGAGTCCACTGTACAGTTTCCTGACCACAGGCTGCCTGCAGTATAGTGGAATGCAGATTGGCATGGTGAGAATATTGTGCCACTCACAAACTGATCAATTAACTTATAGTTAGTAGACATTCTGGTCGTTGATGGTCATTCATGCAAAACTGTCATCTGTGGTTTTCAGTTCAGTAAATCCAATTTGTTTTTGCCTGGTTTCTGTCGCCTCACAGTGTCCATTTCCCACTCATCAAAAAAAGAAATACTCGATGCTTCAATCCCCAACACTCACTTCTCCGTTTTGTTTTTCTTTCCCCCTTTTCTTTTCTGGGTGTTTGTGTAGGTGTCAGGTCAGGAAAACAGTCCCAGAGGTCAGCGTCTCCTCATGTCTCCAATCTGGTCTCCCAGCCTGGGAATAACCCATCAGTGCCAGTATGAAAACAAAGCTAGTGCTGAGACCTCGCCCACCAGCCCTACAGGTAAACTTTGGAAAAGCTGTTTTCTCAAATGAATTCTGGAAAAAGTCAAAAGATTCCAGCCGGCTCGTTGTTCAGAGAGGTGGTTTCTCACACTTAGAGCACAGTGGGAGTCGGTTTGCGTCAGCTGCACTTCAGGGCATATCGTGCCTGGTTTACGTGAGAGAGATGCCTGAGTGGAACATGCAGCCGGCAGGATAGTTGACGACCACTTGCAGTTTCTGCTCTTTTCTCATACGGTGCTGTCAGAAATCCCACATCACTGTGTGCTCGTGAGCTGGCAGGTTAAAGACGCAAGGTGTCTGAAAGCACTTCCAGTAGTACACTGTGCACGCTACATAATCAGCTGCTTAGTGTGCAAAAAGTGTGAGAAATGGTTCAAGTCGAAGAGCTACTTCTCGATGATTTTACACTGAATGATCTTCCTGACTCGACCCTGCCTGTTTATCCAGGCCTCAGACTGGTGCTAGTAGTGCACTGGCTCGTGGACTCCCTGTGGCTGCGTTTAGCTCTGTCTCAAAGGACTTATTAGAAATCAAAATATAGCGAATCCTCTAATAATATAGAACTGTATCAATGGTTTGCTTTTTTTTCTCCTCTCCTTCAGCTATTGAGGGCACAAAGTGTCCAACCATCCACTTCCAATTTTCTGACCATTATGAGTACATCATGCCTGTACTGGTATACTCCAGATAGCCATTTTTGTCGGTATGAACATATGTATGTACTTAAAATAATAAGTGTAATTATGTGTGCTTCTCTATCGGATGATGTCTAGAAAAATTCAGGCCTCCAAAGCTTAACCTGCATTTAATTTAACATCCACTTCGCAGTGCAGCACGTGATTAGGCAGGTTTGTCTTTGATCTCCATTTGTTTAATCTTTTATTCAGACTTTGCTTAGAAAGTTACTCATGTTGTCCTGGATTGTCGCCAGTTTGCCTGAGAGATGTTAATAGAGTTTAGTGATTAGTGTGTTGAACCTCGTCACTAACAACCGCCTGTCCTTTTCTCTCCGTCAGCTGTAGAGGGAGCGATCTCTAATCTCAGTGTGGAGGATCTCGCTGCCAAAGCTGCTTATGAATTCAGCAGGTAAAGTCTCGCCGTCCTTCTCTCATCACTCCCTCCTCCTTTCATTTCTGCCTTTTTAGTTCTCAGTAATTGAAAAGCTGGTTGTCGCCATAATAAAAATGGACAAACTCTCTCTAACCACGCGTATGCAGAGCGTGGAGGATCGAGCACAGCCTGAAGCTGCAGTCGTCTTATCAACATCACCTGATGCCTGACAGGAGACCTGAGATCACCACCTGTCACTCCCGCACGGCCCTGACAGTGGATTACATCCTGTATAGTCCCGGTACGCTCTCTCACAAACACACAAACACACAAAGGTCAGATTTTCTTTAGTATTTCTATTAGTATTTAAGTCTTTTAAAATCTCAGACTTTAAAGATAGGTACATTTCCTTTAATTGCTGTAAGCGTCTATATTGGCAATAATATGCTTTCTGTAGATGATCATGGGTCCGTCTGGGAACAAATGTCTCTAAAAGGCTGTTAATAGATTGAGCAGGCTGTTAAATCCTTTACATGTACAAACCCTTTCACTACTGCTGCTGAATGTGCCTTTATGGCTGTTTTTAGCTTCCATATCCAAATGTCCTTTGTTGACACTGAACCCTCAAAACTGTGACAGAGGCGTGAGAAATAAAAAACTTCTGTATGAGTTAATGTGAAAGGGTGACTGTTGTTTCTCTGCTTGGAGTGGCTTAAAAATGAGATGTGCTGTTTAAATGGAGTCGATTTCCTACTTTTTTATGGGTTAATTCATTTATTTGTCTTTATGTTACCATACCGTCACTGGTGACTTTTCAAACAGTAAGATCTTAAAGCTGTATTAAGTAATACCTGCTGGAAGCCACTATCTCTGAATTCCTTCTGCTTCTTCTTTAATCTTTAATCTCTTTAATTCAGTTTCTCTCTTTTCCCTCTGTCCTTTTTCTCTGAAAGATTTCGTTCCACCTCCCTCACTTCCAGGTGGGCGGGGCCTCCAGCTGCTGGGCAGGCTGTCATTGGTCGGCCAGGCGGAGCTCGAGGAAGTCAACGGCCTGCCTAACCATCGGCACTCATCGGACCATCTCCCTCTCCTCGCTCGTTTCCGCATTTGGTGCTGAAGCGCTGCAGGTCCACTGAGGAAAGTAGGAATGTTCAAGGAATCTGCAGTTTCTTCCCCACATAAACAACAAAAACAGGATGAACATTAAATGCTGGGGTGTTTAATTCAGTATGTGATTTTATTATTAAAAGGGAAAACCCTTTTCAAGTCCTCTCCAAGAGTGGCTGCAAGTTAAATTAATGATTTCATACAGATTGCTTCACGGAGTTACAACAATATTTATTTTTCTCTATTTTTTGTGATTAAACTATTGATACTATTTCTACCCATCTATACTATTATTACTTTTCATGTCTTGTTATGGGATGAAAAACAAACAGAAGGTAGAGGAGGAGCCTAAATCCCCGTTGAACCACTTAAATTATAATTTGTGATGTTTTCTCCAAAAATGCCCCATCTTTAAGTGGCAAAATGTTTAAGTCTGCTTATGAAATGAGACCCACTTGCTAAATGGCTTTGTGCAGAGGACTTTCACCTGAGAGAGTGGGGATGCTTATGTGGTGGGAGGAGCTTGAAGCGTAAGGAGAGGTATCTTTCTAAAATAACATTTTTTTTTTCTTAGTTTAATTTATTTTTTTTGTTCAGGCAGGAAAAAGTAATTATGTTAAAGCTTTTCTTGTTTTTCCTGCTGCATGGTGGCGCGTCCCATTTCTTAACCCCAGCAGGCGGTTGTTTTCCTGCACATTATGTTCAGGGGTTTTAACTAAAAGTTTAGGTCTTGTTCTTTAAATGATGAGTAAAAAATGAATTCTGGCAGTCTGGATTTCCCCTGAAATGATTAACGTGTTCATATCTCTAAACATCCAAATGATCATCATTTTAAAGCAGTAGTAACATATTTAATTTGACATTTTTCCCACCATGTAGAGATGTTTACCATATTTTCTTTCTTTTGTTTTTTAATAAATAGAAAGTTTTCTTTCTTACTAATGTTTCCTTTCGAGCTGTATCGATGAAGGGATGGATTTTAAGTCACTTTTTAAAGCTGAACGTTTACTGTAGTGCTGCTAATTTAGAAAACTTGATCATTTTCTTTTGATAACAAGACGGTGCTCATTCTCCTTTAAAAACTAACAAAATATAAATAAAAGTTTAGCTTGTATTTCTAAAGATCTTCAGAAATATCTCCTGTGTCGGTTGCATCACAGCCATGTAATGATTTTCTCTTATATTTCACAATGTGCCAAAAATTAAACTAAGCACTATACAGCACTCAACTAGTTCTCATATATTTCAATTATTTATAGTTAAATTAAGATGTTATATGGAAAACATGGATGTATATGTCCGCTGAGGACTCTAAATTTTAATTCTGCATAAATATCAGTATGGTCGGTTGTTACTGGAGCGGTCTTGTGTCATATTTTCACACATGTAAATACTGAAAATAAAGACTGGATGTATTTTTGTATCATTTTAAGGAGTTGATTTTTGCTGGAAGTTTACACTTTGTAAATAAAAGTTCTTTTTCTATTACATTTACCTTTGGTTTCAATCATTTTTGCATTTTATACACTGACTTCTAATAAAGCTTTAGCACTTTTTGTTTTGTTTTTTTACAGTAGTTTTTCTCGGGCTAGCTTAACAGACTCATTGGACTGTAACTGCTCATATTCAAACCATTAATTTGAAAATGATGTGGTAGTTGTTATTTTGTGTCACACACTTTAGTTGTTGTGGTTGTTATGTGTTGATATACATTTGGTGTATTAAGTTAGCTCATGTATCTTGTCAACCTACCATCGGCTTTTTTGCCCTAATAAGAAAAAACGAAATAAGTGAACATGTGGTGCCACTCATTGGTTACTAAAGTCCTGTTTGAAGCCTCGCGTTCAACGTTTTCGTTGTCACCATTTTGGTGTTTTGAAACTAGATGTGAAAAGTGAGGCTTTGATGTCACTGAAGCCAACTCGTGGCTCAAGAGTTGGGAGTTTTCCTTGTAATCGGAAGGTTGCCGGTTCGAGCCCCGGCTTGGACAGTCTCGGTCGTTGTGTCCTTCACCAAGACACTTCACCCGTTGCCTACTGGTGGTGGTCAGAGGGCCCGGTGGCGCCAGTGTCCGGCAGCCTCGCCTCTGTCAGTGCGCCCCAGGGTGGCTGTGGCTACAATGTAGCTTGCCATCACCAATGTGTGGATGACTGGATATGTAAAGCGCCTTGGGGTCCTTAGGGACTAGTAAAGCGCTATATAAATACGGGCCATTTACATCAGTTTACAGCTTCATCATTTTGCCTCCCAGCCCCCCCCCTTGGAGGAAACTTACAGCCTGCATTCAGAGTAGCTGTTAAAATGTTGCATACAGCAAGATTGCATAACTGTGTGCTGCAAAAGGAAAAACACTGATATATGGTCATAAACAAGACAGACAAGTGGCCGAATTCATGCTATATTCTAGTTGTTCTCAAGTTTATTTGAGGTGTTCTTATTAGACTTGTAGGCAATTTTTAAAAATTATTGTATTCTTTAATTTTTCTTCGTGTTCATTGATACTGAGTTGCTTTTTACTGCATATTTTCATGTTGTGCTGTTTGTTCTGCACTAATCTGCATGAAAAGTGTTATACAACATTTGGTTGACAGTAATTTATTGCCCTTCCTACTGTTCATCTTCTACAGTAACAGACTGTTTTTTGCAGATAACAGGTCCACAGTAAAATAACTTTACTGCTCTTTAATCTGACTGCCAGTACTTTACTGTCCAGGATGTTCACTAAGTAGTACACACAGTGTATACTGATTACTGCATCTTGGAATATGTTCTCAGACTATTTTAATGTTTCT
Source organism: Diplotaxodon limnothrissa (assembly GCF_057381915.1). Classification (NCBI taxonomy): domain Eukaryota; kingdom Metazoa; phylum Chordata; class Actinopteri; order Cichliformes; family Cichlidae; genus Diplotaxodon; species Diplotaxodon limnothrissa. The sequence continues at coordinate 43,875,473 of NC_140610.1, forward strand.
TTTTGCCCATATATAATAGAAGATGTCATTGTTGCCCTGTTATTTGGTTCTTGGAGAAATAATCATATAAATTAGGATCCTGCTGTTTGTCCTCCTGGTGGGAAACAGTTGTTTTTTTCTCTACAGTCTTGCCTCTTTGGCTGTTAATGGAAGTGCTGGTGTAATTGTTTTTGACGCAGAGTGTGCCTCTGCATAACAGGCCCCACATCTTTCCACATTAGCGTGAGTGCGATGGTGACAAATGGCTGCATCGTTTACCTCAGTTCACTGTGTGCTCAGGATGCAGAGCTTTTGATATTCTGAGCGTCACTCCGCACTGCAGCAAGACACTCGGCTGGATCTCAGCAGGCTTCAAGGGCTCCTCTCTGCATCCTATTGCAGAGTCGACGGGGGTCGGGTTTCAAAACTTGCCCGTTTACAGAGAGTAACATTATAATCAGGAAAATTATACAAAGTGGAGTTGGTATTGGTGATTTCTGCAGCATTTATGAGCAAGCTTCTGTCAACAGCTGACCTCTGTGAGTCTTCTCCGATGCTGCTGATGCACAAAAGTTTGTGCCCATCAGATTTCTTAGCAGCATACCAACAAGCTTGTGGCAGGTGTCTTTGGAGTTGTTTGAGTTTTGGCCACTAGATGTCAGCAGCAGAGTGCTTGTAAACAAATGAGGTGGATGGCAGGTGAATAAACACAGTTTTGGTTGGTTGAGAGGTGCAAGATGATGACGATGATGGATTCAGAGGTTTATGTGGATTTTTGCTTGAAAATCATCTTGAATTCATTACTAAAAACTGACTTAGAGCTGAGGTATGTGTGATATATGAGATATGAGATGTTGCACTCACAAGTCTGTGAGAGAGCTGCAGCACTGCTGGTACAACCAAAGTCTTTCAAGAAGCAAAAGTCACCATCTTAAAATGCTGTATTTTGAGCACTACCAAAATGATTTAATATCCTTAATATAATATCATAAAACTGCATGTATAGAATAGTTAACACTGATTTAAAAGCAGCTTAAAATGCTTGTTAACTTTGTGCCAAAGTAAGGTTTTATAAAATGTTTTCTGTATCTTTTTTTTTCTGTTCAGGATTCTTTGAGTCTCTGGTTCAACTTTGACTGGAAAAGGTGTTTAAAACCAAATTTTAGGGGAAGTCAGCTAAATCTGAGCCTTTTTTTTAGGACAGATTTGTTTGTGTTTGTTCAGTGATTAAAGTTAATACAGACAAAGTTTCAAAATAACTGCCCGGAATTTCAAGATTGTTGCACAGTTGAGGTTCTGAATGTCCCTCAGTGGAACAGATGCTCACAGACCAACAGCATGTAGCATGATGGAGAGGACTGGAACTGGCAGGTCTGCTACTGGCGCACCCGTCTCCTCTCTAAATGATGCTGGGACCTCATTCTCACAGATGATCGAGTCTTCTCTTATTTATTCATTTATTTTTAAACAGTACATAACCTGATAATTACTGCCTTAAACAACTATTCTATTTACCAAAGTGGTTTGATTCGCTGAGTGTTAACATGGATGTGAAGTTCAAGAAGTGTGAATGCTTTGACTGTGTGTGGCATTCATGAGGGTAGCTCCCTTGCATGCCTCCTGTCTCCTCAGCTCACCTGAACAATACGGCAGATTTCTGGAATCTTCAAGGAAATGTACCTGTAGCCAAAAGGCTTTGAAACGTGTGTGGGTTGCAGCAGTCCTAAAATCAAATCTGTAATCTGAGGAGGTGCTGCAGATGAAAGGTTTAAGTCAGTTTAACACAGTTTCAACAGGGAGCTTTTGCTCTGAAAAGACCGCACAGGTTGCAAAGGGACTTTTTGGGTTGATGTGATTTGTGGTCCTGGACAGTAAAAGGTTTCACACATGACCCCCAGGAAGGACAAATCAAAAACCCAGGGCCAACCAGAGACCCAATCTGACCTCTCTTTTTCATAACATTGAGAAAAGCTCTGCTGGCTTCTCATCTCTACAGTTTGATCCCTGTGACAGTGTTTTTGTGCTCACACACAAACATTACATCACATTAAGCTGAGTGAGGTGAACCTCCCCTGCCTTCCAATCCCTGAGCTGCTGCTGAAAAATGAAGGATTATTTCTCTAAATCTGCTGCCTCCATGTGCTTGTCTGAAACACACACACATCTGCAGTGGAACATAAGCAGATTATTTTATCAAAAGGCTGTGTAGCACAGAGGTGTACGACGGTGTGCACAGGAGCGTCACTTAAAGAGGAAGAACACACTGTAGTTTCCCTCTGTTTGTCTTCTTTCTGTTGTTCTCCCTGAAAGTTTAAGGAGAGTTTGCTGCGAGTGCGTTTAGCTTTGAACTTCACACCAGAGATCAGATTTGTAGGGCTGAGCTGCTGAACAGTGCTTCAACAGGAGAGGAGAAAGTGCCGATTTTGTTGTTTTCTTGCCTTACCCGCACTTTCCTCATGAACGCTGCATCACGTTGGTCCCGTGCTGTTTGCTTTTCAAGATTGCTGGAGGGCTTTGTGCTTTGCTGGATTTTGTGAAACATGTTCTCTGAGATAATTATGAATCATAATTGTTCCATACATTTAGCACTGAGTCAGCCAATGAACCAGTCTACCGTTCAGTCAGATAGACATGCTTGTGTAATTGAGCATGCTTACTTTTAAGATTAACCCTGTTCATTCACCAGGAAGTCCAACAATCACTCATCACAACCAAGGTATACAGAGAAGCAACTCTGAACACACAGCACGTCAAACCAGAACAGAAAACCAGGACAGGTGCCACTCCTGTTAGCTAACAGGAAACTCAGACTAAAAGTCACGTGGGTGCACCAAAACTGTACAGTAGAAGACTGGAAAAACATCTGGTGAGTCCTGATTTCTGCTGCAACTTTTAAATGGCAGGATATTCTGATATGGTGTAAACATTATAAAAGCATGGAACCATCCTGCCTTCTGTTAGCTGCTGGGCTGGTTTGTAGACATATTCTTGGTACACTTTGGCTCCCTTTGTACAAACACCACAGCCTACCTGATTATTGTTGCTGACCATGTTCATCTCTTTATTACCACAGTTTACACAGATTCTCATCATGGATGTGCAGCCAGCAAATCTGCAGCAACAGTGTGACGCTATCACATCAATATGGACCAAATTCTCTGAGGAATATTTCCAGAAACTTGTTGGATCTGTGCCATGAAGAATTTAGGAACCACAAAGAAGCTATACCTCATGAAGTGGATGATGAGCGTATGAAGCCAAAAATGCTTGTACTAAACTCATTTGACAAGTATGCTCCATGTTTGTGCTTCTTCAACATGTGGATAAAACCAGCTTAAACAGGTGGTTGTCCAACACAGTCTTTAGTAAAGTCTAAATGAGCATAACAGTTCCCCTTATAAAGAGATCAAGTTACATCAAGTTGTATTTGGCTGCCAAGACATGCCAGACAAGTCTAAAAAACGTTAGCTAGTTTTCTGGTTTAAGGATCTATTAATCAATCCGTCACTAATTTGTTATTAATCAGTTTGACCACAAGGTTAAAAACATAGAATATTTATTAAAAGAACACATGCTGCTACAGTTGTTGATAAAAACAGCTGCTATCAAGACCAATCACACTGTAACAGTAGGAGATTTACAATAATAATGATCACTGGGCTCACAGTTTCTCCCACTATTGATTGCCATAAAACAAAAACAAAAAAAACCTCACACTGTGTTTTTACACAGGAAATCTGGATGAAGTGTGCATGTGTGTGTTCTTTAGAGCACTTTCCTCAAACTCAGTGTTCATCAATCCGATCCATTGGCTCCAGTCGGTCCACTGAGCTGTTAAATCAAATTCATCACTGGATAAATATGCAGCTGGAGTTTCATTTCACACACAGACACACTTATTTTTGCTTTTCATGGGCCACAAACTAGGCTGCCTGTCCCTTTGTTCTTTGCAGCACGAAGTAAACGTGTCCGCTTTACAGGCTCACAAAAAAAAAAGAGGAAAAAAAAGAAAATCAGGCAAGAAAACAGGAAACAAAACAGCTTTTTTTGCTTTCTTATTTTCACAGAACATCTGAATAAAACCGGTGAGCCAAACACGAAAGGAAAACGTGCGGTCAGCGTGAATGACACGTTATTCGTGGAACACACGAGGGCAACTCCCCCGAACACAAAGCAGAGATACAAGGTTGTAATTAAAGTAAAAACATTTCTATCTGACACGGCTGAGGCACTGGAAGCTTGGCGTGGATACGCGTCACAGTCCACCAGACTGTTTGTATTTATATGTGTTTAAGTGTGTCAGCAGCTGTGGCACAAACAGATTTCTATTTTTTTTTTTTTAATTACTGGATGCAACAGCAGGCTACGTCTGTGATCGGCGTCCTTGTTCTAGGCCATCAAGATGGCTATGATGGCTGTGACATCTGTTGCAATAATGTGGCTGCAGGAGGATTTGGGTTTTTTTGTAATGTGACAGTACTTTTAATGTAAAGCTGATTTATGAAAAGCTGAACTTAAGAACAGGATATAGTACATTTTACAGTATAGCAGTGCCTCTCAGAGGGACTGGTGGATCTGTGTAAAGCTGCTGCAGGGGGGAAAAAGTGGTAGTTTTACTGAACAGTTTAATACTGTTAGCCGCCCCATCACACAGGCCTAGAGTCAGTGACCCTCAGCAACCGCTTCTTTGGAAAAAAGCCCTCGACCAGTTTGCAGTTGTTAGGTGATACTGATTGCAAAGAGGTAGATGGTGGTGCGCTGAAAACCTCCTCGTCATTAATTAGGTCCACTATTGTTTGGTGAGTAATTGCAAGTTTGTGTCCTCAATGCAAACTATGGGCAACCGTGGGAATCTGCTAGCAACCAAAGCAACTTTGTGACCAATTTCACCTGGCAACCACCAGCAACCACTCGTCAGCTGGTCAGTGAAGGCGCATTTTTCCCTAGCGACAGGAAGTTGCCAGAGAGTTACCAATCAGTCTTTAAGCATGCACGAATTAGGTGATTGGCTGAATATTTGATAGAAATTAAACCAACTTTTTTTTTTGTTTTCCAATCTTCTGAAGTCGAGCATGACGGAAGAGGTTTGGGAACAAGACCAGAACAGTTAGCGTCAGAGTGGAGAAACATGGTATGAGCACTTGAAAACAACTCAAAGGCCTTCAAAAACAGCACCTGCTACAAGTACAGGCTGTTTTTTTTTTTTTTTAAAGAAACACTTGTCATTCAAAATGATAGATTACAATCGATTATTAAACTCCAAATAAAACTGATTCAGTCAGATAAATTGTCAAGCACAGAAGTTGCAATTGCAAACGGACACAGAAACAAATGTAAGTTGCTACATGGAGTTTAACTGTTTCAGGTTGCTTTGCTGCCATTTGTGACCTCAGTGAAACGTAACATGATGCAGTTTGTGTGTCCCTGCTCAGCAGTCTGGTTGTTTATCACTGTCTTTGGGTAAAGTTTTGATCTTTCTCTTTGAACAAAGTCATCATAGTCATAGAGAGCAGTCTGAAGTTGGGCCCTTCGAAACTTGTTGATCATCAGTTTGTAGTTCCAAAAATACAAAGGCATCAGTGCCTGTCATTCCTAAAAATCTTCTGAGATATGTTGCTTCTTCAGTAAGAAAATGCATCATTTCATTGCAGTGAAACAGCCTCAAAAAGCAGAATAACTTTGTGCTTCTCCTATATGCTAACAAACATCAAGCCTTTAGAAAGTATCAACACGCAACCATCAGCACAAATATGAACGCGCTCGGCTGGTTAGTTTGCTCCAGAGTTTCACATGTAACAGTCTCCGTGCTGTGCTGGTCCAAACATCAGGAATATCTAAAAAATATTCTGCTTTGCTCACAGCACCTTGAATCAGCCTGGATATACAGAAGAAAAAAGCTAAGTAGAATCATTCTGAAAGATTTTTTTCTGTGCGGATGGTTGAAAACACGACTTGCCTTGTGTACATTGAGCAACAAACACTTTCCCCCTCCAGCATTTCAACTTTGGAAGACAAGGATTCATATGTTTCGGTTAACACAGTGCGTGCATAGCTCACTGTTGAAGCAAAAAGCTAGCATAAAATGTTCGCAGTGGCAAGTGGCAACAAAACACACGTTCTGTGATTAAGAGGGTGTAGTGAAACAGTCAAAGAAAATCGATAAAACAATCAAATGATCACATTTACACATAGATTTCCGAAATCCTTCTGAATAACCAAAGAAAAAATAAAGTTTTCCCAAAACGTTCCAGCCATTAAAGATCACCTTTGCTCTGTTAGACACACAGTTCAACTAAGACCAGGTTCACACGCTGTTAAAGGCACCCAGTGAATAATGCCAAATTAAGGGTTCCTCACCACAGTCTTTCCTTAAGGGACAACAAATGTGTTTGATTCCTTCATATGCATATCACGTTCTACAACTCTGCTAATAGTAGTAAAACATTGCATGATCAAAGTCTGGACAATCTTCCTTGTTGGGTCATCTCCTTCTTCCCATCTGAACCTCTTCCAGGGCAGCTGGTGTGACCTATTGCACTGTAAATTCTCCCTACCAAATCAGCTTTAATTCGTGTGTGGCACTATATGGATAGACACTGTGCTGAAAAAGCAGATTTAGCTACCTCTGATTTTTCTAGACTTTCTGGACTTTCCTTAATTATGTTAAATTCATCAGCAACCTACTGCCACTAACTGTCAAACAAAACAGGAACCACTCCTCGCCTCTTTAACAATGTCTAACTTTCCTTTTTTAAAACCGAAGCACAAGGTTTAAAAACAGCGTTCCACAGGGATCTTTACTCAGCGCCCTGGTGTAAGTGAACAAAGATGAGCTTTAAACTTTGGGTGTTTTGGGAAACACAAATCTGAGTTAAAGGTTCAGGTGAAAACTATAGAAGTCAAATGTTGAATCATCAAATTATTCCACCATACAATTCTGAATATTTATCCTAAGCCACCAAATTCATGTAAATTTCTCTGAATGAGCTGGTCTGTGGGCAGTGATGGAGGACTGTGGATGTACTTAGAAATATCTTGTTTTGAATTAAAACTGACTTCTGCAGTTGTCACCCAAAAGACTTAAAACCATGCGGTACATTCTGCGGATGTAACAGACACGATGTAGATCACAGATCACATAAAGGCATGTATGCTTAAAATCTGCTTTGATTAAACGTTTGCGTACAGTTTGAAAGAAAATCCGGATATGCAGATATGAGATATTCAGCCATCATTTCAAGCATTTGTATTCAGATGGATAAATGCTGAACGCATGTAATGTGTGATTTCAAGCTTCATTAATTTCAAGCTTTTGAGCTTAGCTTAGCTATTCACTGAAGGCCTCAACAGGAGAATCCAAAAAAACATCGGATTTAAGCTTGACTGGAATTTTTGGACCACCTTTACAATAGATCAAGCATGAAACTGCATACAGTACTGAATGGACTCTTATAGGTCACTTGGCTTCAGGGGGCAAAAACAAACTTCTTCGGGCTGCTCTGAGAACTTGCGTGTTTTGCCCTTATTGTCTCCTGTACTTAGACAAAAAAAACAAAAACAAAAAGATTTGCACTCATTTTGCAGACGTTGCACGGTTCTCACAAATAAATGATTTGGTTAGAGTGTGTGTCACACTGGACGGCACACAAGTGGGAAGCTAAAGAACATCGAATATCGTCCTTTAGGTAATATCTGATCATTTTTTTTAAAACAGCTTTATATTGGCTGTAAAATATATATTTTTTCATGCTATTAAGAAAAAAAAGCCAATCTAATTTAGATTAAAACCTGGAGATTTCAGAACTATTTTTCTCATTTTGTACCAAAACACCTTGAAGGGCTCTCTGGCCCCGTCTCTGATATCTGCCGACAGCTTGCACAGACTGTTACATCCTCTCTGGCCGTCTTGAATGAGGCTTTTGTTGCTGAGATTCATTCAGTCAGCAACATCGCTCCTTGTTTGCCTTAGTAGAGAAACTGGCTACAGCTGATCTTGGACCAGCTGAATCATTTTATGTCCCAGCTGTTGGTGGAACAGCAGTCAACTGGCCAGCACTATGTTGGTTTACTGTGTGAACATGCAGAGTGGCCACAGCTGAACTCTACAGGTTTTCTCCAAGCCAGATTTAGAAATAATGATTCCTGACTTTTGGATCAAGATTTTTCTTCTTTTTGGTGCATTGTGTGAGAACAGAACACCGTGTATTTAACGTTTGGCTTGCAGGTTCTTGTTTGTATGTCAAAGCTTACCATTTTCATTTGAGCTCTGCTTTTTTCAGTGTAGATTTTTCCTATTTTACCAGGAAACGGGAAATCCAGTCGGTCACTGGTAAATGAAAGGATGAGAAAAACAAAATTTACATATTGATTTTCTCCCCCACACTACAAACCAAAGATTATGATCAATGTTTCCCAAGATCTTGGCCAGCTTTTGCCGTCCCCCCCCGCCCGCCTGCCTGCCTTTATGGCTCAGACATGAGCTGTGTGAGAAATTATACCCACAACTGTTTTATTTATTTATTTTTTTAAATTTGTCTGATTTCCATCCAACAGCAGAGCTTTTGTTTGCTCTTTGCTGCAAAGTGAATATGATGGAAAATGAGTCTCTTTAATAAATATAGATGTGGACGTAAATGCTAAGTCTGCCTATTTATCTTGACAGAAAATGTGTCCTTCTGTCTTCATATTAAAAAAAAGTGACTATTAACTGGGTCTAGCCTGTTCCTGGAGTCTTTCGATCTTCTTCCATGAAGTTTTGCCATGAGTTATGGTTACGTTTCAACAGACGCCTGAGGAAGAGGAGCAGATGAAACATGAACATTGCCGCAGTGCTCTAATGATCACTCCGTCTACTGCAGTGAATCGTCTCTCTGAATCACTCCCTCGTTTCTCACACTGCTTTACCTCATCCTCTTCTTCTTTTATCCTCTCTATTGATTCTGCATCTTTGATTTCCCCGCATACTTTATCGCACTTCCACTGTAATCAATACAGCTGGCACACAGGAGTTTACGTAATCATCTTCCTAAAACTGCTGCTGGTTGAGGAGTAAGTTATGACTTGGATCATTTACAGCGAACCACAATATAAAAGTCGAGTGGCAGACCAGAGCTTCCCACCAGATTTGTTTTGTCATTCTTAAAAAAATGTAAAAATGAAGCTTTAATCTCTTGTGCTTGTTAACACAGGTGGTAATTTCAGTCGTCTTCATGGTGGCTTTGCCCAAACAAACAAACAAAACAGTCATCATTACTTCCACCTGTGATAAAACATAATTCCCCTGGTGTTCTGAGAACTGCTGAGACACCAAAACAACCCACAAGTGAATATTTCACCAGTTGTGTTTGATGCAACGACACCCGAACATCTCTTTGTTCCAGCACGACGATGTCATTTTAACCACTGACGAATACTTTCAGTTATTTATATTGACAACTTCCCATTCCACCTCCTGGTGAATACATATGATAACCTAACAATAAATTTGAGCTGATTTTGCTCGAGTGCTTGTCTCTAAGAGAGGGTGACTATTTCAACCAAAAAAAGAATACTGGTTTAAAATACCAACAGAATGATAAAAGCCACCCTCTTGGCCTGTGAATGATGATGATGAGACTATTTTAAGGGATTTATTGCTACAGAAATGAGCAAACACTGTATGAAATATCAGGACCAGGCCAACCATTATCACGGTCTTCCATTTAAGCCATTCTCTTGTTTTAAATAACACCATCCACCTCGTCTGTGTAAAAAATGTGGCTCGGGTTTTGGCGACTCTCTTGCTGGGTTGGGTAGAGACTCTTGGATCAGGGTGGCTGAGGAGCCTGGACGGATATGGAGAAGCTGAGGGAGTCTCATAGGTGAAGGAGGGGATCAGATGCGGATCTGGTAGCCGTCATTGAGCATGCTGAGTTCTGGAGGTTTCCTCTCCACTGAGGCCAGCCTGAAAGATAGGACATAAAGTTGCTGAACATGCACTGCATACTAAGAGCACAGTGGCAGAAGAAACTGGAGAAGCTCTTTCATTCTGACAAGCTCCTTAATGTTGTGCAGCAGAGCTAAACGAGAGCAAGTCTCCAAACTATCTCCCAAAACTCTCCCCAGCATGGCTGCAGTCGCTCATTATTTTCTTACTGTTGATTAATCTGCAACTTTTTTCTCATCTCACTCAAAAATAACACAATAATCACTGTATATTAAGAGTTCAGTTGGTTGTTTCGTGGTTAAATGCAGTGAGCTCATTTTTACAAGGACCATCAAAACCAACAGATATAAATTGAAATCACCTGAATTTTGAGTGTTTTGCTTAGAAACTGACCAAAAAAATCAAAAAGTGGCTAGAAATACAAGACTGCCTGACACAAATAAAAATCATGTTTTAGTTGCTTAAAATCAGGGGCACAGATGCTTTGATTGGCAGGTGGACACTAAAGGGTCGTCCACATGGGAGGTAACCAACAGTAGTAACCAGAGATGGCAGGAAGTCGATTCGGATCCTGAATAAAATTTTTCTCAACCTGGAGGCGAGTGACTAAAGCAATTCTAAATATGCAAACAGTGTTGTTGTGATTTGGCGCTGTATAACTTAAAGTGAATTTTGGAACTGCAGGTGCTGACAGCACATAAAGACCCTGATATTGTAATCACAAACAAATGTGTAACATAACATTATACGCAGTCTAGTTGTTCCCTAGTTCACTGTACAAAGAAAGAGAAAAGGCTTCTAATAAAACGAGAGGAACTAGAGATGGACCGATCTGATATTACGTATCGGTCCGATACTGATGTAAATTACTGGATCGGATATCGGAGAGAAATAAAAAATGTAATCCGATCCATTAAATATCAAAAAAGCACCTCACAAAACTTGTGACACAGCATAACTCGGCTCATAACCTAGCATGTCGGAGCAGTGTGCGTCATGTGATAGAGCAGCTGTATGTATTTGTAGCCTTGCTAGCAATCCCGCATTTCATCTCCGAGGAATTTATCCCAGAGAGAAGGAAAGCAAGTGTGTAAGTTCATCTCTGAATGTTTGTAAAGCATTCCAGCGTTAAGCTTAACAACCAATATATGGAGCAACGGCCTCTTCTCTCTCCCTCCCTCTCCTGCTGCTACTTCAATCATGAAACTGATCAATGATCAGCTGATCGGCTTTTCTGTCGTGAGTCCGTCTCTCTTCTTTGTTTTTGGCCCACTTTGCACCAGAAAGAGGAAACCAGCGGCTGAACAACAGCAGCACGTTTAAGCTTGATAAGCTGTTGTTAGAATTTATTTAATATTACTTTCTACACCAGGATCTTTTTCTACGTAGCTGACGCTGGTAACTGTGCAGGGGCGGATCTAGCAAAGTTTAGCCAGGGGGGCCGATAGGGCATGAACAGGGAGAAGGGGGCATAAAGACATACTTTTCTATCTTATTCTCATTTAAAAGGTCTAGCTTTTAATAAATAATTATCCGAATCTTACACCCAAAGTTTTAATCTGATGTAAAATGTATAGAAGTCCATTACTGTATATACTGGTAGTAACTGTTAAGTCTAATATACCCTAGTAAACTATAGTACTTTTTCCTTTGGGAAGGTACCATCTGTGCAGTCTGCAATTCTGTTGAAGAAAGATGTTGAATCTATTTAATTATTTTTCAAAATTAATTGATTTCTGTGCATTTTTTTCCCCACACTGCATCAAATTAAAGTTGATTACGTCGATTAAGCATCATGAGGTGGGGGGTGGGTTCCCTATTTTTTTACTGGGAGTTTTAGAACCCTATTAGTTAGGTTGCTTACTCTTTTAAATACCAGAATAGGAAGGATGGAGTAAGTTTAACTTTATTAGATTGATCAGTATTGCTGAACTATGAGATATTTTGGGTGCAGTGTATTTTTTGCATACAGGTATAAAAGAATAGCTTTAGTGTTTTGTTTTTTAACTTGAGTATGAACTTATACAAAAAGCAGCAAGATATTAAAAAATAAGTTTTATTGATTAAAAAACACTATATCGGATTCATATCGGTATCGGCAGATATACAAATTTATGATATTGGTATCGGAAATAAAAAAGTGGTATCGTGCCATCTCTAAGAGGAACACAAATATATCACTGTCAGAATGCAAGCTTAAAAACAGGCAAATTCACCACAATAATAATAATAATAAATAAAACAAACAGTGACTTTAATCCAACCTTCTTCAGCGCAACTCAGAAGGAAAGAAACAAGTGTGAAGACAGCAGAAAATCAAAAAGGCCTTCTTATTTCTAAAAGCCCAAAAGTGTTCGATTTAATCCTCCTTCAGTGCTTTCCGTCTCTCCTTTTCTCCCTGCCCTCTCCTCTAATGTCACATTGTCCTCCCTCGCCTCCCATCTTTATTATTTCTGCTCAGAAGGAAGCTTTCAAGCTCTCTGACACATCACAGAGAAGTGTTCCTTGTTACAACCAGTCTGGAGAGCTGACAGGCTTTTTATTCCTTCTCATCTTTTGCCAGACCTTCACCTCTTTTCTCATTCACTCTCCTCTCTCACCCTCCTAACCCTCCCCTTTTTCCACTTACTCAGTTTCTTCTCCCCCTTCTCGCCATCTTTTTCCATCTCTTTTGCCCTCTAACACATAATTATTCTTTTTTCCTTCATCCCTTCTCTTTGCTTTCTATCCTTCTATCTTGAACGTCCCTGTGTAGAGAGCCGCTTATGTAACAATAATATTACAGAAATTCATTTTGAAAATTGAGTCATTTGTATAAAGCGGGCAGTGCTGATAACAGCCTCCTGAAACGTCTCGCTCGAGCTGTAAAATGAGCCGGCGCTGTTGTGTCCGCACTCTCAGCTGTTTGAAGCAGCAGCAGGTTATTACACCATTTCTGCTGAAGTCGTCGCTCTAAGGTGGCAACATATTGTTAAGGGTGTAAGTGCTCCGTTGATAACAGTAATAGCTTTTTAAGTATCGCATTCAAGTGGCTAAAAGTGGTGATGTGCTGTTCTAAACATTTTAACTGCTTCTCTGAGCTGATGAAACTACGGCGCTTACAGAAAGTGAAAATTAAACCATGGCTAAATGAACTCTGAAGGTAACAGAAATAGATTTATGCAAATGAGGAAACCATTTCACACTTTCACAACTCATTTAATTAAAAAAAAAAGTCTTGCTTTTATCTAACTAACATGCTCACTGCAGACCATTAAGATATGTTCCTTGATTCTGCACATAGCTGTGCAGTTACACTTTATGGTATCAGTTCAACTGAAGCCCCAGTTATAAGGCAGAGGATAAAGTTTTAGTGTTTGGATTAAGGGTGCCTCAAAAGCACAAACATACATTGATAGAAAGACTCTTTGTTACTGCAGAGGTTTGAGTTAGTTAGCTCACTAGACTTGTTCATCATCTTTTGAGAAACTCTCTTTTTGTCTGTGTCAACTGTTGTAAAACCACAACAAAAGAGAAAGACTTTGAATAGCAAAATGTTCCAAATGCAAATCAACAGCAGAGTCACCAACAATAAAAGGTGGCATGCACCTCATGTCAGCTAGACTTCTACTGCAAGGTATAAAAGATCTGTGGGCATGAGAAGTCTAAAGGGAGTCTAAAAGTCTTACGTCAGTTGGTCAGCTGTTGGGGGATTCCATCCATCCAGCCACTCATTTTCTTCTACTGAACCAATTCTCAATCACACCTATGGCCAATTTAGTTAACCTAACCCCATAAACACGTATATTCAAATGGCAGGAGGAAGCCACGCAGAAACAGGGAGAACCTGCAAACTCGGACCAAAACCCAGACTGGATTCTTACATTTAATTTTCTGAGGTTTACAGAAAAACTCAGCAGCTGTGCTGGTGATCTCAGGGACAACCAGAGTCATCAACAAAGCCTGGCATCTTCAGCTCTGAATACTTTTGTAGAAGCTGTATGCCACAGCCCTTTTTAATTTTCATATAAACTTGCATTCAAAGCTAATAAAGATTAAAGTGGATATACTAAACAAAAACATACGAATGCAGCTGAAAGCCTGTGAAAGCTTAGCTCAGTGTGATAATATGTGTGGTTTAATAGCTCAATTACGTCAAGAATTTTAGGATCATCATCTCAAACGATGCGGAGATGATGATCTAATGTTAGATGACTGACAGTGATTTAATTGAAAAGCCAAGTGCATTTCCCTAACCACCAACATACACATGCAGATCCCCAAATAATTACTCTCTTAAGCGCAGCAGAGCTTAATATATGAAAGGTCAACAGAGAGTCAGCCAAATGGCAACACTAGCAACGTCAGCAATTCGTGTGCCGAGTCTGTGTGTGTTTGTGGTGACTCTGCAGTACGGCCACGCTTCAGCTGTCGTCCGAGTCAGATTGTGTTACATCCCACCACACAGCTGACGGCACATGCAAACACACTCAGCATCGTCATACGTGTGTGTGTGTGCGCGTGTGTGTGTGTCAGAAGGCTACAGTGTTAAACTTTAAATACTTCAAACAATATCTTGGATTCTTTAATATGTTGGCATAGAGGCGAACAAGGACGCTCTGATTTTACAGACTTTATATGGAGTTTGTTTTTAAGCCTGTGTTTGACAAGCAGCATTAGAGACCTTATATTCTGCTGAGTGCTGGTGATATGGACACACACACGCACACATATATCATAGTGATAACACTGTCAGCTGAACACAACAAGGAGTGTCTGTCTGATGATAATGCTGAGCTGTCGGCGACAAAAGCAGATAAGCAGACCCACACACTCATACATAAAGTCCTCAGTGCCACCCAGCAGATACACAGTTGTTGCCACTAAGATGTCAGAACAATTTATTCTTTAAAGGCGCACACACTAATTAAAGTCCAAACTTTCCTTGACCTGAAGAGCAGACCTTTAGAGAAAGAAGACAAGGGGGAGGAAGATGGAAGTACCACACAAAAGCTGACAGACACCAGCTGCCAGCACTGCTGATTAACCCTGCTCTAAGTGTGGAAGCCTTCTGTATTTTAAGGATGTCATCAGCTGCTTAACCAGTGGAAACTGTCGGGGAAAGAGGATATGAGGCAACGAGCGCCCTGAGCAACAAACTGTTCAGCGATGGGAAGAACTTACGATTTGTCTCTGTGGTGCATGGAGCGTCGCTGGGGGCTGCTCTGTCGACGCCGTGGCGATAAGGACTTCCCTCGGCTTCGCTCTTTGATCGGTGACTGGGCACTGGATGATTTTAGGATCTTAAAAAAACCAGAAGAATCAACATCACTAATTGTAGTTTATTAAAGTTTTAAAATTTATTAACACTCTGCAGACCAGCACGTTTTCATTCTTTTCTAGCTTATCAGTGTACTATCATCCAACCATTTTAAGCCGCACCAGCAGCAATATGCACCAAAAAAGCTCTGATAACAAAACTGTACACTTTTACCACCAAATATCAGAAAAAGTTTAGATAATTGATGATGGAAGTTGAATATCCAGTGACACTCGGGTCCAGTCGGAGTGTATTATGAGGTAAAGGTGATCACTAAGAAACCCTGGAGAACATCTCGGTGAATAATCATTAATGTTTCCCATTCAGAAATGAAGAATATTTGAATAAAATATATGCTGCTGTGTATCTGACAGAGGCTAGTCAGTGTTTGGACACAATGTTAGCATTGATCCAACAGAAAGGTTAAAGAACTTCAGACTTAAAAGCTGCACTTTAAGTCATATTGCCTTTTCACCAGGTGGACAAAAATCATTGTCACCTATTTCAAGGTTAATCTTTTAATTATTATGAACTGTGATAAAAGTGCAGACAATACTGGAAAAGTTTAGAATGATGGCATTAAAAAAAAAGCAGTGAGTGAGAAGAGTTTGGCAAAACATATGGCTGTTTACACCCTGCTTTCATATTTACAAAGAATCCCTGAACTTCTAACATTTCAGTGTACAGCGGTTATGTTAGCATGAAGGGAAGAAAGCGTCACCGTGATGAATGGAACAGCAGACAAATGTATGTGATAATGTGTTTTTCTCTATTTTAATCTTTCTCACTGTTGTGACAGATGACTCATGCAGACAATACAGTTCAGAGCGACAAATGAGGCATTCTTAGTGTATTAAGCAGCAACTTGAAGCTACCATTAAGCTCTCAGCAGGAGAAAAAAGAAAAGGATGACTCCGGATGGCAAGTTTTCCTGAATGCAGTAAAGGAAGTTGCTAATATCCTGCAGCTGGTTGTGTTCGTCATGTGTTTGTGGTACAAACATGGATCATATTTCTTTGTTTTTTGTAAGCAAAACTATTTTATTCCTTTTCTTTTTTCCCCCTTTTTAAATGTCTGATCCAATAGCTAAATTACATCTACTACACTGCTGAGTACCATTAAAACACCCGAATAAAGTGACTATTTGCTACGACTGTGCTTAATTATATAGCAGCTTTTCAGCTTCACGTTTTCACTGTCATTTGGACAGAATTCCTATTTATCTCATGTCTGGCTCTTTATGTAACCTTGGGGTTCATGCTCTGTCTACAACAAAGGTTCTTATGAAGACAGAAATACAATCTGTGTAAAATGGAAATGGAAATAGAATGCAATGATCTTCAAATCATATATTGTACTAGAAATAAAACACAGGAAACATATCAAATGTTTGACAGAGAAACTGCAAGAAAAATATATAGAAAAATAGTTGCCATCAATATTGAATTTGATGGCAACACAAAAAACTCAAAAATGCTGGTACAGCAGCGCAAAAAGGCTAGAAAAATATGCAGTACTAAAAACAAACAGCTTGAGGAACATTTCGCAACTAATTAAGGTTAATTGGCAACAGGTCAGTTATATGATTGGGTAGAAATAGAGCATCTTAGAGAGGCAGACTTTTATCATTCTGCAAAAAAAACTGACACAAATTATGGGGTGATTTCAGAATAATCTTCTTCAATATAAAACTGTACAGATTTTAAATATCTCACCATCTATAGTACATCAAATATCATCAAAAGTCTCAGAGAATCTGGAGAAATCTTTGTACACGAGAGACAAAGTCTAAGCTCTTCGGGCTCAAAGGCAGCACTACATTAAAAAGGGAAGGATTCTGTCATAGAAATCCTAGCAAGGAGTCAGGAAGACTTTTCAGACATCACTGTACGTGAACACAGCTCACTGTGCCAACCACAAATAGAGGTTAAAGCTCCATCACCCAAAGAAGAAGCCATATATGATCATGATCGTCAAACATCTGTGTCTTTTCTGGGCCAAAGTTTAAAATGGGCTGAGGCCAAGTGGAACTCTTGAAACTTTAAATTCTTTTCAGAAATCATGGACCCTGCATCCTTTGGACTAGAAGAGAAGATAAACCATCCAGCTTTTTTTTTTTTATCAGCACCCATTAAATTTTTTTTTTTAAAAAGTAAAAAACTAATCTGCATTAGCATTCATGGAATTCGCAATTTTTTTAGCAACGTTCAGATCATGGTATTTTTAGGTCTTGCATATTTTAGCAAGACAATGCTAATCTGCATACTGTGTGTATTTAAAAGCATGGCTTCATAGTAGGGCTGCCACAAACGATTATTTTGATAGTCGACTAGTCACCGATTATTTTTGCGATTAGTCGACTAATCAGATCCATTGGACGTAAAACGTACAGCTTATTGCACCAGCAGCACCTGCTCTTATATAACTAGCATTAGCTTACAGCTTTAAGTGTTTAAGGTATGTGCTAACTAAAAATAAAGAAAAGATGATAGTTTATTAAATTTTAATGAAATTTGCAGATTGTTTCGGTGAAGTTTAATAAACTCCTTGCTATCTAAAATATAACAGGACACCGGAGTAAATTCTGGAGCATCTCACACTTCTGATAATCAGCTGTCTGCTTGACGTTTATTCAGCTGTGTAAAAACTATAACTTTAATCTCAGCCAAACCGATTTACTCAGGAACAAATAAAATACTAAAAAAGCCAAACAATAACATTTTTAAGTTATCTAAGTGACTCATATATCATGTTTAACCTGAGTAGCGAAAGACGGCGGTGGGTTTGAAAACGATTTGCCGGGAGTCCGCTGTTCTCACGGCTCTAGTTAGCCTTGCCCCCGGCTAGCTATCGAGCTAGTGGGTAACAGACGTCTCCGAAAACGTCGGAGCGCTTTTGAAAATATGCGGTGTCTTGATAAACTGAGCAGATATTTGAGGTTTCCACAGCTACATTCTCGCCTAAAAATATGTTAAACGTGTATTTTGTGACCCAGAAAGAATAATAAGAGTAACATTAAAACTAACTAGCTGCCGCCATTGTTGGAAACTGAGCTATGAATTCTGGGACACAGCTTCTTCTTCGGGGTTTAACGGCAGCTGGCATCGTTGTACATGCAGTGCTGCCATCTTCTGTTTCAGTCCGTTATTACACTCTTAAATCCTGCTACTCATTCCTGCGTCTTTTGGGATCTTACAAAGCTTCAAACGACGCGTCGACTATTAAATCAGTCGTCGACGATTTTGATAGTCGACGTAATCGTGACTAGTCGACTAATCGTGGCAGCCCTACTTCATAGTAGAAGAGTCATAGTGTGTGAAATGCCCTGCCTGCAGTCCAGTCCTTTCACCATCTGAAAACACGTGGTGCATTATGAAATGAAAAATTCAACAAAGATGATCCAGGACTGCTGAGCTACTAGAATACTAATACAAGAGTGGGAGAATGTTCCAAACGTCCAAAAAAGCTCCTCTCACTTCCCAGATGTTTACAGAGTATTGTTAAAAGATGAAAGGGTGCTACACAGCGGTAAACATAGTCCCACTCCAACATTTAAAACATGTTGCTGCCATTAAATTCAAAAAGAGCTAAAATCTTTCTTAAAATGCTGCATTTTCTCAGTTTAAACATTTGGTTTGTTTTCTATGCTCTACTGTGAATAAAATATAGGTTTATGAGATTTGCGGATCATTCCATTTTGTATCTATTGACATTTTTATGCAGTATTACAGCTATTTTATTTTGTACATGGGCACAGACACAAACGCACTCTATACTAACTTCACATCCTCTGGAGCACAGCAGATTATACCAAAGTCTCACAAACCCCAATGCACTTGACCTGTGCCTGCCCGTGATTCTATGTGCGTGCGAGACAGCTGCAACCTTACTGACCTACATAACTTGCTGACATACAGTACATGTTATATACTGTATCACTGTCTAACATCAGCGTCTATCACACAGCTACTCACACATTGCTTTCATGGAACTGCAAATGCTGCAGGAATACACAAAAAAGAAAGAAACTCATAATAAATACAAATAAAAACCTACGGGTCCTCATAAAACATTTAACCTTGTGCAAAACACTTCTGCATCTCCCTTCCTCACACGTACACTCACACATTCCTTCTTCCCCATCGTGCCCTAAATAACTCTTGACAGTTTATATTCCCTGTTCAGCCCAAAGGAAACGACATCTATCTCTGGTCCGACAGAAAAATATAATAAAGGTGTTTCCCTGGTTCTTTCTCTCTAAAAAACAAAAAAGGCCATGTCTGTCCAAACAAAGGATGCAAAAAATTGCATCAGAGTTGAATCACAGATAGCAAATTTGCTTTTATTTTAAAATTTAATTAATACGACCATGAACTGAAACTGTGTGTGTGTGTGTGTGTGTGTGTGTGTGTGTGTGTGTGTGTGTGTGTGTGTGTGTGTGTGTGTGATTTTAAAAAGGTAATTTTTGTCAGCTGATCTAAGTTTGAGAGACATTTTCATCTTTTCTAGTGAAACTATTTTCACTGAATTTTGTCAAACAGACCTCTTTCCCACAGTGTGGAATTACCCACTTTCCCCATTTTCACCTCCTAATATTCAGTTTTTCAGCATCTTGGCTGATTTATTTTGTGGTTTGTTTGTGGTCTGTATTTTCCACTGCTGCTGACTGTGGGCTGCCAGTTCTCTCTTCCATTCCAGGCTGTTCTTACTTTCTCCCTTAGTGTACAACCCTTTTTCCATTTATGCATTATTGTATACATAATATATCTAAGTCTGCCGGTTAGAAAAAAATGTCTGAATGTTCACAAAGTTGCTTTTTTCTCTTTTTTTTTTTTTTTTCAAACCAATAAAGGTGTTTCTGACCTGATTAATATTTTAAATGGAGCAATGCTGTGAGACTCTATCTAGTGTCTATGTAGTGTAATATACAAAACAGGAAAAACCAAACCTTAAGTGATGCTGATGGAACATTTAATCATCAGTCGAGAAAAGCATTATTTCAAGCAAGCTATAAAGGTAATTTAATCGGAAACGTCGACAGTGCCAGTCCACTTTAGATACACTTCTAAACACCCAAACGTCAGCTTCTTTAAAAGGTTCTTTCTTACAAGCCTCATTCACCCAGTCACACACACATTCATACAAGCACCTTGCCTAACATTGGCATACAGTCACATGGGATGGGAAAAGAACCACCAATGCTGCAATTGGTAGATGAATCGCTCTGCCTCCTGAGCCACAGTAGCTTTACCCGACCTGCATTTGCTATGAATCTGCAAGCCACTGTGCAACCCACCATCACCCCAGTTCTTCTTTTTCATGCCGTTTCTGATTTAATCGATAACATATATATTGCGATTGATGATTGCTTTTTCATGTACTGCCCAGGGCAGCAAATTCCCATAACAGAGCTGTGGCACAAAAGCAAATTAAGTGTACAGAGAAAAATACCCTGGGGCATATCTGTATGTGAATACACAATATGTACCTTCATCCTCATGTCCCGCCCATGTTTCTCTAGCTCTTTTTTCATCTCCTGAGCTCCCAAACAGGCCAGGTTCAGCACCAAATGCTTCCATTCAATTGGCTGGAAGACATGTGGGTCGTGAGGCACGTACAAACCAATCTTCACCTGGTAGAAACAGAAAATGTGTTTAAAGGTTCTTCATTAACTCTTGGACTGCATTTATTTCCCACACCCTTTATCTTCTTCCTTTACCTTCTTTAGTGTGTGCTGGTATCTCTTGTAGGAGTTTTCAAATTCAGCCACCAGTTCTCCGAGAGTCCGATGGGTGAGTGGTTTGTCCATCAGGTCCTGGCGGCGGCTCATACCTAGCGACCCATACCGGCCATTGCAATAGACGCCCAGCACAACATGGTGAAAGCAGTGACCCGAAAACTGGGTCTTAAAGCTGATGGGGAAACGCTCGAGAGACGTCAGCCCATTGGTCAGGTAGCTGATCAACACCGCAGGATTAAGGAAAGACCTGGAAGTTTTTTTGTGGTGTAAAAATATTATTGGGGTAAAATAAATGTCTGCTGTGCTTTTATTGCACCTCTGGAACTGCTCAAAAATTATTTACCTTTGAGTACAAACCTGAGAGTGAAAGTGTATTTGTTTGAATTTGTCACAGCAGAGGAAGCAAAGCAGCTTGAGTTGTTTGAAATGAGATTCAGTCTGACTCTCAGAAGGCCTATAGTATGAAAATGTCACTGGGTAAATAATGTCTTCTGAACACAGTTTGTGTGCTCATGAGAGTTTGTGCAGCTCCATCGGTCTTACTGAATCTGTCAGGTTCACTGATGTTTTTACATTTATTCAACAAGGAAAACAGGGGCAGAGAGATATGATCTGTCTGGTACAGAGGACACGATAACACACACATCAGATCATATGTCTGCTGATCTTAGTGACTCACCAAGACGTCACAAATGAAGGCAGGATTCGACTGCATGTTCATACCATAAAGACATGTCAGTCCTGTTTTAGGCCACGCCCCAAAACACACCCTTCTTTATCACCTATTTAACTTAGAAACTAAGCTTCGTGCTGTATTAGGTCAAACTCAAGACTGGCTATTAATACTGATGAGGAAGGTTTTTACTGAGGTGACAAATCAAGTGATTGAGGGTTGATTTTCCAATTGAATTCTATATATTAGTTCTGTTTTTGCAATCACAAAAATTTATAGCTACTCGTTATTAGAAGGAAATGCATCCAAAAGATCAGATTTTCAGTAAATTATTGAATCTATATTTAGACAGATCTCATCCTGTGTACTGCACATCTTCATGCTACATGCATCCAACTGTAGCAATCTGTTCTACCATACAGCAACAGAGAAACTTGGAAGATGTCTTTGTGGGCCAGTAGCCAGCCATCTGCTCTATTCTGCCTATGGATGGAAGTCTGCCATTGGTTAGAACACATGTCTGTCACTTCACCAGCCTGGATGCCACAGCACTGCTGTGTTTTCATTAAATATTCACAAAGCAGACCACTGATGACATGCACATACCAATGTATTTCAATGTGTCTCTCTGGCTGTGTGGGGGAGTTTGTGGTTTTAAAGTAGAACACGGATCTAAACAGGGTTGGCTGGACAGTCAAGTAAAGAAACCACTGAACTTCCACAGTCAGCGTGCTGCCCAAGTGACTAAACCTTGGGATGAATGCTTGGACGGTCACACATAGGTTTTATTTGTGCGCAAACATACCACCTGCATTATTCCCCTTAACAAAATAACTTAATCAATTAATAGCACAGTCAAAACAGAGTTAAATGTGTTAAGAATGTGCTTTTGCTTGTATCATATTGATCATATATTGAAATATTATTTTAGGTAGGCACACTGTTTTCAATCCACAGACTCAGATATTGATACACCTTCTTAACTGGTCCACTTGACATCCCTCTCACTTACAAAAAGGATCAGCAAACATCAGTTTATCAAAACAACACAAACCTGGTAATTTCTTTGCTACTTTTAGCAACTTTTTACATCCTTTCAGCAACAAAAGCCTATGGAGTTCACTACTTTGCAGCAAGATCGTGCCTTCCTGGCACAGAACAGAGCTCTCTCTCTGCACTGTTGATTAGATCAGTCAGAGGGCAGCTCTTTCTATCGTCCCGTTCTAGTTGTCTTTTTTTTAAAATTTGCAATCATGTAAATAGATATCAAATCACAGCACAGTCACTATCTTTGATTCTTTGAAAATATTTACTGTTTTTACTGTTTGTATTTACTGATTACCAATGAAGCTCAAGAAGCCCCCAAAAACTGATCCTGGGTATCCTGATATAACCGACTGTCACAAAATTAATCTAAACCACAATAGTTCTGACAAGAGATAATTTAAATCAGGGTTGATGATTGTCTTATCCTATTCTAATAACAAATATCATAAAAAATATTTAAACATGTTCATTAGTAAGAAGCTTTTATGAGTGTCATATTTTATTGTGATTCCTTTTCTTCATTGGCAAAAATGAAGAATGATCCACCAATGACAAGAATGCCTGGACGCCAAATGTTTATGTTTGGCATCAGCTTTAACTTCCTCTGACAGATTCCTGCGAGTGTTTCATTTTGGATCAATATTTATCCTACAGGATGAATACAAACATGAAAATCATACACCAACACACCCTGCTGTTTCTTGCTAATGAATGCTTCATTAGACAGGCGTACTTCCTGTGCCAGAGGACATGTGACACTGCTAGCAGTAGCTCCCTGACTGAGACTGCGACTAAAAGAGCACCTATCACTACCTCACACTACTCATCCATCTGTCAATTCTAAAGCAAAAATTAAAACAAACCTCTGTGGATTAGTTTCTCTGCCCCACAGGGATGCTCTAATGCAACAGAAATCCATACTTGTTCTGTTTCTGAAAAGCAGAGGTAACTGAAAAAGCTTAATAATAAATATAAATTCGTTGCAGCAACAATGTTCTGGTTAACTCTCTCACTGTTCCTCTTACCTTTTGCATCCTTTTCCTCTCCAATCCTCTACCCTCCCTTCCTCAAGTTTCTATGTCAGTGCAAAGATTAAAGATAATATTTTAGAAGCATAAAATTCCCTTTACATATATTTTTTCCTTTAATCAAGGATATACTAGGATACTTCCAGCTTTGTGGTCTTTCCTTATTTTAAAACAGTAAAACCTTTATATATATATATATATATATATATATATATATATATATATATATATATATATATATATATATATATATATATATATATATATATATATATATATATATATATATATATATATATATATATATATATATATATATATATATATATTACATGCTTCATGCTGGTTATATATATTGTATAATGGCAGATTTTGCTGGATTATTTTGATATTTATAAACAACTAAGTTTTACACTAGGATTCAAGTGGAGGCTGCTTTGTGCTCTAGCCTTACTCTGCAAAGCACCAGTCAGTGATGGCTAATACAATGGGACATGTCACACACACACACACACACACACACACACACACACACACACACACACACACACACACACAGAGCTGGTTGGACCCAAGATAAACCCTGCGTATCCTGGAGAGATTTCAGATCACTGATAACGTGGAAGAACAGAGAACCAGAAGCAGACTAAACCCAGACAGACAGCCCCCACCATTACAGACTACAACAGTGGCTACTCATCCCTTTTTCTTGCCTACGTTTCTATCTTGGCTTTCCACTACTTCTCACAGCGTGACTCTTTCTCACAAATGAAGTGTTTTGATTGAGTTACCAGGTAGGTTAACGTTGCAGGTAAATGTGTGTGAATGACACTGGGTCATTCTTGTTTCACAATGATCCATACAGATTTTTATGTCTTTTAAGTCACTGTATTTTATGTGTGATAATATTATTTAGGACATTATTTAATACTGATGATCCACTGCGTTAAGACATTTCAAAATCAACTGGTTAGGTTGGTTATGCATTAGCATAACAATAGCTGGAATCCAAGGAAGGCGTGTCTATTAATTGGTGTGGCCTTGGTTGACATTCAAATTACACGTAAACCACTGCGGTCAACAGGTGAGGCCTCATAGCTCAGTGGTTAGAGCACTGGTCTTGTAAACCAGGGGTCGTGAGTTCAATTCTCGCTGGGGCCTGAGAACTTTTCTTTTCCCCCCGCTTAAATTATATTTATCAGTCCTGACCTCATAACACAACCAAAGGTGAAACCACACAATTACTGTCTCTTATAGCTCTGAATGTCACTGTGGGGTTCTTTAAAGGGCATGCAGCAAATGGAAAAACAAAACAAACAAAAAAAACTAAAACTGCCACTGTCTTATAAATTCTCCTGTCCTATGGTGACCCCCCGCCCCCCAGAGCTCCTACCGTCCCCCCCAGCTCACTCTCTCCCTAAAGCCAGTCTCAATTAAAGTCACTGTCAGCTGTCACCCTTACAGCCCTTGAGGAAAGCAAATATGAAACTAGCACATGCGAAACTGGACCAACAGTTCACAGACGGGGAGGGAAATCTCTCATCTGGTGACACTCAAAAGTCCTAGTTTCCTGACCTGCTGCTTGTATTTGAAAAGTATTTGGTTGCACTGAAACAATTTTAATATATTTTGTTTTGCAAACTAAGCCATTATTTCACAGGTGTGCAAATCCAATCAATCAAATGAATGTTGCAATGCAATGTGGTAGGCTTTATAAAGTGTGGACCGAAATTCAAAAAGAATTCAACTTCTGAAAAATCATCCATCCCTTTTTGCTCTGCTTATCTAATTCAGGGTAAGGGATGAAGCATATCCAAGCTCTGTTGGGGCAACAGGTGGGGTATACACTGGAAAGGCCATACAGAAAGGCCCCAGACTGGATTTAAACACAGGACCATCCAAACCGCCACTGTTCAACATCTGCTGATAGATCAAATAATACTTTGTATCTTTCAGTTTAATGGTTAAAGCTGGTAATATATTTTTTCAATATGGAAAAATGTTACTTTTGACATGTTACTTTGGTCTGATAAACATAATCAATGAAACAAAACAGAAGCAGCACATTTGCTACAACAGTCATTTTAAACAATAACTCTAAATCAAGGATGGTTTAACAGCTGAATGAGGCTGAATTACACTGTTGGGGTCAGCGCCTTAGTGAATTTACCATTTAAAAATAAAATCACTTTATAACATTTTCTTCAAAATGACACACATACTCAGTACAAGTGTATTTTTGTGAAGATAGCCATTTGGGTGTCAACTGGCCTTTGGAACCAAGTAGCCACTAGAGTAACTGCAGTTTTTAAGCACCTCTGCATGGCTTTATTTGGAGTTTAGTGCATGGAAAAGCATTACAGTTCAGCATATCAAAAACAACAACAACAACAAAACAACTGGCAAATCACTTGTGGTAAATAGTCAAAACAAATATTTCCTTTTAGAACAATGATGAAGAACGAGTTCAGATTCTAATTTTGCCATAAGCAAACATGTTTTCAAGGAATTGAAAAAACACTTTCTCAAATCGCAATAGAGAAGGAGTTGCAAAAATAAAGCACTGCTGCTTTCAAATTTAAGCTCTGCTGGATGATACTAAGCTGGTGAGTATTGGGGGGGGGGGGGGGGGGGGGGGGGGGGGGGTGTCGGTTAAACTTTGAAGTGGGCTTGTTGCCAAGCAACACGGCAAGCGCTGGAAAGAGTGGCAATGGTGGGGAGCATTAGGATATTACAGCAGCATGTCTTATTGATTTCACCCACAAATAACAAAATGACCTTTTGGCCCTCTGCTTAGTGTGTGTGTGTGTGTGTGTGTGTGTGTGTGTGTGTGTGTGTGTGTGTGTGTGTGTGTGTGTGTGTGTGTGTGTGTGTGTATATATACAGGAAAGGATACATTCCCAAGATGACGGCCTCGAGGCATTTGATTGGTAAAGACTCCCTGATCATCTCTCTTGCTGTCTCCATTAATCTGAATGGGGAGGAAGATGATGAGACGAGGAAGAGGAAGGAAAGGGAAGGGTTGGAAGCAATACACCTTGCACAGAGACAGCATTGAATTAGACACATGATTTAGGCACTGTGGTAATGTTACATCCCAAAGTCATAATCAAGTAACTCAAGCAACTTAGCTGTTGCTTCCTATTCAAGCCAGCTTTTCATCCAATCAGTAAAGATGATGACAAAAGGGTGATAACAGGACAGTTCTGTTTATATTACTGTGATTGAGTCACAGTGTACAGTTACATGTACTTGCCAAAGCTGCAGTTCACTTACCCACACAGTGGACGGCTCTTCTTGATTTCAAAGAACTGAGTTCCTGTGTGGTTATATCTGATGGAAATGTCAGGGACAACAGCGACTTTACAACACTTCAGTCCTGTGGCTCAACTCCTATTGACATAAGTGATTATGGTGTTTTGATCACTTAAAGTCTATAAGAGCATCCAATGATGTGAGGCACAAGCAGGACTAGCTTCACCTGACAGATAAAAGCTTATACTGTCCTCCCTGTCGTGCTTGTGATAAAGGATACTGCAGAGCCTTCATGAAGTTTTGGACGGCCAACAGCCAGTCTGGGACAGACATGGATGGCTTGAAAGTTGGAATTGAGGGAATTGGATGCTGGAAAGAGAAAAAGAGAGAGCATTAGAGATATTTTTTCCACATCATTTTCAGTAAGTCGACATATGGTAACACTCAGAGCCCCCAAACCACCTTCCGCCATCTTTAAAAAAACCCTGCATTCCTAATGTGCTGTGACTCATTGCATCTCATATAGCTGACACACACCGCTGTTCCTTAAACCAGTCTTCTTTATTTTTAAACAACAAACACCTCATTAGAAACTCACCTCTCTTTATACTCGAGTGCAGTGCATGTCTGACACACAACATGAGCAAGTCTCTAACTCAAGATATTAGGGTCATGTTCTCTGCACCACCTCTACGCCCACAGATACCCACATGGTGAACAGCAACATGTGGTGAAAATGAACTCCCACTGCTGCTTTGGCAGCTGTTTCACCTCAACAAGAACCACTACAAAGAGGAAACAGCGGCTGCAAGTGTGGATACATGAACGGACGCGACCACACCAAGAGAGGGTGAGTCAGGCTGAAATACAGACTGAAGCTTCCTCATACACAGGCAGCCTGCGTGATGTACATGTGTGTGTGTGTGTGTGTGTTTGCGCGTGTTTGTGTGCAGGAAGGGTGAACCATAGCACAAGGCCTATCATTTCCTGTGGGTTTTGCTCCATTCTTTATTGACAGCATAAAAAGGGAAGTGAGAAGGAGGACAACAGAACAACATGGTGACACAGCTCTGCATGCTACAGTGTTTTTGGTCGCTTGTCTTTCGTTTCCATAAAGAAAGATTTAAAAAGAAGGAAGTCAGAAAGGTTTGTTTTACAGTCCCACAGGAGGTATTTCACCTACACGCTTCAGTTGTTGGCCTCGTTCATGTATGATAAACAGACACATTTCTAATTTAATCACTAATGCTGTCACAACAAACAGAGTCACACTGTAACCCAAAACATATTTATAAAATTGCAGCATTATATGTTTTTTTTGAGCCCAAACTTAAAATGATAGAAATGCTAATTTCATTTCTATGTGCAGCCAGCTTCTTGGTAGAAGGCTAAGCTATATGACACAACTAAATTGAAATGATCAAAGGTGATTAACTTCGGACTGGTTCAAGGGTTTATGTGATATGTTATGTGGAACATGCAGTTAAAATTCACATACACACTTTAGTGTATTTATGTTTGGGCCAGTGTAGCCTCAGTGAAACTGAGCTGATGCTATCCTACATCTGACCGTTTCATCTAGGTCCCTTGGTTTGTCCATAATCTACGATGGTTTGACAATTTTGACAGTTAGCCTGATCCCACTCAGTACAGTACTGCTACAGTATACAGGCTACACACACATATGTTTAAACTAATATCTGACAAGGCTCAATTGAAATTGAAATCTATTAAATCTAGCTTAAATGGTTGCCAATTAACTTGTGTTTCCATAGAGACAAAAAAGTCAAATCGACTTTAAAGCAGACGCCAAGCCAGCCAGGCAACCTGTCAGACAGTAAGTCACAGAGCAAATAAAATAATCAGCCAACTGGCCACTCGTACAGTTATTAGGCAAGTCAAAAGTCATTCAGCCCATAAATCAGTCTGCCAGCTGGCCCAAACCAGTAAATAGCAGGTTTTACTACCACATAATCTCTCATGTAGTGAAATCCTCACTAAGGCATTATGGAGTGGCTACAGCAGCTGACACACACACAAACACGTGCGCGCGCACAAACACACTAAAGCGGCTTTCGTCTGGGTCAGGGAGTGAGATGAGTGCTGATCTCTCCGTTATCATCCTCCCCTCTCTCCTTTCCGCTACAGTAAAAGGATGATGGTGACTTGCACAGCTTAATGTCCTTGTGAAGCGTGCGTTAAGCAATCACATTGGACATATATGTACAATATGCAGCACACTCTTATTAACTATAATATACTGTAGACAGCAACACAGTGTCAGGATGCAGTAGCCTTCCCCCTGTCTATTAAGAGTTCAGCTTGGAGAGCATCAGTTCAGAGCCACAGTTAACACTGATAATTAATCTGTCACTGGTTCCTTTCCTGTTTTCCTCCCTCCTCTGTAATCTTGTCCCTTTTCCTCTTTCTTCTCCAACCATCCTTTTGTTATGTTTTTATAGTCATCTCTACTCTACTCTACTCTACTCTTCTTTTGCCCTTTCTTTCCCATTATATTCGTATCTATCATCTTTTTTCCCCCCTTTCTGTAACGCCCCTCGTTTTTCTCCCTCTTCTCATATGTCATTTTGTCCTCCTTCTGTATCTTCACCAACATGTTTTTTCTCCACCTCTACAGTCCAGAGCCAGCTTTACATCCACCAGGTCTAAACATCATCTGTATCCGTCTCCCCTCTGCTGGGTCTCAAGGACTAACATATCCCATCCAGCAGCACAAAATACAAAGCGACTGGGACACAGAGGAGACAGTATGACTGTCCTGGTTTTTGAATTTTAAATTGTTTGATGGAAATGGGGGATGAGCAGTAAAAGGCAGTATAAGAAAGAAAAGGAGGTGGAAAATAGTAAGAGAACTGCAGAATAATTGCCAAGAGTCAAATTAATTTTATAACTAGTTTTAAGAACAGGCTCAGCTGTTGTTAACAAATTATTAAAGCTGAGCAAGACATGTAAATTTATTTACAATTCCATGCCTTATCTATCCAAGCTTTTTGGGAGTATAAATAAACAGATGAGTGTTTTTGTCTTTAATGTATGCTGGGTAATACTAAGGTGACAGATACTACAGATAGCTGTGTCCTCTACAACCTTTAAAGCACTTTTGCTCTGTGTGATGAAATATTCAAAACAAATAAGCAGGACAGAAAGAGGGAGAGAGACCGATCAAATTTCCTGTTGTCAAGTTATCTTTAGAGCGGGACATCCCAAGGAATGCCTTTTTCTCTGAGCGTGTGTGCAAAAAAGACAGCTGAGACACCAATGATTAATCCTCAGCATAAGACTTCCTTTTTTCATTTGTATGAAAAGTAATGACAGCATTCCCTGAAGGCTTCCACTAGTTCACTGCAGACAGCAGTACTTAACTGTGGCTTGTATCTGCTGCAAGACTATGATAAGCACACACACACACACACACACACACACACACACACACACACACACACACACACACACACACACACACACACACACACACACACACACACACACACACACACACACGCACGCACACACACACACAGTTTCAGTTTATGGTCATATTAATTAAATTTTAAAATAAAAGCAACTTTGCTATCTGTGATTCAAATCTGATGCACACACACAGTCACCGAATGTATATATTATATATAATGTTCCCCCCCCCCCTCCCTTTTGCACAAGTCAGGCTACATTTCACTGTGTGTTATACCTGTATAACTATGCATGTGATGAATAAAGAACCTTGAACCTTCTTGAAGATTACTGCTGCTGTCTGTAATTCTTTGCCTCAGAGCACATCTGTCTGCAGTAATCCTTGTTGGCAGGCGTCCATATGTATCAACGTCCGAGCCAAAACATTTCTACTTGAATTACACACATAGGGATGTCTGTAATTCAGCAGCACTGTTTTACTCTGGACCCTGATATATATTAGGGCTGCCACGATTAGTCGACTAGTCACGATTACGTCGACTATCAAAATCGTCGACGACCAATTTAATAGTTGACGCGTCGTTTGAAGCTTTGTAATATCCCAAAAGACGCAGGAATAAGTAGTAGGATTTAAGAGTGTAATAACGGACTGAAACAGAAGATGGCAGCACTGCATGTACAAGGATGCCAACCGTTAAACCCTGAAGAAGAAGAAGACATCTCATATTTTCAAAAGCGCTCTGACGTTTTCGGAGACGTCTGTTACCCACCAGCTCGATACCTAGCCCAGGTTCAAGGCTCACTAGAGCCCGTGAGAACACCGGACTCCCGGCACATCATTTTCAAACCCACCGCTGTCTTTCGCTACTCAGGTTAAACATGATATACAAGTCACTAAGATAACTTAAAATGTTATTGTTTGGCTTTTTTCGGTATTTTATTTGTTCCTGAGTAAATCAGTTTGGCTGCGATTCAAGTTATAGTTTTTACACAGCTGAGTAAACGTCAAGCAGACAACTGACTATCAGAAGTGTGAGATGCTCGAGAATATACTCCGGGGTCCCGTTATATTTTAGATAGCAAGGAGCAGACGGCTGAGTTTATTAAACTTCACCGAAACAATCTGTAAATTTCATTAAAAATTAAACAATCATCTTGTCTTTATTTTTAGTTAGCACATACCTAAAACACTTAAAAGCTGTAAGCTAATGATAGTTATATAAGAGCAGATGCATGCTGGTGCAATAAGCTGTAGGTTTTACGCTCAATGGATGCATGATCTGATTAGTCGACTAATCGCAAAAATAATTGGTGACTAGTCGACTATCAAAATAATCGTTTGTGGCAGCCCTAATATATATAACAGGTCATATTCGCTAAACTATCCCACAAAAATAATATCATTTTGGGAATCTGTCAGCTGCAGATTTTTTTCCTGCTTTCTTGTTGTTATGTCACTTGTTATGTCACTCAGGTCATTCTGCTGGGGCAATGCTAAAAGGTTATAGTTGTACTGTGATCTGTTAAGGCCAACCAAAATAAATAAATCCTATTGTCATTGAAGAGAAACATTTACCCTTAAAAGAATTCCTCCCTGAAAAAAAACTGAAAAACGTGATGACCAACACTTTGCCAGATGTAGAAAAGTAAAGCAAAAAAGCCATTACACTATGGCTTTTTAATATTTTACATTGGGTTGAGCAGGTCACTGCAGGGGCCATGGTTTTGCATTTCATTGCCCTGTTTTCTCTCTCTGACTTCCCATTTACTCTACTGTCCTGTCAAAAACTGTCCCCTGTCCCTTTCTTTTCACCACTGCTACAAAATCTCCAGGCATCAGAAGATATAACCCCTGCAGACTTCCTGCTTGAGGCTCTGAGCTGCATGAAGTAGACATGTGATTTTGAGTTTGGTTTTAGCCCGGACAACGTTGGCTATACCCAGGAGCTCTTGCATCTCACCAAAACAACTGGCTCTCCTCCACTGGTGATGTAAACAGACCAGATGAGCGGTATCATTGAGAGTGGAAGGGGATTGGCCTACGTAAGAGGAAGACTGCAGAGCTGTAAGGTTTTTAGGTTGGGTGGTGCAACAGATGAAAAGTCCAAGATAAGCTCATCCTTGGTCCATAAGTCTTGCTTGAGCTTCATCACGTTTTTTTTGGAAACTTAAGTAAGCAAGCCATGATGATGATGCTAAACATATGTTCGCAGTGACAAAGGTTAAAAACAACCTGATATCTGTCTGTGGAGCAACACCTTAACTCAGCTTTCTGTATTCTATCTTTCTACAGCTGTTTCTTAGATTTATAGTGCACATATTATTTATTAATGCACTTTGCTCTACTATCTACTCTCTTAATCGTACCTTTTACTCTTCTTTAACTTAACCCAATTTTTCTTTTCTTTTTTAAAAATCTGTTGCATACATAAGTTGTTTTTCTGGCAGTATAAGACCCTCACTATGTACCTGGAGGACTTTTACTTAATGTTGTTTATTGTAGATTGTATTTTATTCTTTATCCTGCTGCTGTAACACAACAATTTCCCTTGTGGGATCAGTAAAGTAAAGATTAACCCATCTCTCTAAACAGATTAAAATCTATAGTGCAGTATTTATTAAAGTCAGTCAAGTGTATAAGAGTAAGGACCAAAATCCAGTCCATAAAGCACAAATTAAAGCTAGGAGAAAGGCAGTCAAAGTCTCGTGATTTAAAATAGTGAGCAGGAACCAGAAGAATCGAAATCCAAATAAAAATCAACATGTCTGCACTTTTGAAACAATGGCTGGTTGTCTCTTAGGAACCAAATTTCACCTGATTTTAGACTCTAATCAGAAGTAAATTGGTTAGTGTGATTTAGTGAATGGTTGCAAATAAGCTGTATTCAATCTGTTGTAATAGCCTGAGAAGATTAATTGCCATCGTTCAGCCAAGTGTACATGTAAAGACTGGGACTTTTTAGAGGCCACGGCTACCCGACCAGATTTAGCCCAGAAAACCAGGTCCATGGATATTGGGTGCTTCGGGGAAAGAGAGTGCAAAGGAAATGAAAAACAAATGTATCCTTCCCCTCGACTGACAGCATCTGTACAGTTAGATTTAGCTCATGTTCCACTGACCAGTAACCAAGCCTCAGATGTAGCACAACAGAACACACAGCAGGACATGAAAACAGACTCATGCTTCAACCTGTCACGCTGTGCTTTTAGGGCTTACCGAAATGTTTCAGATAAAATTAGTGAAAATTTAAAACCCTCAGGAAAAATTGCAAAGTGAGCACTGGCTGTAATTATGGTGTAGTTTACAAGGCTTGCAACTTTTGGAGACACTATATCCTGAATCAAATCATTTCTTTCAAGCTTTGGTTGTAAAACAGATCTTTGCTCTGTAGAGTTCTCGCTTGTTTTGTTTCCCCATCAAAAACCCTTCAGGCAGTCCAGTTGGTATTCAGAGATTATCCACCACCCAGATTGTATTAGAGGGATTATTTGGGTACTGTGGTATGGTGTTAGGACACAGAGAATGGTGACAAGGATTCTGGTCATAGACTGTAATACTGACCTATATTTTAAAAAGCATGTCAAGCTACCACATGTTGCACTATCTTTACAAAGTTATATCGTGGCTAATGATGTTCCTCTCACCATTTGTCTTACTGTCATACGACAAATGGTTTATAAAATGTAAATTTATATAAATTATAAATTTACATTTTATAAACAGCAGCTGTTAGAAATGTCACATTAACAGAGACTACCAAATTCAGATTACACTATATGACGATAATATGCTAATTAATAAGTTAATTAAACATTTTTGGCTTTCACTGTCGGTCCTATTAGGGAAGCAAAACCATTTTCACTCTCATGTCTTCTCCTTGTTCTCTTTCCCCACCTTAAAGCACAGTTAACCCACCTTGGTTAGTTGTGACTGTATCTGTGGTAACCACCCGTTTTACACCTTATAGACACACACACACATACACATACTAGAAGGAGTATCAGGTTACAATAATGGATTGGATTTATATAGCGCTTTTCAAGGCACCTAAAGCGCTTTACAATCCCACTATTCATTCACTCTCACATTCACACACTGATGCAGGCAAACCACAGTTGTAGCCACAGCTACCCTGGGGCAGACCGACAGAAGCGAGGCTGCCATATCGCGCCATCGGCCCCTCTGGCCAACACCAGTAGGCGGTAGGGTAAAGTGTCTTGCCCAAGGACACAACGACCAGGACAGAGAGAGCAGGGGGATCGAAGCAGCAACCTTCCGGTTAGAGATGAGCTTCCCAATCCCCTGAGCCACGGTCGCCCCACGGGGCCAGGTTACATATCAACAAAGTTACAATGGAAACCAACTGACAATGGAGATACCTACATAAAGCACCAACACAAGACATTACAATAGACAGAGACAGGAATCGAAATCCATGGAAACAAATAACAAAAATGGTAGATGAAGTATAACTTACACAGCTGATGGTTTTTTTTTATTATATTTGTAAATCAGATTTAAGTGGTGATTCTTAGCATTACTTAACGTCATATTAGTTCATTGGTTAACTTAGCTAGCAGAGGAACTCTGTTGGCTGTTATGAGATTGAATTGAGTTAAGCCAATTTTGCAACATAACGGTACTGATCCCTGGTTAAAGGTGACCCCCTGTGAATTTTTGCCTAAGCTCTCAATAACGCTTAGAATCACTAGTGACTTTGGTGGTCTGATCTTGACCTGCGGCGGGACAGATTCCAACTCCACCTTTGAAGTGGAATCATGTTCATGGGCTATGACACCGAGTTGACTAAGAACACAGACTATGAGTTGTAGTCCAACACAGCGGACTTTTAAACAGTTTTATTTAACAGGTTATTTGTGAGACTTGATTCATAATGTATGCAAGTCTAGATTAGACACACTGAAGAAAAAAAACATCAATTTGAAGGTTTTAAAAAGTAGACTAATTGTTTACATAAAAATGTGTTTATATTTTCTTCGTATTAATTATTGCTTCACTGAAGACTGCAAGTTGTAGTGTGTCTTACAATATGCAACGCTAAATCTGTCCAAAAGTAGATACTTCTACATATACAAGGCACAGTTTAGTGTGTTTGTGTGCACACACAACCTGATGCCGTCCTTGTATCTGGAACACAGTAAGTGAGTTTGGCATTGCTAGCCAACCAGGTCACTAATGACCACATGGCCAATTAGCAGAGCCAAACAACAACCGGATTCCCTTCACCTCTGCCTGCAAAACAACAAGCATTCATCCAAATCACTGACGGGAAACTATGAGGAAAATCTGGGCTGAGGGGCCTCAGAAGCAACAGACAAAGATAAATATGTGTTTATATATATATATAAAAAACACCCAGCACGCCCCTGCGGGCGGTTTATCCTTCAAGCTCGGGTCCTCTACCAGAGGCTTGGGAGCTTGAGGGTCCTGCGCAGTATCTTAGCTGTTCCCAGGACTGCGCTCTTCTGGACAGAGATCTCCGATGTTATTCCCGGGATCTGCTGGAGCCACTCGCCTAGCTTGGGAGTCACCGCACCTAGTGCTCCGATTACCACGGGGACCACCGTTACCTTCACCCTCCACATCCTCTCGAGCTCTTCTCTGAGCCCTTGGTATTTCTCCAGCTTCTCGTGTTCCTTCTTCCTGATATTGCTGTCATTCGGAACCGCTACATCGATCACTACGGCCGTCTTCTTCTGTTTGTCTACCACCACTATGTCCGGTTGGTTAGCCACCACCATTTTGTCCGTCTGTATCTGGAAGTCCCACAGGATCTTAGCTCGGTCATTCTCCACCACCCTTGGGGGCATCTCCCATTTTGACCTCGGGACTTCCAGGTTATACTCGGCACAGATGTTCCTGTACACTATGCCGGCCACTTGGTTATGGCGTTCCATGTATGCCTTGCCTGCTAGCATCTTGCACCCTGCTGTTATGTGCTGGATTGTCTCTGGGGCATCTTTACACAGCCTGCACCTGGGGTCTTGCCTGGTGTGATAGACCCCAGCCTCTATGGATCTTGTACTCAGAGCTTGTTCTTGTGCTGCCATGATTAGTGCCTCTGTGCTGTCTTTCAGTCCAGCTTTGTCCAGCCACTGGTAGGATTTCTGGATATCAGCCACCTCCTCTATCTGCCGGTGGTACATACCGTGCAGGGGCCTGTCCTTCCATGATGGTTCCTCGTCTCCCTCCTCTTTCTTGGGTTTCTGCTGCCTGAGGTATTCACTGAGCACTCGGTCAGTTGGGGCCATCTTCCCAATGTATTCTTGGATGTTCGTTGTCTCATCCTGGACTGTGGTGCTGACACTCACCAGTCCCCGGCCCCCTTCCTTCCGCTTAGCGTACAGCCTCAGGGTGCTGGACTTGGGGTGAAACCCTCCATGCATGGTAAGGAGCTTTCTTGTCTTTATGTCAGTGGCTTCTATCTCCTCCTTTGGCCAGCCTATTACCCCAGCAGGGTATCTGATCACGGGCAGGGCGTACGTGTTGATGGCCCGGATCTTGTTCTTACCATTCAGCTGACTCCTCAGGACTTGCCTGACCCTCTGCAGGTACTTGGTGGTTGCAGCCTTTCTAGCGGCCTCTTCATGGTTCCCATTTGCCTGCGGGATCCCCAGGTACTTGTAACTGTCCTCTATGTCTGCAATGTTGCCTTCTGGTAGTTCAATCCCCTCAGTTCTGACTACCTTCCCTCTCTTTGTTACCATCCGACTACACTTCTCCAGTCCGAACGACATTCCAATGTCATTGCTGTATAGCCTGGTAGTGTGGATCAGTGAATCGATGTCTCGTTCACTCTTGGCATACAGCTTGATGTCATCCATGTACAGGAGGTGGCTGACAACTGCTCCGTTCCGTAGTCGGTATCCGTAGCCAGTCTTGTTAATGATCTCACTGAGGGGGTTCAGGCCTATGCAGAACAGCAGTGGGGACAGAGCATCTCCTTGGTAGATCCCGTTAACTAGCAGCTGGTTCATTTGTGCTGCCAGACGCTCGTGGAGTGCAGTCAGCTTCTTTAGCCAATAGGTAAGTCGCACCTTTCTGCAACTCCGTTAGTTGGCTAACCTCCCTCCGTGCTACTTTGATCTTGCCCTCTAGCCTCCTTCTCCATGGAGGGTACTGCCCCTTGTGGCTGTTCAACTTGTAGCCAAGCATCTCACTGATCACTGCTGCCGTATTGTAGATCAGCTTGTTAGTGTCGGTAATCGTGGTTGTAGGTATTGTCCGTAGTGCTGCATTAACATCATCTAGCAGACCTTCTGAGGGTACTTCACGTAATCTTGGTAACCGGCTACGGGGTATCCAGGTTTCAAGCTTATATATATAAGGGGTGCAACGATACACAAAATTCACGGTTCGGTTCGATACTTT
The DNA here is from genome assembly GCF_057381915.1 of Diplotaxodon limnothrissa. Classification (NCBI taxonomy): domain Eukaryota; kingdom Metazoa; phylum Chordata; class Actinopteri; order Cichliformes; family Cichlidae; genus Diplotaxodon; species Diplotaxodon limnothrissa. The sequence goes on from NC_140610.1 coordinate 43,913,244, forward strand.
GGTGTCACGGTTCGATATTTTTTCGATACAAAAGAATGTTCATGCATTTTTAATTTGTCATTTATTAAAATTATACATATATATTTTAACTCAAAAGCACAGTTTTTAAATTTAACCCTAACCCTTGTGCATGTTTTTTATTTTGACAGCGAATGCGCACCTGCGGACCACTTATGTGCAGCCCTGGTTATTTAGCTCATCATATTGCAGCCACAGAAATTCTTTTGTCCATGAAACCATAAAGCTGCACTTTCTTTTTGCCTTATAGTCTGATTTGTCATAACTTCTCCGTTTTGTGGTAAGCTTTTCTTTGGCTGTCACTTCTTCACCCTGACCTGTCTTATTTGGCTCAGCAGAACTGAAATGCTTTTACACACGCACTCACATAAGCTCAGCGATTCTCTGCGCGATCAACCTCTCACATGTTTAAGCTTGCTGCGGGAGATTTCACTTGTCATGTTTGCATAGTAAGCTAACGATTAATAAGACGATGTCAGAGGAATTGGTGCACAAATTATCATCACTCACAGATCAGTGCTGTCGCTCTCTATACACAGTTCGCACGATTGCAAAGTGAAAGCAAAAAAACAAGCGCAAATTCAAACGCGACTTTAATATGTCACATATTGACAGTGGCTCACCGATGCCAATGACATAATTACCCAGCTACATTTCTGAAAGAATGCAAAAGCATTGACATATATTTTTCCTACAATAGCCCGACGGGCAGGGAAGAGATAGATTTTGGTAGCCCGACTGAAAAAATCTCTAGCCCCGGGACGTCGGGCTAGCGATATTGCGAGCCCTGTATCTGATTGAGGAATCACTCATCTTTGGAAAAGAGAGTTTATTACAGAGAAATGTCTCTTTCCAAAATAAAAGCTATACTATCCGCTTCTTCTGGGCTATATTCTCAGCAGCATATTAAACATATAAAGAGAATCATGTGCTAACAGCTGTCTAAATGACTCAGCTAAAGTTAGTAGCAAGCTTGCTTTTTTTTGTCTGCTTCCACTTGTCTTTGCACTAGGATGATGTCGGCGTAAATGTGCAGTCATATTCGTTGTGTTCCCACTAGTGCTTTCAGGTTAATCTCGTTGAAATGACCTTAATGCCACAACACGGCAAATCTCCGTTAACGAGCTACCGCCGATCGCTCCGTGCATGGGGCTAGACGGCCAACACGTTAACGAGCTAACTGCGCTAACACACTAGTTCACACCAATGTAATTGAGCATTGCATGGCACATCCAACATACTGTTTTACTTTAGTCCATGACTCGCTTACCTTCAGGGTCATATGTCACATGAAAACCAAAATAATTCCAAACGCCAGATCTGAATGAGGTTCAATTTGCCTGTTGCAAGGAGAGCTTAACTTCTGTCTCGCTAGCTTGCCCTGCGCTCTTCCTTCTGACAATGCTGTCTGTGTTGAACGCTCAGTGGATCTGCGCTGGACAGTGCAGCCTAGGCGGAGTAGTCGAACACAGATTCACTGAGCGCTCAACACAGACAGCATCGTCAGAAGGAAAATTGATAAAATAAATTACAAATGTTGTATTGTTCGATACATATGCGTACCGAACCGAAAGCACTGTATCGAACGGTTCAATATCGATACGAATATCGTTGCACCCCTAATATATATATATATATATATATATATATATATATATATATATATATATATATATATATATATATATATATATATATATATATATATATATACACACATAAATAAAAATTCCCCACTTGCCCCTGGGGGCGGTCAATCCTTCAAGCTCAGGTCCTCTACCAGAGGCCTGGGAGCTTGTGGGTCCTGCGCAGTATCTTAGCTGTTCCTAGGACTGCGCTCTTCTGGACAGAGATCTCCGCTGTTGTTCCCGGGATCTGCTGGAGCCACTCTCCTAGCTTGGGAGTCATTGCACCTAGTGCTCCGATTACCACTGGGACCACCGACACCTTCACCCTCCACATCCTCTCGAGCTCTTCTCTGAGCCCTTGGTATTTCTCGAGCTTCTCGTGTTCCTTCTTCCTGATGTTGCTGTCATTCGGAACCGCTGCTTGGGTCTTAATGCCACTATAAGCATACCCTATTATTGTTATCGAAACAGTCTTCTAACAAACAAACAGGTTATGATAATAAGCCTGTGTGTGTGTGTGTGTGTGTGTGTGTGTGTGTGTGTGTGTGTGTGTGTGTGTGTGTGTGTACGCGTTTCAGAAGTGACACCGAGTCCCACTCAATGTGACAAATCCAAAATGCAGAACTAATTTCAACTGACAGGTATGATGGCTCAATTTAGCACTACTGTTGTCATGGTAATGCCATGCATTTGTCTGTGTGTACACCTGAGAGTGTGCATCCGAGAAACAACAGACTGTGAAAACAGGCTGACATCAACACCTAAGGCGACCATTATGCCAACGACTTGGAGATACACTATCTGACGCCCCGACTAACATTATAAAAACATAAATTCCTCATTAAAGTTGGAACAGTCACAGCAACAGGAAGGATAACACAGCTAGATAACAGTATTTTTTATAATGCAGTGACTCAGATACATGTATTTATTTAAAAAAAATTTCTTTGCAATGTTAACAAATGATCCATACAAGTGTAGATTCATCTAACTGCAACAATTAGTCAATTAAATGTAGTCAACTTTAATCACTGAATCTGTAAATAACAGTTTATACTCAGTGATGTGCCTGGTTATAGATAGGATATGTGAGAATTAAAATGTGTTTTAGCTAATCAGACGTGAGGATTTCATGTCATACAAGACAGAAAGTGAAAAACAATTAAAAAGCTTCACTTTGATTCATTAAGGAAATACCAAGCATACTAATCAATAATAAAAATGACGAGTAAGTGCATTGCAAGATAGGATATAATATAGAATATATACTATATATAATGCTTTTAAAATCCATCTGTTCGTTCAAAAAGCTCTTGATGATTTAATATATCTTGTGGCAGCCAAGTATGTTATGTAAGGACAGAGTTATGTCCCAACATGGCTATTCCACATACCCATCTCTAACCCAGGCAATCATATAGTCCCTACAAACTAGACAGCCTAGTACATTCAGCACATTCAGAAGATCTTTGAATTTCTTTGAGATGAGAAGATTCAAGGAACCTCAGAGGGCTCAGTGAAACCCTTCACAAAAAGTCCATTAACAGTGAAGAAAACCTTGGTGCACATCTAACTGTCATATTTTTACTACTACACACAGTGATGTCATTTGAAAAGCCCTCTGGCTCAACTGAGAAATATTACGCTATGGTGTTATGAGAAAGAAGGAAAATTAGCAGGAAAATTAGACAAAATAGTTCAACTGTCTTGTGCTATGCCAACCAGGTTTTCTTTTGCAACCCGGTTTATGCTGGAGTCTATCATAGTTGCTTCAGGCAAAAGAAAAACTGGGGTGCAGTGAACACCAAAATGCTGCCATAAACTCCATCTAAATGTAATGAAATAATAAAAAACTAGAGTCCATAAAGCACTAGGATCACACCTGTCTCAGAGCAAGTTACTTCTCAAATCATGATCAAACTTGGCCTTCATTTTGATGTAAGATGCATATCTGAACCCTTTCGTGTTGAAAGGCAGACATACAAACACCTGCTTTTGTAGGACATGCACACACACAAGGTAAAAACAATTCCAACCTTACTACTGTGGTGAGTAAAAATGGCATGCACTTCTGTAACACATAAACGATAGTAACAAATCAAAACAAACCAACAGATGTCTAAGCATAACATCTAGTTTAATTAATAAAGACATTTGTTGCAGTAGAGAATTTAAAAGCACTGAGAGATGGCCCAGTCCCTTGGCCAGCTGGCTTACCTTGGGAAGGTATGTAGCATTTTGTATCCTGTCCACCATCTCCTGTCCGTCAGGGTGCACGGCCGCCACATGGGACCACATCCTCTCCCAGGTGACACTCTCGATAGGAAAACCAGATCGATTAACGTAGAAAAGAACCCCTCCATCCTTCTCCTCTTCCTCCTCGGGGGATCTCGAGCTGTTCTTTGGGGGAGACAAAGAGGAGGACTCCTGGGTGCTGCAGCGGAGGAGACAGTGCGAGCTGGTGCTCTTGGACCGGCCATGCCTGCTCAGCTTGGCTGTAGAGGTGCCAGTCCGGTTTGGGGAGTTGGGTCCAGTCATTGGCCCCAGGAAGAAGTAGAGGAGGAGGAGGAAAAGTTAGGGCAGGCAATCTTCCTCCAGCTACAAGAGCTTCTTTTTGTTAGTGAGCAGTGCAAAGCACATGTTGATCTTCAAGGTCTAACGTGGTAATGGGGGAAAAAAAGGAAAAAGAAAACGCATTAACTCAACTATGCTTTTTAAAACGACAGTACATGTACATGACTGCCCAGCAAGGATCACTACAAAAAGTGTTTGTATAACACAGTGGGGATTTTTTCAGGTACTTTCCACTGAATTGTTACAAAAAAAAAAATCAACGTTATCCGTATTTAAGAAAAGGGGTGATTGTGATAAAGAAGCCAAAAATGCAGCAACAGTCGACAATAAATGTACCAAAAACAATATATGCATAAATAATAACTTCTGATTCCAGAGTAGCTCAACAGCTGATAAAAAAAACCCTCCGAGCATTAAAAATCAACATTAGCAGTCATATAAACTCATGAGTATGAAATACACAGTATTTCGACACAATATAGCAATCTGCGGAATGAATTGATTAAATCTCACTAAAGTGTAACTTAACAGAGCAAAGGCAACTTAATGTCGACTTAAGTTTTTCTTTTGATTGAATCAGCTGAAATATCCCAACCGTTATCATCCTGACCGTATCGTGTTTTCCAGGAAGGCTTCTATTTCACATAAACAATCGGACTCCCGGTTGAAAAGGCATTAGATCTGAAAATCAGTCACCAAGGCGAGGTGTGTTCCATTCATAACAAAGCGGCGTTGTCCACCACAGGCTTTAAAGTCTTGTTTTGGTTCAAGGCTTTGTAACTTCACCTCTTCTGCTATATGTCAAGCTAGCACAAGCTAACATTTGCTAAGAAGGAATTAGAGCGCGATTCCTTTCAAAATAAAACCAGTACTTTGGTCAATCGTTCATAACAACTGATTACTGCGAATCACCAGAGAACACTCACAACTCCATCATTTGCTTGCCTGTAAGGCTTCTAAAACGTGTTAAAAGTAATTACGCACAGAACCGTAACGAAACAAATCATTTGTCTGTGGATATGTTTTTATTTTGATAGCGCCGTCCAGGAAGTTCCCCTCTACTGTTTTTGCTAGCTTTGCCGCTGTATCTCGGAACACTGCGGGGGCCGTTGCCTCCCACCACCACAATACGGGGAAATTACCTCGTCTCTGCATTTCTCTCTGTCAGCAGCCTGCAAGGAGCCTCGATATCAGCTACCTCCTCAGAAAATCCAATTTCATGGTGATAAAAACGCTTCTTTACCCTCTCATGTGATTAAATCATTGGGGATAAAACGGTCCTACTAGCGGCCACTGTTCTCCTGTATCTGTCCGTTGCTCGTATCCCCTACGGTTGCCACTGCTCAACAGCTTCTCATTGGTCGAGCTAACAAAGAGAGGCGGGTCAGAGAGTATTCGCTACCTTTTTTGGATCGGGTGGTGCCCTCTGATTGGTTAATTTTGATGGACGAAGAGGTCAACAAGTGATAGATCTGCAACAAATTGGATTTTCTTCCACTTGTTATAACTGTTGATTTGGAATATATTGTTTTAGGGGCTGGACGCTTTTTCTTAGTAAGAATGAGTTTAAATACATTGGAAGAAACCTAAGCAAATAGATAGACTACAGTCAAATTATTCTAATGGCATAAATTTATAACCACACACATCCCATAATATAGAGTTATCAGTTTTATTGTGATTTCCAACTGTCAATAATGAATGCATTTTTTTAAATAACAAAAAAAAATATTATTATTATTTTTTACTGATGTTACAATTATATGTGAAACATACTAGAAACAAAGTAGACACGTGAAAACCTCCCACCTAGCATTAGATGTGTGGCACAATAATATACAGGACCTGTTGGGTTTTTTTTAAATAAAAATTGTCATATTATGTGTGATATTTTTGTGGCACTCGACGCAGCAATATGAATAATGGGCTGCTACATTTGCAGTAGTAACGTAACTTGACTTAGAACGCCACCTTATGGACAAATTGTTTGTTACAGCACACAAACAATTTGGCACACCTTAGTCGTTTTCTCTTTTATAAGAATGGCTTCTTGACAACCACCTTCCACTGACAGCACGTCTGATGCCACTTCAGCAAACACCAGATGAATGAACTGAAGGTCTAGATCCATCTCTCTGCACTATTGCTAAGGAGCACTTTTGACAAGACAAGAAAGTGTTGCTTTTTGGAAGCAAAATATACAGAAATCAGAGGTGGCTCAAGACTTCTGCACAGTACTATATGGATGTCGCCTCCCATATAGTACTGACTCCCTAAACATGATGGATTGTAGAATAGTGTAAAATTATTCCACACCTATTTGGCTTGATTTACTCATAAAAAAGACTCCATTTTGACATATAAGGAAAATCATCAGAGGGCCAGTAGCATTACAGTTACATTAAAGATTAAATGGGAAACAGGTCTGTATGAAAGTTCTTTGTGTTTTATATTCCAGCTGGTCAAACATAGACACTTAGAAGACTTGCTGAGAAGACTGGTGGAGTGAGGAAGGAAATGATGTGTGAGGTGTATTCATTTTAATATTTCAACTTTATTGTGGAGAAAATGAAGAAAATATTAAGTCTTCATGAACAAGAGAGAGATTAACATGTGCTTGTGCAACATTTTTAAGTTACAGTGAACATGTTGAGCAAAACAATCAACCAACTTATGAAAAAACTCATTGGAGACTCCATTTCCAGGAGAAAATGCTCACTTAGGCTATGTTCAAACTGCAGGTCTTAATGCTCAATACCGATTTTTTGATCAAATCTGATTTTTTTTTTGTCTGCTTGTTCACACTACAAATAAAATGTGACAGCAAACGCGCTCTAGTGTGAACCCTCAAAGCGGCCCACATGCGCATACGAAAGTGACCCAGGTCGGATTTGAAAATATCAGATTTGTGCTGTTCAAACTGTCATACCATGATCGTATATGGGTTGCATAGGGTCAAAAAAGTCGCATTTGATGCACTTTCGCCTGCAATGTGAACGTAGCCTTAGATTCATGTGATGGAGCTGTACAAAAAGCTTAAATTTAAAGGATCGATATCAAACCTATGGCCCAGAGGTCAGTTCTGGCTTTGCAAACTCTTAAATTTCCAAAGAAGCCTTTACCTAATCCATTTTTTTTCCCAGAATCTATTACGATTACTTGTACGTCATGAAATAATAACGTGATTCAGAGAAGACTGGTTCAGCGTTCAAATACAGTTTCCTTACATACGGGAAATAGCTCATAGTTTATGAGGCAAAGGGCTGAGAGTAAAACCCACAGCTGGAGTCAGATCTAATTCATCCTCTGAAACTCCAGGTGCAGGGGTGAAACGAAAATGCTGAAGGAGAGTGGTGAAGAAGAGGAAGAGCTCCATCCTGGCCAGACTCTCTCCGAGGCAAATCCTGCGACCTGTAAGAGACAATTGAAGAATAACTTCAGCTGTCCTGTCAGCAGATGTAACCTAAACAGAGATGGCTGAGCTCACAAACCTGCAGAAAATGGAATGAAAGCATCTCGCTTAGCAAACTTTTTCTCGTTGTCCAGGAAGTGAGCAGGATAAAAGCTGTGTGGTCTCTCCCACTCCTTGGGATCATGCAGGACAGATGTCAAGAGAGGAAACACCGTGGTTCCCTGCACAAATTACAATACACAGGCTGCTAAAACCTTTCCCCACCTTGTATTTACATGTATTTTATCTGCATTTATGTTTTCCTACCTGCACTACCAAACCATCACCCTTTACACATAATTATCATAAAGAAACAATCCACAATGCAGTTATATTTTGTTGCACTTGATGGCTTAGTGCAGGCCAGGTTTTTTAAAAGCGGTAGGTGTGTTATGCAGTCTTACCTTCTTGATAGAGTGACCCTGAAAAATGATGTCTTCGGTGGTTTTGTGAGGAATTCCAGTGGGAACAATGCTGCTCAGTCTCTGTATCTCATGGATGACGGCGTCAGTGAAGGGCAGGCTTTTCCTGTCTGCAACCTGCACCTGTCGATCTCCTATGACTCTCGTCAGCTCCTCCTGGACCTCATCTGGTGTATAAAAGTAACAATAATTAAATTTCATCCCTATTAGAATCACTCAAACACTCCATTTTACAGTGTTTTCACAGAAATCTATGCAATCTTGTAAAAAAAAATTAAGTGCACGCCAGTTGAAGTAATAGTTCTTTTTAAATTATTTTATCAGTCTCTCACATTGGTGTAGAGAAATTTTGGCCCACTCTTCTTTACAGTGCTGCTTTAGTTCATTGAGGTTTGCAGACATTCAGTCAGGCATGGCTCTGTTAATGTCTTGTCACAGCATTTCATTTGAGTTTATGTCTGGACTTCGACTGGGCCATTGCAGCACCTTGATTGTTATCTTTTTCAGCCATTCTTTTGGAGAGCCCAGTTTAGGCCAATCTGGGACAGATCCTCTGACATTTGCTATAAAATACTTATGATCATTACAGAGTTACCCAAGGTACCCAAGTCCTGTGACTGGAAAAATCAACTGCAAATCATCACTCCTTTAGCACTGTGTGTGAGTTTGTCTGAGGTGTTTGTGCTGACATACTGTGTTGGATTTGTGCTTGATGTGGTACTTTTGCATTATGATAAAACATTTCTAGTTTTGTCTTGTCAGTCAACAGGATGTTGTCTCAGAAGTCTATGCTTTCTTTTGGCAACTATTTTAAACAAGCCGTACCTGTTCTGTCTTTTTTTAATTGTAGAACTGCAGAATTGTACTAGAATAAACTGGTTTTTAATTTGGGGTGCATTTACTGGAACTTCCACTCCAGGGAAGAATGAAGCCCTCAGGTGTGTGTTAGTCCACACCTGAAGGCTTCAGTCTAACAAACTATAAAAAATCTGTCTTCATTCAGTTGCTCACACTTGCTAAAGATCAACTAATCGTGTTTTTGATTAGCACCTTATTGATTGGCTGCTACTCCTAAATCCCATGAAGGGAATAATTTGTGTTTCACAGGACTAAAAATAGAGTACTTTGAAAACGTGATTTTTCACACGGCTATAAATGAAGGTGACATTATTTATTTGATTTTGTTTTTGTGACAGTGATTTGATTTCATTAGCACATTGAAGTTAAATTTTTAGGCTCCTCACCCTGAATCTTTGGATATTTGGCCATAAGCAGAAGTCCCCATCTCAGTGTAGTTGATGTTGTCTCAGTTCATTACTGTCATCAAAAGGTTATCATCATGGAAATGACTGTTGGTAATCCCAGATTCCTTCAGACATGCAACAATAAAATGCCAGTAAATCTAATTCCCTTAAAACTGACAAAATGTGTACTTTGTTCTTACTAGGACACAGCATATTTGTTTAGTTAAGCAGGAATGTGCACAGCTTCACCCTGAGCTTCAGTTAATAATTTCAGACTACAAACTTGACAAGTGACAGAGATGCCAACCTCCAGAGTTTGCTTGCGGAGCAGAAAGGCATCCACAAAGCCTCTGCACATCTGTGGGTTCAGAGTCTCTTTTAAATGACTGAAGATGCCAAGGTTTTGTTTGCTACTGGTAGCAGACATTTCGAGCAGTTCCTTCCTGGCACCAATCCAACTCAACAGCGCTGGACACATGTTGTACATCTGTCAAAAATTATATAACCACCAGTAACTAGAATAATATTTTGTTATTTGCAACAACTGATGCTTTATGTGCTTATGAAAGTAACTATAGAAATGACCTGTACTGAAGGAGAACCCAAAAGTTTAGCACCTCTGCTCATTCGATCTACCAGAGATGTAAACTCTGGATCATTATATTCAAATCTGCTTCCATAGACAATGGAGCAGATAATATTAGAGACTGCATATGATAATCTTTGGTTTGTATCAAAAGCTTCTCCTGTGACAAGACAAGTGAAAGGAGTGAAAAACAAATAACAGTCAAATTAATCTTCATCAACCTTCATTAATTTTTTTTAACATAAACAAATCTTACCTTTGAATTTCTTAAAAACCTCAATGAGGTATTGACATTCTTCAATTATTTTGTCCTCACATGCTCTCTTGCCCATCCCAAAGTCTCTCAGGTTAGTCAGTGCAAAGCGCCTCATTTCCTTCCATGAATCACCGTTGGACCACACAACCCCTGTAATGAAGTGTGTATAGAGTTTAAATAACAATAATTTAAGACACATAATGTGGTTATGCCCATTTTTTATTTTATTTATTTATTTATTTATTTATTTATTTTTACCATTTCCATGGTTCATTTGATGCACAATTAGAATTGGATCTCTGTCTCCAAACACTTCATCATAGTCAACAAGTGCCTCCTTCACTGTCTTGTATCCTGCCAGCACCACCACTTTTTGGGGTCCAAGATAGACAGTAAAGACTGATCCATATTTCTTGGACAGCTAAGAAGGGCAGAATATGTTGATATTTTGACACACATTAGAGAGACCCTGGAAGTTGTAAGAGCTGCATGGAAAGCTGAATTTATAAGTCAGCCTAAAAGAAAAGCAGCCCAATAGCTTTACCTCACCTCCAATAATGTTTTGTAGGGTCTTTTCAGGTTCATCTGAAGCAAGTTCCCAAACAAGGGAAGTGGTCTGGGTCCTGGGGGATCCTGGGTACTAAAGCTAGCAGAGGAGATTAAATAGATGAGCAGGAGGACCGTCAGAGCCCCCAACAAGAAGGTAGAACTGAAGGCCTGAAGAAAAACATTTAATATCCCCATGGTTTTCAAGTAAAATATACACTCTGTTACTTGCACTGAAAACTCAGTGACTGTGAAAGACACTGCACAGGGATAAACAGTGCAAACAGTGTTCTGTGGTTATGAATGAGTAAATGATTAATGTTGCAGTTAGTACTTTGGTCTGTGTCAATATTATATTTTCAGAATGAAAAAAAATAAATAAATAAAACACGTATAAATGTGTGTACCTGATATCAACACAGTTATTTGTGTAAACACTTTAAAGTGCAGCATTTTTTTTACTATATTTTAACATTATTTGAAACTGAAGCTCATTTTTTTGTATTGACTTTTAGAGTTGAATATATGATAAATGTAAAGAGCATTTATATTTTATGCTTTTCTATAAGACTTCCAAACCGGAAGTATGTCATAAATCAGAAAGTACGGTAAATAACTTTTTATCCAACCTAGCTGAGTGTAGGATAAAACGGGTAACCAAGCAGTTTTGGCCAAAGTGACTGGGTAGCAAAGCAGGTTTCCTAACAACAAGGGCAGCAGGTAAATAAAGTGGCAATATCTAAGAGAAGCAATAAGGTTGGAGAAACCTGCATTCAGCTAAGACTGAAGAAGTCACTTGGATGAAATGCTTCTCCCGCTGAAAAAACTACGTCAAGATGAACTGAATACACTTTAATTATGGGTGACTTAGACAGCTACAAGTGATGGTCATTAGTTTTTCTTATCACTAAATGAAAAAGTGAAGCGGACAGATAGAAAATGGCCCAAAGAGTCTGGTAACCATCAATTAGCCCCCCAAAATTATGAAAAAACAATTCATCTATACAAATAAACATTGATATATATTTCAGTTCCTTTCAGACATTCTTCTTCTCTCTAAAGAGGTCACATGGAAGACCAACAATGTAACAATAATGTGTTGTCAACCCATCTGTAAACTTCTCCAACCACCAGGGGGCGTGGCATGGCGGTACTTACTAAGAAAACTGAGGGTGTCTTCTTTCTTGAGGGGCAGTAATGAGCACGACATGCACTGATGCAGCATTTGATCTTTATTGTGGAGGAAAATGTTTAACATCTTACATCTTTATGAGCAAGCGAGAGAGCGATACATGGCAGGTGTAGCATTTTTAAGTAATCAAAACATTCTGCCTTTATTGTCAGTGAAAACTTTGAAGCCAACAGGCAATCTTTACCTACATGAGATGGGGCTAATAAAATCACCTTGAAACTAAAGGAACAATTGAACTAAACATTTTGTAAATCATGTCAGTGAGCCTGAAATTGTTGCCATGATGCCAGGTCTCTCTTGGAAATTAGATTTTTAATCTCAATGAGATTTTTTTTACCTGGATAAATAAAGGACTAATAATAATTAAGGACACAAGAAAATATTCTGCTAAAAATTGACTGGAGCCGTTTCACAGGACAACAAAAGCTTATAAAGACCATCTCTTCCTCACATTTGGGAAACAGCACATAATTTGTGAATCGAAGGGCTGAGAGTAATGCTCACAATTGGAGTCAGATCTAATTCATCCTCTGAAACTCCAGGTGCAGGAGTGAAACGAAAACGCTGCAGGAGGGTGGTGAAGAAGAGGAAGAGCTCCATCCTGGCCAGACTCTCTCCGAGGCAAATCCTGCGACCTGCAAGAGATGAATAATAATCAATTGTCCTGTGAAGAGATGTACCTCAGTGGTAATGGCTGAGCTCACAAACCTGCAGAAAATGGAATGAAGGCATCTCGCTTGACAAACTTTTTCTCTTTGTCCAAGAAATGAGCAGGATAAAAGCTGTGAGGCCTCTCCCACTCACTTGGATCATGCAGGACAGATGTCAAGAGAGGAAACACTGTGGTTCCCTGCAGATAACAGCTGATTTCAGAGATGCACAAAGTACAAAACGTACTAAGACAACACATAAAAACAGTACATACTTTTGATTTGGATTCAGTTTCAAACTTTCCCGTATTCCTGTGATTGCCCGTCCAAGATGGCATCAAGCTTCTGTTTTGTGCACTCAGTAAACTGATAACAACTGTTCCCACTCATGCTTACTCTTTGTGTCTGCACTTAGGTTTTTTATAGCTTTAGAACTTTGGCACCTCAACTCAAAGTTAATGCAGGACGATCCAGGATGTAGTTACATTATCTCAAAACATGGCTTGATGCCGAGCAGATTCGAATAGATAACAATTAGTCTAACCTTCTCAATAAAGTGACCCTGAAAAGTGATGTCTCGGGTGGTTTTGTGAGGAAGTGCAGTGGGGGCGATGCTGCTCAGTCTCTGTATCTCATGGATGACGGCGTCAGTGAAGGGAAGGTTTTTCCTGTCAGCAACCTGCACCTGTCGATCTCCTATGACCCTCCTCAGCTCTTCCTGGACCTCATCTAGAGTATAAAAGTAACAGTAATTGAATTTCATCCCTATTAGAATCCTCTGGAGTCTAAACGAGAACAGTGGACACATTACACTTGTGTTACACTGACAATAACACTCCAGTATATTTGATAAATGTATGCTTATTGTGATATTGCTCTTGTGACATGTGTCATGTGATTTCCAGTAAAAGAGTGTATTCAAGTTGTGGATTATTTGAGCTCCTCACCCTGTATCTTCGGATATTTGGCCATTAGCAGAAGTCCCCATCTCAGTGTAGTTGATGTTGTCTCAGTGCCGGCAGCAAACAGATTCATGACTGTTATCAGAAGATTATCATCATGGAAGTGACTGTTGGTAATCCCAGATTCCTGCACATAGACATTTAACAGCAAAGTCACTAAAATCATTCTAATCCCAAAGTTGGATGGGGGTTGCACAGTAGAAAAAGAAGTGTCAAGGCACCGAACAGTAACGAGGATGTAACATACACCAGAAGAATTACAAATGATCAATAGTGTTCGCATACATCTGCTGGGTGATAAAGGTATTAGGATGCAACACAGCTGTTTTGTCTTAACCATAGCTGAGCAGGATAAGGCACAGTTTCACCATCAGCTTAAGTTATTTATTCCTGAACACAAAGTTAAAAGATAATAGAAAGTCCAACCTCAAGATTTTCTTTGCGGACCAGAAAGGCGTCTACAAAGCCTCTGCACATCTGTGGGTTCAGAGTCTCTTTTAAACGATGGAAGAAGGCACGGTTTTGCATTTTATTGGCAGCAGCCAGTTTGAACCCTTCGTTCCTATCAGCAGTCCACTTCAGGATTGATGGAAACATTTCATACATCTGTGAATCATCAAATATACATCTGTACATAAAATACCATTTTTCATTTACAAAGGTTATTGAGTTGTACCTTGAAAAAATCTGTAACTCCATAAGTGTCACAAAGTAGGAATCAATACCTGTATTGAGGGACTTCCACGGAGTCTGACAAATCTGTTTGTTCGATCTACCAACGATGTAAACTCTGGATCATTATATTCAAATCTGCTGCCATAGACGATGGAGCAGATAATATTAGAGACTGCACAGTTAATTGATTGGGTTGTATCAAACGCTTCTCCTGTAGCAAAACAAACACATACAGTCAGTATAAGTAATTGGACCATTAATTCAATTCAGTTCAAACAAATGTGATAATTTTTTACCTTTAAATTTCTTAAATACTTCAATGAGATGTTGACATTCCTCAATTATTTTGTCCTCACATGCTCTCTTGCCCATTCCAAAGTCTCTCAGTTTAGTCAATGCAAAGCATCTCATTTCTCTCCATGAGTCACCATTGGACCACAGAACTCCTGAGAGTGGTCATATTTTAGTTTGACAGTACCAAAATAGAAAAAAAGCTAAAAGATTTTAAGAAAAAATATTATTCCTTTACCATGCTCTTTGGTTAATTCATGCGCAAGTTTCGTTGGGCTTCTGTCTCCAAACACATCATCATAGTCTACAAGTGCCTGCTTCACTGTCTTGTATCCTGCTAGGACCACCACCTTTTTAGGTCCCAGATAGACCGTGAAGACTGATCCATATTTCTTGGACAGCTAAGAAGGGCAGAATATGTTGATATTTTGACACACATTAGAGAGACCCTGGAAGTTGTAAGAGCTGCATGGAAAGCTGAATTTATAAGTCAGCCTAAAAGAAAAGCAGCCCAATAGCTTTACCTCACCTCCAATAATGTTTTGTAGGGTCTTTTCAGGTTCATCTGAAGCAAGTTCCCAAACAAGGGAAGTGGTCTGGGTCCTGGGGGATCCTGGGTACTAAAGCTAGCAGAGGAGATTAAATAGATGAGCAGGAGGACCGTCAGAGCCCCCAACAAGAAGGTAGAACTGAAGGCCTGAAGAAAAACATTTAATATCCCCATGGTTTTCAAGTAAAATATACACTCTGTTACTTGCACTGAAAACTCAGTGACTGTGAAAGACACTGCACAGGGATAAACAGTGCAAACAGTGTTCTGTGGTTATGAATGAGTAAATGATTAATGTTGCAGTTAGTACTTTGGTCTGTGTCAATATTATATTTTCAGAATGAAAAAAAATAAATAAATAAAACACGTATAAATGTGTGTACCTGATATCAACACAGTTATTTGTGTAAACACTTTAAAGTGCAGCATTTTTTTTACTATATTTTAACATTATTTGAAACTGAAGCTCATTTTTTTGTATTGACTTTTAGAGTTGAATATATGATAAATGTAAAGAGCATTTATATTTTATGCTTTTCTATAAGACTTCCAAACCGGAAGTATGTCATAAATCAGAAAGTACGGTAAATAACTTTTTATCCAACCTAGCTGAGTGTAGGATAAAACGGGTAACCAAGCAGTTTTGGCCAAAGTGACTGGGTAGCAAAGCAGGTTTCCTAACAACAAGGGCAGCAGGTAAATAAAGTGGCAATATCTAAGAGAAGCAATAAGGTTGGAGAAACCTGCATTCAGCTAAGACTGAAGAAGTCACTTGGATGAAATGCTTCTCCCGCTGAAAAAACTACGTCAAGATGAACTGAATACACTTTAATTATGGGTGACTTAGACAGCTACAAGTGATGGTCATTAGTTTTTCTTATCACTAAATGAAAAAGTGAAGCGGACAGATAGAAAATGGCCCAAAGAGTCTGGTAACCATCAATTAGCCCCCCAAAATTATGAAAAAACAATTCATCTATACAAATAAACATTGATATATATTTCAGTTCCTTTCAGACATTCTTCTTCTCTCTAAAGAGGTCACATGGAAGACCAACAATGTAACAATAATGTGTTGTCAACCCATCTGTAAACTTCTCCAACCACCAGGGGGCGTGGCATGGCGGTACTTACTAAGAAAACTGAGGGTGTCTTCTTTCTTGAGGGGCAGTAATGAGCACGACATGCACTGATGCAGCATTTGATCTTTATTGTGGAGGAAAATGTTTAACATCTTACATCTTTATGAGCAAGCGAGAGAGCGATACATGGCAGGTGTAGCATTTTTAAGTAATCAAAACATTCTGCCTTTATTGTCAGTGAAAACTTTGAAGCCAACAGGCAATCTTTACCTACATGAGATGGGGCTAATAAAATCACCTTGAAACTAAAGGAACAATTGAACTAAACATTTTGTAAATCATGTCAGTGAGCCTGAAATTGTTGCCATGATGCCAGGTCTCTCTTGGAAATTAGATTTTTAATCTCAATGAGATTTTTTTTACCTGGATAAATAAAGGACTAATAATAATTAAGGACACAAGAAAATATTCTGCTAAAAATTGACTGGAGCCGTTTCACAGGACAACAAAAGCTTATAAAGACCATCTCTTCCTCACATTTGGGAAACAGCACATAATTTGTGAATCGAAGGGCTGAGAGTAATGCTCACAATTGGAGTCAGATCTAATTCATCCTCTGAAACTCCAGGTGCAGGAGTGAAACGAAAACGCTGCAGGAGGGTGGTGAAGAAGAGGAAGAGCTCCATCCTGGCCAGACTCTCTCCGAGGCAAATCCTGCGACCTGCAAGAGATGAATAATAATCAATTGTCCTGTGAAGAGATGTACCTCAGTGGTAATGGCTGAGCTCACAAACCTGCAGAAAATGGAATGAAGGCATCTCGCTTGACAAACTTTTTCTCTTTGTCCAAGAAATGAGCAGGATAAAAGCTGTGAGGCCTCTCCCACTCACTTGGATCATGCAGGACAGATGTCAAGAGAGGAAACACTGTGGTTCCCTGCAGATAACAGCTGATTTCAGAGATGCACAAAGTACAAAACGTACTAAGACAACACATAAAAACAGTACATACTTTTGATTTGGATTCAGTTTCAAACTTTCCCGTATTCCTGTGATTGCCCGTCCAAGATGGCATCAAGCTTCTGTTTTGTGCACTCAGTAAACTGATAACAACTGTTCCCACTCATGCTTACTCTTTGTGTCTGCACTTAGGTTTTTTATAGCTTTAGAACTTTGGCACCTCAACTCAAAGTTAATGCAGGACGATCCAGGATGTAGTTACATTATCTCAAAACATGGCTTGATGCCGAGCAGATTCGAATAGATAACAATTAGTCTAACCTTCTCAATAAAGTGACCCTGAAAAGTGATGTCTCGGGTGGTTTTGTGAGGAAGTGCAGTGGGGGCGATGCTGCTCAGTCTCTGTATCTCATGGATGACGGCGTCAGTGAAGGGAAGGTTTTTCCTGTCAGCAACCTGCACCTGTCGATCTCCTATGACCCTCCTCAGCTCTTCCTGGACCTCATCTAGAGTATAAAAGTAACAGTAATTGAATTTCATCCCTATTAGAATCCTCTGGAGTCTAAACGAGAACAGTGGACACATTACACTTGTGTTACACTGACAATAACACTCCAGTATATTTGATAAATGTATGCTTATTGTGATATTGCTCTTGTGACATGTGTCATGTGATTTCCAGTAAAAGAGTGTATTCAAGTTGTGGATTATTTGAGCTCCTCACCCTGTATCTTCGGATATTTGGCCATTAGCAGAAGTCCCCATCTCAGTGTAGTTGATGTTGTCTCAGTGCCGGCAGCAAACAGATTCATGACTGTTATCAGAAGATTATCATCATGGAAGTGACTGTTGGTAATCCCAGATTCCTGCACATAGACATTTAACAGCAAAGTCACTAAAATCATTCTAATCCCAAAGTTGGATGGGGGTTGCACAGTAGAAAAAGAAGTGTCAAGGCACCGAACAGTAACGAGGATGTAACATACACCAGAAGAATTACAAATGATCAATAGTGTTCGCATACATCTGCTGGGTGATAAAGGTATTAGGATGCAACACAGCTGTTTTGTCTTAACCATAGCTGAGCAGGATAAGGCACAGTTTCACCATCAGCTTAAGTTATTTATTCCTGAACACAAAGTTAAAAGATAATAGAAAGTCCAACCTCAAGATTTTCTTTGCGGACCAGAAAGGCGTCTACAAAGCCTCTGCACATCTGTGGGTTCAGAGTCTCTTTTAAACGATGGAAGAAGGCACGGTTTTGCATTTTATTGGCAGCAGCCAGTTTGAACCTTTCGTTCCTATCAGCAGTCCACTTCAGGATTGATGGAAACATTTCATACATCTGTGAATCATCAAATATACATCTGTACATAAAATACCATTTTTCATTTACAAAGGTTATTGAGTTGTACCTTGAAAAAATCTGTAACTCCATAAGTGTCACAAAGTAGGAATCAATACCTGTATTGAGGGACTTCCACTGAGTCTGACAAATCTGTTTGTTCGATCTACCAACGATGTAAACTCTGGATCATTATATTCAAATCTGCTGCCATAGACGATGGAGCAGATAATATTAGAGACTGCACAGTTAATTGATTGGGTTGTATCAAACGCTTCTCCTGTAGCAAAACAAACACATACAGTCAGTATAAGTAATTGGACCATTAATTCAATTCAGTTCAAACAAATGTGATAATTTTTTACCTTTAAATTTCTTAAATACTTCAATGAGATGTTGACATTCCTCAATTATTTTGTCCTCACATGCTCTCTTGCCCATTCCAAAGTCTCTCAGTTTAGTCAATGCAAAGCATCTCATTTCTCTCCATGAGTCACCATTGGACCACAGAACTCCTGAGAGTGGTCATATTTTAGTTTGACAGTACCAAAATAGAAAAAAAGCTAAAAGATTTTAAGAAAAAATATTATTCCTTTACCATGCTCTTTGGTTAATTCATGCGCAAGTTTCGTTGGGCTTCTGTCTCCAAACACATCATCATAGTCTACAAGTGCCTGCTTCACTGTCTTGTATCCTGCTAGGACCACCACCTTTTTAGGTCCCAGATAGACCGTGAAGACTGATCCATATTTCTTGGATAACTAAGAACAGAATATTTTCATATTTTCACACACATCAAAGAAACCAAAGCTAAAAAGCTGCCTGGAGAACTGTATCTGCAGCATAGTTCAATTACTTTCTCACCTCCAGCAATGTTTTGTAAGGTCCTTTCAGGTCCAGTTGCAGCAGGTTCCCCAGCACAGGTAGTGGTCTGGGTCCTGGAGGACCCTTTTGTTTTTTTTGAGAATTGAAGCTTGGAGTGACGATGAAATAGACAAGGAGGATGACTGTCAGTGCCCCTAACAAGAAGGCAGAACTGAACGATTGGAGAAAGACATCTAATATCCCCATGGCTGTGAAACGAATTCTCTGCTATGAGTTCTTTGTACTGAGAGCCCAGAGACTTAGTGCTTTTTGCGTTGTCTGCAGTCCTGTACTGTGCAGCATATAATACAAGGTGTGACAGTAACAGAGCAAAGGTCCTCTATGAAAGAAATAGTAAATCATTAACGTTGCAGTTGATACTTTGGTCTGTAAAATAAATGGAAAAACATTAACAAACCAACAAAATAAATTAAACACAGAATAAAAATATCTACTTGGATGTTAGAATAATTTTTGACAGAAGTGAGTATATCTGTTAAAAACGTAATAATAGTTTTCATTTTTGGTAGATTTTAGCATTAAAATTCAGGGTTGCCATGGCCGTTTTATCTATCTATCTATCTATCTATCTATCTATCTATCTATCTGGCAAGACTGCAAACATGACAGATGTATATATATATATATATATATATATATATATATATATATATATATATATATATATATATATATATGTACAAGACAACGAAGCTCCTGACCATGCATGAAGGGTTTCACTCCAAGTCCAGCACCCGGAGGCTGTATGCTAAGTGGAACGAAAGAGGCCGGGACTGGTGAGTGTCATCACCACAGTCCAGGATCAGACATGAACATCCACTAACACATCAGGTAGAAGGCCCCAACCCAAGAAAGAGGAGGAAGAGGAGGAACCATCATGGAAGGACAGGCCCCTGCATGGTGTGTACCACCAGCAGATAGAGGAAGTGGCTGACATCCAGAAATCCTACCAGTGGCTGGACAAAGCTGGACTGAAAGACAGCACAGAGGCACTAATCATGGCAGCACAGGAACAAGCTCTGAGCACAAGATCCATAGAGGCTGGGGTCTATCACACCAGGCAAGATCCCAGGTGTAGACTGTGTAAAGATACCCCTGAGACAATGCATGACATAACAGCAGGGCACAAGATGCTAGCAGGCAGGGCATACACAGAACGCCACAACTAAGTGGCTAGCATAGTAAACAGGACCATCTGTGCGGGGTTTAACCCTCACCCCAATAAGGGAAATTTAAAACTGTTGGTTAAGGGTAAATGTAACTTCAAGCGTAAACATCAATTGGAGCTCACTAAAATTAATATTGAATCCATGTGTAACTTTGCCAAAACAATGCCAGACTCTTTAGTTTTCTCTGGTCCCCTCCCCAATCGCACCATTCCTTAATTTGCTGGCTGTCTGAGTGGTGTCCACAAAATGATGTGGTCTTTATAGATAATTGGAGAAAACCTGGTCTTGTTAGGAGAGTCGGCATCCATCCCTCTTTGGATGGAGCTTTTATTTATAGAAATCTCAGTCGAGCCCTACCTCCTCCCTGTACTTTGCAAAAACCATATTTTTTGAACCAACTTTAAAACTGAGTTATGCTGAGACATTGCTTCAGTTCTTCAAGTAGTCTATTCCAAAGCTTCACTCCACACACAGAGATGAAAAAACGTTTTAGTGTTGTACAGATTAATTAATGCTTCAATACAGGGAGGCTTGCCCGATGGCACTTACCGAGACGTGGCTGATCGATGTGGACAGTGACACTTCACTGCGAATCAGCGGCTTTGGGACTAATGTCCGGACAAAAAACAGTTGTGTTGCCCTTCAGGGGTGTTTTGATTGTACTGACTGGTCCTTGTTTCAAGAGAGCACTTCTGATTTGGATGAACTCACTGGTGTGGTGTGTAGCTACATCTCTTTTTGCAAAGACTCTGTAATTCCAGTCAGAGAATTTAAGACTTCCCCCAATAACAAACCGTGGCTCTCTAAAGATATTAAGGATCTGATTCTTAAAACGAAAATTGCTTTTAACAAGGGAGACATTCCCACTGTGAGAATACTGAGGAAGGAGGTGAGGGCCGCAATACAGATTGCCAAGATGAGATACAGAAATAAGATTGGGGGAAAACTCCACAGTAACAACCTCAAAAGAGCTTGGCTTGGTATGAAAACAATGGCAGGGCTACAGATGAAAGGTAAAAGTAATATTACCTTAGAGGGGTTTACCTCTAAAAACATCTGGCAGACAGTCTTAACAGTTTTTACCTTTGTTTTGAGAACTTTGACTGTTCTAGGCAGACCAGCACACTGAGGGAAAAGACTATCACTCCCCCATCATTTTGTATTGATGAGAAGGGGGTAGCTAATCTCTTTAGACACACTAAAAGTAAGCGTCCTGGACCTGACAACATCTGTGGACAGGTACTGAGAACTTGTGCTGATCAGCTGAGTGGGATTTTTCACCATATTTTCTCACTATCTTTAGAGTTTCATTCAGTACCTAAGATTTGGAAACATGCTGTCATTGTTTCTGTTGCTAAGGGCAGAGCCTCTGGCTCTGACTTCTTTAGTGAGGAAGTCCTTTGAGAAGATAATTGGAAGGAGATTTTAATGCATGTTGAACACCATCTTGACCCCTTCCAGTTTGCCTACAGAGCAGGAAGAGGTGTGGAGGATGCTGTTGAAACACTCTCGTATTTCTTGTATGAGCATCTTGAGGCCCCTCACATCCAATTCAACACTTCTTACTTGCTGGCAGGCTTTACAATCATTTTAAACTTGATACTAGTCTGGTCAGCTGGGTGACAGACTTTCTGACTAATAGGTCACACTGCGTGAGGGCGAATCATGTGTTTTCTGATGTGCTCTCCTGCTCTACTGGATCACCCCAGGGTTGCTGCCTCTCTCCCCTTCTGTTCATTCTTTATACAAATGAGTGTCGCAGCAATTTCATGAACAGACACATCCTGAAGTTTGCTGATGACACAGTGATCGTCAGTCTTCTAGTGGGAGACGAGTCAAGCCATGGACAGGTTGTAGTCCTTTCTTTCACTTAATGTGTCAAAAACTAAAAACATGATTATTGATTTTAGGAAGTCCTCTTATAGCTCATCACCTACTATTATTAAAACTGCTGAAATCGGGATTGTTGAGAGTTACAAATATCTAGGTGTGGTACTTGACCATAAACTGTGTTTTGAATCTCATTGTCACAGTGAGGTTCACCGGTATGTTAGTTAGAGCAGGGCCCAAGAGCAGACATAGGCAAGGAGACATGATATGAGTTAACAAAAGGCGAGCCTTTATTATGGCTGATGACAAAAGGCAAAACAAAAGCTAAACAGACTATGAAAAACCTATGACACTGAACGCTATGCGAGACTATGAAACGGTGATAAAGCTATGAAACTTTGAAAACTGATTCTATGACTGTGACTACGAGAACTGTGATGACTATGACGAGACATAACTGGGAAGGTTACACAGACGACGCGACACAGACTGAATGAAACACAGAGACTAAATACACATAAGGGAAGATCAAGGGAAGTGGCCACACAAGGGAGCACAGCTGACACCCGTGAACCTAATGGCAGGACAGGGGAAGTGAAACTAAATACAATGAACAAAGAACACTGGACTCTTTCAAAATACAACAGGAAACATGGAGTCGTAGACATGACACAAGGGGAACCTGATAAACCATGAACTAAACTGCAATCTAGGCCTGACTGAATAACTAGAAAACTGAAAAGAAACTGGAATACAGATGAAATAACAAAATAACATGAAACTCAAAAACACTGGGTCGCATGACACAGGACCATGACACTCATGCTGATGCCACTACTAAAAAGGTTCAACAAAGAATGTTCTTTTTAGGGAAAATGAAATCTTTTAATGTCTCATCTGAGATGTTGTCTTTGTTTTATGGAAGTTTTATCAAATCTGTGATGTCCTTTTGTATCGCTGCCTGGTTTGGTAACCTGACGGTGAAGAATAAGAATTGAGGTTGGGACTTCTGGTAAAAACTGCTAGCAAAATTTCAGGGCACTGGCAAGATGGACTTTTGGCCATCTACAACAAAAATGTGCTTAGAAAGGCTCATTCTATTATGAATTGTTTGAACCATCCACTTCACACTGAGTTTGAGTTGTTGCGGCCATCGTTTTAGAGTACCTCTGAGGAAGACTAAAAGACTCCAGGTTTCTTTTATCCCTACTGCATCTTGTCTCCTTAATGGCAAATAACCGTCCTTGGACTTTCTATCACTACTATTGTCATTATTATTTTATATTATTGTTCTGTTTACTTTTATCCTGCTGCCAAGCTAATCTTCTTTGTCTGTTTTCTGATACATACAGGTTTATGAGTGTAAATGTGCTTTGCTTGATTTCAGCAATTTTGACAATTGATTCAAATTGTAGATACCGAATAAAAATAAAACTATTTAAGACCAGTGTTGGTCAAGTGACTTGAAAAAAGTAATCAGTAACTAATTACTGATTACTTCCCCCAAAAAGTAATCCCATTATTTTACTGATTACTTATTTTCAAAAGTAATAATTACTTAGTTACTTTTTAAAAACACGATTTACAACCTGAATAGGTGATAAAGCGATAGATCTTTCAGCCCAATTCTACTTTTTCTGCATAATCCATCATACAAAATGTAATCAAATGGAAAAGTCTCTTTTTAAAACTTGTTTTATCAGTTTTAATCTTTTATCTTTATGCATCAATCAAAAATTTAATTATATGCAACATTCTCTGACTGGAAGAAATTTGTTTAATATTTAAACCTATTTTCTGCAGATTCCAGCAAATAAAATAAAATATTTTTTGTGTCTACACTCAGTCTTTCAAATAGATGCAAGTAAAACCCAGCAGAAAATAAATAAAGTCAAAGACTAGTGGTCCTGTTGCTCTATTTTCACCTGTAAAGCAGGAGTGGGGTAGGCGGAGGTTTACCCTGGTGCAGGTGTGCCGCAGCAGTCAGTTGAAGAATCCGCGAGTTTCTTTGTGAGTTTCCCATTACGTCGTAGCGCACTCGGTGCTTGCTTGGAAGTTTAGGAATTTTTTTTTTCCGCTGTAAAAAGACGTTTTCTTCCCACGCACAACGGACACTAATGTTTTTGTCACTTTTTATGGAATCAAACTCAAAATAAGGTCAGTACTTCCACGCTCACCCAGACATGGCTGACCAACAATGCTAACAATAATAATATTGTTTTGTCAACCCACCTGTAAACCTCTACAGCATTGTGGGTATTTGCTAAGAAAAGTGAAGGAGTCCTCCTTTGGGAAGGATACACACAGCGTTGTCTGGACAGTTTGAATTATCAAAATGATCTAGAGAGGGCAGTAATGGGTATGACGTACACTGTTGCAGCATTTGATCTTTATTGTGGAGAAAAACCTTTAACATTTATGAGCAAGGGAGAAAATGATACATGTGCTGGTGTAGCATTTTTAGATAATCAAAACATTCTGCCTTTATTGTCAGTCAAAACTTTACAGACAGCTACTCAGAGACTATTCTAAAGCAAACAGGCAAATGTGACATCTTTACCTACATGAGACTGGGCTAATAAAATTACCTTGAAACAAAAAGGAACAAATGAACTAAACATTTTGTAAATCAGTGACTCTGAAATAAAGGACACAGAAGGCAATATTCTGAAAAAAAATTAGGCTGATTTATTTTCACAGGGCATACAAACGGGAAACAGCAAATAATTTGTGAATCGAAGGGCTGAGAGTAATGCCCACAACTGGGGTCAGATCATTTTGGAATAAACTGAGGTGAATCTTTTAACCAGGAGACATATATTTTTAGAGAACATCTGTTCCTCACATTCTGGAAACAGCACACAGTTTGTGAGGTGAAGGGCTGAGAGTAATGCCCACAGCTGGAGTGAGATCCAATTCATCCTCTGAAACTCCAGGTGCAGGAGTGAAACGAAAACGCTGCAGGAGGGTGGTGAAGAAGAGGAAGAGCTCCATCCTGGCCAGACTCTCTCCGAGGCAAATCCTGCGACCTGCAAGAGATGAATAATAATCAATTGTCCTGTGAAGAGATGTACCTCAGTGGTAATGGCTGAGCTCACAAACCTGCAGAAAATGGAATGAAGGCATCTCGCTTGACAAACTTTTTCTCTTTGTCCAAGAAATGAGCAGGATAAAAGCTGTGAGGCCTCTCCCACTCACTTGGATCATGCAGGACAGATGTCAAGAGAGGAAACACTGTGGTTCCCTGCAGATAACAGCTGATTTCAGAGATGCACAAAGTACAAAACGTACTAAGACAACACATAAAAACAGTACATACTTTTGATTTGGATTCAGTTTCAAACTTTCCCGTATTCCTGTGATTGCCCGTCCAAGATGGCATCAAGCTTCTGTTTTGTGCACTCAGTAAACTGATAACAACTGTTCCCACTCATTTTTACTCTTTTTGTCTGCATTTGTGTTTTTTGTAGCTTTACAACTTTGGCACTTCAACTCAGAGTTGACACAGGATGTGGGATGTAGTTACATTATTTCAAAACTTACTGGCTCAGTGCCAGGCAGCTTTGAATAGATAGCAATTAGTCTTACCTTCTCGATAAAGTGACCCTGAAAAGTGATGTCTCGGGTGGTTTTGTGAGGAAGTGCAGTGGGGACGATGCTGCTCAGTCTCTGTGTCTCATGGATGACGGCGTCAGTGAAGGGAAGGTTTTTCCTGTCAGCAACCTGCATCTGTCGGTCTCCTATGACCCTCCTCAGCTCCTGAACCTCATCTAGAGTATGAACAAGAGTAGTGGACACATTTGATCCCTATTAGAGTAACAGTAACACTCCACCATACTCAATAAATGTACGATTATTGTGATATTGCTCTTGTGACATGTGTCATGTGATTTCCAGTAAAAGAGTGTATTCAAGTTGTGGATTATTTGAGCTCCTCACCCTGTATCTTTGGATATTTGGCCATTAGCAGAAGTCCCCATCTCAGTGTAGTTGATGTTGTCTCAGTGCCGGCAGCAAACAGATTCATGACTGTTATCAGAAGATTATCATCATGGAAGTGACTGTTGGTAATCCCAGATTCCTGCACATAGACATTTAACAGCAAAGTCACTCAAATCATCCTAATCCCAAAATTGGATGGGGGTTGGACAGTAGAAAAAGAAGCATTGTAAATGCTGTTAAAATGTTCTGTGTAGATTTCATGACATAGATGACTGATTTATAATAAGCTACATAATTTCATTAATGTACATATAGCTTGTGTTGAAATGTCTTTATTTGAAATGTACACGTGTAAAGTGTAAGAGCTAGTGTCTCGTGAGAATACCCTTTACGAGAGTACAGAAGACTTTTTTCATGGACTGCGAGGGAGCAGATGTCTCTCATGAAGCGATTTTAAGCTAAAGGTTTACTAAAAGAAAAAGCAACACAAGGACTTAATATATATATATATATATATATATATATATATATATATATATATATATATATATATATATATATATAGTATAGTATAGTATAGTATAGTATAGTATAGTATCAAACGCTTCTCCTGTGGCAAAACAAACACATACAGTCAGTATAAGTAATTGGACCATTAATTCAATTCAGTTCAAACAAATGTGATAAATTTTTACCTTTAAATTTCTTAAATACTTCAATGAGATGTTGACATTCCTCAATTATTTTGTCCTCACATGCTCTCTTGCCCATTCCAAAGTCTCTCAGTTTAGTCAATGCAAAGCATCTCATTTCTCTCCATGAGTCACCATTGGACCACAGAACTCCTGAGAGTGGTCATATTTTAGTTTGACAGTACCAAAATAGAAAAAAAGCTAAAAGATTTTAAGAAATAATATTATTCCTTTACCATGCTCTTTGGTTAATTCATGTGCAATGTTTGTTGGGCTTCTGTCTCCAAACTCTTCATCATAGTCAACAAGTGCCTCCTTCACCGTCCTGTATCCTGCCAGAATCACCACTTTGTTTGGACCCAGATAAACCGTGAAGACTGATCCATATTTCTTGGATGACTAAGAAAAACAGAATATGATCATATTTTCACACACATCAAAGAAACCAACGCTAAAAAGCTGCCTGGAGAACTGTATCTGCAGCATAGTTCAATTACTTTCTCACCTCCAGCAATGTTTTGTAAGGTCCTTTCAGGTCCAACTGTAGCAGGTTCCCCAGCACAGGAAGTGGTCTGGGTCCTGGAGGACCCTTTTGGTTTTTTTTGAGAATTGAAGCTTGGAGTGACGATGAAATAGACAAGGAGGATGACTGTCAGTGCCCCTAACAAGAAGGCAGAACTGAGGGAATGGAGAAATACATCTAATATCCCCATGGCTGTGAAACAAACCATTAGGAGACCTTTTACTTTAGAGCCTCAGTGACTCATCATTTTGGATGAAACATGTCAGCACATCACTTTGGCAGCCAAACTGGAAAGCCAGTACAAGGGGGATAGAATAAACATTGGGAAGCTTCAGTAGTAAAGCAGTAAATCATTACTGAGTAAGGCGGTGTTTCGATCAGTGTCTAAACTTTTCATGTGAATCAGAAAAGTAGGGCTTTGCTTTTTAAAATATTCACAAAATGTTTCTAAAAGTTAAAAAATAAATTCTTAGAAACCATCTCCAGATATCTTATCTTCCTCTGGAGATGGTTCACAGTCCTGAATGGTACTGATGTTACACCCCTGAACAGGAGAAATAATCATATTGAAATGATGAACTGATGCTTCCTCACTGAGAACCTTTACTCAAATGGGGATACTGTGATTTCATGTAAGTGGGCAGAGACAAAAGTAGTAGATCTCAGGTGACCTCATTCAGACTTCATAGATCACTGACAAAATGTTGATTCTTAACAATATAAAATTAAATAAACAAATTCAACCCCCTGATTTTAACACAATGAGATTTTAATTTTTTAAAGCAGTTTTTTAACACATGTTGTGAAATATGTCATTTACCTGCATGAACTTTTTGAATAAACAACAGGATCTTTTTTGTTATTTTAACTTGTCACCCTGCTGGCTCTGTTAGAAGGATTAGCCAACACCGTTAGTGCAAAAAAAACTCCAAACAAAAACATGCAGATTAACACGCAGGTGTGTGTGTGTGTGTGTGTGTGTGTGTGTGTGTGTGTGTGTGTGTGTGTGTGTGTGTGCATGTGTGCTCCAATGATATTTGTCTGGACATTTGGCAAGGATACACACAGCGATGTCTGGACAGTTTGAATTATAGGGCAGGGCCAAATTGGAGGGTGTTTATATAGGTGTTACAGGCCTAAATTCAAAGTTTCAGAAGAAGTCCTTACTATTCACAGTTACCCGATTTTTGTTATCCTCCGTGTATCAAGACAACTCCCCTGGAGTTTGATTTGGTTACTGCACCTGGTGGGTTTTTTTTTTAAGTTGGAAGGTCCCTATATGTGTTTGTCAAAAATTGTGTGTTACACAACAATGGCCTTAAATTTATCTGTATCTATTCTAACTCTATCTATTAAAAGTAAAATACTACTTTCAGTTATGGTAAGCTAATTAAATGACTTAATATATCACAAATACTCCAGTTATGGTTTATTGATGGTTAATTTCAGCATTTTTTTTTCCTGTATTGTGCTCGTAGAACCCATTTTTTTGTAATTGCCTGTTTTTGTGCACTCTTTAATTCTATACACTTTGTGGAGAGCTTTATTTTGTTAAAGAGGCTTTGGGAATTCTTATGTGTGTATATATCATAGGTTTACGAGTGGTAACCTGTGATGTTGTCACGGTTCTGGGGGGATTTGACCCAGCATTTTGAGTTTATTATGTTTTGGTTTATTTTTTGAATTATGGATTGTTCTTTATGTTTCTCTGGTGCTTTGTTGATTATTATTATAATCTATGTTTCAGTTATTCTTGTTAAGAGATTAGTTCTTATGTTTGGTTTTTCTCTGAATTATGATTTGCTTGGGTAATGAGTAGTGATTCCTGTTTTATTGTGAAAGTCTTTGTCTTATGTTAGTGTGTGCAGCTTTGTTCCCTGTCTCATCAGCCCTCATCTCCCTCCTGTTGCCCATTCCCTCATTATTACCCTGTGTATTTAAGCCCTGTGTTTTCCCGTGCTCGGTGTCGTGTCGTACCCTCAGATCCTGCCTGTGTGTTCCAGTTAGTGTTTTCATGTTTGGTTTCTGTTTTGTTGGTGCCAGCAATAAAGCTGTGGTTTTCAGTTATATTTCCGTCTCAGAGTCCTGCACTTGGATCCACATCTCCTCCTGCCCGCACACAGAGCACTGACAGATATATTCATTTATCAGGGAAGGGAAGACTTCTGAAGAGCTGGGATTCCTCCTCTCTGATGCCAGAATATTTGTTTTGCACTGCAGCATTTCACACCCACAAGTTTAGTTTCTTCCATGTTTATAAGTATTTTGTATTACTTAGATGCTCTTGGCTGCCATATCTGACCTGCAACCTCACAAGCTAGAAACAGAGTTTACCCCTCTCTCTAGTGCTTCGTCTTTACCTTTCCAAGAATCCCTCATGTCACAGTTTTACTCTACAGTCATTTGAAAGAGAAAGTAAAAAGTCAGCTGTTAAAGCTACTATGCATGATGTAAGTACAAAAATCCATCAGTACATCAAATACGATGGCTCTGAGCGATGAGGTACTTAGTAAATAGCGCAATCAGCAGAAACAACAGTAAAAGAAGAGGTGGAGGAGCAGTAAGTGTCATTGTATTGTATCTTTATTTGTTTCAGACATATAAAACAAAAAACAATATATACACACTACATATATTTTCATTTACAGATACGAATATATATGTAGATATACACACACACACGTATGTGTTCAGATAAACAAAAAAAATATAATGAAATAAAACAAAATCGTCTGACATAATGTAACAATGTTTGGTCTGAAAAGGAGTAGGAAGAAGTATGAACATACTTATTAATTCCTACCCCTGCTCAACATCTTATTGATCCCACATAATTCACCTAATTCCCATCATCACATACTCCACACAATACACGAGGAGAACCTATATAAACTTGGCTACCGTGATTGATATAATTTGGATATAATTTGATATTTTTATACATACAATGGGTGATCATCTTTATCGGTATCATATTCTTCCAAAATCAGTTTTCGAAGTATTTTCATGAACTTACTAATTCCTGAGCATTGCTGTAGATCTATAGTAAAACTATTCCACAGTTTTACCCCATAAATAGTGACACAAAAGGTTTTAACCTTTGACCGTGCTTTAAGAATCCTTAGATTCAATTTCCCCCTCAATTCATAGTCTCCTTCTCTGTCATAGAACATCCTCTGTATATTTCCTGGTAACATATTGTATCTGGCCTTGTACATAATTTTTGCAGTTTTATATTTTATAAGATCCATAAACTTCAGTATTTTTAATTTCAAAAACATGATGTTAGTATGGTCTCTAAATCCTGCTTTATTAATCATCCTGATTGCTTTTTTTTTAAATTTTACATATTGGTTGAAGTGCAGTTTTATATGTGTTTCCCCAAATTTCCACACAGTATTCCAAATATGGCAATATAAGTGAACAATAAAGTACCCGGAGTGATTTGGAAGGCAAAAAATATTTAACTTTACTTAGTACGGAGATGCTTCTTGACAGTTTGGCTTGTATATGCTTTATGTGAGGTTTCCAGCAGATTTTGTTATCTATTATCACACCCAGAAATTTTGTATCCGAAACTTCATCAAAGGACAAACCTTTGTAGGACAAACCCTTGATGTTCGTCCTACAAATTAGGGCTAAGCTATATCATACCGTTCACGGTAATACAGGTGTAATGTTGGGCAACGATAAGAAAATGAAATATCGCGATAGAATATGGGTAAAACGCGCATGCGCAGTGCCTTTGTTTACATACACACATGGCCACGATGCAGAATGAGAAGAGCGAAAGCGGATCGTTAAATGAAACGGATGAACCAGAATTGGTTTGTAAAAAAGCTGCAACTTCAGTGGTGTGGAACTGGTTTAGCTTTCATCCGTCAGATACACAACAAAGCACTATTTTTGGTAGAGCATGCTAGCGGGTCGTCGTTATTACCGTGTTTTGTGGAAAATGCGGTACACTTAAAATCAATCCTTTGATTTTTCTGAAAATCGACAGTGCCCCAATGGGCCTTATGTATGAATTCTGGTTGTGTTTACTGACCTCGAAACGATTTTATGTGCTACAGGGCGCTCGAAAATCTGTCAAATGTTTCAGTACGACTTTGCTAAGCTACGAAGCCGCACCGCTTGATGGATTGTCGGCGCATTACGGCTATCGTAGGCAGGAGCCTGGCGGAGTGATACGTACTGTGCTTCAACATAATATTAGGGGTGGGTTTTTATAATCAATTTATCGATTAAAATCGATTCTGGCTTGGATAACGTAAAATCGATTCATTAAAATCCTGAATCGATTTTTTTTAATATAAATTTATTTTGCCCGAAATGCCAGAATCTCTGGTGAAATCTCACAAAATTTCAACAACCACCAAACAGCTAAGACAGTAAATGAGAGCAGGAACACGGATTCTGCACAAAGACTTAAACACACAGCGCAACCCGCGGATCAGAATCAGTTAGATGTCGCCTTTCTCACAGTCGGGGCTGAAAGCCGACAGCTCGCTGATTCTGATCTGTCGGCGGGTCCGCGCTTTGTGTTCACGCCCTTTATGCACTGATTCTAAAGCTGTTAGTTTGATGTCTCTCCAAACAATATTGACCGAACCAGCAGCAAAAGAAGATCCAAACTACGCTTCACATAAACATCGTCACGAATTCACTCTGACTTTTACTGTTTTGCTTCGACCACGATGCACAGCTTTCTCTCCGTCTCTCTCTCTCTCTCTGTACTTCAAGAACAGTTTCCCGTCTAAAAATCTGTTTTCTGCATTATTCGCTTGCTTGTTACGCACAAGTCTACCGTTGTTTACAGCGCTGTCGGCCGATGGTGTTTTTTTCATTTTATATACTTCCGAAAAGAAAACCTAATTTCTGCCGTTCAGTACTGAACAAATTTAAACTTTTTAAAATTATGCAAAATGCAAAATGCTTAGCTGTGTCTCTAATAAAACCTCTGTAACTTCAGAGGTAATGTTCATATGTTGATTAATGGTTTTCTTTCGTTTTTGATGTACTGCAGAATATTTTTATAAAATCCCAGGCCAGGAAAATCCCCTTCATGTTTTTCTGTGTTTTATCTTCAGCTACTTTGACACAAAGGCCTCTGCTGTGATGCTCACACCTTTGATAAAGTCTTGCGTGTGTCAGCTTCCTTTAGATACAAAAATATGTAAATGTACTGATCTGAATTATAATATTTCTGACTGTCAAAATTTCCCAGATTCAAATCGAATTGAATCGAATCGAATCGAATCGAATTAAATCGAATCATGGATCGAATCGATTCGGGACCTTGTGAATCGGAATTGAATTGATTCTAGAAATCAGTGATGATACCCAGCCCTACATAATATTACCGCATTGTGTGTGTATAACTTCTTTTAAAGTTTCGTGGATATTATACATGGCTATGCTGAGGATATGTCGGCCAATTTCCACTGGAAATGCCTTTTGGTTAAACTGTCAGCAAGGAATTTGCATTTGTACTGTTACATTTTTATATAACTTTAATGCACTTAAAAAAGCTGCTTGTTTAAGTGAAAATACATTGATGGGGTTTTTTTTTGCACTAATAAAGTTAAGGAGTTGTAAAATATTTTGTCTAGTGTCAATTATATCGTCAGTTATATCGTTATTGCAAATTTTCAAATGTATATCGTGATAAATATTTTGGGTCATATCACCATGCTCTACTACAAATGTCCTACCAATGGCTTGACAAAGCTGGACTGAAAGACAGAGCAGAGTTGCTAATCATTGCTTTAACTGCAAGTTTATTAAAATCCAATGTGTACCACACCAGGCAGAATGCCAGGCGCAGGCTTTGCAAAGATGCCCACAAAATAGACCAGTATCTATCAGTAGAGAGTAATATGCTAGAAGGCAGGTCCTATATAGCTTGCCATAACCAAGTGGCTGTTATAGTACACAGAAATATCTCTGTGGAATATGGGCTGGAAGTCACAAGATCAAAATGGAGTCCTCCTCCAAAATGTAGCTAAGAACAACTGAACTAAAGTCATGTGGGACTTCCAGATACAGAGTGACAAACAGGTAATGCCAAATCAAACAGGGAGAATAGAGGTGGATAAATAGGGAAAAGAAGGCTGATTTAACATTCCAAGTGATAGCCACATGAGGAAGAGAGAACATAAGTTGATAAATGTTAAGGACTAAAACAAAAAAAAAAACAATACAAAAAAAACCAAATTCAAGATCCATGAACTGAAAGCAAAAAGTCATTACAGGTCTGAACACAAAATAGAAGAATAGAATAAAATAGCGCTTTTTTTGTCATTGGACATGTACCAAAAAATATGCATGCTCCACGCCAACTTTGCAGGAGTGAAAGAAAATATCAATAGTAAAGTCATCAGGAATAAATAGCAAACAGAAGATATCATATGTATATATCAAAGGCGTAGATTTGGTTTTGGCATTGGTGGGGACGGATGATTCAACCACCGAACCCTGCCCTGTTTCTTTTTCTTTTTTTTCCTTTTTGTCTTTGCTTCTTGATTTAAAAAAAAAAAAAAAAAGGAGGAATATACTTGCCTGCATATGCTATTCTACATGCTTTTAAACCATTTAAAATTACAATTCATAGCTTTATATGTGAATTATATAATGTTAAATTACAAGATACATGCAGTCACACATGTGCACCACCAAGTCATCATCCAATTTCACCTGTGATCTTCTGTCACCATTGCTCTCTGAGCTTTGTGTTGGTTCTTCTTGGTTCTTGAATAGTCTTAACAGAGTTAAGTAATTCAAAGTAAGTTATTTATGTCTAGTGTAAAATATAACACGCAGAGAAGAAATGTATCCAAATCATATTAAGACATGATAGTAGGTAGTCTAATTTATTTTAGCCTTTCAAGACAAATAGCCTATATTGAGCATCGTGAATATGAATAATAGACAATTGTGATATAAATTGTAAAAAAAACCCCAAAAAACATACAAAATACTTGAAGAGCAATATTATAACTTATAGGCAACATAGGCTAGCGCTTAAATGTTTTTTTTTAGCATCAGACCAGGAGGTTAACCAGTCTGATCCTGCTGGTGAACCCAGCTGGACATGAGGAGCATGGTTATGACTACAGAGGGGACAGGTAAACAGGATACCAGTTAACTCTTTAAAAACGATGTACATAACAGATGTGACTGATAGATTCAAAATGATATCTATGTATTCAGAGTGGTATAAGCACAGGCATAGGTGTTTTGACTAGACTAAGCAAAATTAATGTATTAAAATTGATATGATCCCAAATAAAATAGATTAACAATATTTAAGCATTGGCTGCTATCTCAGTCCATAAATTCCCAGAGCGTATGTCCTACGTTTTATAATGATATACATTATAGGTGAGTCAGATGCTGAAATGGAAGCTATAGAGCCCAGTGAGACAGTAGCAGCATTGCAGCAGAAGGTCCAAGATACTCAGGCAGCTGGAAGTATAGATGCGGACATGGAATTTGATTACGTTGCTCATCTTCAAGCGCAGGATCTACAAATGTTTTTCAGTTACCATCTACAATAGCCCACAAGTTTCCCTAAATTGTTTAACAACAAGCATGCCATCAACCACAAGTGGGTGACATTTAATGAAAAGAACAAACAATCCCTCTATTGTTGTTTTTGGTGTTTGACCTGATAGAAATTGATAATACATTCATAAAAGGTGGTATGAAAGCATGGGAACATATTCATCAGCTCATGAGAAAATTGGAGAGACAGTGTTGATGCATACTTTCTACTGGCTAAGGACAGATGTAAAATTCCTTCTGCAAGACAAAAATGTCTTTAAATCATGAGCATCAGATAATAGAATTTAGATGTGGCAAAAGTCATAGTGGACTTCGTTACAGAGGGATTAGAGGGTGCTTACTCTCCATAAAACACTGCAGTCAATCATGGCAACTTTCTAGAGTTGTTAACCCTTTTGAGGGGGTATGATATGTGCCTTCAACAGCACATTAGAAGTTGTACCAGCCAGATGGAATGACACAGGTGCAAAAGATAGGGGTTCTTTTGTGACCCTTATGTCAAAGGATATAGTCAATAAAGTTGTGGATGCTCTCAGAAAAGTGATAGAGTACAAATGCAAGTGAGACATGTTTTCATTTCAAATTTATATAACCAACAGATGTCAACAGACTAGAACAGTGTGCTATTGTCCTAAGATATGTGACAGACGCCATTCATGAGCACTTTACTGCTGTGGTGGGCTGTGGAAAATCTACAAGGAAGTATTTCACAGAGGCAGTGAAACAAACTTAAGATTAAATCAGTATTCATATTTGCACGTGTGGGCAACTCCACTGATGGTGCTGCCAATATGCAGGAACAACATCATGGGTTCTCTTAATTTCTCTCTGAGAAGTCTCTTACGCTGATCCACATCTGGTGTTATGAACAATTCTCAGTCTTGTATTAACAGACACAACAGATAGTGTGATAGAAACGGAGAAATGGAAAAAGCAAAGGGACACATTGAAACACTTGTGAAGTATAAGGTTGTCCTTATGGCCCATGTCTTCTAATATTTTAGCAGCTCAGTGTTTGGTTGACAGAATAAAGGATAGCCTCATTAAATATATCAGGGAGTTTCAGGGAGTTAAAGGAGCAGCTGATGAGTTTGTGAGTTGGACCAATAAACAACTGGAAGAGACGAACAGTGAGCTAGTTGTGGAGGCTATATTCCACACAAACGTGTTAGAAAAAAGAAAAGAATGCCACAAGAGCTCTTAGAAGACAACCCTGTACCCTCAACCTGATGCCCCTTTCAGGTCAAGGTCCATAATATCATTCTGGACACTGTTGTTGTTTCTTTTTCAGGTAGAGTAATGATGAACCAGGGCATGTTTAATTACCTGAAAGTGTCAGAAACCAAACGGCAGAAAATGGCATTACGAAATGTTTTAACATTGATACGGGTGTGCGACAAGGCTGTGTCCTATCGCCATTCCTCTTCAACATCGCCATCGACCATGTCATGCGCCGAACAATTGGAACGATGGGTGTCGCTGGACGCAATCCCCTTCAGCAGTTCATGGATTTGGACTTTGCGGACAATGTAGCCTTGCTCGCACCAACGCTCCAACGCACACAGACAGCATCGATCTCCACCCAATGATACACAAGCAGTTGTTTTTATAACATCAGGGTATTATTTATGACGCCCCCTCATGCGTCAAAGCAGATACAATACATGCATACGTTTCTGTTGGGTCTGTGTTTCCACAGCCCCGCTAATTCTAGAGACTTATTCATCATGAAGAAAACAAGACAGTCGATCGATCGATTATTTGCGCAAGGGAGGCCTCGTCTGTGTCCACCACGAAAATGACCCCCAGATCTGACCTCCTCCTGCTACCTTTTATTGAGAGACAGTTCACACAAAACACGTCAGAGCAAAGCCACGCCCACATGGTCCCAAGATGTGTGAACTTCTGTATTTAAGTAAGAGTGTGTGTGTGTGTGTGTGTGTGTGTGTGTGTGTGTGTGTGTGTGTGTGTGTGTGTGTGTCAGACCTCCTGCTGACCAAAGGGTCAGAAAAGAAGCAGATCTTCCAGATAGGATGTATCTGCAATAAAATCTCCCCCAGCACAGAGTGGTTGGAGAGGTGGTCAGGATCAAAGGAATGGCTTTGATCCTACTGCTTGAACTAAGACTGTACAAATTTAAGAAACACAATGGCAACATTCAACAATTAGACTTAACAGTTTCGAAACCACAAATGTTCTGTTGATGACTTTTGACACATTTAAAAGGACATCTTCTCCGTCTCGAGGCCAGGTGCTTCCTATTAATCTTCTAACTCTCGCTAATCTCCTGGAACAAACTGTCCCTTAGGCAGACACAATTTTGCAGTCACAAGCTTTTGCAAACTATTATTTGAACTCTTACCTAAACATGAGTCTAACTACTGTTCGTGTGTATGTATGTCTCGACCTCAAAATGCACTTGGCCTCACCCCGCCCGTTGACGCTTCTGACCTTTTACCAGACAGAAGCTATCTGTGATAGGTGTAATAATCTTAACTAAGAACATGTGTAATCTATTGAATAAATGCTTTAATGAAATGATAATTAATGTAATGGTAATGATGAAATTATCAGTAAAATATTTCCCTGATCTCCACAGCGGTCACTGTGAATCAGCAGCAGCAGCTAGAAGAGGTGGACAGGTTCGTGTACCTGGGTTCCACTCTCAGCAGTGATGAGAGCATGGTCAAGTGCCAAAAAAATTATTAGGTTGATTTTTGGATTATATTTTACCATGAAATAAACGCCATGTATTTTCAAAGAATCAAGTCAGAAGTGCATTCTGAAACAAACCACCTGTTGCCACCCACGGCCTTTTCTTAGACTATTTTTCTGTTCTGGAACTTAAAAGGCCATGACACTGGCTGTTGATTCATCCTTTGACTTAAAGACACAAGCCAGGATGAGGACCCCCAAAAATCCATGTATATGCATTTGCATGGATATACCCCCAAAACACAAACACACCGTCCTTTTAGATTAATCATTTTGAGAATGACTTTCTGTACTGAGTTGGCCATGACAAGCTCAAAAGCTTACTGTCTGTCACACAAGTCACTATTACCACTATTATTTTGCTATTTTTTGATGTGATTCTCTTGCTTGGAAGGATATAAATAGCAGTGTTAAAGGTTGGAAATGTGTGTTCAAGAAATATATATGGATTAAATATTGTTGTCTCACTATACTTCATGTTATAGCTGCTTGGCAATACCTAAAAATGCCACTAGGTGACACATAGAGCTCAGGAAGAGCATAAAGCCTCTGCAAGTGCTGCAGAATAAATCCTACAGCCAAAACATGATCTCCTATTTTAATATAATACATAGTTGCAGGAATTCTGTTTAAACCCCTCACTGACACCCACCAGGTCAGGTGGCAACAGCAGCTTAATTGTTTGGTTCATAATCACAATCATTAGATTCGGAGATGAGTTACAGAGCCTGCCAACTTTTTACTTTGGCTGCTCATTTTGTAGAAGTCTGACAGGTGACTATATCATATGTAGCTGCAGAGTGTAATGTTGTTAGGAGTCACTTGCAGAAAACAATGTTCCTGTCAAAAGTCATAATATGACTTGCATTATTGCACTTTACACATGAGATGATTTGATTGGGGTGTGCGTGTGTGCATGATTTTTGGGGTGAAATATATGTTTCAAGTAAAGTCAACTTTTTTGTAAGCACATTTAAAAACAACACAGGTTGACCAAAGTGCTGTACAGCGAAACGAAATCTTTGGGAAGTGAACTTGACCTCATTTTCAGAGGCTCTTCTAACATTTAATGGTTGTGAAAGATGTCAAACCTTTCTCCCCTCCCTAAAGTTAAACAGCTGAAAGCACCGTGAACACAGCGGAGAAAAAGGTGTGCACTGAGGATTTTGAACTATGGCGTTAAAGCGTTGTCACTGCTGAGGATTTGTGGACACAGGAGGAGTGTGGACACAGATCCTTGTTGACTTACAGTGGGGCAAAAAAGTATTTAGTCAGCCACCGATTGTGCAAGTTCCCCCACTTAAAATGATGACAGAGGTCAGTAATTTGCACCAGAGGTACACTTCAACTGTGAGAGACAGAATGTGAAAAAAAAATCCATGAATTCACATGGTAGGATTTGTAAAGAATTTATTCGTAAATTAGGGTGGAAAATAAGTATTTGGTCACCTCAAACAAGGAAAATCTCTGGCTCTCACAGACCTGTAACGTCTTCTGTAAG
The DNA here is from genome assembly GCF_057381915.1 of Diplotaxodon limnothrissa. Taxonomy (NCBI): domain Eukaryota; kingdom Metazoa; phylum Chordata; class Actinopteri; order Cichliformes; family Cichlidae; genus Diplotaxodon; species Diplotaxodon limnothrissa. Next base: position 43,952,498 of record NC_140610.1, read on the forward strand.
AAGCTTTTCTGTCCCCCACTCGTTACCTGTATGAATGGCACGTGTTTGAACTCATCATCTGTATAAAAGACACCTGTCCACAGCCTCAAACAGTCAGACTCCAAACTCCGCCATGGCCAAGACCAAAGAGCTTTCGAAGGACACCAGGAAAAGTATTGTAGACCTGCACCAGACTGGGAAGAGTGAATCTACAATAGGCAAGCAGCTTGGTGTGAAAAAATCAACTGTGGGAGCAATCATCAGAAAATGGAAGACATACAAGACCACTGATAATCTCCCTCGATCTGGGGCTCCACGCAAGATCTCATCCCGTGGGGTCAAAATGATCATGAGAACGGTGAGCAAAGATCCCAGAACCACACGGGGGGACCTGGTGAATGACCTGCAGAGAGCTGGGACCAAAGTAACAAAGGTCACCATCAGTAACACACTACAACGGCAGGGAATCAAATCCCGCAGTGCCAGACGTGTTCCGCTGCTGAAGCCAGTGCATGTCCAGGCCCGTCTGAAGTTTGCCAGAGAGCACATGGATGATACAGCAGAGGATTGGGAGAATGTCATGTGGTCAGATGAAACCAAAGTAGAACTTTTTGGTATAAACTCAACTCGTCGTGTTTGGAGGAAGAAGAATACTGAGTTGCATCCCAAGAACACCATACCTACTGTGAAGCATGGGGGTGGAAACATCATGCTATGGGGCTGTTTTTCTGCCAAGGGGACAGGACGACTGATCCGTGTTAAGGACAGAATGAATGGGGCCATGTATCGTGAGATTTTGAGCCAAAACCTCCTTCCATCAGTGAGAACTTTGAAGATGAAACGAGGCTGGGTCTTCCAACATGACAATGATCCAAAACACACCGCCCGGGCAACAAAGGAGTGGCTCCGTAAGAAGCATTTGAAAGTCCTGGAGTGGCCTAGCCAGTCTCCAGACCTCAACCCCATAGAAAATCTGTGGCGGGAGTTGAAAGTCCGTGTTGCTCGGCGACAGCCCCAAAACATCACTGCTCTCGAGAAGATCTGCATGGAGGAATGGGCCAAAATACCAGCTACTGTGTGTGCAAACCTGGTAAAGACCTATAGTAAACGTTTGACCTCTGTTATTGCCAACAAAGGTTACAGTGGGGCAAAAAAGTATTTAGTCAGCCACCAATTGTGCAAGTTCCCCCACTTAAAATGATGACAGAGGTCAGTAATTTGCACCAGAGGTACACTTCAACTGTGAGAGACAGAATGTGAAAAAAAAATCCATGAATTCACATGGTAGGATTTGTAAAGAATTTATTCGTAAATCAGGGTGGAAAATAAGTATTTGGTCACCTCAAACAAGGAAAATCTCTGGCTCTCACAGACCTGTAACGTCTTCTGTAAGAAGCTTTTCTGTCCCACTCGTTACCTGTATGAATGGCACGTGTTTGAACTCATCATCTGTATAAAAGACACCTGTCCACAGCCTCAAACAGTCAGACTCCAAACTCCGCCATGGCCAAGACCAAAGAGCTTTCGAAGGACACCAGGAAAAGTATTGTAGACCTGCACCAGACTGGGAAGAGTGAATCTACAATAGGCAAGCAGCTTGGTGTGAAAAAATCAACTGTGGGAGCAATCATCAGAAAATGGAAGACATACAAGACCACTGATAATCTCCCTCGATCTGGGGCTCCATGCAAGATCTCATCCCGTGGGGTCAAAATGATCATGAGAACGGTGAGCAAAGATCCCAGAACCACACGGGGGGACCTGGTGAATGACCTGCAGAGAGCTGGGACCAAAGTAACAAAGGTCACCATCAGTAACACACTACAACGGCAGGGAATCAAATCCCGCAGTGCCAGACGTATTCCGCTGCTGAAGCCAGTGCATGTCCAGGCCCGTCTGAAGTTTGCCAGAGAGCACATGGATGATACAGCAGAGGATTGGGAGAATGTCATGTGGTCAGATGAAACCAAAGTAGAACTTTTTGGTATAAACTCAACTCGTCGTGTTTGGAGGAAGAAGAATACTGAGTTGCATCCCAAGAACACCATACCTACTGTGAAGCATGGGGGTGGAAACATCATGCTATGGGGCTGTTTTTCTGCCAAGGGGACAGGACGACTGATCCGTGTTAAGGACAGAATGAATGGGGCCATGTATCGTGAGATTTTGAGCCAAAACCTCCTTCCATCAGTGAGAACTTTGAAGATGAAACGAGGCTGGGTCTTCCAACATGACAATGATCCAAAACACACCGCCCGGGCAACAAAGGAGTGGCTCCGTAAGAAGCATTTGAAAGTCCTGGAGTGGCCTAGCCAGTCTCCAGACCTCAACCCCATAGAAAATCTGTGGCGGGAGTTGAAAGTCCGTGTTGCTCGGCGACAGCCCCAAAACATCACTGCTCTCGAGAAGATCTGCATGGAGGAATGGGCCAAAATACCAGCTACTGTGTGTGCAAACCTGGTAAAGACCTATAGTAAACGTTTGACCTCTGTTATTGCCAACAAAGGTTATGTTACAAAGTATTGAGTTGTATTTTTGTTATTGACCAAATACTTATTTTCCACCCTGATTTACGAATAAATTCTTTACAAATCCTACCATGTGGATTCATGGATTTTTTTTTTTTCACATTCTGTCTCTCACAGTTGAAGTGTACCTCTGGTGCAAATTACTGACCTCTGTCATCATTTTAGGTGGGGGAACTTGCACAATCGGTGGCTGACTAAATACTTTTTTGCCCCACTGTAGCTGCTGTTTACATTTCAAAAGTCTTTATCAGGACAAGCACTTCTAATTGTACTTCATTGTCCTCTCTTGTCTGTAAAGCAAGCGCTGACAAAACAAGTCCAGTAAATGCACTTTTATCTTTAAGTTTGGTATTGTAATCCGTCTTAATCTATTTATGTTTTATTCTGTTTCTTTATCATATGGGGGAAAAGTCCTGTCAGCCTTGTGCTGGGGGGGCTCTGGTCATCCATGTGTTTTGTTTTAATAGCTCTGTTCAGTTTTATTGATATAGCACCACTTACCATCAACTAATCTAGCCTCAAACCACTTCATATTGTAAGGTTAAGACTCTACAGTTTTAATTTAGGACAAATGTTCACTCGGATTGATCGGTGAAATGAATGCAGATGAATGAATTGGTAATTAAAGCTAAGTTTTTGGCCATAACTGATTACATACAGCATATACACTGTATTATGGGTGGACAGATATATATGTTTGGCAATCATAAACCATCAACGAAAATGCATCTTGAAAGAAAGTCAACGTTATCAAAATAACAACAAACAGGACAGGAAAGACAGGTAAATGGCAGGCCACAAACACCAGTGCCATCTTGACTCATATTCAAAAAATACTTGAGAATTCTTTTAAGAATATTTAACTTTAAATTGGGTAATTTTTACTCACACTAAACAAAAGTTAACTTGGCTATTGCATCCCATGTTTTGGTCCTTTCCTGATTACTTATCTGTTGTTACAGACCAAAGTACAAAACAAATATGTACGAGGTTATCTGGACTTCACTAAAACACTCAGTCTGTCACGGCCTGAGGCCAGTAGGAAAACGGACTCTAAGGCAGACAACACTCGGAGGTGCTGGGACTGAGGGTGACAAAGCTTTATTTACAGTGGTGCAATTAATGTAAACAGCGAACGACGGTGAGAGGTGCTCAAAGTGCTCACCATAACTTAGAATTGCTCAACGTAAACAAGGAATAACTTAAAAACACTCATGAGAAACTGAGTGCTAGCGGCAACCTAAATAAACTTAACACACGCTAGAAACTCTACTCTGGAGCATGAATTTAGATATAACTTTAGCTTAGAGGCACACTATGATTCATAATACTCCGCTTGGAGTCACACAGTTCTAACTCAGAAATTCACAATCCTTTACTTTGAAACACACATGGCCGACTTGGCATTTCTATGAAACAAAACTAGAAGGAGCACTGGAAGTGTCCGTGGTGAAGCCACGGGGCTGTTGTGGATTGAATGGAGAACCCGACACTGGGAAATCTGGGTGAGGGGAGATGATTATTCTGAGCGCTGGGCAGGGAGGCAGGCAGGCACGGAGAAACTGTAAACAGACCAGCGCTGAAATCCTAACAGGTGACGGCAGCGGCTTGACAACGTCCAGAGGTCCTCTGAGAGTGGAGAAACTGTGAAAGCCCTGACTGACAAAGGTTTGCCGACGATCTGGCGAGGTGTGAGTCTGAGCGCTGGTCTTAAGAAGCCGCCAATTCCAATTATGCTCAGGTGCAGCCTGTCAGCATGCTGTGGCGGCTCTGCCTAGGGGTGGAAATGCCGGCCCTGTGGGAAGGCCCAGCACTCACCCGGACCATAAAATAGTCAGATGTCTATTCATATTAATGTACAGAATTCACCTGCTTGCTGCTACTACTGCACATTCACCCAGTGTATATACTATATGTAGATATATATAATGTTCTTCCTCTACACCCCCCCCCAATTTTTGCACATGTCGAGGAGCGTGTCAGGCTACATTTCACTGTGTGTTATACTTGTATAACTATGCATGTGACAAATAAAGAACCTTGAACCTTGAACCTTGACCATGACACAGTCATCCTGTCTGTCAGTTGGAATAACCAACAGAAGTCACTGAGCTTAAGCCATGGATATACTATATGTTTTTCTCCAGGGGATTTATTCAATTGTTTTGTGTCTGACAGTCCTTCTATTGATCCACTGCCTTTTCTCTAACATAACCCAAAAGGATGGAAAGGAGCCTCCAGGACCCACACCATATCCCATTTTTGGGAACTTCCCGCAGCTGTACCTGAAGAAAACACATGTCACGTTACTGGAGGTGAGGAAGTCATTGGAGGAATTTTCTTTCAATGTATCTGATCATTTTAATGTATTTTAAACAAAGATATATGAACATTTTTTGTTGTTTTTAGCTATCCAAACAATTTGGATCTATTTTCACCATCTATCTGGGGACCAAAAAAGTGGTGGTCCTGGTAGGATACAACGCAGTAAAGGAGGCACTTGTTGACTATGCTGAAGTGTTTGGAGAAAGGGATCTGACACCAATTATTGATGAGCATTTTCAAGGACATGGTGCGTAATTAAGACAAGACTTTTGCAAACACATTTGAGTGTGAGTCATAATTAGCAACTATGTATAACCTTTATCTATATTACTGAAAGTTGTTTCTGTCAAATCAGGTATTGTGTGGGCTAATGATGACACATGGAAAGAGATGAGGCGCTTTTCAATGATCAACCTGAAGGACTTTGGAATGGGAAAGAAAGAATTTGAGGACAAAATCATTGAGGAGTGTCATTACCTTATGGAAGCTTTTAAACAGTTCAAAGGTAAACAGTGAACTGACAGAAACTGCAACTTTTTGATACAAATGAACTTTTTGTAATTTTCTTTGCAGGAGAATTTGATGTCAAGCAATCATTAAACAATGCAACTGCCAATATTTTCTGCTCCTTGATCTATGGCAACAGATTTGATTACAATGACCTGGAGTTTACATCTTTGGTACATCGTACATGTAGAAACACCACACTTTTGAGTGCCCCATCTGTCCAGGTATATTTTAAAGTTTTTAAAGATTTTGTTTGTAAATTCTAACTGACTTTTATAACTAAGGGGCAGTGCTTTGCTTATGTCTGTGTAGTGATATGCTTTCAAATATTTGCTACTGTTCATTTAACTTTGCTTTCTTTTTAATGATCACTTCCTCCAGGGGCTTTACCTTTTCCAAGTGTAACCACTGACTCATTTTAAATAGTTTAGGACAGCCAAACTACGGACCAGTTGCTAGGTTCGGCAGGGCTACAATAGAAAGCGAGGCAAATATGGAATGAAATGGCTGGAGACAGGAATCTGAGCAGCAACGGTTATTATTTTACACAAAATGAAATAAACAAGACACAAATTCCACATTGACAGTAGTAATGGTAATAATAACAATAATAAGAATAAGCCGGCAAAACAAAAAAAAAAAAAAAAAAATAGTCCCTTTGAGCTCAATGTTCAATTGTCTTTTTGTCTTCGGTCATTCGTCATGTCAAAAATTCTTAGTCTAGTTCTTTTTCTCTTTTGTTTGTGGTTTGTGTGTTACCACTTGGGAGTCTCCGTCGAGGAAGAAGAGTAAATTCCTCTGTAAAGTTCAGTCCGGGCTCAGGCTCGCCATCTCCCTCCGGAGAGAATCCATTGTGATCCAAAATCTTAGTTTCTTCCACACGAACAAGAAAAAAACCTAGCCTGCACAACAATATTAACATTATTGCACACAGCCAGCTCCGTTTCTACTCTTGTATCACAGCTATAGCTTTAGTTCTTTATCTCTTTTCACATCTCTTTCACATTACCACAGTAATACATTACAAGCATGCTTTGAATATATCTCTCATTGTGCATGAAATTATTTTAACCACACGTAAAACAACAAATGAATTTCTCGTTCTGTTTTCAACCATGAATTTGTGATTAATAGATATAAACAACAAGATAATAGATTTTTTCAATCATCCTTCAAGTATGCTAAACAAATTCTACCACAAACAGCAAATTACCACTCGCAAATCGGTATGAACAGAAGAAACAACTTTTAGCAACAGACTAACACATTATTATTTTCTATTTATTTATTTATTTTTTGTCCCGTTTGGATCTTTAGCCATCAGAATTGTTGTCGTAAGACCAAGAAAGATGCCAAGCGGATTTATTTTACCAAGTGGATCATCATGGCCTTGCCATATTGGTCCATTTGATTGACCTTTATTATAATTATGTATTTATTTGATTTGATTTTCGGTTGCTACAAACGGGATAGACATGACTGGGGGATAGGACAGGGAGAAAGAATGAAAGAAAGAGAGGGAGAGAAAGAAAGAAAAACAGAGGGGAGAAGACACGGTGAGAAAGGGGGGAAGAAAGAAAGAAAAACAAACAAAACACCTGGATCACCTGTGTGGAGAAAAAAAACAGAAGAGAAAACAAACAAAAAATTAGCAACATAATAAATACAACACCATCACAATAAACTAGCTAGCAGTAGATAACAGTAGATACTAAATATTAAACGCTATTGTGCAGCACACAAGATAGACAGCGCACAATGTGCTTTGAGGCAGCAGCCAAGAAAGGTGTAGTCCGCGTCTGTGAATACCCGTGTGTACACCTGTGTGCATACCTGTGTGGATCAGCATGCTTGCATTCCAAAGGTTTCTCCATGTAACGATCTGCTAGGGAGTGTGGGGAGCCATAGCCCCGTCCCCCAGGGCATGAAGCAGGTATGGAGGAGATCCAGGCCCCAGACATCCAGAGGCCCCAGAGTATGAGGACCCGAAGAGGACCACCAAAGGGGGGGAACACAATAGTGCCCTGCAGACTGTTCACAAAGCTGAGGGATCTGGGACTTAACAGCCGTCTGTGTGCATGGGTGTTGGACTTCCTCACTGGCAGAACTCAGGTGGTGAGGGTGGGCAGGTGCTTCTCCAACAGCATCACCATCAACACAGGAGCACCTCAGGGATGTGTCCTCTCGCCACTGCTCTACTCCCTCTACACTTCAGACTGTGTGGCCACCCATGGCTCCAACACCATTGTGAAGTTTGCTGACGACACAGTGGTGTTGGGTGCCATCTCCAACAACGATGAGGCGGCCTACATGGATGAAGTGAAGAATCTGGCATCGTGGTGCCAGGACAACCACCTCCAGCTGAACGTCAGCAAGACCAAGGAGCTGGTGGTGGACTTCAGAAGGGGTCAGCACAGAGACTACAAGCCCATCATCATCAATGGAGCTCCAGTGGAGAGGGTGCAGTCCTTCAAGTATCTTGGTGTCCACATCTCCTCAGACCTGACATGGGCTGCCCACATTCAGGTCCAGACCAAAAAGGCTAGGCAGCGCCTGTATCACCTACGACAACTGTGGAAGTTCAGGGTCTCTCCAAAGATCCTCAGGATTTTCTATACAGGCGCTGTGGAGAGCATCCTCACACAGAACATGACATCGTGGTTTGGGAACAGCTGTGTGAAGGACCAAAAAGCTCTCCAGAGAGTGATCCGTACAGCAGAACGCTGCTGCAGGATTGTTCTCCCCCCGCTTCAGGACACCTACACCAGGAGATGCTGGACTAGAGCAGCGCAGATACTGAAGGACCCATCCCATCCTGGCAACAAAGTGTTCCAACTTGTGCAATCTGGTAGAAGGTTCCGCATCTTCCGGGCAAGGACAGAGAGACTCAAGAGGAGCTTCTATCCCCAAGCCATCCGTGCCCTAAACACACACACCCGCCCTCTCACATCATCTATAATTGACTGAGACAGGACTCTCTTCCAGACACTCTAAACCAAGGCACAATGTACATTTCAATTCCTTTAATTTTAAATATGTTTATATTGTCTATCCTGTAAAATAGTCAGATGTCTATTCATATTAATGTACAGAATTCACCTGCTTGCTGCTACTACTGCACATTCACCCAGTGTATATACTATATGTATGTATATATATATATAATGTTCTTCCTCTACCCCCCCCCCCCTCCCCCCCAATTTTTGCACATGTCGAGGAGCGTGTCAGGCTACATTTCACTGTGTGTTATACTTGTACAACTATGCATGTGACAAATAAAGAACCTTGAACCTTGAACCTTGAACCGTGCCACCCTCCTAGGAAGAGCTGAGTAGAGCCCCAAACGAGAGGTCACCCAGGAGCTATGGAGCAGAAGCCAGAGGGGGTTGCAGTGGCGTGCCCGCGGGCTCTGCCGGCAGCCAGCTGTGCCAGAGAGGACCGAGCTTCAGGCCCAGAGGCCTGAGGCCTGAGGGTACCCCACCCCCCGGAAGGGGCCCACAGGCGCCAGGCCCCGCCAATCGGCCACCAGGAGTGAGCCGGTACATACATGAGCGCCCAGCCCCAGTCGACAAGAACCACCAAAACACCAACGTCTGAGGGCATCAGCCACCGGCAGGGAGTGTGGTGAGGGGAGATAGGCCTCCATACTTTGGAGGGCCATAGATGTACCCAGAGAGGTTGAGTCTAAGACCCAACCTGACATATAGACACAGACGAACAGGCGCACGCGGACACAAACGTGCCTTCCCACCCCCATATACACAACCAAATACTCGGCACTCACCCAACGTGTAGACAGACACAAATAGACACTGCACAGACAGTCACACTCCCCAAACATACTCTATATCCCAGGTCCAGGTACCCCCGCCCCCAGAGGGGCAAGCCGCACCTAGACCCAGGAGATGTAACCCTTCTCTGGGGTGGAGGCAAGCGGACCACCTCCTTATCTGCAGTAGCAGGGAGGCCCTGCATCCCAGACCCCAATCTGACGGCCAGCACCTCCTCCCAGCCCCTCAGCCCTGACGGCTAACAGAACCGGGGTGAGTGAAGACCTCAAACCTCCCTACACCCGCTCATATGTAGTGTTGCTGTGTGCTGTTCTAAAGTGCATTTAAAACACAGGAGAGCATGTTCCTGCTTCCTATCAGAGAGCTCCTTCCGAAAACCCTCAGTGTCTATATGCATTTAAAATTGTGGGTAGGGCACCAGCGCCAGAGGTGGGTTGGAATACACCGACCATCCTCTGGATGCTGTAAAAGGTGCCCACCCCCAAGGCCCTATATGTATGTGTTATGTGAGAGTGTGAGTAATGTGGATGTCTAGGTTGCAGAATAAAATTGAGGCACAGGCGGCCAGAAGGGGACAGAGGGGGAGTGCCTCCCCTACACCCCAAGCCCTGCGTGTGTGGGTGTGTGTGGTAGAGTGGGAATAGGGAGGCAGCTGAGGATGGGGAGGGAAGAAAGGGAGGGGCAAGCGGCCCCTCCCTGGGGCCAGCTCCCCCGCTGACCCCAGTAGGCACCCCCACACTCTGGAACCCACCAGGGCAAGGGGGCCCAGACCCATCCGGACCGGGGCCCGCAGCAGCAGCACAGAGTCCGGGGTAGCCCACCCGACTCCACCCCAGAGAAAACTGCACCCACCCCATCATCCAATCATCTCCCAAACTACACAAGACAATAGACACCCAGGTTGAGTTCCTTCTCTACCTATCCTATATCTCTCCCCCACCTGCAGAGTGAGCTCCTGTAGTGAGGAGACCACCTGCAAAGATATAACAGCCTCCCCACCAGTTAGAGAGCCCCCTAGTTGGGCCGATGCATCAGAGATCCCCTGCACTGGGGCTGAGCCCCCCTGCACCCACCCGCCCACAGCTCCGGCGACACAACAGCCAGGACCCAAGCCCCCAAGGCCCAGCCAGCACCCCAGACCGGGGGCGGAGCACCCCCAGACCCCCAAGCCTCCACGCCCGTCCCGGACCCACCCAGGGGCAGCCAGGCTACCAGGCCAGTAACCAACGTCGGCCAGCACACACCCTCCCCCATCTCCGCTGTACGCAGCCACAAGGAAAACACCATCTAAGAGCCACCAGAGCCCCTAACCAGTTCATGGCCACGTCCCCTGGGTTAGGCCCTCCAGGGAAAACGTCCCTAGGGACTCCCCAGACGCCCTAAGGCCGTCCCTACCCCCATATCAACCACAATAGTGAAGGCAGGACCAAACCATGACCCCCCACCCCCACTAGGTGATGAAGCTGATCAAAGGAGCCCAAAGGGATTGATCAAATGTGATGGCAGAGGCTGTATCAAGACTAATGTGATCTATTAGATGGTTTCTATATTGGTTAGAATTAAGATTATTTTTATTTTTCCAGTTAATGAGGACCATTTTCTTGGCAATGCATAGGGCCATAAAAACAACGTGGGCTGTGTTTATTTCTGCAGTGACCTCATCCAAGTTGCCCAGCAAGCACACTAAAGGGGAGGCTGGAATGTTACATTTCAGACACTTTGATAAGTCTTCACATTTCTCACGCCAAAACTTCTGAACTGGTGGACAGAACCAAAGAGCGTGGATGTAATTGTCCGGTGTATTTGCTAGACAGTGTGAGCAGTTGTTGGAAGGTGTATAGGCCATCTTGAACATCCTATGACCAGTATAGTGCACTCTATGTATTATTTTGTATTGTATTAATTGCAAACTGGGATTTCTGATCCATTGAAAGGTTTTTAAGCATATCTGAGACCAAAGGTTTTGGTCTAAGTTGATCGATAAATCTGCTTCCCATTTTGCAATAGGAAGGGATATTGATTCATCTATTTTAGAAAGTGTTCTGTATATTTAAAACAATAATTTGGGGGCTTTTAGGTTAAAAAATTCCACAACACTTGGTGGTGTTTGTAATTCAGCTTCACTGGGATTAAATTTCTTTTTTACTATGGATTTAATTTGTTGATATTCCAAAAATCGTCTCTTGGAGAGTCGAAAATACGAGTTGTCGCCGACCAGAAACGGGAGCTGGAAGCATGTAAATATAATAATAACCACTGCAGCTAACAAGAATGCCTGACGAGCCCAGTTGTAAGTAAACTATTTAGACTCGACTGTGTTCGTGTTTTTTTCCGAAACAATAAGTTCCTTTTGGAGCAGCCTTTCAATGCTTCTCTCTGTCTCTTGCTAGCAAAGTTGACCCAGACAACAAAGTAAAGCTAGTTTTCGGCTACGAGCCCAACACGGAACCCGACGTATTAGCCAGAGGTCCCTTTACTACGGTTCGGAGCCATAGACCTGTTTTATATACGTGAGGAATATTCTTATATGAGATCGCTGCAAAAAGTGCAGCCTTACCTAATGTCCACCCTACTGTTAGTCATTTTATATTAAGATTTAAAAATCTAGTTGGTATTGGTACGGCGAGTAGCCTTCAGTAATAGTAATAAATCACACAGCAATAGTACATTCATGTACGGTAGTTGTAAACAGCATGATAATATATTAAGTAATCCAAAGTATTCAGAATATGTTACTCTCATTGACTAATGTAACAGAATACGTTACAAAATACATTTTCGGGCATGTATTCTGTAATCTGTAGTGGAATACATTTTAAAAGTAACCTTCCAAACACTGTGGAGACCAATGACAATGTAAACAAAAAGGGGAGACACAAGGACACACAGCAACACACATATCACCAACACACAGAGGACTAAGGCTACGTTCACACTGCAGACGAAAGCACATCAAATCCGACTTTTTTGACCCTATGCGACCCATATCCGATCATGGTATGACAGTTTGAACAGCAGAAATTCAGTATTTTCAAATGCAACCTAGGTCACTTTCGTATGTGGTACTGAATCCGATACATATCTGATGTTTTAGAAAGTGACTGCTCTTTGAATGGTCATGTCACATTTAATCCGTCTTTTATGTCACTGACACAAGACGCCAATTATCAGCGCCGGAGAAGATAAACCTCTGAGTGGAGGTAGCAGCCACTGCTCCAAACGAGGCCAATGTTAAAGCACGGGCACTCTTTTTTTCTCAGTGTCCTTCTTTCTCTAATTATTTGTCAAAATTCTGTTGGTTGCGGCTGTGCAGAAATTGATAGACTACTGGAACAACACCTACTAGCTTTGTAGCCGCCATTTTACTGCCATAAACAGAGCACGTTGTGTGTGACGTCTCTTTTGCGCATGCGGGCACTTTGAGGGCAGTGAACCGTTCACACTAGAGCGCGTTTGCTTTCACATTTTATTTGTAGTATGAACAACCAGACAAAAAAAAATTGTATTTGATCAAAGAATTGAAATTGAGCATTAAGACCCGCAGTGTGAACGTAGCCTTTGACACAACAGAAACCCAATAGACAAGAAACTAAAGTGTTCATAAGAATACCTCATGATGTAATAAGAATAACCTCAGAACTAACCAGTAAACTTAAATTACACTGGAGGGTGGCACGGTCCCCCCCTTACTTGACATTTCTGATTTTAAAAATAAAATCATAACAAACCATAATCCTTTAAACTACTTTCAGACACATTAGTTTTTCTTCTTATGAAATGAACAAACATTTGCTTGCCCTTTTAAATACTAACACAGATGCATTTGGGTTTTTACAGCTTTATAACATGGTCCCGTGGATTGGCAAATGGTTCTCTTACCCAAATGAATTCAAAAAAGCATTTGCAGCCAATAGGGAACAACAGAGGAAATTGGTGAGTCATTTGAAAGAAACTCTCGATCCAAAGATGTGCAGAGGATTTGTGGATGCCTTTCTGATTCACCAAGACAATTTGGAGGTGAGGAACAAAAATTTATACAATGCTGATATTGTTTTTTAAAGAGCAATGGCAATAATGTGAACACGTTATCCTAACCTGGTGGTGCTTCTGCCCAACTGGTGAATAGAAATCTGTTTAACACAGCAATGTGAATCTGTGTCATAATCAAAAGCTTCAGCTGTTGAATAACTTCTGGTTTTATACGCAGAAATCTGGAATTACCACCAGTCATTTCCACAATGAAAACCTCTTGATAACAATAATGAATTTATTTGTTGCTGGCACTGAAACATCAGCACGCACAGTCACATGGGGACTTTTTCTTATGGCCAAGTATCCAAAGATACAGGGTAAGAACCTGTAAATGTTCAAAGTGCTTGCAAACAACAAAAATTTATGTTACACTGAAGTCAGATTTATTACATCCTTCGAGCCCTTTCATCTTCCAGAGAAGGTCCGGGAGGAGCTAAGTAGTGTAGTGGGAAATCGTCAGGTTCAGTTTAAAGACAGGACAGAGCTGCCTTTCACCAATGCTGTCATCCATGAGACACAGAGGCTAACAGCTGTTGCTGCCCTGGGGCTTCCTCACAGAACTTCACAGGACATTACCTTTAGAGGTCACTTCATTAAGAAGGTAAAATATATCAGAAAACAAATGATGTGTTTATTATATATTGAAGCTTAAAAAATAATCATATTTTGATTACTAAAACATCGTCACAGATGTGGAAAAAGAGAGTTGAATGATTCTTTCTCTCAGTGTTTGATTATCAAATTGAAGATCAACATTTCATGGAATTTGCAGTAGTCAGCATGTTCCAGCATCAAGGAGGAAATATTCTGTGATCAATATTTATAGAATACAACAGTGTGAAAAATGTTCATCAGCTTGATTTTTTTTAAGCTAGATTAAATGAATCAAGTAGGTTTTCAAAAACTCATTTTGTCCCAGATGAAATTTTGTTTTGAAGTCACAGCTAAAAAATAATATTTGATTTTTGTGTAATATCCTGTGAATACATATTAAAAAAGGGAGGAAAAAAGTTTGGTTTGTGTATTCAACAGGGGACAGCTGTGTATCCTTTCCTGTTTTCTGTTCTGTCTGATGAGAGTAAATGGGAGAAACCGTACACTTTTTATCCGGAACACTTCCTGGACAAAGATGGAAAGTTTATCCAGCGTGATGCCTTCATGGTTTTTTCTGCAGGTTTGTAATCAACTTCTTGTCATGACCCAGATTACTATCAGATAAAATGTAGTGTATTTTTTTGTTTTCTATTTCAGGTCGCAGGGTTTGTCCCGGAGCAAATCTGGCCAGAACGGAAGTCTTCATCTTCTTCACCACCCTTCTGCAGCACTTCCGAATTACTTTTCCACCTGGAGTTTCAGAGGATGAACTGCTTCTATCACCATCTGATAGTCTCATCCTTAACCCTTCAAATGTTAAACTGTGTGCTGTCCCCTTGTGAGACACAGTGGGCTGATGTACCGTAATTGTCGGGCTATAAGCCGCTACTTTTTGCACAAGCTTTGAACCCTGCGGCTTTTAGTCAGGTGCGGCTTTTCTATGGATTGTCCATGATTTTTGTCATATCGTAAGACGATTTGTTTTGTTTGTTCCGCTGTTGTACGGCACTACGTTGCCTGGCGGAAGGATCGGGGTTCAAGAGTGGTATGTTAGTCACATGTCCGTCCGCCAGGCAACATAGTGCCGTACGAAGTAGCGCGAAAAACAAACTTCAAAGTAGCGCTACGCATTCAGCGGGAGTCGTGGATGACGAGCGGCGATAAACTTGCGAAAAGCAAGTTATGCCCAACTCCACCGGTGGATTCTGACAGCGTGGAAAAGTGCGAAAACATCCACGATCACCAACAGATTTTGAAGGGCTGGACTGCTGCATGATGGAGAGGAGGACACTGCCACGGCCCTTCTGAGGGTGTTCGACTCTGACACTGACAACGAGGATTTCTTTGGTTTTGAAAGTGACAACGAAGGAGAGAAGCGGAGAGTGGATGACGAAGCCATCCTGAGCCTGTTCGTTTCCGACATTGGAGAAGAGGACTTTGGTGGTTTTAGAGCGCAGGAAGAAGAGAAAGATGGTGAATGACTGACTTTTCTTCTTGTTAAAGCCGTGTCACTGCACCTGAGCCTAAAAGGTAGTCCGAATCTATTTTCTGGTGTGCTGTAGGTTACTGTTATGTACTACATGTGCAAATATGTACCCATAACTTGTTTTTCAAAATATTAATAAAAGGGGTGTGTCCCCAAACAGCCGTCTCTTTCCTGACAATTCCCTTTGTGCATATTCTCTTACATATGATGAGTCAACATTGAAACACCTGCGGCTTTTAGTCAGGTGCGGCTAATGTATGTACAAAACAGGATTTTCCCCTGATTTTAGCTTGTGCGGCTAATATTCAGGTGCGCTTTGTAGTCCGGGAAATACGGTAATTAATTCTAAACAAGAAATATTTTATATAAAACAAGCTTCTAATGAAATAGGTAGAAGGGTTGGTGTTTCTTTGATTCTTCTTTAAGCAAGCAAAATCAGTTTGAGACTCCGAAAGAAACCTGCAGCACCACGAGGAGCTTTGTAAGGATATTTTTGATTCATGTCAATTAGCTTGAATAAAAATGTACACTTAAACACAAGAAAACGAATCGATGAGTGAGTGGAAAGACAAATTGATCTGTGAACTAATGATAATCAATTATAATCTTCATCTTTAGGAGCTGGTTAAAGCAGAGATAAATGTAGAATGCAGCTGAAATAAAGCAAAATGTAACTAACAAAGTGTGCAGGTCAGTACATAAAAGGTGTGGTTTGCCACTGTTAAAGTATTTCTGTATCAACCAACAACCAAATATATCTTTAACTTCAACCAAGTTCTCAGGTGGATTTTCTTGTACATTGCATACATGTGTTAATTGAACATGGTGACTCCATTGTGGTCAGAGAAGTGACTTGTTCCAAGCAATGTGAGTTTCACTTGTGCTACTGTTATAAATGTATTTAAAGGTTTCTGACATTGTAGAATTTGTAGTATGTCAGGAGGTGGAGCAAGACACTTTGAATAACAATGATACACAGTGAGAAATATGAAACAATGATCCTAAAAATACTGGCAATTACCAGTGCTACCTTCCCAGCCTCCTCATATACACCTTTGGTATCAATTTCAAAATCCTGTATCACCTTGTTTCCGAGTAATTACATTCACAAGAATTTCAGAAAGCTTGACCTCTGACCTTGACTTTGAAGTCAACGTTACTGAGATTTAAACTCATCTAAGATTTTTAATAAATGCTAGTTCTCATACAGCACTTACTCTACCTGAACACTTAAAGCACTTCATGCAATTTGCCTCATTGCCCCATTTATACATGCATAAGTACCTTGTATCTAACATTCACACACATTCATAACCGATGATACAAGAAGAGGATAGGTTAATTGATCAATCTAAATTGTCCATAGGTGTGAATGCAGGAGTGAATGTGAGTGTGAATGGTTGTCTGTCTCTGTGTGTTAGCCCTGCGTCAGACTGGCGACCTGTCCATGGCATGCCCTGCATCTCGCCCTATGACAGCTGGGATAGGCTCCAACAGACAGACCAAGACAGACTGTCTGTCCGGGACTGAAAAGTGGTGGTAGAAGAGAGACAGGGGCTCTTGTTGATGATAGGTGATTACTCACTCTTACTTTTTGTCAGTTAAACTACTTTGTAAATCATTCACACATCATTCCCATGATTTTATGGTCTAGTAGTGATCCACTGAAGTACATGATGTACTTTTTGAACTTTGGCTTGTTGTGAAACCGTTCTTTTTCTCAGTGTTTGCATTTAGGCCAAAGGAAACTCAGTAAGAGGTCATTGCCATTTTGTTCTGTGTCAAAGGCAATTCAAAAGGGGTTTATTTCTTTTTCCGAATCACATGATTGGCTTTGAAATAACAAATAGTAATAGTAATAATGATAAAAACAGAAAGAACTAATTCAAATAATACAAAAAATATGGCCTCTTTTAGTGCATGACATTCGGGAGTACATCGACTTTGGAACAAAAGCAGCAACACAGCAATATTTTTTCTCTTCAATTATAAATTTCTATTGAAATTGTTGAATTCTTAACAGACCGACAGAAGTTTCTATGGCACACCTCTTCACCACATACAGTCCCTGGGACTCATATGCTATCACAATAGTCACTTCTTAGTGTGAGAACTGCTAAGAAGACACAGGTTTTCTTCTATGACCACAAGTCCAGGAAATTAAAAGCTGGTTGCTTTTCTTAAAGCACTTAGTCTTGTCTAGATAAATGTATAATGCATAGACAGGAAAAAGTGAATTCACCTCTGGGGCAGCTATAGGTGGACTCTTGGAAGAGGAGATAAAATAGATGAGCAGCATTTGGTTTAAAGTTTTTTTTTTCTGTAGACAGCCAGCAGACGAGGGTGGAAAAATACAGTAGAAAGATTCTGTATGAATTCCACTTACATATAAAACAGCATACTGCTCAAATATTATCAAGCAATGAATGTATTTGAGTGAAATGATAATGACTAAAAACAGAAATACTGACACAATCCAACCTCTGGCTGTTTGTAAGGCCCTAGTAGTCTCCCAGATGTCATCTCTTTTTTTAGAGAAGCTTCACCGGCTTGAAAGATGCCAGCTAAGGCATTACTTATCCTGCTTCTCACTAAATGTGATTTATGAGAACTCACTCTCTCTCTCTCTCTCTCTCTCTCTCTCTCTCTCTATATATATATATATATATAAATACTTTTTATTTTTATTTAAATCACAAAACCCAAGTTTGTATTAAATTATAAGAAATAAATACAATATAGAGTTAAGCTGTTACAGTTTAGGACATAGCTTTCTTTTTAAATCTCAGGTGTATTTTCCTGTGTACTTGTACACCTGTGTGGTCACCCCAATGATTGCAAGAAAGTAACTAAACCCAAGCAACCTAGGTTTCGCTCTTTTTCAGTCAACAGACATCACATTTCAAATGGCATTTGGTACATCAAATTATGTCTTACTGTTTTAACAGAATTTCTAACACTACAATAACGACAGATACTTTCTTCAAATTATAGATACTGCATAAAAATATGTCATGAATATTTATAAAAGATCTCATATCTCAAAGTTGAACATTGCTTTGAATTGAATTGTTTTTGAAATGAATATTCTTTAAATAAAAACGTTAACCATGGACAGGTACACTATGACAAAAAAAAAAAACAAAAAAAACTTGTCTCTTGTCTTGTTGTTACTTCCCTGATGGAGGATGAGCATATCTGCATTAAAACACTTTCAAAATAAATCACTTCATTCCTCTCATATGTCTCTATACTAGTATATGATCCATTTGTGTGATGCTAAACTACATAAAACAGGACCATTTGGACCTCTCACCAAAGAACAAGGTGGAGATTTACAGGTAAGAAGAAAAGGCAGTCTTGTTCTTCAAAATCAGTTTATTTCATTTCGCACTTCATGTGAGCTTCTCTGAAATAACAAAGAATAGAAAAAAACAGAAAGCACTAAAGGCTGAATTCCTTGACAGGCGTCAGGGTAGGACAACTTTGGAAAAAAATGCAACTTCATCACACGCAGGAAATAGCATCAAGTTTGTGAGGTGAAGGAATGAGGGTACTAGTTGGAGTTCATCCTTTGAAATGCTAGGTGCAGGAGTGAAACGGCAGTGCTGTTTACACAAGTAAATACAAAGTGCATTTTCTAAAGTTTCTGTGTTTTATTATTAAGGGGAAAAAAAATCCAAGCCTGTGCGAAAACGTGAATGTTCAGCCTATTTACATTGTTTCTTATTAGCTAGGCCCTGGGACGTAAAATGCCGGTTAACTGGTTAGATTTGTTTTCATATTCCACTCTCCATGTTCTAGATGTTGGATCTGCAGAATGGTCATTTTCAGTCTTCTCTGTCTGTCAGTGTGTCATGCAGTTTGACAAGATTAACAACCTTGGCAAAGAAGGGTGCCCATCTCCAGCTCATGCAAAAGCATACACGTATCAATGAAGCCCAAATGGTTACAATGAGTTGGGCTTCATTAGTTTGTAAAGGCCGATCCATATGCCTATGATAACTATGATAACTAAAAACAGAACCATATGCTCATATTTTCATAAAAATCGGAGGATTGAAATGTTGTAGAAATGAAATAAAGGGCTGATAAAAAAAACCCCCAACCAAACAAGAAACTACCCAAAAGAACTCATTTTTATAAAAGGATTGAGAAGATAGGACAACTTTGTTTAGACTGCCTCCTTCTTACATACAGGGAACAGCACATAGTTTGTGAGGTGAAGGGCTGAGAGTAATGCCCACAACTGCAGTCAGATCTAACTCTTCTTCTGAAACTCCAGGTGCAGGAGTGAAACGAAAATGTTGAAGGAGGGTGGTGAAGAAGAGGAAGAGCTCCATCCTGGCCAGACTCTCTCCGAGGCAAATCCTGCGACCTGCAAGAGAGAATTCATGAAACATTTCTGGCTCTCTTGTGAGTCAAAGTAAACTAAACAGTGATGGCTGAGCTCACAAACCTGCAGAAAATGGAATGAAGGCATCTCGCTTGACAAACTTTTTCTCTTTGTCCAGGAAGTGAGCAGGATAAAAGCTGTGCGGTCTTTCCCACTCGTTGGGATCATGCAGGGCAGATGTCAAGAGAGGAAACACTGTGGTTCCCTGCAAAAATTACAATACACAAACTGAAAATGCTTTTTATATGATACATTTTAATAGCTTACAGAAGTTACTTATGTTACTAATGTCAAACTTCTTCTAGCAAAGGTAATGAGGGGGGTTATGGTCAATGGCTGTCTGATCAGCATGATCAGACATGTTAATACTTGATATTAACAGTATGTTACAAGCCATTTTCAGAATATCTTTAAAGGGTAAATTCAATAGTTTTATGTTAAATACCTTTTTAACAGTGAAGAAATATTAAATATACATTCTACTTAAGTAAAGATAGACATGACAACCCCTTTTACAGTACAATCAAAAACACTGTAGAATACAAATCCAGTTACTAGTTTAACAACAGTATATATATATATATTTTTAAACTTTTTTATGGGTGATATTTCATTACATAATTTCCCATTTATTTTAATTTATTCTACCATAAAATTCGATACATTTTCCATTGTGTAATTACTAAAAAATTCTATATTCTATATTTTTATGGTAGTAAAAGGACATTTTGTTATTTAACTTTAAATTTGTTTTTCGGTCGCCCCAGAAAATCACAGTTTATTACTCAAGGTGGAGTATTTGAATCAGCTGGGTATCCAGACAAGAGGGAAATACAAATCCAGATTAGCTGCAACACAGATTAATTGATCAGCATTTTTTTCCCTTTGCATATAGGCTGTGATCAGCAGCATATTGGTGAAAATACTTGCATTCTTCTATAACAGTGTTGTAATTCTTCTTTTTTTTTTTTATTATTCATCTGCTGCCTTTAGCGCCCTCTTCTGTCACACTGTCTTCCTGCATGTCTTCCTGCACTGCTATCTTCATGTTTCCTCCTGCCTGCTCTCTTTTCACCATTGTCCAACATGCTTAATATCCCTCCTCAAACAAATGTATAAATAATCTCAATCTTGGCTCTTTGAATTTGTCTCTAAACTGCTCAGCCTGAGCCTTCCCTCTGATGTAATCCTTTATAATGGTGTCTTTTGTCAAATTAATCAGCATTTATTTACTTAATGCGTTTGATGGCCTGCATGTCGTTCTTGCACTTTTTTTCTAATATTATTGTGAACAGCAGGCAACTTCCTCTTTTTTTTTCCTTTCAGCTATTCCCTTTAGCGCCCTGTTCTTTCACATTAACCTTCTGCATGTCCTCCTTCTTCACTATTTAAATACATCTTCTCTGTGGTCTTCATCTTTTCCTCCTGCCTGGCTGCTCTGTCTTCACCATTGTCCAAAATCCTTAATTCCCCCACTCTGCATATGTCCAAACAATCTCAACTTTGCCTCTCTTACTTTGTCTCCAGAGTGTTCAAACTAGAATCCATCATATGCATTTTGCTTTTTTCTGTTCTTTATAATTATTAATTGGTTCTGCACTCACTTTAGCTTCTTTTTTACATGCTGTTTTAAAAGGAGGATTGTTGGCGTGCCACTTTAGCTCAGTGGGTGAGCAGGCAGCTACACGGCTGGAGAAAGAAGGCTCAGGTGTGAGTCTGACCTGCAGCCCTTTGCTGTGTGTCTTTCCCCTCTTTCTTCCCAGTTTCCTGTCTACGTTAACTGCTACATAATCCAATAAAGGCAAAATTGCCAGAAAAAAATATCTAAAAGAAAAAGAGCATTGTGAATCTGTACAATATTATCACGAAAAACAGAACAGCACACTAAAAGGCACATAATCTATTCTCCAGTTTCACATTTTACAAAGTTTTGCAAGGTGCTTTTGTTGTTTTTTAGTTGTTTTTTTACGATAACTTGTGTAATTCTTGCCTGTATGATTTTAAAGCTTTCTTTTGCTGGGAGCAGTTTTCCTGCCAACCTCCCTGTAAGCTTCAGTTTCCTGCTGACAGGTAAATCAGTAGAAGCAATGCCTATGCCTTTGTCTGCATTTAGGCTGACCTGCCTGTCGTCATGTATCATGGCCCCAACTTGAAAGGACATTGTTCATATTGCATTTATTTTTTCCATCAAGATATTTCTTTGGTATATCTTCGGTTTTCCATAGTAAGTGTGTTAGTGTTACCTTCTCAATAAAGTGACCCTGAAAAGTGATGTCTCGGGTGGTTTTGTGAGGAAGTGCAGTGGGGATGATGCTGCTCAGTCTCTGTGTCTCATGGATGACGGCGTCAGTGAAGGGAAGGTTTTTCCTATCGGCAACCTGCACCTGTCGATCTCCTATGACCCTCCTCAGCTCTTCCTGGACCTCATCTGAAGCATAAAAGAGTGCAGTGGACACATCCCCATTACCTGACTAAAACACTTCACTTATACTAAATAAATACATAAAAGCTTTGTGGTTCACTTGATCTTGTCTTTTTTTACTTAGTCTTCTCACCCTGTATCTCTGGATATTTGGCCATAAGCAGAAGTCCCCATCTCAGTGTAGTTGATGTTGTCTCAGTGCCGGCAGCAAACAGATTCATGACTGTTATCATAAGGTTTTCATTATGGAAGTGACTGTTGGTAATCCCAGATTCCTGCACATAGACATTTAACAGAAAAGTCACTCAAATCATTCTAATCCTAAAGTTTAGTTGAGTTGCAAATCAACAGAGGTTTCAGATACATTTCAAAGTTCTATGAACACACAGCTACAGTTTTGGGCAGGAACATGCACAATTTCACCCTGAGCTTCAGTTAAACATTCATGAACACCAACTTGAAAGATGATAGAGATGCCAACCTCCAGATTTTGTTTGCGGACGAGAAAGGCATCCACAAAGCCTCTGCACATCTGGGGATTCAGACTCTCTTTTAAGCGACTGAAGATGGCTCGGTTTTGTTTCTTATTAGCAGAATATATTTTGTGTATTTCATTTCTGTCCCCAGTCCACTTGAAGAGCGATGGAAACATGTCAAAGATCTGTCAAAGTTGACAAAGTAATGCTTTATGCAAAGCAAAATAAATAATACTGTCAGTGAATATACTTCAAAAAGTAGCAATTAATACCTGTATTGAGGGACTTCCACTAAGTCTAACAATTCTGGATGTTCTCTTTACCAGAAGTATAAACTCTGGATCATTATATTCAAATCTGCTGCCATAGACGATGGAGCAGATAATATTAGAGACTGCACAGTTAACTGGTTGGGTTGTATCAAAAGCTTCTCCTGTTACAACAGAAATAAAATAGCACATGAACTTTAGAAAAAATGTCAGTTTATTTACTATTTACTAAACTCAACACAATGTGATTAGTTTTACCTTGAAATTTCTTAAAAACTTCGATGAGGTATTGACATTCTTCAATTATTTTGTCCTCACATGCTCTCTTGCCCATCCCAAAGTCTCTCAGGTTAGTCAGTGCAAAGCGCCTCATTTCTTTCCATGAATCGCCGTTGGACCACAAAACCCCTGAAATGAAATTTTTACAAAATAGTTTACCTAAGATAGATTAACCTCAAAGTGTAACTGTGTGAAAAAATACATTTATTGTAGCATAATATTAGGGTTGCCAACTGATTCGTCCTTTTAGTCTACCTTAAATGTCACATATATTGACCATTACTTGTAATGTCACATACACTGCATATTTACACTATGTCCAGAGGGTTGTGCATTGTGTTTCTGACATAACAGAGTGTCTCTTATTTCATAGTTAAAAAAATAGCAACCCTACATAATAGTCATTTTCCATACCATGTGATTGAGTGAGTTCACGCATGATCTCCAGTGGATTTCTGTCTCCAAACACGTCATCATAGTCGACAAGTGCCTCCTTCACTGTCTTGTATCCTGCCAGGACCACCACTTTTTTGGGTCCCAGATAGAGAGTAAAGACTGATCCATATTTCTTAGATAACTAGGGACAGAAAAACAAAGGCAAATGTGTTACCTGGTGAGCTGAATCTACAAAACACCCTGAAAGAAAAATAATACAAAAACTACCTCACCTCCAGTAATGTGTTGTAGGGTTTTTTCAGATCCAGCTGCAGCAGGTTCCCAAGCAAGGGGAGTGGTCTGGGTCCTGGAGGCTCCTTACCATGTTTTTTGGTACTGAAACTGGAAGGGGAGAATAAATACATGAACAGGAAAACTGTGAAAGCCCCCAACAAGAATGTGTAACTGAAGCAATGGAGAAAAACATCTAATATCCCCATGGTTTTCAAACCAAATATCCACTGAGAGTTCTTTTTACAGGGACACTCTCTGACTCTGCATTTGGTACTAAACTAGATTTTTTCTTTGGTGCCCAATCTAGACAATAAGTACTAGGGGGTGGGATGATTTAGTAGAAAGGTTCCAAATGAACGACCTAGTAAACCATTACTGTGAACAAACTGGTACTTTGGACTGTGCAAATATGCAAATATTAAAATTGTACTTGGATCTGAAGCAACTAGAAGGACATTTCTATGTACAACCACAAGCTCAGCTGCAACCGTAAGATGTTATATATTTAAATATATATATATATATATATATATGAAGATTTTTTTAAAATTTTCATTGTAAATAGACTAAAGCACTTAATTAAAAGTAGTCTAACATAAACGTAAATGCTGTAATTTGATTAATAAACCATGTAACTTGGATGGATTCGATGCTGGTGTGACCACAGTGCACATGTCTGCTGTTGCTCACAGTGGTCCAAGGGACCGCTCAGGGAGTTTGTGTGTTCGCTTCAGACACATGAAAAATTAGAGGGAACATTTCTCCCAGGCTGTGGAACTCTCTACCCCCAGATATAAGAAACATTGGTTTTCTCCCCCAGTTAAAAACTCAAAACCCATCTGTTCAAATCTGCATATTCACTGTCAACCCACTGTTTGTTAATTTTATCTTGTGCTTTTGCCATTGTTCTATTATGTGTTTTTATCTATTGTATAGTGTCCTCTGGTGTCTTGAAAGGTGCTTTATAAATAACATTTATTATTATTATTATTATTATCTTTAAGAGCAAGTGAGAAAATGATACATGTGCTGATGTAGCATTTTTAAGTGATCAAAACATTCTGCCTTTATTGTCAGTCAAAACTTTACAGACAGCTATTCAGAGACTGTTCTAAAGCAAACAGGCAAATGTGACATCTTTACCTACATGAGACTGGGCTAATAAAATTACATTGAAACAAAAAGGAGCAAATTAACTAAACATTTTGTAAATCAGTGACTCTGAAATAAAGGACACAAAATGACAGAAGGCAATATTCTGAAAAAAAACTGGGCTGATTTATTTTCACAGGGCAACAACAGCTTTTAAAGAGCATCTCTTCCTCACATTTGGGAAACAGCAAATAATTTGTGAATAGAAGGGCTGAGAGTAATGCCCACAACTGGAGTCAGATCATTTTGGAAACAACTTGTCATGTTTCGGCTGTGTGGCAGGCGGGGATTGGACCCAAACGCAAACTCACGGGGACAGAACTTGAACTCAAAAGCACAGCTTTATTGCTGGAAAATAGAACACAAGCAATACAAAACTAAACTGGGAAAAGCTAATTATAATGCATACCAGGAGACACGGGGAGAATCGCACACAGCATGAGGGAGAACACGACACCAAACTGAGGGAGACGCAGACATAAATACACAGAGGGTTAACGAGGGAAGTGGGAACACACGGGGAACACCGGTGACACTGATAATCATAACAAGACACGGCAGGAGTAAATGCAACACTGACAGGAGACTGTCAAAGTAAAACAGGAAGTACACAGAGGTTCAGACAGGAGGAGAGAGAGCACGGGGAGAACACAGACATAACAGGCTGGGGAAAACATGGAATAAAACATGAGGGGAGACGAGGGCTCACAGATACATAGAGGGGCACACAGGGGATAAAAGTCACAAGGGGAAATCAATTAAGGAACAAAATACAAAAAGACATGAATACTAAGACTGCTGGGCCAACATGGCCCAGGATCATGACACAACTGAGGTGAATCTTTTAACCAGAGCAAGATATGTTTTTAGAGAATATCTGTTCCTCACATTCTGGAAACAGCACACAGTTTGTGAGGTGAAGGGCTGAGAGTAAAACCCACAGCTGGAGTCAGATCTAATTCATTCTCTGAAACTCCAGGTGCAGGAGTGAAATGGAAATGGAGGGTGGTGAAGAAGAGGAAGAGCTCCATCCTGGCCAGACTCTCTCCAAGACAAATCCTGCGACCTGCAAGAGAGAACTACTTTCATCAATGTAACCTAAACAGTGATAGTTGAGCTCACAAACCTGCAGAAAAGGGAATGAATGCATCTCACTTGACAAATTAATTCTCTTTGTCCAGGAAGTGAGCAGGGTAAAAGCTGTGTGGTTTCTCCCACTCCTCTGGATCATGCAGGACAGATGTCAAGAGAGAAAAAAACGTGGTTCCCTGATGAAATTACAAAACACAAACTGAAAATGCTTTCTATATTGTATATAACTCATATGGAAATCAAAGAAAATGGACATGCTTCTTATGACAGAAAACTGCTTCCAGATGAAGATGAATATTGGAAAGAATCAGAATCATTTACCTTGACACATCTTCCAATATTCATAAAGGGTGAAGCTGAACAAATTTTCAGCCCAGCTTTAATTTTCTATTACAGTTTTTGCCCACTGCTTGAACACATTTTGCAAAACCCCGCTCGCTGTGCCAAAACTGTACACACAAGTACACATGACACAACACTGGGAAATATACTATTCACATCTGTGCCAAATTGGAACTCTACTCCCAAAACCTAAACTCTGCTGTCAAAACCTAACATTCCTTTGTCAAAATGTAACTCTGTTGACAAAATGACACATACTTGCATCATATGCAAACACTCACAGATCAGGGGGAACACACTAGTCTGCTGTACATAAAACACTGCAGTCCTTGATTCCCATTGTGTATTCAGAAGGCACATTTACAGGAGACACATTTCCAAACAACCATAAACGCAAATAGACCTACTCAATACTGTACATTGCAGTACCATGAATACAGGTACAGCAAATAAAACAACAACAACACAATAGTACTGCAATAGAAAAAACACTATACTGTAAACACAAAAAACCATGACAATTGTGCATAAGTGGGCTCATGGATCCCGCCGTCTGTTGGGGTCTGGCCACAGGACCTCATCAACATCGCAAGCAATGTCCTCTCCCGCTAGGCACCGGGGTAAATATCCTCTTGCTCTCCCTCCATCCATGCTTGCAAAGTTCTTGGAATGGCTACGCTGAGGGCTTTTTGTAGTTGGCTAATTGGTGTTCGGTTTTGCAAGTAGGTGCCTTCAGGTGTGTATTTGAGTGGTTGCAATTACCCGATGTGTTTTGTATTTTGGATACATGTGTTTTCCGAATGGCACCCTGAGATTTCATTTTGTGAGCGAAGTGTCTTATGTATGAAATAGAGTGTAGCATGCAGGACCATGTGTGTTGCATGAGGGAGTAGGTGTGTTGCATAATTGGTACTGGGGTGCAAAGCAGCGCTTTTGTTTAAGGTAGGGGTACATGTGTTTGAGGTATGGTAACAACAGCTTCACGTTGTGTTACTTTAGTCTAAGCATGGGTTTATAGTGTTCAAGCAACGGGCAAAAACTGTAATTGCATTTTAATTTTCAGATTAATTTAAATTCACTTAGGTTCAATTCAATTTTATTTCTACAGCGCCAAACCTCTAGGCGCTTTATATTTTAGGGTAGACCCTACAATCATGTTGCTTCACAACAAAGTTCATCTTTAGGTGTTGTATATTGTAAATTCAGGTCTTGCTGAGAACTGGCTTCACAACAGAGGAGCCTGCGAGATGATGGCATTTCTTACTCTCTTTTTTTGGAAACTCTAGGAACCTCAAGTAAGCCTGCACTCTGAGAGAGTTTAAGACACGATGGAGCTTGCATAGTCAAATTATTTTAATTCTGGCTTTGAGGCCTTTTTTCATATGACAGGGAAGCAGTTTAGAGTCTATAATCACTGTTAAAGAGCATATCCTGGCCAAGTCAGATTCTTTAGTTTAGTCTGAATTACAGTTTTTGCCCGTTGCTTGAACACTATAAACCCATGCTCAGACTAAAGTAACACAACGTGAAGCTTTTGTTACCATACCTCAAACACATGTACCCATACCTTAAACAAAAGCGCTGCTTTGCACCCCAGTACCAATTATGCAACACTCCTACTCCTTTATGCAACACACCTACCCCTTTATGCAACACACATGGTCCTGCATGCTACACTCTATTTCATACATAAGACACTTCGCTCACAAAATGAAATCTCAGGGTGCCATTCGGAAAACACATGTATCCAAAATACAAAACACATCGGATAATTGCAACCACTCAAATACACACCTGAAGGCACGTACTTGCAAAACCGAACACCAATTAGCTAACTACAAAAAGCCCTCAGCGTAGCCATTTCAAGAACTTTGCAAGCATGGATGGAGGGAGAGCAAGAGGAAGAGGAAGAGGTAGAGGAGGAGGAGGAAGAGGAGGAGAAGGCCGAAGAGGCCATGAACGGACCCATATTTCTGATGAAATAAGAGCAACTTTGGTGGACCATGTCATCAACCATGGCCTGACTATGAGGGAAGCTGGGCAGAGAGTCCACCCACATCTAAGCCGCTTCACAGTGGCATCTGTAATACGAACATTCCGACTAGAAAACAGGTCTGTCTTCACCTCCATACCTTCTGTTCTACTCAGATGGTTTCATAGCACTGTTCTACAGTATATCACATTACCATATCAAGTGTACGGGGTGCTAATGCTCCTTTTGCAGCCAAAGTGGCTGATTCCTTATATTGAAGTACAGTGTTGTACAGTGGATGACACAGTACATACAGTAAAGTACTGTAAGAAAAATAAGCAAACCGATGACAATATGTGGTTGTATTCCTCCAGAATGACCCGAAGACCTTCTGGGGGAGGACGGCAACGCCTGTTCACACAACAGCAGGAACTTGCCGTTGTGGACCTAGTGAGGGCAGACAATGCCATCCGTCTCCACCAGCTACGACGGAAAATACTTGCAGACAGGCGAGTGTTCAGCAACATAAACCATGTGAGCATCACCACCATCAGACGCATCTTGGGTAAACTCAGCATCACCATGAAGCAGCTCTACAGAGTCCCATTCGAGAGGAACAGTGACAGGGTTTCGACATGCAAGAGGATATTTTCCCCGGTGCCCAGCGGGAGAGGACACTGCTTGCGATGTTGATGAGGTCCTGTGGCCAGACCCCAACAGACGGCGGGATCCATGAGCCCACTTATGCACAATTGTCATGGTTTTTTGTGTTTACAGTATAGTGTTTTTTCTATTGCAGTATTATTGTGTTGTGGTTTTTTTTTTTTGCTTTATCTGAATTCATGGTACTGCGATGTACACTATTGAGTAGGTCTATTTGCGTTTTTGGTTGTTTGGAAATGTGTCTCCTGTAAATGTGCCTTCTGAATACACAATGGAAATCAAGGACTGCAGTGTTTTATGTAAAGAAGACTAGTGTGTTCCCCCTGATCTGTAAGTGTTTGCATATGATGCAAGTATGTGTCATTTTGTCAACAGAGTTACATTTTGACAGAGGAATGTTAGGTTTTGACAGCAGAGTTTAGGTTTTGGGAGTGGAGTTTCATTTTGGCACAGATGTGTATGGTATATTTCCCAGTGTTGTGTCGTGTTTACTTGTGTTTAGAGTTTTGGCACAATGAGCGACGTTTTGCCAAATGTGTTCAAGCAACGGGCAAAAACTGTAAGAGACAGAAACATAGTGGTGATCCAGACCTTTATCTTTTCAAGCTAATTCTATAGTTTAACTATTTGATTTGATCTGACCTCATGGATAAACACAACTGATTATCATTTGCATATAGGCATACAACTGTTTGCTTTGTTTTCTAATAACATTACCAGTGCCAAGCATGTATTACTTGGAAAGAATTTTAAGAAGTGAGCCCACTCCTTGTTGCACGGCCCTTCAGGTTCTCTGTCTGCCCTGCAAGCACTACATGCCATTTGTTCTCAGTTTGGTGACAGTCCCCACCAAGGCCTTTCCCAAACTGCAGTCTCAGTTCATGCTCAAACCATCTGACATCATTTACTATGAATCCGTGTCTGTGTGCATCTGTGTGATGTCAAGTCTCAGATGCAGTTTTGCCATGTTGTGTGAACATCTTCATCTGACTGGGCTGAGGTAGAAGTGGAGGGCTAGTCATGGTTTTAAAAACAAATTCCGAGTATAACAGTGGCCTCCTGCCATATCATCGCTGCCAGAGGACTCCACGCCTGCTGGTTCTGTTTTGTCGCTGCCAGGGGTCTCCGCACCTGCTGGTCCTGCTTCTGTTCCCACTGGGGGGTTCTGGAGAACGGAACCAGCTGTCTCCGCTGGAGGATCGGAGTGGCCCGTTCAGTTGTCTGTCTCTGTTGGAGGCTCCAGGGAGTTCATCCAGCCATCAGCGCCACCAGATCCTCCACCTACGGCTTCCACACCATTGACTGCACTGCCACCACTTGCTCCATCACCTGTGGCTTCCACGCCATTGCCTGCAGTACCATGTTACGTCTGGTTCAGTTTGGGTAAGAAGGAAAAACAGCCGAGTCCGTGTAGGTGACAAAAATAGTGATTTTATTACACACTTCTAAGACAGAAGCATGGGAAGACAAGCGTACAGCCACAGATCTCCAAAGAGTAGACCGTTCCCCATGCTTATATAACCCATGATGACATCACACAGTTAGACCTTACTGGAAATGATAACAGTCTCCCCATAGTCCAAAGTTCTCCTTATACAAACATCAGATGATACTTTAGAGAAAAACAAGTGTGTGACATGTCATGTTGTGCAGTTCTGTGAGCCTGTGTGTCCAACTAGAGAATGTCCTGACATGACCTCCCTGTGTAAATAAGGGTGAACGTGCGTGTTTACATAACTCTCTATGTGCATGTTCTGATGTAGGCCTGCAAATGAATTAGAACAAGGTCCTGCTGGACCCTCCAGTTATGGACGGTGAATACAATGCTGTGGATACCATTTGAGACTTGATTACAATGATGATAACCTGCATACATTAATCTTTACTCAGATTACCATAGATATAAAACAAAGATTATACTGTCATCAGATTCCACAATGGTAAATGATTAATGATTGATACTTCTAATTATAACTGTGATCATAAGAATACAAAATAAAATATCTCCTGGTCACATTCCTCCTCTTTGGGCTGGCTTGCCAGCCCAACTCACACCAGGATTTGTCTCCAAACCAAACAAACACGTTATGACACTTATCAACCCCAACACCTCCGTTGTTTTCCAATTTTCCCACAACCCAGCTGTTCTTTTAGCTTCAGACTCGAGTTTCAGCCTGTCACGCTTCAGGCCCTTTACCACCTCCTCTTGGAGTGAAGAAACGCCCTCGGATTCTTCTTTCTTCAGCTCCCCAGGTAGACTACTGAGTGAGCTAGCCACGTTGCAGAGGATTATTCTGCCTCTGTTTTACCACCCGTGTTGTGACTTGGAATGAGCTTTTCCCTGAGCTCCCCTCTGCTCATTCACCTTGAGACCACCGGAAACAGAACTATTACTTCCGGAGCTTGGCACGCTCCCTCCTTCTCCTGGAAGCTCAGTAGCACAGCTCTCTGTGCCATTTCCGCTGTTCTGCTCAAGATGATCCCTGACGCCTCTCCGCTCACGTCTCATCCAAGCATTCCCCGAGACCTCATTGTTCTGGTGTCTATTCCTTTCTCTGCAAGAGACAGAAAGCCAACACATCTCCCTCGCTGGCTCTCCTAACCTAATGTTGTTGACTTTGTTCATTCCAATCCTATGCTATGCCTATGTGACTGATTTATCTGATTCTGATTCTGATTCCGATTCTATGTGTGTAAGCGTGCATGCATTTAACCCTCTTCACTTGAAGTCAATACCTCCAATATATCAATCCGATCCTTCGTCAACTGGACCATCCCGTCTCCTTATAAGCACATTTGCAATGTGTGTATAAAAGTGAACAACAGACCTCAAACAAATTGGGCATTCTTAATTCCAACTTAAGTGTAGTACTCAGTTTCTGATCATCTAATTATGCTTCTCACTGGTCCCGTAAATTGTCTAAAAACCTTTAATTTTGCCATACCTAAATTATTAAAACACAAACCAAATCATAGACCCCCTATATAGCTTTTTGCCTTTATGAGCACACTTCAATAATGAGCAACAACCTGCAATACGTACCAAAAATCTTCATGGTCACACCTGCAATTAAAGATCAAATGCACTTTATACCTGTTTTAGTTCTTCCTTATATAGAACCTCCTCAGTTTCCGGTTAGTTGCGATTAGTCTCAATTAATCGTTCTAGTTGTATTTTGCAATTCAGCTAAAAAGCAAACCTGTTAAAGCAAACAGCTTATTTACAACCACCTGCAAATCATAAGAGTAATAAAAGATTCAGCACAACAGACAAGTATCATGTTCAGGTTTCTCCAATCATTAAATCACTATTATTGCCGCAATTTGCTTTATTCACCCTTTGGGCAATGTTACTCCAAGAGAGAGAGAGAGAGAGAGAGAGAGAGAGAGAGAGAGAGAGAGAGAGAGAGCCCCTAATGGCCAGTTAGTGGGCTCTAGATTAAACTGTCCCCAAATTAGTTATTTGTTATTATTACTTGTTTCCATGTCACTTGTCTGTTTTCTACTGCACCCTTCTCACCAAAGCAAAGCAAACATTAGCAGCCCATCCACATTCCAGAGGTGCTATAAAAAGATTTCCTGTAAAAAGAATCACACATAAATTCATCCACCCTCTTGTTCTATCTCGGTGGAGGTTAACCTTAAGTCGTAGTCAAGTCTTGTCAGCTTTTACCAGTCAGTCCGTTTGTTTTATTTCCAGTCTTTCATCCATTCATTCATTCATCCATTTTTTCTTTCTTTGCTGATAGCAGAAACCATCGCCGCATTTAGATTTCCGCCCTCAGCAAAATGAGCTCATTTCAAAAAGAAAAAGAAGAACTTGAGATCGGATTACCTCGCTGAATCCTTTTTTGGGCAGGGACTCTCATTTTCTAATTGTCCCCATAAGTGGTTTCCTCCAGAGCCAATTTCAATGCGGAGAAACTCACTCACAACAATTTTCTCGCCGACGTGTAACGCTTGTAATTTCCGATGTGCAGATCTGCTTAAAGAAAAGATTCACAAACAAAAATCAGTGCACTGTTCAAAATATAAAACAAAATAAAATGAAAGATAACAAAAACAAAAATGCAGACGCCCGGGTCTTAGGACTTGTCACTGAATATTCCTCCTATCAGTAAAAATGCCAAACCTAAACCTAAACAGAGTCAAATCAACACCACCTCAACCTTTTCATATTCATACACCTATATATTTTTGTGTTCGTGAAACAAAATTGAACCGTTTCCATATTAAGTAATTTGAGCTCTTGAAATGTTTTAGTTCTCTTAATTCTGCCAGTTTACCTCAACACTTATTCAATAACTTTTATTCACTCAAATCTTACCTGTTCAAATTGCCTAGGGTTCAACAAAGTCTAGATCCCCGTTATCATGAAACTTGAACGGGTGTACGATGATTTACTTACAGTAATTTAGAATCATCACTCAACCTAGCTCTACTACTGGCACTGCGTGACTTTTCTCACACTGGAAACCAGAATTTAGTACAGAACTTTAATACCTCAGGCAATCGTGCTCAAGGGCTGCCCCCCCTTTCTCTTCTTCTTTGTCCGTGTGTTCCTCCTTTTATTAAATCTCCATCACAATGATGTGGCGCTCTGAAATAAGACTCACACTGTTAATTCATCGTTTTCACTCTGCATCACTGCTCAGGCTGTTTTCTTTTCTTTTTGGTGTACAGTAAACAATTGAGTCGAGGCCTTAAGCCCCAGATATCTCACACAGGCATCGTTTTCATAACCAAACCGCTCCGGACTCTGCTCCCCAGACCACACAAATGCCCTCTGGGCTTATTATTATAGCAAATTCTATATTTGACTTTGTTGTGTGCAGCATTGAGCCTTTGTCAGTAAAGCATTCTTCATTGCAGCAGCTGGAGCATTGTGTGTCACTTCTTAGTGAATTGAATCAACATTTTGATTTTGGTGCATGGGTGTGTATCAGTTTTCACTCACTCAACGAGTGCATAAGTGTTCATGTGTGTGTTTCTCTTCATTCTAAGTCGGCGGATGCAGAAGTGTGTGTTTGTGTGTTTGTGTTCATCACCTTCCTGTTCTGTAGTTCAGGTAAACCAGCGGCCTGAAGCATGCCCTGAGGTCCTGCCCTCCTCTTTGGGTCTGTTTGCATCCGTTGTTGCAGCTGCCTGCATCTTCTCCTTGTAACTTGACCCTTTTGCTTCTGTAGCTCCTTCCGGGCTTGCTCCTGCTGTTGGAGCTTTGCATCAGGTCTGGCGACCTCCTGCTCCAGCAAGCTTCCGCCTGATTTCAAGTCCTGTATGTGGGACTCCAAGTCTGAGTGATGGGTTCAATTAGCAGCCAGCTCCTCCGGAGCCATGCTCAGTTTCTGCTCTGATGCCTTGAGCTCTTACTGAGGGCAAAAACCTCAGAGTCTTTTCCTTCCACGTCAGATTGGAGTCTGTTTATGTTGTCCTTACTTTGCTCCACGGCCTTCTGCAGCTCTGCTGTTCGGCTCTTCTCAGAGGTCAGCATTCTTTTGCTCACCCTCCCTTTTCCTCCGGGCTTAATGTGCGTCTCGTCACAGCTCTGTCAGCTGACGCAGTCTGGGAATTTCCCCCGTGTAGTGAAACGGGCTTTAGGTTTAGTGCTCTCCGTCTCTGCTGCATGAGATCGCTTTTTTGCAGCACTGTTGACATCCTCAAGTTGTTGTTGTGAGTCCAGCTGCTGTGGCCTTCAGGGGTCAAAGGGTCAAAGATAGTCGCGGAGAGGGCAACGATGATAGCGGGGAGGGTAGGAGTCCAGGTCAGCTTCGGCTTTCAGAAAAAACAAAAACAAAACAAAACAGGCGAACAGGAAAATGATGTTGTGTTGGCTGTGCTGTGTTGGCTGTGTTATCCCGAGAGGGGAGAAACAACGAGATCTCCCTTCCCCCCTTTTTTTTTTTTTTTTTTTTGTTTTTTCTCACCACATAATCAACTCATAACCCCCCAAGTTGACAGGACAACACAGGTACGTGTTAAAATTCTTAAGATCCTGTTTAGAAACCTAAAAAGGAATTTTCTACCATTCAGTAGTCCTTTGTCTCAAACAATCAACAAAACATGTCCCAATTCGACCCTTTTAACCACTAAATTTGTCGTGTCCTCACTTAATCATCAGACCAGTGCCTTTGTCTTTTGACGTTAAGTTGTTGTCCTGCAACCCAGAGAGTTTATTTATCAGTAATGTATAAACTATATCATTTAAAAAACAGGTGTATGTTAAGTGTCGCTACTTTAATCTTGCATGTACGTGCACATGTATGTAAGCTGTTTCTTCATTGCATGTATGGGTGCGTCTGTATATGGGTTAATTTAACTTTTTCTCAAATGAGACATTTCTCTAACACGCACATGTGTCTGTTCCTCACACTTCTCATACCTTTCTCTGGCTGTGTGTGGTTTTATTTGTTTCAGTCATTTACCAGGAACATCTTTTCCTTTTTTCCATGTCTTCCGCCAGAGGTTAACACTGGTGAGATTCAGGGACACAGCACCCAGAGCAGTTCAGCAACTGCCTAAAACTTCATTCTCTCTTTTTTTTTTTTTTTTTTTCCGGGAGGGGTGGGGACAACTCTGGTGTCCAGCCGTGAATTTTTAGCCAAAGCTTGGCCTGTCTTCTGCTGCCGTACTCAGGTTTCCAGGTTAAGAAAAAACACCTGTATGAAGACACTAAACATACATTTAGTATTTGTATAAACATAACTGCCTAAATTATTGAACTGAACCAAGGATCAGTTGAAGACCTTATAAATCCTGCTTCATTTCCCGTATTTATCACTCACTCCTAGTCTTGAGGAGGGTAGATTTAACTCTTTACTAACTTTAAACCCCACAAGTAAAAATTTCATATGTTCTTGACTGCAAACACAAAAACTGCTTGATGTTATTACTAATCATTTTCCTCCACAACACTCCAAATCATGTTCTCTCTTGTGTCCAGCAGGGGAATATGGTGACCTCTACTCTCACTGCTTCCCCAGTCAGAGACAATATCTCACTCACACTTCCACACTTTATTGTTTTCCCTTTTTCTTGACTATTATTATTTCACAGAAAATCAACTGACCTACTTCTCCTTCCTCTTCTGTCATGCAGAAAGTCACACACACACAGTACTCGGCCCCCACCTTGTCTTTCTCTCACAGACACACCTACACACACACACACTCTAATCGTCCTTTCACAACAAAACTTCACAAACGTCCACTGCAACAGTTTTAAGCACGCAAAGCCAGCGAAAATTCACTCTCACATTCACTTCCCTAACAACTACAAAGTTTTCACATACAAAAATAATCCAGACAATCTACCATGCACCGTTTTCCCTCCTTATACGAGAGACTCAACCAACTTTTAAAAGCTTTATTTACACAACATCAAATGAAGCACAGATCTCTGCCTTTTCCAGGTAGAGAAGAAATACGACCCAACTAAAAAATCTCCCAGCAATCACACAAAGTTCTCAAATCAAATCGTTTTTTCACACTCTGGATCCACACAGAAGAAATTCAACAACACAAAACAGTTTATACAATTTACACTTTTAAATGCACCCACACACACGGGTAATTTATATACAATATACACACGGGCCCGCATAGACGTCATATGCTAGAAGAGGTTACACCTAACTTTTTGACTAATTTAAAAGCACCTATAGCCCAGGCCTAGCCTTGCTGGTCAATACACACCTCGGGAACGCCCTCCCGATAGCGCTCGAATTCCTAAGAAAACACCATATGCCAGAACAACTTCTCTTCTCTATTTCTCTGCTGGTGTTCCTAAATTTTTCCACTAATTTAAAAGCATCTTTCAGCCCAGAGCCCGGCTCTTGCTGATCAATTACCGTTTCAAGTACGCCGCCTTGAAGAACGGTCAAATTACTAAATTCTAATTACTTTTAAAACTACTTCCCCGCCAGGAAAACACGGAGCTCCACCGGCCACGTGACACATCACAGTTCACGCTTTTGGCTTTACTTAAAGCTCAGTGTGCCCAACGTTTAGATAGGATGCAGCCAGGTCTAACCTTCTTAATCAATCAATGCAGTAGAAGGCAATCACTCATAGATTACCTGGCCAATTAACCGGGAGTCCCAAGTCCCCAGCGGGAGGCCAAAACCGGGCAAAAGCCTAACCACGCGTCCGCGGTCAGGTGTCAGCGCCACCTGCTGAACAAACTGCATTCTTAGAGAGCCTAGCTTCTCAGTCCTAAACGAATTTACTTTTTTAAAAGCCTCACGGTGAGCTCTCAGCCCCCCCGTTTAATTATCTGAAGCCCGAGACCGTCTCTGCTACCCTATTAAAACCAAATTATCCCTACACTACCGATTGACTGGCTGGCATTCCCAGTCAACCCACATTTAACCTCTTAAACCGTATCTATTTGTTTCCACACACCTTAAACCGTATTAACTTAAACACATAACTTCTTAACTCAAAATTCACCCCCAAAATAAACAGCAATGAATTTAGTCAGACTACTATGCCCTATTTTAAAACTAATTACACAAGATCACTATGGACCAACGCCAGAAGCCCAGACCGAGTGAATATTATTTAATTAAATTTAGTTTTAACTTCCAATATAGCGCCTTTGGATAAAAATCAACAGGTGGCACTCACCTTTTCTTATGTCGCCTGGCGTCACTCAGATAGGCTGCTGGCCTCCGCCCCTGTTTGTCACCCACACGATAGCTGCAAGCTCCCCTCCTCCCCAACCGGAGTTTCGGCACCAAGTTGTTACGTCTGGTTCAGTTTGGGTAAGAAGGAAAAACAGCCGAGTCCGTGTAGGTGACAAAAATAGTGATTTTATTACACACTTCTAAGACAGAAGCATGGGAAGACAAGCGTACAGCCACAGATCTCCAAAGAGTAGACCGTTCCCCATGCTTATATAACCCATGATGACATCACACAGTTAGACCTTACTGGAAATGATAACAGTCTCCCCATAGTCCAAAGTTCTCCTTATACAAACATCAGATGATACTTTAGAGAAAAACAAGTGTGTGACATGTCATGTTGTGCAGTTCTGTGAGCCTGTGTGTCCAACTAGAGAATGTCATGACATGACCTCCCTGTGTAAATAAGGGTGAACGTGCGTGTTTACATAACTCTCTATGTGCATGTTCTGATGTAGGCCTGCAAATGAATTAGAACAAGGTCCTGCTGGACCCTCCAGTTATGGACGGTGAATACAATGCTGTGGATACCATTTGAGACTTGATTACAATGATGATAACCTGCATACATTAATCTTTACTCAGATTACCATAGATATAAAACAAAGATTATACTGTCATCAGATTCCACAATGGTAAATGATTAATGATTGATACTTCTAATTATAACTGTGATCATAAGAATACAAAATAAAATATCTCCTGGTCACAACCACCACCTGCAGTTTCCACACTGTCACCTGCAGCTGCATTTTCCACTAGTGGTGAGTGGATCGATCCACATATCGATTGTACCAATACCAGGTCGGCATCGGATCGATACTAGCCTGGTGAGATCGATTCTAAACTTTAAGTTCCGGACTTGTTTGCAATGCTGTGGTTTTGGCAAAGACGAAACAGTCAGGTCGTCGAGGTTTGCGTAGACTTTTTATTAAAAATCTTTCTAATAAATATTGATAATATTCATTTTCTATAAGCGTTTTCTATTTAATTACAAACTTTGTGCCAAATATGTTCTGGGTTTTAAGTATTTAATAATAAAAAAGGAAACATCACAAAAAACGCTTGAGATCATGAAAATGAGATTTGTTGAGATTTGTATCGGTGATACTGGCCTGTATTTACATGTAGCCTGGCTAAATTAACCAGTCCAGAACACAGATTATCTTTGGGGTTCTTTTAATCTGAATGATGAAGTAAGTGCTCAGAAGAAAATAACAAGGTTGTAAAAATAAAGAAATAAAATTGTTACAGACAGCTCCTATCCAGTAACAGCTTTGTGCTCTGGTAACCCACTGCTACTGCAGGTTATTTCCCCAACTTTATCAGCATCTGGAACTCAAGGACATCTAGCGTCATTTCGTGTCTGATATAAACCCAAACATAAATAAAACAAAACTTAGCAGTGCAAAAATAACTGTAGTGGCTTCTCAGTGCATTAATCCAGCAGAAAACGGAATATGGATCCCTCTGAGACGAACGGCGAAGTTGGTGGCAGCTACTCCTGGTGCCTTAACTGTTGCACACTTTGCGTTCAAAACAGATCACGCAGCGAAAAAAGGCATTGCACACCCACATAAAACCAATGCAAGCTAGCACTCATGCATGTCTCCGTAGATCCCCATGATCCCTTCCGCTCTCAGAGGTACCCCAAAAGAAAAACAGTGCCATCCAGTGGCATGTCCCATAATATCGAACTTCCACCCGGCTACATACATGGTATCGCATCGATACCAAAATATGCAGTATCACACACCACTAGTTTCCACACCGTTGACTGCAGCTCCACCTGCCTTGTCTGGTCCTGCCTCGTCTGGGCCTACATCATCCAGTCCACATCCTCCTCGGCTGGCATGGCCAGCTTGTTCACGCCTAGCACACCGTCGTTGGCCACTTTCCAGGCCGTAGGCTGAGGAACATTGCCGTCATGGTCGGCCTACTGAACGGTGTTGCTGCCTTCCACATGTCGTGTCAGTAGTCCTCCTCCGTTCAGCAAGCCTTCGATCGGCTGAAGCAACATTTCTCATGTGTGCCCATCCTGATCCAGGTTGACCTCAACAAGCCTTTTGTGGTGGTGTTTTGGACTCAGGGGTTGGGGTAGTGCTGTCCCAGCTCTCCGATGGAAAGCTTTGTCCCTTTAAAGTTTAACTTTTAACATTTATGAATTCATCACCTATCATCTTTTTGTTACTTAAACGACTTTCACATATTTTTTCTGGGTTTTATGGTCTAGCAGTGATCCACTGAAATGGATGAGGTGCTTTTTGAACTCTGGCTTGTTGTAAAACTCCTTGTTCTCAATATTTGCATTTAGGACAAAGGAAACTCAGAAAGAGGTCATTGCCATTTTGTTCTGAATCACTTTACCCTCCACTTTGTCAATATAATAATAATAATAATAATAATAATAATAATAATAATAATAATGGAAATGTTAGAAATCTTACACTTGGGCCTTAACTTTGTTAAGAACACCTCTTCATCACATACAGGAAACAGCACACAGTTTGTGAGGTGAAGGGCTGAGTGTTAAGCCCACACTTGGAGTGAGATCTAATTCGTCCCCTGAAACTCCAGGAGCAGGTGTGAAACGAAAATGCTGCAAGAGGGTTGCGAAGAAGAGGAAGAGCTCCATCCTGGCCAGACTCTCTGCAAGGCAAATCCTGCGACCTGCAAGAGAGAATTCATGAAAAATTGATTGCTCTCCTGTGAGCAGATGTAACCTTAACAGTGAGGAGCTCACAAACCTGCAGAAAATGGAATGAAAGCATCTCTTTTGACAAACTTTTTCTCTTTGTCCAGGAAGTGAGCAGGATAAAAGCTATGTGGTCTCTCCCACTCATTGGGATCATGCAGGACAGATGTCAAGAAAGGAAACATTGTGGTTCCCTGCAGAAATGACAATACACAAACTGAAAATGCCTCCTGTATGTTAAATAATAATGTCTTATAGTAATTAGTTATGTTACACACAGTCCTTATTATCCTCAACCAGTCCAAGTACCTGATGGGCCACAGCTTTGTTGAGTATTTTGTTGAGCTTTGTTTTCCATAGTAGCTGTGTTATTCAGTCTTACCTTCTCGATAAAGTGACCCTGAAAAGTGATGTCTCGGGTGGTTTTGTGAGGAAGTGCAGTGGGGTTGATGCTGCTCAGTCTCTGTGTCTCATGGATGACGGCGTCAGTGAAGGGCAGATTTTTCCTGTCAGCAACCTGCACCTGTCGATCTCCTATGACCCTCCTCAGTTCCTCCTGGACCTCATCTGGAGTATGAACAAGAACAGTGTACACATTTCATCCCTATGAGGCGGACTAAAACACTTCACCATACTTGAAAACTCCATGAAGATCAGATTTTGTTTCTGTGATGGTCTGTTTTCAGTAAAAACAATAATTGGCATATGCAAGTTGTGGATTACTTAGACTTCTCACCTTGAATTTTTGGATATTTGGCCATAAGCAGAAGTCCCCATCTCAGTGTAGTTGATGTTGTCTCAGTGCCGGCAGCAAACAGATGCATGACTGTCATCAAAAGGTTTTCATTATGGAAGTGACTGTTGGTAATCCCAGATTCCTGCACATAGACATTTAACGGCAAAGTCACTAAAATAAAGTTTAAGGGGCTTCAGTAGTACAAAAAAAGAAGTTATCCAACACTGATTTTACATGTATTTCCAATCCCTGTGTAGGCAATACCTCTAAAGAATTCAAATAGACATAATGTCTTATATACAGTGCCATGAAAAAGTATTTTTCCCCTTTGTTGAATTCCTCTTGATTTTTATGCATAGTTATCACACATAAATGTTTCAGAGCATCAAAAAACTTTAATTTTAGGCAAAGTATTTTGTATTTACCCAGGTAAATATGAATTACAGGTTTTAAATGATGATTTCATTTATGAAGGGGAAAAACTATCCAAACCTACCTTGTTCTGTGCAAAAAAGTATTTACCACCTAAACCTAACAAATGGTTGTGTCACCCTTTGCATCTAGAACTGCAATCAACCACTTCTAAATAAGCAGTTCTGATAATGTCTTTCAATCAATGTGGAGGAATTTTAGCCCACTGATTGGGATTTTTTCACTAGTTGGAACAAAGTTTCACCCTGAGCTTCAGTGAAACATTCATGAACACCAACTTGAAAGATGATAGAGATGCCAACCTCCAGATTTTGTTTGCGAACCAGAAAGGCGTCTACAAAGCCTCTGCCCATCTGGGGATTCAGAGTCTCTTTTAAGCGACTGAAGATGGTTTGGTTTTGTTTCTTATTGGCAGAAAATATTTTGTGTATTTCATTTCTGTCCGCAGTCCACTTGAAGAGCGATGGAAACATGTCGAAGATCTGTGAATCATCACATTTATATTTGGGATTAAATAACATTGTTGAATTGATACAGTTTATGTACTTTTAAAAATTCCGTAGCTTCAAAAAATAGGAATTGATACCTGTATTGAGGGACTTCCACTAAGTCTAACAATTCTGGCTGTCCGATCTACCAGAGATTTAAACTCTGGATCATTATATTCAAATCTGCTGCCATAGATGATGGAGCAGATAATATTAGAGACTGCACAGTTAACTGGTTGGGTTGTGTCAAAAGCTTCTCCTGTTACA
Source organism: Diplotaxodon limnothrissa (assembly GCF_057381915.1). Taxonomy (NCBI): domain Eukaryota; kingdom Metazoa; phylum Chordata; class Actinopteri; order Cichliformes; family Cichlidae; genus Diplotaxodon; species Diplotaxodon limnothrissa. The sequence continues at coordinate 43,994,773 of NC_140610.1, forward strand.
ACAGAAATAAAATAGCACATGAACTTTAGAAAAAATGTCAGTTTATTTACTATTTACTAAACTCAACACAATGTGATTAGTTTTACCTTGAAATTTCTTAAAAACTTCGATGAGGTATTGACATTCTTCAATTATTTTGTCCTCACATGCTCTCTTGCCCATCCCAAAGTCTCTCAGGTTAGTCAGTGCAAAGCGCCTCATTTCTTTCCATGAATCGCCATTGGACCACGCAACCCCTGAAATGAAATTTTTACAAAGTAGTTTAACTAACACTAGATTCTGAAAAATACATTTATTGTAGCATAATAGTCACTTTTCATACCATGTCCTTGACTAAGTTCACGCATGATCTCCGGTGGATTTCTGTCTCCAAACACGTCATCATAGTCTACAAGTGCCTCCTTCACTGTCTTGTATCCTGATAGGACCACCACTTTTTTAGTTCCCAGATAGACCGTGAAGACTGATCCATATTTCTTGGATAACTAAGAACAGAAAAAAGTTCATTCTTTGACACAAATCCAACAAAACAAATGTAGGCAGCTCCCTGTAGAGCTGAATCTTGAAAACCACCTAAAAGAAAAGTAATGCAAAAACAAACTCACCTCCAGTAATGTGTTGTAGGGTTTTTTCAGGTCAAGCTGAAGTAGGTTCCCAAGCAACGGAAGTGGTCTGGGTCCTGGAGGCTCCTTACCATGTTTTTTGGTACTGAAACTGGAAGGGGAGAATAAATACATGAACAGGAAAACTGTGAAAGCCCCCAACAAGAATGTGTAACTGAAGCAATGGAGAAAAACATCTAATATCCCCATGATTATAAAACAAAATGTCCTCTGATAGTTCTTTGTACACAGCGACTCACTGACCCAGCATTTGGTACTGAAGTTCTTTTTCTTTCTTTTTTTTGTTTCTTAGTTGACCAATCTAGACATCCACTACAAGGGGGTGGGAAAATGCAGTAGAAAGGTTAATCTGAATCATTACTGTTAGCAAGCTGTTACTTTGCTGTATACTGATATTGATTTTCTACTCAGAAAGACCTGTGATTTCAAGCAAGTAACTATTTGCTATTTGGGGGAGACCATGGTTCAGGTGGTTGGGAAGATCATCTGTAACTGGAAGGTTGCCAGTTCGATCCCCCAGCTCTCTCTGTCCTGGTAGTTGTGTGCTTTGGCAAGACACTTTACCCTACCGCCTACTGGTGTTGGCCAGAGGGGCCGATGGCGTGATATGGCAGCCTCGCTTCTGTCGGTTTGCCCCAGGGCAGCTGTGGCTACAACTGTGGTTTGCCTGCATCAGTGTGTGAATGTGAGAGTGAATGAATTATAAAGCGCTTTGGGTGCCTTGAAAAAAATTATAAATGCAATCCATTTTTATTTATTGATGTATTTATTTAATTTATTTTGGCACTCCATCCATAGTAATGTGTTAGACAGAAATCATATTTCAAATGGCATTTGGTACTTCAAACCATATATTACTGTTTAAACAGAATTTCTAACACTAGAATAAGGTCAGATACAGTCACGGCCGCGTAGCTGGTGTGTTTGTGAAGCGGAACAAAAAACAGACACAGGAGAGTAAACTCAGTATAAGAAAAGGTGAGCCATTTATTTGGCTGACAATACATGAACACAAAACAAGGCAAAGTGCGCTGGGGTAAAAACTAAACTGAAATCTAAACCGGGAATAAATTCAGATAAACTGTGACAAGAGAACATAAATCTGAAAAGCTGCATGCGGAACTATGACGTGAAAAAAAGAAGAAGAAAAAAAACACGCCAAAACTAAACACACTGACCATGGAAACAAGACTTTCAAAATAAAACAGGAAACATGGAGAGATGTAGACATGCTAACAAAAGCTTGATAACATGAAACATGCAGACAAGAACTACATGACAGGCTGGGGAGACACTAATTTGAATAAAATTAGGCTAAATTTTAAATCCAGGCAACAGGGTAGGACAACTTTGTATAAACTGCCACTTCTATGACCAAAAAGAGAATTCAAATTGTGAAAAATTTAGGTAGCATTTCAGGTAATGCAGTACTAGTTCATCCCAGTTTAAATAAACTAAACTGTACCTTTAGACGTAAACATGAGGTATTGACATACTTCTGTTATTGACATTCTTCTGTCACAAGCTCTCCATCCGGAAGTCTCTCACATTAGTAAATGCAAAGAGTCTCATTTCCATTCATGAATCACTTTTAGACCAAAAAAAGCCATGAGAAATGATTACATATAGCCACGGTCACAGTCAAACCCCTGAGGAGAAACGCTCAGAAAGTATTTTAAATAACACAGTTGGGACGATGGATCCTTATTTTGATAGTTTTCTTACCACGCCCTTGTCTAAATTCTTTTTCAAAATGCAATTGTTTTATTTCCAAAGACTATTTCATAACCAACAAGTGTGTCCTTCACAGTCTTGAATTCTGCAAAACCATCACTATTTTAGGTCCCAGATAGACTGTGATAATGGATCCATATTTCTTAAATACCTAAGAACAGCAACATTTGGTCTTCCGATGTCTGTGAAAATATGGACATATGCTGCTGTTCTAAGGAGAGATAAATCATCCATGGGGAGAAATAACAAGACAGAACAAAACAAAAAAAGAAAATAAAAAACAGTTTTTTGTATCCATATATGATCCATCTTTTGTCTAACTAATAAAAGAAAAAACAAATTCTTTTACACACACATCCAAGAAAACATCAGTACTGATGATTCTGGCGTACATTTCTATGGCAAATTACTCTTATTGTTTAGTAGAAAGAAAAAAAACAGAAGAAAAAAAAAAGATTACACCCAGATGATTCAGTTCTTTGTACAGGCTAGGACAACTTTTGTCAAGAATTTCTCTCCATCACATACAGGAAACAGCATACAGTTTGTGAGGTGAAGGTCCGAGAGTAGCGCCCACACTTAGCGTGAGAGCCAATTCATCCTCTGAAACTCCAGGTGCAGGAGCGAAACGAAAATGGTGCAGGAGGGTGCTGAAGAAGAGGAAGAGCTCCATCCTGGCCAGACTCTCTCCGAGGCAAACCCTGCGACCTGTAAGAGACAATTGAAGAATAACTTCAGCTGTCCTGTCAGTAGATGTAACCTAAGCAATGATGGCTGAGCTCACAAAACTGCAGAAAATGGAATGAAGGCATCTCACTTAACAAACTTTTTCTCTTTGTCCAGGAAGTGAGCAGGATAAAAGCTGCGTGGTCTCTCCCACTCCTCTGGATCATGCAGGACAGGTGTCAAGAAAGGAAACACAAATTACAATACAGAAATGGAAAATCCTCTATATGGGGAATAATAACGAGAAGGCAGTGTGTTGTCTTCGTATAGCTTTGAATAATTACACAGCATCCACTTGTGTTTCGCGAGCGTCTGCTCCAAACATTTTTATTCTCCCATTCACAAATCAGTCTTCTTTTATAGAGGCATTCATGAGCCCTCTCAAATACAGCGCCCCCTACTGGCAAAACCCCATTAGCACATGAACACCCACACATCACCACATCCCCTTTTCTCTGAATTGTTTTACATCAATATATATTTTTTTTCCAACACCATCAGAATATAAGATAAAAACAAATCCAGTCATAGCTTTACAGATTAAGCCTAACTGGTCTTTTGACCTTACGCTCTGACCTCCTCAATACAGGTTCTGAAACAACTGCACTTTTCTCCACATGCTCATGTCCATCCAGTGGTTTTAAACCAGACACTATCTCTGCATGTGACACATCAACATTTTCATCTTCCTCACCATATTGTTCCTCCTGAAATGTCTCTTTAGTCTTCAGCAAGTTACGACGGTTCCTTCTGAACACATGACCTTCTTCAGTTCTTACGTCATATGATCTCGGACCTGCTTCCTGAAGAACAATGGCTTTCCTGCTCCATGCATTCTGATCTTGGATTCTCACTACATCATCCTTTGCAAGCAATCCAAGTGCTCTTGTTCCCTTGTCGTATTGCAGTTTTTGCTTCCATTTCAGATGCTCCTGCTTTTTTATAATTTCTTCACTCTGCTTGCTTTCTGCATAGCAGGGCAAAGTTGTGTGTAGCTTACGATTCATCAGCAATTCTGCAGGGGATAAACCACAGTCAAGAGGAGCAGTCCTGTAGCTCAGCATAGCTAAATAAGGATCTGATCGACTGTCTGTAGCCTTCTTCAGAAGCTGCTTGATGATATGCACTCCTTTTTCAGCCTTGCCATTTGCCTGTGGATGTTGAGGACTTGATGTGACATGTTTAAAGCCGTATTCTCTTGCGAAATTCTGCCATTCTTTGCAATTATAGCAAGGACCATTGTCACTAATGACAGTTTCAGGTATTCCATGCCTGGAAAAGATAGACTTCACATGTGTGATCACATTATTAGCAGTTGTACTTGTAAGCAGAGCAATCTCAGGAAAGTTAGAGTAATAATCTATCACCAACAGATAGTCTTTCCCATTAAAATGAAATAAATCTGTTCCGACTTTCCTCCAAGGCGCTGTAGGAAGTTCAGGAATCATCATGGGTTCTCTTGCCTGTCTGCTCTGAAACTTGTTACATGTTTCACACTTTCCGACCATGGTCTCAATGTCTTTATTAATGCCAGGCCAGTACACAGTGTCTCTAGCCCTCCTTTTACACTTTTCTATTCCCAGATGTCCCTCATGTATTCTTTGAAGTATCAGCTGTCTCAGACTATGTGGTATCACAATCCTATTGCCTCTCAACAGCAGTCCATTTACCACATTGAGCTCCGATCTAACATGATAATACTTTGAACAAGACCCTTTGGGCCAGTCTACTTGGATATTTTCCATCACCGTTTGCAGCTCCCTGTCTGCAGCTGTCTCCTCGCATATTTGTTTTATCTTTGCGTCAGACACTGGCAGAGACTCCACTATCATATTAACATGATCGTCTACTTCTTTCTCAGTGGAGCTTGCGTGACACACCTCTGATGCTCGCGACAGTGCATCCGCTAAAGCTAAATGCTTTCCTGGTGTGTATATCAAGTCAAAGCTGTACCTTTGCAGTTTCATCATGAGACGTTGAATCCTCGGCGACATCTGATTCAGATTTTTCTTAATGATTGACACCAAAGGACGATGATCTGTCTCAACTGTAAAGGTAGGAAGACCATAAACATAACAGTGAAAAATATCAAGTCCATATGCCAGTCCGAGACATTCTTTCTCAATCTGAGCATATCTGGTTTCAGACTTAGTCATGGATCTAGAAGCATAAGCAACTGGTTTCCAACTCCCTTCTTCAGCCTGAAGTAAAACAGCTCCAAGCCCATCCTTTGAGGCATCTGTCGAGATTTTCAGACTCTTAGTTGGATCATAATAGGCAAGCACCGGGCGCGTTGTCAGTGTGGTTTTCAAATCATTCCATTCTTGTTCATGCCTCGCTGACCATTTAAATTCTATGGAATCACGAAGTAACTCCCTTAGTGCTGATGTTCTCACTGACAAGTTAGGTATGAATTTTCCTACAAAGTTTATCATTCCCATCACTGTGAGCACACCTCTCTTATCTGTCGGGCGTGGCATTGTTGCGATGGCTTTTACTTTTCTTTCATCTGGCTCAATACCTCCAGCAGAGAATTTGTCTCCCAGAAATGTTATTTCCTTCACACCAAAATGACACTTGTCACGATTTAGCTTCAATCCATTCTCCCTCATCCGCTGCAGCACCTTCACCAGTCTTTCATTATGTTCTTGTAGGGTGGAGCCCCATATAACCACATCATCAACATAACAGCGAACACCTTGTAAACCCTCTAACATGTTGTCCATGGCACGATGAAAAATCTCAGATGCTGAGATTATGCCAAATGGCATTCTGAGGAATCTATACCTGCCAAAAGGTGTATTGAAAGTACAGTATTTTGAACTTTTCTCATCCAGCTTTATTTGCCAAAAACCCTGTGCTGCATCTAGCTTTGAAAAGTATTTGGCACCTGCCATTTCACTTGCAACCTCTTCACGCTTTGGTATCTGGTAGTGCTCACGTTTTATGGCTTGATTTAAATTGCCAGGGTCCATGCATATTCTCAAATCATTGTTTTTATTCCTTTTATCCACACACACCATTGAGTTTACCCACGCAGTCGGTTCTTCCACTTTTGTAATGACCTGCAACTGTAACATCCTGTTAAGTTCTTTCTTTAAACGGTCCTTCAGTGGAGCTGGGACTCTACGTGGTGCATGGATCACTGGCTTTGCATCCTCTTTCAGCTGGATACTGTAATTGCATGGTAGACATCCCAAACCTTTGAAGATATCCTCATAATGCTGTACAATGGAGTCAACTGCTCCGCGCTGTCCACTTTCTGTTTCTGGACAGCTGATGTGATACACTCTTTCTACTAGGTTCAATCTTTTGGATGTCACGCCACCCAGCAGTGATTCACGACCTTCTGGAACAACATTAAACAATACATCATAATCTTTATGTTTTATTGTCACTTTAAGCCTGCATTGACCACTGCTCTCAATATACTTTCCATTGTAGTCTTTTAGAGGTACTCTTTTCTTTATTATTTTGGGCTTTGGTTTCATGGCATGGATCTCTGTCATGCTGATTAGGTTCGCCTGCGCACCTGTATCAATCCTTAGTGCCACCAAAGCTCCTTGTATTGGGAGTGAAACAATCCATGTGTCTTCATAATCTGAGCATCGCTCACTGTCCTCTGCTTCGTTATGCTCACTTTTTACATCCTCAAGTGACACTATGCCCACAAAGAAAGTCTCGCTTAAGTCAGTCTCTTCAACTACATGCACTGATTTGGGTTTGGCTTCCGACAGACATTGTTTGGCAAAATGATTTTTCCCATCGCATTTCAAACATCTTTTGCCATAAGCTGGACACTGTCTAGGTTCATGTCTGCTACCACATCGCTTACAGGAGTACACTGTATCATCATTGCTGGGCTTCTGCGACATATTCTTCCTCATTTTCTTTTTAACCACAGCTATTCTTGCACTATCAGGTACTGCAGCGACGCTCGTCTCATTAAATGTCTTTGCATGCTGCAGGGCTAACTCACTCGCATGACACAGTCTTTCTGCTTCATCCAGAGTTAACTTGGAATCTCTGAGCAGCCGTTCTCTAGTCCATTTATCATGGATCCCATACACAATTTGATCACGAACCATAGAATCTTTCAGCTCTCCAAAATCACATGACTGTGCCTTTAGCTTCAAATCAGTCACAAAGCAATCAAAAGTTTCTTCTGGTTGCTGCATCCGAGATTGGAAAACATATCTTTCATATACTGTGTTCTTCTGTGGTGAACAGTGTGCATCAAACTTTTCAACCATTCTGTCATACTTATTCCTGTCACCAACTTCCTCAAACTCAAACGTGTTGAAGACTTCAATGGCTTGAGGACCAGCTACCGTGAGCAGCAATGCAATTTTCCTGGCATCGGGTTTAGAGTCCAGTCCCATGGCAGCCATGTACAGCTCAAACTGCTGCTTAAAACACCGCCAGTTGCTGTCCACATTCCCCACCAGTTTCAGTCCTTCCGGAGGCTTCAAACTTTCCATCTCAAACAGAACTTTGAGCTACTATCGCTTCCGCTCTCCCACTTTTACTCCTGGTACCATGTGTTGTCTTCGTATAGCTTTGAATAATTACACAGCATCCACTTGTGTTTCGCGAGCGTCTGCTCCAAACATTTTTATTCTCCCATTCACAAATCAGTCTTCTTTTATAGAGGCATTCATGAGCCCTCTCAAATACAGCGCCCCCTACTGGCAAAACCCCATTAGCACATGAGGCACAAAAAGGACCGGAATGAAAAGAAACAGCACATACGTGTTTTCTAAGGCCAATCATTCCCCTCTTTCTGCAGTTGCTTAACAACCTGCCTTCAAGATTCAGTTTTATGCATTCAGTTAAACCAATGAGAATATAGGAGGTGGGTTATTCAGTCTAACCTTCTCACTTTATCGAGAAGGTTAGACTGAAATGTCTCGGGTGGTTTTGTGGGGAAGTGTAGTGGGGATGATGCTGCTCAGTCTCTGTATCTCATGGATGACGGTGTCAGTGAAGGGCAGACTTTTCCTGTCAGCAACCTGCACCTGTTGGTCTTCTATGACCCTCCTCAGCTCCTCCTGGACCTCTTCTGGTACATGAAAGACAAAGTGGACACATTTTATCTCTGAAAACCCTAAGCTACAGTGGGGCAAAAAAGTATTTAGTCAGCCACCGATTGTGCAAGTTCCCCCACTTAAAATGATGACAGAGGTCAGTAATTTGCACCAGAGGTACACTTCAACTGTGAGAGACAGAATGTGAAAAAAAAATCCATGAATTCACAAGGTAGGATTTGTAAAGAATTTATTCGTAAATCAGGGTGGAAAATAAGTATTTGGTCACCTCAAACAAGGAAAATCTCTGGCTCTCACAGACCTGTAACGTCTTCTGTAAGAAGCTTTTCTGTCCCCCACTCGTTACCTGTATGAATGGCACCTGTTTGAACCCATCATCTGTATAAAAGACACCTGTCCACAGCCTCAAACAGTCAGACTCCAAACTCCGCCATGGCCAAGACCAAAGAGCTTTCGAAGGACACCAGGAAAAGTATTGTAGACCTGCACCAGACTGGGAAGAGTGAATCTACAATAGGCAAGCAGCTTGGTGTGAAAAAAATCAACTGTGGGAGCAATCATCAGAAAATGGAAGACATACAAGACCACTGATAATCTCCCTCGATCTGGGGCTCCACGCAAGATCTCATCCCGTGGGGTCAAAATGATCATGAGAACGGTGAGCAAAGATCCCAGAACCACACGGGGGGACCTGGTGAATGACCTGCAGAGAGCTGGGACCAAAGTAACAAAGGTCACCATCAGTAACACACTACAACGGCAGGGAATCAAATCCCGCAGTGCCAGACGTGTTCCGCTGCTGAAGCCAGTGCATGTCCAGGCCCGTCTGAAGTTTGCCAGAGAGCACATGGATGATACAGCAGAGGATTGGGAGAATGTCATGTGGTCAGATGAAACCAAAGTAGAACTTTTTGGTATAAACTCAACTCGTCGTGTTTGGAGGAAGAAGAATACTGAGTTGCATCCCAAGAACACCATACCTACTGTGAAGCATGGGGGTGGAAACATCATGCTATGGGGCTGTTTTTCTGCCAAGGCGACAGGACGACTGATCCGTGTTAAGGACAGAATGAATGGGGCCATGTATCGTGAGATTTTGAGCCAAAACCTCCTTCCATCAGTGAGAACTTTGAAGATGAAACGAGGCTGGGTCTTCCAACATGACAATGATCCAAAACACACCGCCCGGGCAACAAAGGAGTGGCTCCGTAAGAAGCATTTGAAAGTCCTGGAGTGGCCTAGCCAGTCTCCAGACCTCAACCCCATAGAAAATCTGTGGCGGGAGTTGAAAGTCCGTGTTGCTCGGCGACAGCCCCAAAACTTCACTGCTCTCGAGAAGATCTGCATGGAGGAATGGGCCAAAATACCAGCTACTGTGTGTGCAAACCTGGTAAAGACCTATAGTAAACGTTTGACCTCTGTTATTGCCAACAAAGGTTATGTTACAAAGTATTGAGTTGTATTTTTGTTATTGACCAAATACTTATTTTCCACCCTGATTTACGAATAAATTCTTTACAAATCCTACCATGTGGATTCATGGATTTTTTTTTCCACATTCTGTCTCTCACAGTTGAAGTGTACCTCTGGTGCAAATTACTGACCTCTGTCATCATTTTAAGTGGGGGAACTTGCACAATCGGTGGCTGACTAAATACTTTTTTGCCCCACTGTATAGTCAAGAAATGCAATTTACATCACTTCTTTCCTTTGATTTTGTTATGGTCACTCCTTCCTGTCCATTGGCATTTTCAAATCGAGGATTACTCAGGCACCTCACCCTATATCTTTGGATATTTGGCTATAAGCAGAAGTGCCCATCTCATCTCAGTGTTTGCCGGCAGCAAACAGATTCATTACTGTAATTAAAAGGTTATCATCATGGAAGTGACTTTTGATAATCCCAGCCTTCTGCCCATAGACATTTAACAGCAAAGTCACTAAAATAAAGTTTAAGGAGCTTCAGTAGTATAAAAAAAAGTTGTCCAACACTTATTTTACATTTACTTCAAAGCTCTGTGATGCAGGTTCAAGAACAAAAGTTATTCTTTACAAAAAAAACAAAAAAACAAAACAAAGACTCCACTATGAAAATAATCTCTCTCTATTGATTAACAGAAAAAATTGCAACACGTTGCACATAGACATTAACATTAGCAAATGATTGAATCATCATATTCAAATCTGTGTCCATAGACAATGGAGCAGATTATGTTAGAGACTGCACAGTTAATTGGTTGGGTTGTATCAAAAGCTTCTCCTGTGCCCTCCCCCCCAAAAAAGGAAAAAAAAGATATTTAAGTAAAATTTCAGATAATACTAGTTCATCCCAGTTTAAACAAACTCAACTGTACCTTTAGATTTCTTGAAAATATCAATAGGTATTGACATTCCTCCATAATCTTGTCTTCACATGCAAACATGCAATCAACAAGTGCCTCCTTCACTGTCCTGTATCCTGCCAGTACCACCACTTTTTTTAGGTCCCAGATAGATGGTGAAGACTGATCCATATTTCTTAAATAACTAAGAACAGTGGAGTATGTTGATATTTTCACAGACATCGGAAGATCAAAGGTGAAAAAGCTGCCACAGGGGGGGAAAAAAATCCCTGAAAAGTTGCCACAAAAAAAACTGACCTCCATTAATGAGATATCAAGTCTTTTCAGGTCCAGCTGCAGAAGATTCCCCAGTAGGGGAAATGCTCTCGGTCCTGGGGGCTCCTTTACATTTCTTTTGGAACTGAAGCTTGAGGAAGAGATGAAGAGGATCAGTATCAGCACAATCAGAACCATTACTAAGAAGACAGAGTTTGTTGACTCAATAAAAACAGCATCTATTGTCCCCATGGCCTTGAAAGAAAATATCCAAAATGTGTTATTTGAACTGAAAGAGACAATTTTTTTTCTCAGAATGTTTCAAAATTTATAGAAAAACTATTTTTTTAGACATTGTCAAAGAGCAAGAAACATGTATATAAACCACAGCTAGCACACTAGACTGTGACTTCTGTGGTAGTGAATTAATTGCTTAATGACTGGCAGGTGGGTTGAAGAGAGAGAGAGACAGACTCAAAGGCTCTTGATGCTGCAGCTGGAGCTGGTGTGGTGCCTCAGGTCCTAGTCTGCACTATACAGCATACTTTCTCTTTTAGTGTACACTTCTATAATTGGCAAATTCTGATCTATAATAATACCTAGATACTTTTAAGATGTGAACAATTTCAGCACCTTGAATTGTTTTATTTTTAGGAAACAACTCTGCCATTTGAGAACAACATGAACTCGGATTTGTCTACATTTAACACCGTAAGTTAAGTTAAATGGGACTGAAGGCAGACTGCAGAAATTCAAGGGTTTGTGCTACTGTAGGAGATGAAGAATAAATAGTTGTGTCATCTGCAAAAAGATGGAATGCTGCATTTGATAAATTATCAGAAAGGTTATTCATATAGAGATAAAGACCAACGGTCCTAATATGGAGCCCTGAGGAACTCCTTTGGGTACTGGGAGAAAAGAGGAAGAAGAAAGTAATTTGACAAAGAAATTAAAGATAAACCAATATTGTTTAGTCTGTTTACTAAAATGGCATGGTTATTGTGTCAAAAAGCTTCAAGCTTCCAGTCAAGAAAAAGAGCAGCACAGTATTTTTTGCAGTTCATTGCATCAATAATATCTGTTCTGCCTTTTATAACTTAAATTGGATATCATAGTTGTAAACTGCCCTAGAGCTCCCTCTAGTGGCTGCTTTGTAATATGGGTTTGGTTACTTTGGAAAGGGGAAAAATGAGAACGTGAAGAAGAAATAAAAGATGGCGGAAAGTGGTACCGTAATGTTATCGTTCTAAGCTGATACGGACCTTAACATGTTGTTGCCTTGGACAAGATATGTCTGTAAGTATGAGTGTCGATAAAATAATTATTATCTTCAGTTTTGTGTAAAAATGGTACGATAACTTGTACATTTGAAAGTTTTATCTTGTTAGCTTGCAGTAAGAGTGTAACAAGCTAGTTTACAATGTTAGTTAGCTAATACAGTATTTTGTACTTTCAGTTTTACGATGGTCAAAGAGAAGGCAATGGTCAGAGGCCATTCTTCAATAAATCAGCGCAAAAAGGAAAATAAGTCTGGTTATTGGAGCATCGTTATCTCACTGTCTAGCTGGTGAAACTAAGAGACTCAGGGCGCAGACACACAGTAAAAAGACATTAGCGCAGCGGGCAGGAGGAGCTATTTTCAGCACATCAGTTATGAGTCTACGGTCAGGAAAGCAAAATCAACTGGATCTTCCAGAAGAGGAAGAAACACTAGACCAAAGAGAAACAGAACAAGTGCACAACGCAGTGGATATGGAGAACAAGGATAATGCAAGCAACGCAGACACACAGGGGGAGTCTAGATGCTCGCGTACATCCAAGCGTTCATCCACAAGTTCTGCAGCACTTAAAGCACGAGCAAAAGCAGAGGCTGCACATGCACAGCTGGCGTATTCAGAAAGAGAAGCAGCTATAATGAAACAAAAAACTGAACTTGAGGCTAATTTACATGTTTTGAGTTGTCAAAAGGCTGTTGCAGTTGCAGAAGCAGAGGTTGCAGTTTATGAAGAAGAGGAGGAGTGACTCTCAAAAAGTGAACTGCGCTATCCATTGGTGGGACCACCCGCTAGTTCAAAACAACGCACAGCAGAGTATGTACAAAAACACTCAGATATTTCCCTTGAAGAATTCAAATTAAAAGTAGATCCACTTGCCTGTCACAAAGCTGCACGTGAACAATGCGAAATGGCTATGAATGCAGATATAGACAAAGACGGCTCACATAGTGCTCAAAAGGCTAATGTTAAAGTGGAACTCCAAACACAACAGAGAGAGAGACTGGATTCCCCCAAACCTTATCCGTACGACACTCTTCAAACATCAACAGAGACACAGGGTGTCCAGGATATTACAAGGTACCTGACACAGAGGGAAATGTTAAGTACTGGACTTTTGCAGTTTGATGACCACCCAGAAAACTACTGTGAGTGGAAGGCGTCATTTCAAAGTGCTATTAAAGACTTGCATGTTACACCTCAAGAGGAGCTAGATTTAATGGTCAATTGGCTTGGAGTTGAGTCTGGTCACCAGGCCAAAAGAATCCGATCAGTCCATGTCTTTAATCCAGCTGCAGCTCTCAACCTTGTGTGGCAAAGACTCGAGGAATGTTATGGATCTCCAGAAGTGGTAGAAAATGCACTGTTAAAAAAGATTGAACAGTTTCCCAAACTAAACAACAGAGACAACACAAAGTTAAGAGAGCTGGGTGACGTTCTTCAGGAAATAGAATGTGCAAAAGATGGAGGATACCTACCAGGCCTCTCATATTTGGACACAGCTCGCGGAGTCAACCCCATTGTGGAAAAGTTACCATATGGACTGCAGGAAAAATGGATTGCAACAGGAGCAAAGTACAAAGAAGAACATAAAGTTGTTTCCCCCCCTTTCAGTGTCTTTTCAAAGTTTGTAAGACAACAAGCCAAAATAAGAAACGACCCAAGCTTTGTCATCACACCTCCTGCCGACACAAGCTTCAAGAAGGAGAAAAGCTTCAGAGGCAGTAACAGCTTGGCACAGTGTGTAATGATTTTTATTAGCAACAAGAGCATTTTTTGACTTGCATTGTTGTCACGACCACAGCTGCCGAGCTTCCTAGCTGACATCAGTACCTCACTCCGGGTCCCAGCGTCACTGTAAAAGGGGTGAGATGTGATTACACAATAACATACAGTTGTCCACCAGCCTCTCTGGCACTGCCCCTTGAGCCTGCTGCACCACCCCTCCCCTGCAGCGAAGTCAAAGACCACACCTCTGCCACAGTCTGATTTACAGTTTTTTCTGATTGCTTAAGCACATTTTTTGTAACTATTGGCTAATTTTGCAAAACTCTTCACACAAATAAGAAAACCTGTCATCCAATCATCAAAACATTGTAGTTCTCTTGCAAAAGCGAACACAGCTAGACTAACTCTTCACACCTTCGTAAAAGTGGTGTTTCCGTATCAAACAGTACACACAAGCCATCATCTACTAAGCACACAATGCGCCAACTGCACACTGATGGTATGAATACAAAACACATCTGGCTTTTGCTTTCTCTGTGCACAAGGTAGGCTATGTCAGTTTGAGCTCATACTTCTGTCATAGATCCATAAGCATAGAGGGATCCAAACTTCAAGTACTGGTGTTTATTCACACACATCAAAACAAACACAAGTGTTTATTTCCAAGTATAGGATTATTTGCAATCGCCATAATGACTATATGGGTTACTTGGTCTGCAGTGAACATGCTTCCTCTGTCCCAGCATCTGGTCATCTAGCAATTCTGTAAAGTAACAATTTCAGTATTTTTACATCAATGGTATTGGTGTGTTTCTCATTGGCATATGGCAGTGCTACAAATCTTTGTGCGAAGTGACTGTACTAACCGATTCTCATTTCAAGATGTCCTTATGGTACTTGCTACAGTGTAGCGGCTCAAGTTAGGCTGGACCCGTTGGCCAGCTACCCTCAGGGTCATTCCACGGTTGATTACATGGTTCACTATTGTAGCTCTGATGTCATCAGCAATTCTATTTCTTACTCTTCCTACCCTTCCTCTCCCCCCTCCTCATCTTCCTCTCCCCCCTCCTCGTCTTCCTCTTGCTCCTCCTTGTCCTTGTCGTCCTCTTCATCCTACTTCTTCACCTCCACGTCCTCTTCCTCGGCCTCCTCTACTTCTCACTCTTCCTGCTCCCTCCATTGTACTCCGCACACACAGCTTACCTGTATTATAGTGCTTAGGCTGATTGCAAAGTGAACTAATTATCTAAAAAAGTTTTCACATGTGAAAGTGTGCCAGACAGTTGGCAAATTAGTGTTAATGATAGCCATACATGTGTATACTTTTGCTAGGAGTGTGTTGGAAATTTGGTAATTGAGTGTTGTGCAGTGAATTGTGCCTACAGTTTTGCAAAGTGTGTGTTACAAAATTGCAAACTGAGTGCAAAGCAGTTTTTGTGCTTTTAGTTTTGCAAACTCAGTGAGTGGTTTTGCTATAAGTCTGAATAGTTTTAGAGATTGTGCTACAGGAATCACAGTTAGGGTTTAAGCATTCAGAAAAAACTGTAAAAGGTGCAAGAGTTTTAGAGCAAAGCCCATAGATGAGCGCAAGTCATTTTTAAAAGAGAACAGAATCTGTTTTAAATGCTGTGGCTCTACTCAACATCTAGCAAGGGACTGCAGGGCTCAAATAAAATGTATGGACTGTGGTAGCGACAGGCATTTAGCAGTGCTACATCCAGGTCCACCCCCTGCTCCAGCTGAGAGCTCTGGAGCTGATAAAGATGATGGCGGGGAGACACAGGATAGTTCAAATGCCTCAGTTGTTTCCAAATGCACAGAAGTCTGTGGTGATGAAGATAGCCCACATTCATGCTCAAAAATAAGTCCTGTGTTAGTCTATCCAGAAGGTGAAAAAGAACAGGCTAGAAAGATGTATGCAGTGCTTGATGAACAAAGTAACAAGTCACTAGCTAAGTCTCAGTTTTTTGAGCTCTTTAATATTAAGACACGCTCAGAGACTTACAAGCTCAGAACATGCTCAGGACTGTCAGATAATGTCGGCAGAACGGCAATAAACTTCATGATTGAGTCAATGGATGGTAAAGTAAAGCTCCCACTCCCAAACCTGATTGAATGGGACATGATTCCAGACGACAGAAGAGAGATTCCCTCTCCACAAGTGGCCATGAAGTTCCCACACTTACAGAAGATAGCTGAAAAAGTACCTCCTGTAGAATAACAAGTACCTATTCTGTCGCTTTTGGGAAGAGACATTATACAGGTACACAAAGTCAGAGAGACAATCAGTGGGCCACACAATACACCTTATGCGCAGCGTTTGGATTTAGGCTGGGTTATAGTTGGGGAAGCCTGCATGGGAAAGACGCATAAGCCCCCTAGTGTGAGTGTTCTCAAAACACATATTCTTCAGAATGGCCGTGCTTCTTACCTCTGCCCATGTCCTAACACGTTTCAAATCAAAGACCAGTTAAACACCACACCTGACCCCAAAAAGGACAGGGGAAACACAAACACCAATCAACTGGGAGAAATTGTTTTTGACAGGACAAAAGATGATGACAAACCAGCACCGTCAGTAGAGGACAAAGACTTCATTGACATCATGGAGAAGGAGGTGTATCAAAATGAATGTAACAGCTGGGTGGCGCCTTTGCCATTCCGCTCTCCAAGACCAGAGCTTCCGAGTAACAGAGAGCAAGCATTCAAGCGCCTCCAATCTCTCAGAAAGACACTGGACCGGAACCCATGAAAAGACAATATATCGAATTCATTCAAAACATGCTGGACAATGATCATGCAGAAGTCGCTCCACATTTGGACTCAAACAAAGAACACTGGTACTTGCCATCCTTCGGTGTGTACCACCCACAAAACCCTAATCAGCTGAGAGTAGTCTTTGACTCAAGTGCAGAATTTGAAGGACAGTCCCTTAACAAAGTCTTATTAAGTGGACCCGACCTGAATAACACACTACTGGGTGTCCTTATGGGTTTTAGGAAAGAGCCTGTAGCATTTCCAGCTGATGTGCAACAAATGTTTTATTGTTTTGAAGTGAGAGAGGATCATAGGGATTATCTGAGATTCCTTTGGTATGAAGATAATGATCCCGACCAAGGTATTTGTGACTATAGAATGAGGGTTCATGTTTTTGGGAATAGCCCTTCCCCAGCTGTGGCTATTTATTGTATGAGGCATGCTGCAGTCAAGGGAGAAGAAGAGCACGGACATGATGCAAAGCAGTTTGTAATGAGACATTTTTATGTTGATGATGGTCTTACATCCACAGCAACAGTGGAAGAAGCTGTTGAGACTCTCACAAGCGCTCAAAAGATGCTGGCACAGTCAAACTTAAGGCTACATAAAATAGCCTCTAATGACCACAAAGTAGTGGAAGCGTTTCCTGCTGCTGAGAGAGCCAAGGATCTAAAAGACTTGGATTTAAAGTCGGATGACATACCCCTGCAAAGGAGCTTGGGGGTACTGTGGAATCTTAAAAATGACTGTTTTAACTTTCACGTCACCACTGAACAAAAGCCGTTCACCAGGAGAGGTGTCTTGGCCACTGTTAACAGTCTGTATGACCCGCTGGGTTTCGTGTCACCCATCACAATGCAGGGAAAAGCTCTTCTCCGTGAATTGACCTCGGAGCAAAAGGACTGGGATGAATCACTTCCTGCAGAAAGAGAAGATGAATGGAGCAAATGGAGAAGCTCATTGAAGGATCTTGAGTGGCTACAGATACCGAGGTGCTACCTCCCATTCTCCCAGGCCATTGCTGTGAAAAAAGAACTGTGCATATTTTCAGATGCCTCCAATATGGCTATAGGAGCAGTGGCATATCTGAGAGCTCTTGATGGTGAAGGTCAGTGGCACTCAGGTTTCATCATGGGCAAGTCCAAAGTAGCCCCAAGACCCGCCCACACTGTTCCTAGATTGGAGTTATGTGCAGCAGTGTTAGCTGTAGAGATGTACGAACTCATTAGAGATGAGATTGACATTGAAGTAGACACTGTCAGATTTTTCACAGACAGTAAAATCGTTCTTGGTTACATACACAACAACACAAAGAGGTTCTACACTTGGCTAACCGAGTGATTAGAACCAGGAAGACTACACATCCAGCACAGTGGTTTTACATAGCCACTAGTGACAATCCAGCAGACACAGCCACTAGACCGATTGCAGCTTCTGCATTGGCTTCTACGAACTGGTTTAGTGGTCCTTCCTTTTTGACACAACACGACATAGAGAAGTCTCACTGTGATGGTTTCACACTGATCGATCCTGACACAGATGCAGAGATCAGACCTGATATAACAAGTTTTGTTACCAAAGCCTCAGTAACACAGCTAGAGCCATGCCGTTTTGAAAGATTCTCTCTCTCTGGATGAGATTGTGTCGCACTATTGCATCACTAAAGCGTGTGGCAGCATCATTCAAGAAAACAAACACAGAAGGTAAAGGCTGGAAGTGTTTCAGTGAAACTAACACCGCAGATGAAGTGTCTAAAGCAGCAAAGTTCATCATTCACACAGTACAAAGTGAAACGTTCAAAGAAGAGTACAGATGCATAAAAGAAAATCAGCCACTTCCAAAACAAAGCTGTCTTCAAAGGTTAAATCCAGTTATTGATGAAGATGGGCTCCTCAGACTAGGGGGTCGATTGGCACCTGACAAAAGATGAGAAACATCCACTCATTATCCCAAATGCTCATCATATAGCCATCCTTCTTATTAGATACTATCATGAGAAGGTAGCACATCAGGGGCGTCACCTAACAGAAGGAGCGCTCAGAGGTGCTGGATTTTGGATTATTGGCAGTAAACAGCTCGTCTCTTCTGTTATTTACAAGTGTGTCGAAAGCTTTGATGACGACTTCAGACCCAAAAGATGGCAGATTTACCCGTGGACAGGCTGACACCAATGCCACCGTTCACTAGTGTAGGACTGGATGTCTTTGGACCCTGGACGGTCACCACATGTCGCACCAGAGGAGGGAGTGCAGACAGTAAACGCTGGGCTGTGCTTTTCACCTGCATGTCCACGAGAGCTGTGCACATTGAGCTCATTGAAACAATGTCAACATCCAGCTTCATCAATGCGCTAAGGAGATTTTTCTGCATCCGTGGACCTGCTCAAATACTCACATCTTATAGAGGTACAAATTTTGTTGGAGCATGCAATGAGTTGCAAATTGATCACAAGGACACAGAACTAAACTCATACCTGCAAGAGAAAGGATGCACATGGCTGTTTAATCCCCCACACTCGTCACACATGGGTGGATCATGGGAGAGACTTATTGGAGTTGCAAGGCGCATCCTAGATGGTATTCTGTTGAAAGCCGTACATGTCCAACTATCGCATGAAATGTTAAGTACATTCATGGCAGAAGTAATGGCAATAATGAATGCAAGACCACTTGTACCAGTCTCAACAGATCCAGACAAACCAAACCTTCTCACTCCAGCAATGCTCCTACACAAAAGGTCAATGCATTATCTGCACCAACAGGAAGCTTTGGACCGCCAGACCTCTACTCAAAGCAATGGAAGCAAGTACAGTGTTTGGCAGACTGCTTTTGGAAACAGTGGAAAAGTGAATATCTTTCAACACTACAGCAAAGGAGAAAATGGACTGATGATAAAACAAACATAAAAGTTGGTGATGTTGTGTTATTGAAAGATGCTCTCGCACACAGAAATGACTGGTCCATGGGAAAAGTTGTAAGAACATTTGAGAGCAAGGACAATAAGGTTCGAAAAGCAGAAGTAAAGACTGTGAAGGATGGAAATGAATAAGTGTTTTTGAGACCCATCGCTGATATGGTTTTGCTTTTATCAAGTGATATATATAAGTGTTTGAAATAGCCCTAAACTGTTCAAAATGTTTATTAGAAAAGTTTGTTGTAATGGCACAATTATATTGTACCAGGCGAGGAGTGTTCTGCCTTTTATAACTTAAATTGGATATTATAGTTGTAAACTGCCCTAGAGCTCCCTCTAGTGGCTGCTTTGTAATATGGGTTTGGTTACTTTGGGAAGGGAAAAAATGAGAACGTGAAGAAGAAATAAAAGATGGCGGAAAGTGATACCGTAATGTTCTAAGCTGATACGGACCTTAAAATGTTGTTTCCTTGGACAAGATATGTTTGTATGTATGAGTGTCGTGTTGTGGAAGTTTTCTATTTAAATAAAGCCTGCAGATGAGCGGTGAGCGGCAGCTAACATTTTTTAATCCAAACACACAAAGAACATACAACCAAGCTTGATGGAGAGCCTACATGACCACGGGGCAGGGTCAGCAGAGTCTCACTGAGCCTAGCATGGCTCTTAGTTAAATACCTTCTCCAGGAACAAAAGGCAGTACACAGCTGTTTCACACCTTAAGGTTCACACTCCCTTGCTACTTCCCAGAGTCCTCGAAGAGACAAAAGACTGGTCCTCTGGAGTTCCTGTTTCCCCCAACATCCTTACTACACCCCCTACCATTTGTCTTAAGTATGAGTGTCAGACATGTTAAAATCCAGTGGCACCAAGGCATTACAATAATGTGATTAATAGATAAGTGAAAGAAATTCCTATACAGTCGATAAAATAATTATTATCTTTTGTTTTGTGTAAAAATGGTACGATAATTTGTACATTTGAAAGTTTTATCTTGTTAGCTTGCAGTAAGAGTGTAACAAGCTAGTTTACAATGTTAGTTAGCTAATACAGTATTTTGTACTTTCAGTTTTACGATGGTCATAGAGAAGGCAATGGTCAGAGGCCATTCTTCAATAAGTCAGCGCAAAAAGGAAAATAAGTCTGGTTATTGGAGCATCATTATCTCGCTGTCTAGCTGGTGAAACTAAGAGACTCAGGGCGAGGACAGCATAATATCATTCACCACTTTAATAGCAGCAGTTATTGTGTTGTGTTGTTTTCTGAATCTTGACTAATGTTGGAAAAGAAAAAAAAAGGATTGTAAAAAAATATTGTAGTTGTTCACTACTAAACTAAGCTAATTTAGATATGGCGCTATAGTTATTACAGTTTTTTCTGATTGCTTAATAGGGCTGAACGATTATGGAAAATAATCTAATTGCGATTTTTTGCCCCAATATTGCGATTGCGATGCGATATGCGATTATTTTTTAAGGTCTTTGTCTTCTGTATTATTAAACAAAGACAAGCAATACATCATATAGTATGGCCAATACTATATTACATTAATTTTAAACTGTTCTTTCCTGGAAGACAGACCTCTGTTATGATGACATGAGGTGATGCATGAATTGATGACTGACATTTTTATTTAACTTCTTCAATCACAACAGTATATTTGAACATACACAATAGTTTATTTTTAGCTTACAAACATCTGAGCATAAAGTGCTGACAAGGAACCCTGGTGTAAACATTAAAATGAAAGTCAGTACAATGTGCAGATTGCAGAAATATACATAAAAAAAATCAGTGGCTTTACCACACTCAGTTTTTCGACATCTGTGAACTACTAGACAGTCATTAAATTAAAAAATAATATTAAATAAATAAAACTAATAAATAAAAAATACACACATCTTACTGATCTCTGCAGTCAGTAACATTACACATAAAGTGCAAACATAATAGCAATTGTATAAACACACACACAAACACGCCTTTAAAATTTAAAGGCGTGAAATTGGACGGTCTAGTTCTGATTAGCGTCACCGCTGTCTCGGTGGAGTTTAATAAACTCGGCCGTCTGCTTCTTGCTATCTAAAATATAACCAGACACTGGTGTAAATTCTCGACTGTCTCATACTTCTGTTTAATAAGTTTTCTGTTTGACGTTTAGTCAGCTGTGTGAAAACCAAGGAGGAACCCACCCGGGGGATTAATAAAGTTTTATTTTATCTAATCTAATAACTTTAATCTCAGCCAAACCGATTTACTCACGAACAAACAAAACACTGAAAAAAGCCCAACAATAACATTTTTAGGTTGTCTAAGTGACTTATATATTACGTTTAACCCGAGCAGCGAAACTCCGCAGTGATCTGAAAATGATGTGCCGGGAGTTGTGCCGTTCTCGGCCGCATCAGTAACCCTCGAGCTCCCGGCTAGCTGTCGAGCTGGTGGGTAGCAGACGCCTCTGAAAACGTCGAAGCACTTTTGCAAATATGGGATATCTTGATAAACCGAGCAGATATTTGATGTTTACACAACTACTTTCTCGCCTGAAAATATGTTAAAAGTTTATTTTGTGACCCTGAAAGATTAGTATGAGTAATTTTAAAACTTAGTAGCGGCCGCCATTGCTGGAAACTGGAGTTTGGCTGGGCCGCGCTATGAATTCTGGGATATGGTAGTAATTTGGACAGCCTTCGGCGCGTCGCTGTGACGTAATCGGTCTACAAATGCGGCCTCAGGAGGATGCAGCCCATGAATTTGGACATGTCCAGAGTATAATCGCAGCCTTTGCGGTTAGAAAATTGCACTTGATCATGTCGCGATATTATCGCAAATGCGATATATCGTTCAGCCCTATTGCTTAAGCACATTTTTTGTAACTATTGGCTAATTTTGCAAAACTCTTCACACAAATAAGAAAACCTGTCACCCAATAATCAAAACATTGTAGTTCTCTTGCAAAAGCAAACACACCTAGATTAACTCTTCACACCTTCGTAAAAGTGGTGTTTCCGTATCAAACAGTACACACAAGCCATCATCTACTAAGCACACAATGCGCCAACTGCACACTGATGGTATGAATACAAAACACATCTGGCTTTTGCTTTCTCTGTGCACAAGGTAGGCTATGTCAGTTTGAGCTACTTCTGTCATAGATCCATAAGCATAGAGGGATCCAAACTTCAAGTACTGGTGTTTATTCACACACATCAAAACAAACACAAGTGTTTATTTCCAAGTATAGGATTATTTGCAATCGCCATAATGACTATATGGGTTACTTGGTCTGCAGTGAACATGCTTCCTCTGCCCCCAGCATCTGGTCATCTAGCAATTCTGTAAAGTAACAATTTCCGTATTTTTACATCAATGGTATTGGTGTGTTTCTCATTGGCATATGGCAGTGCTACAAATCTTTGTGCGAAGTGACTGTACTAACCGATTCTCATTTCAAGATGTCCCTATGGTACTTGCTACAGTGTAGCGGCTCGAGTTAGGCTGGACCCGTTGGCCAGCTACCCTCAGGGTCATTCCACGGTTGATTACATGGTCCACTATTGTAGCTCTGATGTCATCAGCAATTCTATTTCTTACTCTTCCTACCCTTCCTCTCCCCCCTCCTCATCTTCCTCTCCCCCCTCCTCGTCTTCCTCTTGCTCCTCCTTGTCCTTGTTGTCCTCTTCATCCTACTTCTTCACCTCCACATCCTCTTCCTCGGCCTCCTCTACTTCTCACTCTTTCTGCTCCCTCCATTGTACTCCGCACACACAGCTTACCTGTATTATAGTGCTTAGGCTGATTGCAAAGTGAACTAATTATCTAAAAAAGTTTTCCCATGTGAAAGTGTGCCAGACAGTTGGCAAATTAGTGTTAATGATAGCCATACATGTGTATACTTTTGCTAGGAGTGTGTTGGAAATTTGGTAATTGAGTGTTGTGCAGTGAATTGTGCCTACAGTTTTGCAAAGTGTGTGTTACAAAATTGCAAACTGAGTGCAAAGCAGTTTTTGTGCTTTTAGTTTTGCAAACTCAGTGAGTGGTTTTGCTATAAGTCTGAATAGTTTTAGAGATTGTGCTACAGGAATCACAGTTAGGGTTTAAGCATTCAGAAAAAACTGTAATTGATTTATTTGTTCTGTATGACTGGTTTATTTCCCTGTACTCTCACCTCCCAAAGAGCTCGGGGGCTAGAAAAAAATCAATCTGTAATGCTTCAAAATTCTGTTAAGACAAAATGCTTCATTGTTCTTGTGCTTATTTTATCTGGAAATGTACAACCTAACCCTGATCCAGATTGCAAATGTTTGAGTACTCCCTTTGATTTTAAAGCTAGATATTATTCATTTAAATGTTAGAAGTCTTCTTCCTAAAAATAATTTTAAAAAATTGGGAGAAAGCATTGGATACTGA
Source organism: Diplotaxodon limnothrissa (assembly GCF_057381915.1). Taxonomy (NCBI): domain Eukaryota; kingdom Metazoa; phylum Chordata; class Actinopteri; order Cichliformes; family Cichlidae; genus Diplotaxodon; species Diplotaxodon limnothrissa. The sequence continues at coordinate 44,018,583 of NC_140610.1, forward strand.
TATTCTTTTGTTATCTGACACCTGGGCTAATAAATCAATTACTGACGAAGATATTGCAGCAAAGCATTACAACCTTTATCGTTGTGAATGCCCAAAGTAAGGTGGTGGTGTTGCAATTTATGTTAAAAACAGATTCCACAGTACTTTTCAATCATCAGTGTCTGTTTGAGAGGAATTTGAATTTCTTGCCCTCAAGCTCCAACTTTTCAAGGGCCATTTAATTAGTATTGTAGATTCTTATAGATCCGTCTCGGCAAATAATGAGGCTTTAATTTAGTGATAAATTGTCTATTTTAGTGTAGATTCTAATGAAATCTTAATTTTAAATGGGAGTGGTTGTCTTCTGCATCAGACAGCTTTACAGTTTTTTCTGAATGCTTAAACCCTAACTGTGATTCCTGTAGCACAATCTCTAAAACTATTCAGACTTATAGCAAAACCACTCACTGAGTTTGCAAAACTAAAAGCACAAAAACTGCTTTGCACTCAGTTTGCAATTTTGTAACACACACTTTGCAAAACTGTAGGCACAATTCACTGCACAACACTCAATTACCAAATTTCCAACACACTCCTAGCAAAAGTATACACATGTATGGCTATCATTAACACTAATTTGCCAACTGTCTGGCACACTTTCACATGTGAAAACTTTTTTAGATAATTCGTTCACTTTGCAATCTGCCTAAGCACTATAATACAGGTAAGCTGTGTGTGCGGAGTACAATGGAGGGAGCAGAAAGAGTGAGAAGAAGAGGAGGCCGAGGAAGAGGACGTGGAGGTGAAGAAGTAGGATGAAGAGGACGACAAGGACAAGGAGGAGCAAGAGGAAGATGAGGAGGGGGGAGAGGAAAATGAGGAGGGGGGAGAGGAAGGGTAGGAAGAGTAAGAAATAGAATTACTGATGACATCAGAGCTACAATAGTGGACCATGTAATCAACCGTGGAGTGACCCTGAGGGTAGCTGGCCAACAGCCTAACTCGAGCCGCTACACTGTAGCAAGTACCATAAGGACATCTTGAAATGAGAATCGGTTAGTACAGTCACTTCGCACAAAGATTTGTAGCACTGCCATATGCCAATGAGAAACACACCAATACCATTGATGTAAAAATACTGAAATTGTTACTTTACAGAATTGCTAGATGACCAGATGCTGGGGGCAGAGGAAGCATGTTCACTGCAGACCAAGTAACCCATATAGTCATTATGGCGATTGCAAATAATCCTATACTTGGAAATGAACACTTGTGTTTGTTTTGATGTGTTTGAATAAACACCAGTACTTGAAGTTTGGATCCCTCTATGCTTATGGATCTATGACAGAAGTAGCTCAAACTGACATAGCCTACCTTGTGCACAGAGAAAGCAAAAGCCAGATGTGTTTTGTATTCATACCATCAGTGTGCAGTTGGCGCATTGTGTGCTTAGTAGATGATGGCTTGTGTGTACTGTTTGATACGGAAACACCACTTTTACGAAGGTGTGAAGAGTTAGTCTAGCTGTGTTCGCTTTTGCAAGAGAACTACAATGTTTTGATGATTGGATGACAGGTTTTCTTATTTGTGTGAAGAGTTTTGCAAAATTAGCCAATAGTTACAAAAAATGTGCTTAAGCAATCAGAAAAAACTGTAAATCAGACTGTGGCAGAGGTGTGGTCTTTGACTTCGCTGCAGGGGAGGGGTGGTGCAGCAGGCTCAAGGGGCAGTGCCAGAGAGGCTGGTGGACAACTGTATGTTATTGTGTAATCACATCTCACCCCTTTTACAGTGACGCTGGGACCCGGAGTGAGGTACTGATGTCAGCTAGGAAGCTCGGCAGCTGTGGTCGTGACAACAATGCAAGTCAAAAAATGCTCTTGTTGCTAATAAAAATCATTACACACTGTGCCAAGCTGTCTAGACTCGTGACTGGGGTTACACAGATAACATGAGTTTGAAAAACTTCTAAAAGCTATAAGATCCGATTTTGTGCCCTTTGAGATGACTAAAAAAATATTGCTCATCTTGCTCTCCAGACTGTTCTGTAACAGCAATCTGGCGAGGAAAGAGCAGCTAACTGGTCCAGTGGGAATGTGGTGTGGCGGTTAGCTGGATAACTCGAAGCCAGTCAGTTAAGTTGATCAACAGACCTTTATTTGACATTAGCAACATAAGACCATACAAGCCAGGTCTCCACGGCTCTACTCCGTCCGTACATACATGTGAGGGGATAGGTAGTCGCTGGCACCAGCCTGTTACAATGGCAAGGTCTCTCTCGGAACAGACACACTAGCAGCATGTAATGGTTGCCACACTATACTCACACACACTAGGAGGACTCTCCCAACGATTACAATAGTAGGGCAACCCCTCCTAGTGGTGCTGTAACACAGTAAGGGTTGTTACAGTTCATGCACCTCAGATGGACAGAGAGCTGCCAATAAAGTCAATAAAACACAGAGCTGCTGAGAATAACGTGCGGATAGACATGTAGCATGAAGAAAATACCTGTGAAATCTACTCTAGTGCATTTACAAAGCTACTAAATTGCTACTTTTAAAAATGTACTTAAATGTTTTCAGAGTTTTAGAAATTTTTCATTTTATGCCTGGTTTGCGATGAGATGAAACAAGACTCAAATGCAGTAAAATAATTTTCAGTGAAAAATTTTCAACAACGATGATCTGAAAACTACTGGCAGCCACCAATGTTACCCCTCAACCTCTTAGTAGGCACACCTCTGGTATCAATTTTATAATCCTACGTCACCTCATTCTTGAGTTGTTGCATTCAAAAGATTTTAAGAAAAACTCTGACTTTTCTTTTCAACCTTGAAGTCGAGGTCACTGAGATTCAAACTCGTCCACGAATCTTAGGAGCTGATCCTATGATCTAAATTTCAAAATCCTATTGCATTTTGTTGAAAAGTAATTTTTTGACATCTACAAAATTTTCAGAAAACTCATCCAAGATTTATTGTACATACGGCTACGGTATTGAGTTCAAAATCTTCTTGAGTTATGGCTTTCATGATTTTTTCAGAAAACTTGACCTCTGAACTTTATGTCAAAGTCACTGACATTTACACTCACCTGAAATCTTTAGTAGCTACACCCATCGTATCAACTTGAAGCTCCTATGTTGCCTTGTTTTCAAGTAAACACATTCACAAACTTAGGTGTCAATGTCACCTGCCTGAAATGTCACGCTGACATTTGAACCATCTGTCCCTCTTAAAGAACAACTAGTTATTTTTTTAAAGACATGCCCGTTTGTGTTTAAAGAACTAACAGATACAAATTAACTAAAAGACAGTGACACATTAATGGACATCTTGGGCTAAACTGATACAATGACAATAAACAACAGTCTAAGATGTAGAACACTAAGTGAATGTGTCAATCATCCCCTGTTTCCTAATCAGTTAGCACAGACCAAAGTACAGTAATATGAGTTAGGTTTTCTGAACCGTGTCTCATTCCTATTGTGTTCATCATAACCCCCAGTCATCGTGTCTTTCAGTTCAAACTCATCTGTGTTTAAGCCATGGAGATATTACATGTTTTCCTCGAGTCCATTTATTCAGTTGTTTTACTTGCAGCTCTGACAGTCTTTCTACTGTTCTATTTACATTCCTCCAACATTTTTCACACCCAAAAGGATGGAAAAGAGCCTCCTGGACCCACACCACTTCCTTTAATTGGGAACCTGCTGCAGCTGGACCTGAAGAGAATATATGTGACGTTAGTGAATGTTACAGGGTCATACTGTAATGTATGATAAGCATGGATGGGTTAAGGTGTTTTTTTGTTTGTAGTTATCCAAAAAATATGGATCAATTTTCACCATCTATCTGGGAACCAAAAAAGTAGTGTTCCTGTTAGGATACAACACAGTAAAGGAGGCACTTGTTGACTATGCTGAAGCATTTGGAGAAAGGGATCCAATACCAATTATGGATGAGCTATTTCGAGGACAGGGTGAGTAATTAAAAAGACAAGATTATGGCAAATACATTTCCTGTTGTGCATCATAATTTGAAAATATATATTGCCATGTGTATGTCATTGAAATTTGTTTTGATCAAATCAGGTATTGTATGGGCTAATGGTGAATCATGGAAAAAAGATGAGGCAGTTTACGATGATGAAGCTGAAGGACAAAATCATTGAGGAGTGTCATTACCTTTTGGAAGCTTTTAAACCCTTCAAAGGTAAAAGCTGATTAATGGCTGTGGAGAGAAAACAACTTCACTCCTTTAAATTTCGAGAAATTTAGTCAAAAAATAAAATTTCTCAAAGAAGTGATTTTTAACACCTTTTTCTGAATTTTAAAGGTTTTAAATGTCTTGAAGAATCTTAAAGAAGTTCCATCAGTTCAGGACCTCTTTAGGGGTCACTTCATTAAGAAGGTAAAATATATCAGAACACAAATGATGTGTTTATTGTATATTACAGCTTAACAAATGATCAGAGATTTGATTACTAAAACATCGTCACAGATGTGGAACAAAGCAGAGTGAGGGATTCTTCCTCTGATCAGTTAGTATGTGATTATCCAAATTATTATGAAAATCAATGTTTTATACACTCTTCAGTCTTCATCAATCAGTTATTTGCATTTTTAAGTTCTAAAAATGTTTTCATCCAAAACTTGTTTGTCCCAGATGCAATTTTACTTTTAAGTCGCATGTAAAAACAATATATGAGTTTTGTGTAATATTCTGTGAATATATATTAAAAAATGCAAGAAATAAAGGTTTGTGTATTCAACAGGGGACAGCTGTGTATCCTTTCCTGTTTTCTGTTCTGTCTGATGAGAGTAAATGGGAGAAACCGTACACTTTTTATCCGGAACACTTCCTGGACAAAGATGGAAAGTTTATCCAGCGTGATGCCTTCATGGTTTTTTTCTGCAGGTTTGTAATCAACTTCTTGTCAAGACCCAGTCTACTCACAGATATAATCTAGTATATTTTTTTGTTTTGTATTTCAGGTCGCAGGGTTTGTCCCGGAGCAAGGCTGGCCAGGATGGAAGTCTTCATCTTCTTCACCTTCCTTCTGCAGCACTTCCGAATTGCTCTGCCATCTGGGGTTTCAGATGATGAACTGCTTCTATCACCATCTGATAGCCTGATCCTTAACCCTTCAAATGTTAAACTGTGTGCTGTCCCCTTGTGAGACACAGTGGGCTGATGTAATTAATTCTAAACAAGAAATCATTTATATAAAAGAAGCTGCTAATGAAATAGGTAGAAGGGGTGGTGTTTCCTTGATTCTTCTTTAAGCAAGAAAAATCAGTTTGAGACTCCGAAAGAAACCTGCGGCACCACGAGGAGCTTTGTAAGGATATTTTTAATCTCCAGTGTTGTATTCATTTAATCAGGGTAATTCAGACATGCATCTGACTAGTGCATTCAGCATACCCACAATCTACAGATGATTCAGAAGATAGAAACCTCCGTTTGTTGTAAATACAATACTATGCATTTAGGCTTAACCCAAGTGTAGACAGTCAACTGACACACCAACATCTTCAGTTACACTGAAACAATCCATTCTAACTTTTGTCAGAGTCACACCTTTCCTTGACATTTTCCACTGAGGTTCAGAAAAAGTGTTTATGAAAAGATAAGATGGGATTTTCACTACTAATACAAACTAAACTGATCTCTTTCACAGTTTATTCCATTCATCTCATTCAAATTCTGTCCTTTGCATTGATGCAGTATAAACATTAATTCACACTTCACACTGAGTTTTCCTATTTTCTCTTCCAATGGTGATTGTGTATTTCTCCTGGCTCTCCTTACATTTTCCCTTCATGGCACGTAGCGGCCCCTCCCTGAGCCTGGTTCTGCTGAAGATTACTTCTTGTTAAAAGAACTTCTTTTTTTTCTTCCTACCTCTGCCAAGTGCTGCCTATAGTTCATCGTTTGATTGCTGAGGTTTTACTTCATATGTGCATGCTTTACTATGTGTCAGCATAGATTTACACTTCTGCAAATCTAAACTGTGTTATATCCAAACTTTGTTACATAATATATAAAAGGAGTTGGCAACATATAAATGCAGCTGTGTGAAACTGAATTGAGTATTGAATTGTTAACATTGTTCACCCAGAACAACGTGTGTTCTATCTTGATTTTGTGTTTACAGTTTGGTTCTGAACTTATTTTGCATATTGTAATGATTACTATTTCAGCATCAGATCAGTCAGATCTATACGGTCTCTTTATAAAATGTACTGATTAAATCTAGCGGAGCATATACTGTTAAAGATTTTATAATGAAATATATATGCTTGTTATTCCCTCTTCCACATTATTACAAAAAATATGACATGTATTCTCTGTAGACACAGGAAGAAGCCTCCAGAAGAACCAGGCTCTGCTGTGACTGGTTGGGCTCACGGGAAGAAGAGAGCCAGAGATTAATAATAACCAATAATTAAATACAGAGAGGTGTATCAACACATAATGAGTGGAAAAGGTGACTGAAGAAGAAATATTCAGTGCAGCAGCCTACACCTATTCCAACATAACAAAGGGAGGATTCAGGGTCACCTGATCCTGTTAGGATGCCTGGGTCGTCGACCCAGGGTTTTTGAGTTTTTGATATTATTTATACTTCCTAGTTTTTGGTTTCTTTGAGTTCCGTCTTATGGCTTATGTCTCTGTCGTCTTTAGTTGCTCTGTCTCCCCTATCACCTGCATCCCCTTGTCTAGTTCGCGTCTATGTGTATCTTAAGTTCCTATATCCCCGTGTTCAGTCAGTGTTTGTCTGCCCTGTTCCCACGTCTCTGTTCCCTTTGTAGTGCCTGCATGTGAGTCTGTGTCTTTGTTCAGTCTGTGTTATGTGTTTCCTGTTTTACTTTGAAGGTCTCTGTCTTTTCTCAGTGTGTTCAGTTTATGCTTCTTTGGTCTCGTCAGTTCTGATTTGCCCCAGCTGTGTTTCCCTCCTGTTACCCATTCCCTGATTGCTCCCTCTGTGTATTTAAGCCCTGTGTTTCTCTGTGTCCGTGTCGCGATCTACCGTTTTCTTAGCTGTGTGTTCTGTCATTTCTCTAGTTTAAGTTTGTTTTGAGTTTTTTTAGTTTTGTTATATTTTGAGTATTAAATTAAAGCCTTTTTTGAGTTCACGTCTGTCTCCGGAGTCTGCACCTTGGGTCCTATTCCTGCCTGCACACAGCCACACCTAACAGATCCAGCCCTAACTACATGCTTTGTCAAAAAGGAAAGTTGTAAGCCTAATCTTAAAAGCAGAGATAGTGTTTGCCTCCAAAATCAAATTGAAAGCTAGTTCCACAGAAGAGGAGCCTGAAAGATGAAGGCTTTGCCACCCATTCTAATTTTAAATACTCTAAGACCCACAAGAAGCCTGCAGTTTTAGAGTGAAGCGGTCTACTGGGTTATAAGATGAGGTGTTTAGATTGGGCCTGATTATTCAAGACCTTGTATGTGAAAATCATTGTTTTCAATATCTGTGTTTATTTGAAAAAAAAATGCTGAACATTAAAATGCTTTATTAAACTCAGAAAGAACATCATAACCAACAACACAAAACATTATTGATTAATATTTCTGATACATGAGAGATTGTGACTTCATGTACGAAAGTCACAGCATAAACCTGCGACAAAGTGAGATTAAATGGCAACTATGTGAATTAATCTTAAAAATAAAAAGATGCACCTGAAAGCATTTGCATATTGATTGTATATAACTGCATACTACTACTATTAAAAAATACAATATACTGCAATATAAGAAAGAAATTTTACAAATGTATACTTCATTAAGATTATGCTGGTCATAACTCTTGATGTCACAGTATTACAGCTATTACTATTACTGTATTTAATCTATTCGTAAATCTGAAAAATATAAAATAAATTAAAAAAACATTTTGGTTGATGTTTAAAAAAAGAATTAAGCACATTTTAATGTAAATGAAAATGTACTTTTAGATTGTTAATTAGATAAAACTAGACAAAAATAAATTATGAAGGTTATATAATGAATTTCAGGCATGATATTGAATATTACTAAATATTGAATAATATATACTACTGAAAATTAAATTTTACTAAGTAATACTACTAATACTTGTAACTATAACAAATAATTATGAATGCTTAAATATGAAAAAGGTCAGTGCAAATGTTAAGATGTGAATATGAAAAGCTAAAGACTGATTATCAAACGATATGTATGTATGGTATTTATGTAATGTAAGATAGGAAAAAAACACTGCAAAAACAGGGGTTAAAATATCTGGAATATATAACTGTTATGTAAAACAGCAGTCCCCAACCCACGGGCCTCGGACCGGTACCGGTCCGTGAGTCGTTTGGTACCGAGCCGCGAGAGTTGAGGCTCAGGTGTGAAATGTATAGTTTATGAATACATTTTCTTTTTTTCGGTACCGGTACTAGTTTTATTTTGTTGTATTTATCCGCGACACCTTAAAGGCTGGTCCGTGAAAATATTGTCGGGCATAAACCGGTCCATGGCGCAAAAAAGGTTGGAGACTGCTGATGTAAAAAACATAGCAGATATGCAGAAAATCTCTCTTAATGTAGTTAAACAAATGAAAAGTTTCATTTGCTAGTTTTCTCATTCGAATTCTGGACCATTAGATTCTTTTCATGGTGGCGTAGATGCTGCTGCTATCACTGGAAGCTGCAGAAGAGGCGTAGGAAACTCTGACTCTCCTGTTGGTCGCCACATCACCTTCCTGACGTTTACTGTGAGCCTGTGAGATAAGAGTAAGAAACGTAACAAATAAACACTTAAACACACTTAGAGAAAAAAATACATGTGCTCTGTCACCCGAGTAAAAAATACTTGTACTCAGTCTTGTACTTGTAAATATGAAACAAGCGTGAATTTGCACTGGTGCATAATCTCACCCTTTCTTGACTGGTTCCTGGTACATGGCAGTTGTCTGTGCTCATTTCCTGGACAAACATAGTTTAGTTTAAGTTTATTACTGAAAATGATGGATAGAGAAAATAAAAGAATTCACAAAAGTTGTCATTATTCTTTAAAACCCTGATTATTTAATTTGAAAACTCACAATGTTGCCACTTGTCGGTGATTTTTTCACTAAAAACATAGAAAAGGACACATTTCAGTTCAATACTGACTGACTTGTAAAAACATTTTTGTTTATAAATTGTAAATATACCATTCTTACGTTTACTTATTTTCCATATGACGATAGCAATCATTATAAACAGTACAGCAAACCCACCGGCTACAACGATCAGAATGATGTTGGACTGAACTGTAAAGTTCATAAGTGAAACAATGAAACATGACATTATTATGAACCAGAGCTCAGTATGTTGGCAGGATTTGAAAAACTGTACTGACCTGCATTTGGGCATTCTTGAGCTGCTCGAGCCGATTTAATTGTAGTTGTTGCTGTAGTTGATTCTGTCGTGTTTCTTGTCGTGTGTGATTTAGTTGAGGTTATTGTTGTAGTTGAATTAAATGTGGTTGTTTTCGTAGGTGATTTAATTGTGGTCACTGTTGTATTTGATGTAGTTATTCTTATTGTCCCCAGGGATATAGCTTTGGTTCTTATTACAATCGATGTAGTTGTATTTTTTGTCATCAGGGATTCAACAACTGTGGTTGTTGTTGTAACTGATTTAGTAAAGGTTGTTGTCATGGGTGATTTAGTTTTGGTTGTTGTTATAGTTGTTTTACTGTTGATGACTGTTGTTGAGGGTGATGTTGTTACAACTGCTGTTGTGGGTGCTTGAGTAGTTGTTGCGCTTGATATAGATCCTTCTGATTTGGGTTTTGCTGTAGTTGTTGATGATGCTGTTGTTCTTGTGCTTGCTGAGTCCTTTTCTAAAGATGTCAAGAATACCAGAAAAATAAAATATCTGATATTTAGTTTTACAATCTAGGAATATGCAGATATGATTAAACCAGACAAAACTGTGTGTGTGTGTGTGTGTGTGTGTGTGTGTGTGTGTGTGTGTGTGTGTGTGTACTCACACATATATCTCTGCACCATAACTTTATACATATTTATGTATAAATATATTTGATACATACATATTTATTAGGGGTGCAACGATACACAAAATTCACGGTTCGGTTCGGTTCGATACTTTGGTGTCACGGTTCGATATTTTTTCGATACAAAAAATGTTCATGCATTTTTAATTTGTCATTTATTAAAATTATAAATATATATTTTAACTCAAAAGTACAGTTTTTAAATTTAACCCTAACCCTTGTGCGTGTTTTTTATTTTGACAGCGAATGCGCACCTGCGGACCACTTATGTGCAGCCCTGGTTATTTAGCTCATCATATTGCAGCCACAGAAATTCTTTTGTCCATGAAACCATAAAGCTGCACTTTCTTTTTGCCTTATAGTCTGATTTGTCATAACTTCTCCGTTTTGTGGTAAGCTTTTCTTTGGCTGTCACTTCTTCACCCTGACCTGTCTTATTTGGCTCAGCAGAACTGAAATGCTTTTACACGCTCACTCACATAAGCTCAGCGATTCTCTGCGCGATCAACCTCTCACATGTTTAAGCTTGCTGCGTCATGTTTGCATAGTAAGCTAACGATTAATAAGACGATGTCAGAGGAATTGGTGCACAAATTATCATCACTCACAGATCAGTGCTGTCGCTCTCTATACACAGTTCGCACGATTGCAAAGTGAAAGCAAAAAAACAAGCGCAAATTCAAACGCGACTTCAATATGTCACATATTGACAGTGGCTCACCGATGCCAATGACATAATTACCCAGCTACATTTCTGAAAGAATGCAAAAGCATTGACATATATTTTTCCTACAATAGCCCGACGGGCAGGGAAGAGATAGATTTTGGTAGCCCGACTGAAAAAATCGCTAGCTCCGGGACGTCGGGCTAGCGATATTGCAAGCCCTGTATCTGATTGAGGAATCACTCATCTTTGGAAAAGAGAGTTTATTACAGAGAAATGGCTCTTTCCAAAATAAAAGCTATACTATCCGCTTCTTCTGGGCTATATTCTCAGCAGCATAAGGAGAATCATGTGCTAACAGCTGTCTAAATGACTCGGCTAAAGTTAGTAGCATGCTTGCTTTTTTTTGTCTGCTTCCACTTGTCTTTGCACTAGGATGATGTCGGCGTAAATGTGCAGTCATATTCGTTGTGTTCCCACTAGTGCTTTCAGGTTAATCTCGTTGAAATGACCTTAACGCCACAACACGGCAAATCTCCGTTAACGAGCTACCGCCGATAGCTCCGTGTATGGGGCTAGACGGCCAACACGTTAACGAGCTAACTGCGCTAACACACTAGCTCCCACCCATGTAATTGAGCATTGCGTGGCACATCCAACATACTGTTTTACTTTAGTCCATGACTCGCTTACCTTCAGGGTCATACGTCACATGAAAACCAAAATAATTCCAAACGCCAGATCTGAATGAGGGTGGGGGAGGTGCCCTGCCCTCTTCCTTCTGACGATGCTGTCTGTGTTGAGCGCTCAGTGGATCTGCACTGGACAGTGCAGCCTAGGCGGAGTAGTCGAACGCAGATTCACTGAGCGCTCAACACAGACAGCATCGTCAGAAGGAAAATTGATAAAATAAATTACAAATGTTGTATTGTTCGATACATATGCGTACCGAACCGAAAGCACTGTATCGAACGGTTCAATATCGATACGAATATCGTTGCACCCCTAATATTTATGTATGTATCAACTGTTCACATTTTGCTCACAAAAGTGAGCAGAAGTTTAGATTCAAATTTGGAAATGTTCATGCTTGAAAAAAAAAGACATTGTATGCATAACGATAAACACATACAGTATCATAGGTCAAGCATCAGGGTCCAAAACTGAAAATTTAAACAAATATTCTTCAATCTCATTTTCTGTCTCCTGTTTTAAGGCTCTTAATTAAAAAAAAAAAAAAGTCTATTCTTGTGAGTAATAACAACATAATTGTATCAGTGTGGTTTAGACATTTGCATAAAAAGGGAAAGATCTTTGGTTGGAGATCAGAGGGGGTTGCATCAGGGTGGAATCTGGTATTAAAATCTGCCAAATCAAATATGTTGAGCTACCAGCTGTGGTGACCCCTGTAGTGACACAAGGAGTGTCAAAAGTAACCTTTATCAGTGGCTTTACACTTAACTTCCTCACTCTAATCATAATTACTGTAATGTTTGAAGGTTCACACATCACTATAGAAACACTAACTGTTAGAAACAGACAGGAGAGCCCCAGAGTCTGAAACTTGTTTTCCTGATAAAAACTCCCTGCAGCGGTAATCACTGTCATCCAGTGATTTGATCCAGTGACAGTGTCGCTGATGTATTACTTACTCAACCAACAAAGGTCCAGGTTTTACTGTTACATTTAGCATTAAAGTCTGCTGCATTTTGACAGTGCAAGTGATATTTATAGGAAATGGGAAATGCAAAAGGCAGACATCAAGGACCCCCTGCCAAATGCAAAATTTATAAAGGTATTTAAACTCTTTACATAAAACTACTATTCTTATTTTTTCTCTAAAATATGTGATTTAGCTGTTTTGATTTGGGGGGGGGGGGGGTTGTTTTTTGTTTTTTTCAAAATGACCTATCAGCCAATACATATTCCCAGCTAAATGTCCTGCAAGACATTTTGCACACTTTTTAAAACATTTTTAGTTAGTTCCCTTTAATGTTTTTTACATTTAGTTTCAGTTTTTTAATTTTCAATTTAGTGAACTATATAAACTTATTTAAACTTAACTATATAAACTTTAAAGTTTTCTTGTCAGCTATGCACAAATAGATTTATTCTATATTTTCACTGTTGTGTCTTGAGAAACCTTGTAGTTGGAAGACTGGTATACTTTTAAATGTTTTTTCTTCTTTTATGGTTTCATAATTTGCTCACCTGTGTTTGTGACTGACACACACATACACACACACACTCACTTTATCACCCTCAATTTCAAGGCCCTTCCTACAGCTCTGAATTCCTGCTCATAGATAAGCAATAGTAATGCTGCACTACTTGCACAAAACAAAGGCACTTCACCTTCATGTCTCACGTTGTTGGTGAAATTGGATGGTGGGATTCCTGCTGCTGATAAAAAAGAAAGAAAAACAAAGTTCATTCTGGGTACTTTAATTAAAATGATTATTTAATAAGTTTGAAGAAGACAGAAGAAGAAAGTTATCATGACAAAAACATACAGCACTATAGGTAAAGCATAATTTAGAACAATGAATTAGATTCTCCTCTGAGTTTTTGCTTCCTGTTTATGAAGCTATTAGAATCTATAAATCTTTATATGTTTGTGTGTAAATCACACATAATTAAATAAAGGTTGGATTTGCACATCTGCTTAATAAGTGAAAGATTGGTAGTTCGAGATCATCTGGCTTTAAATCTGCCAAATCAAATACGAATTGTCTCCTGCGGTGACCTTTTGTGAATACGAGAGAAGCCAAAAGTAGACTTTATCAGTCACTTTAGAGTTAATGACCTTCCTCTAATTATAATTATTGTAATGTTTGAAACAGTTTAAGGCAAAAATATTATGATAGAAATACTCACTGTTAAAAACAGACAGAAAAACCATAAAGTTTGAAACTTGTTTTCCTGATATGAACTGTCTGCAGTTATAACGACCGTCATCCAGTGATGTGATGTTCTTTATAACCAGAGAACAGTTTTCTGTGACACTCAGTCTGCCTGACTTAGATCTGGCGTCATTGTGAATCTTCCCATGTTCAAACAGTGGCACTGTTATGAAACTTCGGGAAGCACCAAATAGCCAGGTAGTACTGTTACAGCTTTTATTAAAGTCTTCTCTGTTTTGACAAGCCAACGTGATTTCATTTCCAATCCTAACAGACAGGTAGGGGTGAGTTCCTGCTGCTGAGGAAAAGAGAAAAGCAAAGCAAAACAAACAAATAAAAAACATACAAACGTAAAACTTTTGTCTTCATTCTTCATTAGATTAGAAGTTCTGGCATATAAAACCTGGTATTCGATTCCTGTCTCACATCACTACCTGTAAAAGTTTCTGTACTTTTACTCTGGAGACCAACGATGTCAAACTCATTTGAAATGGTGGACCACATACAGCCCACTTTGATCTTAAGTGGACCAGACCAGTGAAATTACAGTGGTCCCTCACTTCACCTTTTGCGGCCTCGCTATTTCGCGGATTTTTTTGGTGCAATTTTGCATGCTTTTTTTTTTTTTTTTACATCGCATTGTGTTCTGCGTCCTGATCGGCTGTAGACCATTATCTGTAGAGCATCCTCCATGCCGTGTCTCCTGTCCAGCACAGAATGCATTCAGCTTGTCAAATTTACATAAATCTTTGATCGCTGGCAGTGAGACTGAAGTGCTGTACTGTATGTTTGTAAGTTTCCTCCCCAACAAACACAACAATGTCGACAAAATGTTTTGCACTGTCAAAGACACCTGCGGTAGCACCCAAAAGGCAGAGGAAGATGCTAACCATCACACAATAAGTTGGACTTCTGGACATGCTAAAGGAAGCTAAAAGTTACCGTATTTTTCAGACCATAAGACACATCGGGTTATAAGGCGTGACATAAGCAGTGATATAAGTCAAACTTTACTCAACTCGTTCTTCTTGCTTCGTCTATTTCTGTACCATTGATTCATTAATGTTGAATTCTCTCGCAGCTGCTCTATTCCCATGTTCTGGACCTGAAAACAGGCTTTGATCTTTGGTTTCATTCTATAATACTGGATGTATTTTTCTACGAAGGTTTGAACTTTGAGAGTGTTTAAACAAGAGAGAAACGTGAAAATGTTCATGCCTGTCTGAGAAAAGTGTATGAAGTGTGTAGTTAGGGGTTTTACAGCCTTAAAACATCTATAATAACTGTAAAAGTAAAAGTTGGCTACTTTGTGGATTTCCCCTATCGCGGGTTATTTTTAGAACATAACTCCCACGATAAACAAAGGACCACTGTAGCCTTTGTGTAAGTGTAAAGAAGTTTAACACATTTAAACACTGATATATATTTAATATATATAACAATACACCTGTTTTTCCACATGATAAAGTAATGCTGCTATTGTAAATGAAAGAGGGCTGTCAGCATGACTCTTTGAGCTTAAGGTTTAAGAAATAATATAAAATTAAAGGAAAAAGTTTTGTTAGCTCATCGTCAGACTTCACAGAAATTTCTATAGTAGATTGTGAAAAATGGAAACTTTCTGTCATTTCATTGTTCAACTATGTCTTATTTATTCAGTGTAGTATAAATGGCAATGGGGAAAGGTCTTTATCAGTATGAAAAGACGCAGAACTTACGAAAATACAGTTAAAAGTCCAAAATGCCTTCTGTATGCCTTCCTTTACATTTTCCAAAGCCATACAGTGGGACAGTCTGTGGTGGGTCAGTTCTTATGTTTGACACCCCTGCTGTAGACTTAGCTTTAAATTTCCTTATCGTGATGCTGTCTTATTACTGTAACGTTTCAGACCATTCAATGTGCAAACAGTTTCGAAGGACATACCCGCTGTTAATACAGACAGATGCATAACTGCTTCTTCTGATCTGAATTGACTGAGGCGCAAAGACCAAAACACTCAGCTGTGAGATTCTTTTTGACTAAAAAACAGTCTGTCTGATTAAGTCTGTTGAAGATCTGTTTTTTGAAAAAAGTGGCATCACTAGGATAGTGGTACATAGAAATCTTGTCACTACTGCAAAATTTGAACTAAAAAAAAATACAGACTCATATTTTTTTTTAAAGATATGTTAAATGTTTCCTTACCTGCTAATGGCAGCATTAGTATCACAAACACATAAATGTTAGCCAGTTTTAATCCAGCCATTGTGCTTTATTCTGTCTTTTCTTGTCTCCCGTTCTCTCACTCTTGACTCTGAAATGGCACATACTCGAGTGTCATAGATATAAATGTAGACATAAGTATGTTCCACCAAAGCATGACTTCACTGGGGTTTTTTGTGTGTGGGCGGATCATATTAGACCATTAGGCATATGTAAAGAAAAAAAAAGAAAAAAAAGAGTGATGTTTATCCCTTTTTTCTTTAACCAAAGTGACACTATCAGAGCTAACTAATGTGTGTTGTTATTCTATTTGTGTAAATGTGTAAATGTGCAGATGCTGTAGTTTTGTCTCTACTGAAGCCAGAGTACACTTCCTGTCCACAGCCATCTTTAAAAGCAACTGTGACCAATAATGAGGTCATTATTACCATAAACACTCCAGCTATTTTTGTCTTCTGGTCATGATTATTATTTGTATAATTTTCTTATCTCCAGACCCTAAAAATGGATGTATGATATTAGAAATTTTTTGGTTATTCTTTGTGCAGCAGAAACATACACAGTTAAATGATAGCCTCGTGCAATTTATCCTAAAGCCCACTAATCCACGTACGTTATATAATGCAGTGTGAAATGTGCTTTTAAATAAAACGTATATTATTTATTCTGTGTTTATTAGACAGCAGAATTCATGTTAACAGTAGACATAAACAGGTGGAAATTGAACAGTTGAGCCCATCTTTATGTCCAGGTTGTAAACATTTTACTTGTTTAGCAGCTGGGAAAGAACAATTTTTAGTCATATGACACCGGTTATCCTCAAATAATTTTTGCGTGGGAGGTCTTTCGTTATGAATTTGGTCAAAACAACAGCAGAGCTCTGGAGGTGTTACCCACAAATGGACAAAATAATCATGAGGTGTGAACACACTGATGTTAGTTTTAACTTGCATGAGAAACTCAAACACTGTCATGAACTGGCTGTGTGGCAGGGACCATGACAAACACAATCCCCCTCTTTGGAAACTTGGAATAGTATGTTTTGTTTTGTTTTAAATAGCATAACAGTAAACAGCTGCGTCAAGACAATAATTAGAAATGACTATTTCTAATTATTGAAAACTGATATTATCAGTTCCAAGAGTAAGTTTGGGTGTGTTTTTGTGTGCACTGGTTAGATTAACTAAGGTCGATTCAGAGGATGGTGAGAATGTAGGTAGAAGAGCAGCAGGCCTGTAGTTTTAGTCTCTAACAAAAGCCACATGACTCATTCATGGACATTTGAGGCCAGTCGGTCAGTATAATACACCTTCCTATAATTCACAGCATCTGTGATGTGTGTTTGTTTCTTTGTCCACTAACTCTGGTGCACAACTGGGAGCTGAGAGACAAACTTTGCAGGTACACCAAGGCCTCTTAGCATCCCTGTCTAAATTATACACTGTGATGCCATCATGTTGTCCACAGACTACCTTGCAACACGCTGAATAAAGCTATTTTTAGCATATACTGTACCCACATATACTATGCCTATATGTTTTTCACACTAATGGATTTTACTGATGTTACCAGCTTTATTTTAACTAATATTGTAGTGTCCCTCCAACAGAAGATGGTATTAGGTATTCCGTTTACTGGCTGTTTATTAAGAACAGTAACACAGTCAACTGCGGACCGTAGCCAATGCCAAAACAACAGGGAAAACGCTCTCTCCAGAATCAAAACAAAACAAACAAGTCACTCTCTCTTCACCTTTTCATGATCCTTTTCCCTGCATAGACCAAAGGCACACTCTCTAACACCCACCCCCCAAACACTCTCAGCCAACCACACGCATGCTATCCTACAGACTCTCTCTCATGATCTGATTGACAGGCCCAACGGCCTCTAGCACTAGATTTACTAAACCTGTGCAAATTTGCGTAACTTCCCTCAACCCAACACCTCCTAGAATTACTGGCTTTTTTATTTTCTGGTGCAAGTCCCGAGGTGTTAATCACCCCTGCTGAGATTTTCACAGGTCGTCAGCTCGTTTCTCCTCCAGCTTTTGTTGTGCAAACCACCCATTATCCTTGAGGCCTGGCACATTTGCATTTGCTCACTCAGAGTTGCTCAGATCCAAGTCAGGCCAAACCTCTGTGTTACAACTTTCAGAAATGCCTGCCGTATCTATACAAAATATCCCACACATTGACTGACCTGCAAATATAAAAGACACACATTCACACCTTCCTTGACTCTCAGCACAGATCTTCCATTGTTCCATTGTCACTGTGTATGTGAGGAAGAGGCATTGCTTGACTACAGCACAGTACTGTGCATAAAAGCAGACCGACCAGGCGGAAGAATCATTTCTTGTTCACATTTCTGAGAACGCACATCAGGATGGCCTCCGTATCACTGCCACGCAGGAAGAACCTCTCTGTGCAACAGGCTTTGGCCTGGCTTCAGGAAATGGACAAAGCAGATTTTGATGGAGGAGAGGTTTCATTTGTCCAGCAGGCCACTGATACCTCCTCAGAAGAATCTGAAAAGGAGACGGAACAAGAACCCAACATGATTCCATGGAAGAGGCACCGTGGTACTGGAAAGCCCTGTTTGAGCCACACGGCAAAAGATGGCACTGTGTGGATGAGGAGGACATTGGAATGCCCAGTGCAGTAGCAAATCGCTCGTGCTTCACTGTGCAAGCTGGACCCACAGAGTCTGCTAAGGTTTGTCACTGCACAGCAAATCCAGCATGTCCAAATTAACACTGTCAGATTAGATTTCAACACTATTAAAGTGTCTATATGGGTCCACATCAGAGAGTGTTAATTTAACTCTTTTTGGAGAGTTGGTACGTTAACTCTGATTTAGTGTTAAACACCAAATCTATCTGGAGTTGATAATTTAACATTTACTAATGCTAACTAGGTGGTAAGAGTTTATATATTAACTCTCAAAGAGTATTTTAGTTTAACTACATAAGAGTTATCTTCTAATTAATTCTAAAAAGTGGAAATTTTACTGTTCTGAACTTCTAGAAATTCCTTTGGAAATAAACAGTTATTAAAAAGATGCAATGGTTTTTGAAAAACATTTATTCTGAACTGTGCACCACAATTTCAAAACATTTTCTGAAAGATGTAACAGTGTACATGTTCTCACTTTCATTAGAATTTTGTTTGACATAGATGAGCTGGTAAATGCAAATAACAGCATTCTCATCACTTATTTCTTCAATACAATATGCATGTCCTTCATTCATCACTTTGTGGAACTTCAACGCACTTCTGCTGTCCCCCATATTCCATCTTCATATTCACAGCATATTCTGTGTGGAGATCAGAGAGTAACGCGTTACTGTAATCTGATTACTTTTTTCAAGTAACGAGTAAAGTAAGGGATTACTATTGCAAAAACGGTAATTAGATTACCGTTACTTTCCCGTAGGAACGCTGCGTTACTGCGTTACTAAAACTGTGATTTTTTGCGAGAATGTCTCACGACAGTGACGTAAGCGAGTGCGCCGTTAGTGACAACAGCTGTGTGCAGATCAACAATGGATCACATATCGAGTGCGGGAGAGAGTATGAGCGTGCAGCGTTTAAAGCGTGGAAGTACTGACCTTACTTTGAGTTTGATTCCATAAAAAGTGACAAAAACATTAGCGTCCATCGTGCGTGGGAAGAAAACTTCTTTTTACAGCGAAAAAAACCCCTAAACTTCCAAGCAAGCACCGAGTGCGCTATGACGTAATGGGAAATTCACAGAGAAACTCGCGGATTCTTCCATTGACCACGGCACACCTGCACCAGGGTAAACCTCCGCCTACCGCAGTCCTGCTTTACAGGTGAAAATAGAGCAACAGGACCGCTGAGTCTTTGACTTTATTTATTTTCTGCTGTGTTTTACTTGCATCTACTTGAAAGACTGAGTGTAAACACAAAAAATATTTTATTTTATGTGCTGGAATGTGTAGAAAATAGGTTTAAATGTTAAACTAATTTATTCAAGTCAGAGAATGTTGCATATAATTTAATTTTTACTTGATGCATAAAGTTAAAAGATTAAAACTGATAAAACAAGTTAAAAAAAAGAGACTTTTCCATTTGATTACATTTTGTATGATGGATTATGCAGAAAAAGTAGAATTGGGCTGAAAGATCTATCGCTTTATCACCTCTATCAGGTTGTAAATCGTGTTTTTAAAAAGTAACTAAGTAACTAAGTAATTAATTACTTTTGAAAATAAGTAATCAGTAAAGTAACGGGATTACTTTTTTGGGGAAGTAATCAGTAATTAGTTACTGATTACTTTTTCAAGTAACTTGACCAACACTGGTGGAGATTGATTAAAAATTGATTAAAAATTAGTTGACACTAATTAATTGCACAAATAATCACAAATAATCATAGTAAAAAAAAAAAGGAATAATTTTTGAGCCATTACTTGTGTAAAGTATTTTCCCAAAAGACAAGGACACAGACAACAGGTAATACTGAACTAAATTTAAAACCTCAACCTTTTTCATTTTTACCTAAACCGTGTGCACAAAACTCTGGAGGGATCTAGATGCTAACGTAGAACCCAGTCAGGACATCTGCTACTGCTGTTTGCTCATTTTTTTATGGGAGATCGTTTTCAGGCTTCAAGTAGCACCATTATACCAACATTTCACATTCTAGACATTGTTTTAGGTGTATTTAAGTTGACCAAAAATTTGACTGAAAATTCACATGTAAGCTTTTTTTCAGGACTGTAGTATTTGCCCGCAAACAATACCTTCCACCTAGCTAAAACAGAATATTATGCTATCAGCGAGCAATATGGCTAATGCCTTTCACATAGCTTTGTCTAAACTCCAAAGAGCCACAGAAGTAAAAGCTAATAATAATAATTGAAACAATCTTTGAAAAAATGACTTACCAAGCATGGCAAACAACTCAAATATGTAGAGCAAAATGTTCTGAAACAGCTGAAAACAGACAAATTTGCGGCGATCTCCGACATCTGGACATGCTTCAACAAGAACTGTGCTAAGAGTTTCACTCCAGGAGAACATATGACCATAGATAAACAGATGTTCCCTACCAAGGTTCCTTGTCCATTCACACAGTATATCGCAACCAAGCCAGAGAGATTTGGAATCAAGTTCTGGATGGCCACGGATTTGGAGACCAAATATGTCTGCAACGCATATCCTTACTTGGGAAAGGACGCCAGTCGTCAGAAGGGAGAGAGGCTGGCAGAGAACGTGGTCATGAAACTGATGGAGCCGTTTTTGGATGATGGGAGAAACGTCACAACGGACAATTTCTTTACTTCACTGTCACTGTCGCACAGACTACTTCAGCGCAAAACAACATTACTGGGCACGTGAATAAAGTCCGGTGTGAACTTCCTCAACTTGCAAAAGATACTGCAAAGCGAGAGATATTCTCGACTTCAGTGCTTAGAAGTGGCATGTTTACCTGTGCAACATGTCACAAATTCACCTGTGCCAAATGCAGGGATGATGGACACTGGGTCTGCCAATGCTGTAAAGTTTGAAACACTTTGAAATAAAACAGACTTGTGTACCCATATATTGTGAATGTGTGTCTTTTGTATCGATACAGCAGGAATTTCTGAAGGTTGTAACACAGAGGTTTGGCCTGCCTTGGATCTGAGTAAACAAATGCCAATGTTGCACACACACACACACACACTGCTCTTGCTCTTGACGAAGGCGGTCGCACAGAAGATCTTGGAGAACGCACGGCTGCCGTGAATACTCAGAACAAGACCTCTGAGTGAAAAACTGGATTACATCTGGAGGGGCTAGCTCGAATAACACCTTTGAACGCAAATTCGATCACATCTTGGGGAAGTGCACTGCGGTCGTGAGTTCTCAGAACCTGCTCTTTGAGCAAAAAGAATGAAAACATCACAGAACGTAAGTTTGGATAACATCAGCTCGCGGCTCTCCAACAGGAGATTGAGAGACCAGTGTTGGACTGTTAGAACAGCTTTGAAATTCATAAGAGGTGTTCGCACTAAAGTAAAAACCATCATCACTTCATGCGGAGACCCCTTCGGCACCAGCTGCGGTCTCAAGGCTGGAGCTGAACAAAACACCCTAAAAACGACTGTGTTTAGACTGTTCCCCCCATTCCATGCAAGGCCACCTGGGTTGGCTGGAAGACTGTTTACTTAGCCTGGCGGAGCGAAGGACACTGTCTCAGCTGAACTCTGGACACACACACACACACACACACACATACACTGATATGCACACACTGATCCCCCCTCCCTTTCCAAACGCCTTCCATGCTTGTGCCCTACCGGGGAAGATGGCAGTCGACTGGACCAGCGCAGACATGCTGCAGGACCGGATGCGCTGTCTACACCGGCTCTCTCTTACCCTTTACCCACCCCTGTTGCTTGTCTTGTGTTTCTATGGTGTATTGATAGTCATTTTGTGCTGAGGTGTTTTTTCTGTTATCAAACTGTTCTCCCACTAGGAGCTCAGTCTGAGTGGAGTTTTTTTTCTCCTCCTCTTACCTCATGTTATGTATTTTCGTTGTTTTTTTCCTATCAGCCTACCTTTCTGACATGTCTCCCCAATGTGATGTTTGTGTAAAGTTGGTCAGAAGGTTCCTTTGTAAGTGCGCATGCGCCATTAGCGTGCTGCCTGCTGTAACCCTAATTTCCTTCGGGATTAATAAAGTATTCTGATTCTGATTCTGATTGCCTACTCTTTCTCTTGTCTATTGTGGTGAAACTTATAAGGCGCAAATTATCTGTTCACATCCGTTATAAGGCTTGTGCGTAGTATCTGCGTCATTTGAATAATATCGAATCTTGACCGACATTTGCCGTCATGTTAAATGTTGTTGTGTGTTTTTGTCTCCACCCACGCTTATCCTGAGTACTAATGCCATAATATATTATCCTGATTACCTCATCTTCACTTACCAGCTGCAGATACATAAACGACGGTTTTATGCCGTTATAAAGATTGTGTTCCTGCTTTGAAATGTAACCCATGGTCTCTATGGCTATTGTTTGAAACTGTATTAAATCAACTTCTTGGTGGTGGGGGGGGGGTGTCCTCTGTTGTTTAGATGATGTTTTTTGGGGGCAATATTTTTGTTTGATGTTTCCAGGATGTGCTTCATCATCAGAGAAAAACATAGATAAGCTATTTTAATTGTGTGAGACGTGATGTAATTTTCCCGAGAACTGAGTAAGCGATCTTTCATAAGAACGTAATGACAAGAGCAGCAGAACTTTGTACGTTTCTGCCTGATGTCGGGTTTGATTCATGCCACTTCTTACTATATGGAAACCCATGTGCATTAGACACAAGTGTAGCCGGATGGGCTACTCGCATTTCTTTTTCTCTCTCTCCCTCGCTCGCTCTCCCGCCCTTGCTCTCTCCTGCATTCGCAACTAGGTTAATTGGGAACCCACCTGCATATTGATTGCAGGGGGGCATCAGTCCGTATAAAGTGAAGCCGGTCTTCTCCTGGTTTATTCCTCCCATGCCTTTCGCGAAAAGCAGCAGTAATGCTGGCACACCGCTACGGATTGATCAGCAATTATTAATCCTTTATTTATCCAGGTAAAAAATCTCATTGAGATTAAAAATCTCATTTCCAAGAGAGACCTGGCATCATAATTGAGCAGATCATGTGACAGCTACAGCGCGGCAGCTTCTGTTTTACTCCAGCGTTGCGGAGAGAGGTGCTAGAGTTATCTCCACCAGTGCAGTATAGCGCCTCCAGTCCAGGGGGTTTGATTGCTGCCTTCACCTCTCCGTGGCAAATCGCCCAACCTTAATTGGAGAATCGAGACGCCTGCCTAGTCGCTGTTTGAGGGCTCCTCCTCAGTGCAGCTGCTGTCTTGTCTTGTCTGGTGTCATCTTTTATTTTCCTGGAACTGTTTTTATTAAGTGGGCTTACCTTTCTTTGGTCCACCTGGTTTTATTCTATTTTATTCTGGATTGCTGCTTGTCCCCACGCCTCCGTGATCGGGCTAGAGCGATCCTCTGCCCAAGTGTCGTGTTGGGAACTTTAAACTTTTTTTAAACTCCAAAACACATGCAAACTCCAAAACACTTGCAAATTCCAAAACACAACGGAAGTGCTCCAGGACGCTAGGGGCAGTGTTGAGGTTTTGTTACCTAGTAACTACACAAGCCAGAAAGTACCAATGACCGGATTTAGGCTGTATCCCAATTCAGGGTCTGCGGCCTTGAAGGCCGCATTTTAAGGCCGATTACGTCACAGTGACACGACGAAGGCTGTCCCAATTCAAAGGCTGCTTGAAATGTGGCCCCCAAATGCGTCCTTAATTTCTCTGAATTTTAAGGATGGGTCGGTGTAGCCTTCATGGCCCAACATATCCCAGATTTCATAGCGCGGCGGTGGTGTGGATAATTTTGCCGAAAAAAACGGCGGAAGCGGAGGCCTGGACAGTTACCACCAACCCAAGCTGTGGTTTGACTCGTGGGATGTAAGGCGTGTGTGTGTGTGTGTGTGTGTGTGTGTGTGTGTGTGTGTGTGTGTGTGTGTGTGTGTGTGTGTGTGTGTGTGTGTGTGTGTGTGTGTGTGTGATTTCTTTTATTAAAGCTATTAAAGATGATATGTAGCGAGCCTGATGCTCAGCGTCCTTTTATTCTTTTAACGTGTTGTTCTGTGTTTTATTTCAGTGAACAGAGGACGTGCCAGTGGTCCAGGGACCTCAGGTGGTGGGTCGTTTTCACACTTCCTTTTGTACAACACTGGGTGCCAGCTGTAGTGATTTTCTTTTTGTGTGATTTTGTTTTGGGTCCACGGCTGCTGGTTAGTCCAAGTTCCATGATTGTTTTATTGCACTTTTAGGACACTGTCAACTACGATGCTACATTAATGTATTAATTTTATTCTTTATTTTAACTATAAATAAAACTGTATTAATATTGGAGCCAACCTGCCTCGGTGTGCATCCTTGAATATGTGCGGCCTCTTTTATTTATTTTTCTTAAATATATATATTTCCTGGAGGTGAAATTCCTCTTGGTGGCGTTGTCATGTTATTACTATTTCTTTTATAACTCCGCCGACCACTTGGTCACACAAGCATTGCCCTATATGAAATTTTTTTTTATCACTCTTTCCTTTTTTTTCATTAGTCAATTCAGTTGTGGTTGTTATGTCTTAGAATTTGCACAATCCAATAGCAGAATTAGCTAAGAATCAGAAAGGCCCAAAAAAGAAAGCATGGAGCATGAAAAATGCAGACAGTGGTGGCAGAGCACACTTTTCATTATTTTGAACACTGGTTTTCACTTCAGCTCTTTGTGTGTTATAGCTTCACTCTTCTTCAACAATAGGGTGATGGATCAACAACAGCACAAACAAGAGTACCCCACAGACCATTGGTATCCCTGGCAGACTGCCTCCACTGGCAGCAGAACTCTCTGTAGGTACATTTGCCATCATTAGATTACCAGCAGACCGCTTCTGTCACCCCTGAACCATAAATTCTAAATATGGTCATGCTTACGACTGCCTGTTAAGAGTTGGGCTGCAGCATCTGAACAAACTGAAGATGAGAGATCAGAGCCTGGCTGATACCAAAATGAAGACTATTACAGTACTCAACCCTGGATTAAATAAATGCACGTATCACTTTCTCGAAGTTAGCAAATGATAAAAATGTTCTTAGTTTTTGCAAGAGCCCTGAACTGGAAGAAGCTGGCTTTTACAACAGAGTTTCTTTGTGTCTTAAATGAAAAAAGATGAAGGACACAATCAGATTTTTTTGAAATGGGAGTTCTGGACTTTTCCAGAGCCTAGGTCACCGTTAAGAGAAAAACGAGGGTCAGAAGGTCCAAATAGTACAATCTCAGTTTTTTGATCGTTTACATTCAAAAAATGTAATGCAAACGACGATTTAATATCAACAAGGCAGTCTAGCAGAACATTTTTAGAGAGTCTTTAGAATTCTTTTTAAGAGGAAAGTAGGTTTGATAGACATTGGCATAACAATGAAATGAGATTTCATGTTTCCTGAAAATAAAGCCTAATGGGAGCATGCAAAGTGAAAAGAGTACTGGGCCACAGATAGATCCTTGGGGGGGACCCCACATGTAAGGTGCGTGGATGTGGATAAAGAGCTACCGGACCTGACCGAAAAACTTCTATCAGTTAAATAGGATCGAAACCAGTCAAGTGCAGTTACCCACACAGACCAGGTCACTTCTTCACATTTGTTATGTCTACTTGAAATATGTCAGATGATAGAAGCTCAACAAATACACACATAAAGAAAAAATATACGAGTGACGAGACATTAGATATCACAAATATACACACCAAATTTTAATCGCTATTTTAAAGAGATAGTAAAATGATAATAGGACAGCTTGAGAAAATAAATTTCAGCCATATATGTCTTTTAAATTTGTATTTGAAAGTTTTTGTTTGCTTGAAATATGCATTAAACTCACCCTATTTAAAGATAAATACCATCAGTAATATCAAAACACATTACTGATCTCTGTGTAAATATGTTTCTTTGACTGGAACACCATGATACAGACAGACCATGAACTCAATGTTAAGAACATCCACCTGAGAGTCTGTAACTGATTGTCCTGATCTGAATCATGGTGTAAGGACCATGATCCTCTGATGTGACCTTTATAACCAGAGAACAGTGTGCTGTAACACTCAGTGTGTCTGATTTAGATCCAGCTTCTTTCTGAACCGTACCAAATTTACGTTGGTAATTGAATTCTTATCTATCTCAGGCAAAGTAACTCCATCTCCAGCTCTAACAGAGAAGCTGGAACTGGATGGCTGAGATGGAACTGCTGAGAAAAAATTTATCTGCTTTCTAGGTCCATCTTGGGGTTCAGCTCTTTCAGTCGTGGCACAGGGAGCCTATGCTGCCCTCCCTCTTTGTATCTAAACCAGTTTATCCAGTTAACTAAACAACTCTCAGACTGAGAAGTTTGTGCTGCTGTTCTTCCATCATGTATTATAAGCATCCTGCTGTACCATGTGCTCTCTCACTTCTAGTGAGCCCCACCGTTTTACTTCCTGCTTCAATAGGGTGGAAGTATTTCACAAAAAAATAAGGGTTCTCTGAATATATCGCTTGGGCCATGGCATACAGAGGCCATGATAGTACCATTGCCTAGCCCAGGGGTGGGCAACCTGCGGCTCTTTAGTCTTTATGCTGTGGCCCTGTGGTTAGGGAGAATAAATTGTAAAAGTATTTAGCTGAATTGTATTTTATTTGTGTTAGTTCTTTTTTAACTTGTAGTTCTAAATTGAAGGATTATCATGATCTTGAAATATAAAAATAAAATTATATTTTATTATTTTTCGTTGCTCAAAGTAAGAGTCACACTCGTGGAAGCCGGTATACCAGCCGAAACCCGCCGTGCATTTATTGAGACTTTCAACCCCAGGTAGGCCAAGTATGGAGAAATGTAAAAAAAAAGAAAAGGAAAATATCTGAAGAAAATAGAAGATGTAATGATGCCTGTGCAGATTTATTTACTTCTGACGAGAGCTGCCTAACAGTATGCCTAATTTGTGGATTGTCGATCTTCGGATCCACATACATGTTTGAGCAGCTATTCCCCACCATGAACAATGATAAAAACAAAAACCGCTCATGCCTTACAAACAACAGCTTACAGTCCTGCGTAAAGATGAAAGTGACATTGTACAGCCCCAGTCTGCAGAAGCTGTGCGCAGAGGTTCAGGAGCAGAAGTCCTATTGTAAAGATATCACGGCAGACCCGACGATGTTTGCATGAACATGTTTTACAGTTTCTCTTTGTTGATCAATTTCACACACGTTGCTGTACACATGCAGCTGGGTTTAGCTTTCCAGCACACAGCCCGACACATAACACAACAGCAGAGACAGCACAGACTTTAAGGCAGCGAGGCGTGATTGTGGATGACGCTCAGGTGTGACCACCTCTCTTGCAGCGGCACTGCAGGCCACGCCCTGCCACTGATTAATATAAGTATTTATTCAAAATATAGCAAAAAAATTAAAAGTGTAAAATGTTTTGGCTGTTAGCAAAGTTTGGAATTCAGATCACGCAAAGTAAATTGACAGAAAATATCTCATTTTTTTTATTAAACATAAGATGTCCGAAAAAGAAAAAATGTTACAATTATAAGTTGTTGTTTTTTGTTTTGATTTTTGAAATTTGTCTTTATGAATCATTTAGGGAAAAAAAGGATTTATGTAGGTTCCTAAATGATCATCACAGTAATATCAAATAATATAAAGCATATTCTGATCATTAAAAATAACTGCCCCTGGATTTTTGTATGCTTTTCATGTTCATGTAGATCCTGTTATCATTATTGGAGGCTTTGCCAAAGGTGGAGAAAGTCAGTGCATCATCTTTATGGTCATTACTCTGAACCTGTAAAATATAGGAAAGCAGCACACACACACACACACACACACACACACACACACACACACACACACACACACACACACACACACACACACACACACACACACACACACATAAATACATAATAAATACACACATAAAAAAACTGCATAATTTTTCAGTCATCAGAAATAAAAAAAATATCTATACAAAATTTTTGCTGCTGTGATTTGTTCTTGATCAATACTGGTACTTACCTGGGTTTTATTCCTGGACTTTTTGATGGAGGAATAGGAAACATCAACTGCAGGATTAGCCTAGACATTAAAAATAACCAGAGGTGATATGTTAATATTTTTGATATCAAATTTCTTGTGATTAACCTGTGCCTTCTTTTAGTATTTCCTAGTGTGCAGATTCAGAAAGATTTCTAGATTGAATTTACAGACATTTAAATCTCAAAAGTAATGATTGCAGATAGATATTATCTATTATTTATTTTAGAGGGACATACTTAAAAAATTTTGATTTTTTTTTTGAGACAATAAACTAGTCTAGTTTAATAGTTGAATAGACCAGACTGGTGAAGTCATTGCTTTTTATACTTTTTTTGTTCTTCATGAATTTCAAACATGTGTGAGATGTGTTATTTTTGTTCATTGCACCCTTGATGCTTTGATTTAATCTGCTGTAGGGGTTTTACACACACACACACACACACACACACACACACACACACACACACACACACACACACACACACACACACACACACACACACACACAATCCTAACGCATAATGTAAGTTTTTTTTCATTCAACACAATTATACACAGCAAATTCTAATTGTTGAAATTTGTCTTCATGCAACAAAACTAACATTAAGTATAACCAGTGAGACAGCTTACTGGGGCTTTGTAGGTCTTGTTTCTGTTACCAATGGTATGATAGTAAGCAGGATCAGCCTACGCAGTAAAGTCAGAAAAATATAGAAAATGAACATAAATACTCAAATACACCTCATTACTTAATTTCTAGAGGTACATTTATAGTATATACTTTTTTACCATTTTCAAACTATTTTGTACTTTTACTCCAACACCATTCAAAAAAGGTGACACATTTTTTTAATCATTTGCATTTTTTGTGAAGTTGCATTTAGGCAACAGGAAACTTTTTTTTTTTTAAATATATTTGAGTATAGTTCAGTCAAATATAATCTGAGAAAAAAATGTCTTTTGATGTCAGTTTTATATAGATTTCAAATTCCTTATAAACATTTATAAGGAATTTGTAAGGGGCGACCGTGGCTCAGGGGGTTGGGAAGTGCATCTGTAACCGGAAGGTCGCTGGTTTGATCCCCGGGCTCTCTATCCTGGTCGTTGTGTCCTTGAGCAAGACACTTTACCCTACCGCCTACTGGTGTTGGCCAGAGGGGCCAATGGTGCCTCTGGTGTTGGCCAGAGGCACCTCTGGTGCTGGTGCCATCGGCCCCTCTGGTGTCAATCTGCCCCAGTGCTGCTGTGGCTACAGCTGTAGCTTGCCTCCACCAGTGTGTGAATGAATAGTGGCATTGTAAAGCACTTTGGGTGCCTTGAAAAGCGCTATATAAATCCAGTCCATTATTATTATTCTTTGTATCTGGACACCCAACCATCTACCCCTGACACTAAGGAAAATGGAAATGTAATGAGTACCATTACTTTTAATAATTGGTTCAGTGTATAGTGTGTGTGTGTGTGTGTGTGTGTGTGTGTGTGTGTGTGTTAGAGGATAAATATATCATAAGTAAAATATGAAACAGGTGTAATTTGCACTGGTGTGTGATCTCACCCCCTTCTGACTGGTTTGTGGTATACCGCAGTAATTCATGCTCAGTTCCTGAACAAATAGAGGTTGTTAGATATTTTTCATTTAAACCACTGATACTTAAAATAAAGTGATGTTATAGCCACAGAGAAATTAACTATAGAAGTCCTCGCTGTATAAACATCTTTGACTATTCAGTTTAAAACTCACAATTTCATCACTCTTCTGTGTTTTGTTCCCTAAAGAGACAAAATAGGGAATTCCAACAACAACAATTTAAGTCCAACAACTTTATTTAAAAAAAATATTTGTGTTTCTCAAATATAAATGTGGTGTTCTCACTTTTATTTCTCTTCCATCCAATGAGTGCCAGGATTATGAAGAGTACTAGAAAACCACCTGCTAAAATGATCAGCATGTGTTTGGTTTGAACTGGAAAAAAAATTTTATTCAGAAATTAACAAAATATAGCTATTAATTACAATACTATGTATTTATTAAACCAGTTATCAACATGGTAAATGATTTATATCCAGTGTATTTTCACTAAATGGGAGAGCGAGAGAGATACCCTTTCTTATTGCTCTAATCGCACCTGTGCAATATGGCAGCACGTGGCACTACCTGTCAGTATTTCATAAGATTTGATAAGTGTTGATAGGGCTTGCTAAAAAAAAGACTGCTACTTCCAGCCTATGTAAATTGTGGAAATAATTTATGTATTTTTAGTTTTTTAAAAAACATTTTGCCTGATTGAGACAATGTGCTACCAGAATAATGTTAACCCTGTTTTTGGTGATGGTTTGATCTGTATTATTTACTCAGAAACAGCTTTTTTATTAAATAAACACATACAGTTTTAATTTTTAGATGCTCACACTGTACCTGTTTTTGAGGGTTTCTCTGGTTCTGTGGTTGATGTAGCGCTTTTAGATTCAGGGGCATTTGCTGATATTGCAGTTTTGGTTGTTGTTGATGTAATTATTCCTTTTGTTGTGTCCCCTTCTGAAATGTTAAAAAATCCAGTGAGAAAATATACACATTTACTATCTACAGTCATTAAACAAAAAACAATGGGTCTAAAAATTACAAATCTATCAATATAAAAACAAAACAATTCAGTATGAAATCTCTTCAAACTTTTTATCATATTCTCACTTGTATGCAACAGCACTACTGTACTATAAGATATGCAATACTTTGTATATACTGTAAATCACTAAAACAGAACAAATAGACCAGACTGGTGAAATCATCACATTTTTTATTTTAAATCATTTGTAAAGAATAAAAACTAATGTTTTATCTTTATACTGAATCATGGAGGGGAACATATTGAGCTTAATTAGATCAGAAAACTTATCCATGATTATAAATGAGCTATTAGATCCACTCACTGTAGGCGTTAATGTTCAGATTTTTCCTTGATTTTTTTAAGCTCTCATTAAATATACAGGTGTCAGCATAGGCCAAGATAATGTACTTATTTACTGTACTTTGAGTGCGCTGTAACAAAGCAGTTAAAGGTGAAAACAGTAATGTCAATACTCACTGTTAATAACAGACATGTAAACCAAAGAGTCTGTAAATTGCTCTCCTGATTTGAACTGTCTGCAGGTGTAATGACCATCATCCTCTGATGTGACCTGCTTTATAATCAGAGAATAGTCCGGTGTAACACTCAACCTGTGTGATTTAGCTCTGAGACCACCGTTAAACTGCCCATGTTCAAACAGTGACACTGTTTCATTGCTTCCTGAACCACTGAAGAGCCAAGTAGTACTGTTATAGCTATTGTGAAAATCTTTTCCATTTACACAAGGCAACATGACTTCACCTCCAACTTTAGAGCTTAATTTGGTCATTTGAGTAACTGCTGGTGACAAAAGTAGATAAATGAAAATGATAACGTTAGACTCAAACACAGCTTTTATATTGTATGTAGGGCATAATTTTATATTTATATATATAAAATGCACATGGTTCAAGAATTTCCTAAACTCATCGTGTTAACTAAAAATAGTAAACAGTTTCAGTTACATGACTATTACGTCCTGAACCATCATTAGCAATGTCAGTATAGGTTTGATACATATTTTAAATATGTTTCTTTACCTGTAAATAGAAGCATCAAAATAAGAAGAATTTTAAATATTGCAAATTCAACCATTGTGCTTCTTTGTCTTCTTCTTTATTATAACCTCAAGTCTCAATGTCACTGTACTTGTGTCTCAAGACAAGTGTAGAATCCAGCCTACTTCCTGTCTCCACCTCATTGTGACTGGTGGTTTTCAGTCTAGGCAGATCACATTAACGTCTTCATTTTGTTCAGTTTAAACTTATATCCTGTTTAAATCGAATTCACACTGTATTTTTTTAGCATAATATTGATGAATGAATACATTTTAAGAATATAAATGTTTTGTTTCAGAACTAGTCTCTAATGAATCGACCATGCATTACTTTTATATTTCAAAATTAGCATTACGACACAATATAATGAGGGTATTTCTATCCTTTAACCATATATACTCAACCAGCTAGCACAAAAGCGTGTCACTATACAGTATGTGTGCTTCTTTGGGAAAATTGACATTTGTGCTTTTTAAACAGCAGGATTCATGGCATGACGGACAGCACACGGAACTATGAGGGAGTTGAACTTCTAAACCATATTTGACTCCTAGATGTAACACATTAATGTTTTATAGAGGATAACACGGACGAGATATTTTAGTGGTCTGAGAACTGTGGTCATGAGATTATTTTTTTCTGAGAACTCAAATTCAAATTCAAATTTTTATTTGTCACGTACACAGTCATACACAGTACGATATGTAGTGAAATGCTTGGACAACTGCTCGTGACCTAAAGAGAACAAAAAAGGAAAAGGCTATGAATAAGATAGGAAATAAATATGAAAAATTAAAAAGGGTAAATTTAACTAGGAAGGAATAAAATATAAATTAAGGTTAAAAATGAAATAACTGTACAACACAAATTAGAATGAAGGGTAAATTTAACTGGGAAGAATAAGATAAAGATAAATATATAAATTAAAGTTGAAAATAAAATAACTGTACAACAAAATACACAATACACAATATAGAACTATATAAGAATGTATGAAGAAATCTAAATATAAATAAATATATACACAATAACAGCAGCTGTACAAGTATTAACCGGAAATGAAGAATATAGTGACCAGTGTTGTGCAAAACCAAAGTCCAGAAAGTCCAGTGTGTGTGTAAGAACCATATGTGTGGGTCAGTACTGTGTGGTGGTGTGATTGAGAGACCGTATCGCCTGCGGGAAGAAGCTCCTCCTCAGTCTCTCTGTGTTGGTCTTCAGGGAGCGGAATCGCTTTCCTGACCTCAACAGAGAGAACAGTCTGTTGAGGTCAGGAAAGCGAACTAGGGTACTAGGGTAGGAGGTGTTTTGATGACATTGTGGTTAATGTCAGCTCTGTTTGCGTGCCATACACATGACAAAAATAAGCATCAGGTTCAACCACACTGTCATATCTAACTAATTTTAAATTGCGTGTAAGTCACAAACCCACAATCCTACTTATTGGAAATGTAAAATGCTATCCCTCTATCTTTTAGCTACAAGGGCTTACTTCGTCCCACCTGGGTTATTGCTGGGCAGGGAAGACTTTCCACTAACATTGCTTCAGGAACCTCCTAGAATTTGTCCCTCTACGATCTAACATTTAGCAGATAACATATTGAAACATCATTAAGCATAGCTAAGCATTTTTCACCAGGACATATTGACACACACACACATCCTTCATCTAAGAAATAACTAATTTGTATGCATCAGGGACACCTCTAGGGACGCCTATAGCATCTATGTAAGTTGGAGAGTTTTTAGTCAAATCAGAATCTTCTGACATGGTTCTACCAGTTCTACTCACAACGGTCTCTGCAGTAGCATGAGATCCCATTAACACTATAGGGAGCGCTAATCTCACAATAGTACAAGTTCCTGACCAACCACTGGGCAGAGTGTCTCTCACGGTCTTGTCTCCACACCACCAGGAGCGGTCAGCACGAGCAACATTAATGCTGCTCATATTTGCCCATTCAGTGACATCTATGACCTCATTGCACCATGCAGCGTCTGAGTTTCCTATAGGGGTGACACTTACCCTGGTTAAACAGGTGTAATTTCCGGCCCTTGGGGAAAACAGAGGAGGAGTGACACCCTTCCTGACTACTGGGAAAAGTGCACTTAAAATTTGTTAGTCATGACCCACCTCCTCCTTCATGTGGAGCTGTAACATGCAGTCAAATCCTGGCCTGTCCTCCCTGAACAATAAAGGGGCAGTCACAGTGAACAGTGTGGGGCGCGCTGTAGAGCAGGCCACACACTCTATCATGTTGTTTGTACTGGCTGTGTATGTTATCCAATCCAGCCAGGTGTTTTTATCTATGTACCCTGTTTCTACCTGTATCATGTCCTCTGGTGAGGATATGTTTACATACCTCACAAATAGGTCTCTGGAGGTCTCGTAGGCCAAATCCGTGACATTCACCCCTTAATCTTTGTGGTGCTGAAGTGCCGTTGACTGGAATGTAACCCCCACCGACAGTTTCCGCCTTAGAGTGAAGAACTACCTTAATTATCCCCATGCTATCTGTGCCTGCCTGGTCTACTCTGATAATCATGTAAAATGAGTCTTCAGACAGATCATAACATCGTCCTGAATATGCGATGGACCAGGGATTTTGTTTCAGACCATTTATGGTCAATAGCAAGGGGTTGGATCTGGTCCCAGTCCCACCCGGCCTCTCTTTAATGAGAAAAGCGCAGATTTCGTACCTTGATTGGGCCCCAATAATTTGGTTGCAAGTGAGACCACACATCGTCCCAGCTACTGCACCAGCTTCGGTCTCCAGGTTCGGGCCATCCCCTTGGTGGCCTACACAAATACAAATCATACCCTCTCCAACTGTCACCCTTTCCCTTACAATTAATCACATTACACAGATCAAAACTTAAATCTTGAGTGGTTGAGTATACATAGTGTAGTTCAAGGCATCCGCCATACTTAGAGATTTGTCTCTCTGCTTGTTGGCAGTTCCTCCTATTGTACGGATGTCTCTGGGCTTTGGCATGGTGTTCAGCTGCAGGTCTTCAGCTGCAGGTCTCCCCAGAGGCTTGACCACAAGGCAGCCCTGTGAATAGCACAAGGGCTGCTTCTCGGTTTGGCACATCATTGCAGGTAGAGGGTAGCCTACTACCTGGATGAGGTGCGAGGATTATTCTGCCCAATGTGTTTTGTCTGGTTGTACTTTCTGTGTCACAGGCAATTCTCCTGTGAAGAGCTTACAATGGCTGACGTGGATCAACTTGCCTCTTTCCGCGACCTTCACTGCTGTCTGTGTGGTCAGCAGGAATTGGAATGGGCCCAACCAGCGTTTTGCCTTCGAGTGTTTCCTTCTTACGCCTTTCACCAGCAACCAGTCACCTGACTTGAAAGGGTGCAGGGGTTCCTCTGCCATTCTGGGAGGGACTGCCTTCGCTGTCTGGTGTATCTGCGAGAGAGTCTTGGGGAGATTTTGACAATACACAATCAGTTCACTGTTACATAGCTCTGTAGACACGCCTGTCCACTTTGGGGTTTCAGCCCCCATTCTGGCAGCTCATCCATACAACTCTTCATAGGGACTGAGGTGTGCTGGAGGTTTTCAAGGAGTCTTTCGCTATTTCTACAGCCCCTCCATGCACAATGTGTTTGTAATCTAAACCCCACTCTCACACTGATTTCTTTCAGTGCCTGATTTACAAAATGGGTGCCATCATCACTTGTGATTTTCTCCAGGATACCCCATCTGGAGATGATCTCTGATAGGAGGGCTTTTGCCACTGCGCTGCCATCTGCATGCTTATATCTAAATATGAGGATAAACCAAAATTTTCCCCATTACAAAGGTCAACTAATAATTTATTGGTTGAAAATTGCCAAACAGCCTTATAAACTTAGAAACTAAGATTGTTACTTAGTGTTGTATGTATTACCAACACAATGGAAGTACTATGTGAAGATTTAAAATATCATGTCATGTCACTACTTCTTCAGTCACCTTTCTCACTCACTGTGTTAATAGACCTCTCTGCATTGAATCATACTTGTTATTAATCTCTCCCTATTTTCCACAGCATGTCTTTCATCCTGTCCTCCTTCTCTCATTCCAACCAGTCGCAGCAGATGGCCGCCCCTCCCTGGTTCTGGTTTCTTCATGTTAAAAGGGAGTTTTTCCTTCCCACTGTCACCAAAGTGCTTGCACATAAGGGGTCATATGATTGTTGGGTTTCTCTCTGTAAGTGTTATTGTAGGGTCTACCTTACAATATAAAGCGCCTTGAGGCGACTGTTGTTGTGATTTGGCGCTGTATAAATAAAATAAAATTAAATGTTGACCTCTGACCTGATGGTCTGATGACTGTCTGTAGTCATAATGACCATCATCTTCACCTTTGTCCTTTAATAACGTGAGAAAGGTTTTCTGTAACACCCGCGCTGCTTTATTTAGCTGTGGCATCTTTGGCAGCCGGTGCTAAATTCCTGTGTTACAGCAGCATTATTGTTTTATTGTTTCTCTAATCAATTAGAGCCAGGTATTACATATTACAAACATAACATCTTTCATGAACATCTTTTCCATTTTCACAAGGTAAAGTGACTTCACCTCCAACTATGACAATAAATTTAATTTCTTCCAGGTGCTGCTGTTGAGGAAACAGCAAACACAACACTTTCTGTCAGTAATTAATACTTTACAAAGTAAACTGTAATATAAATACAAGTTTTTGATTGTTGTTTAAATATATGTTATATATTTGTTTCCTTACCTTTAAGTAAAAAAAAAAATCTAAAATAGAAAGATATTAAAAATCTTTGCTCCAAATTATCAGCTTTTTCTTCTTTTATCTCCTGTTCTCAGTCTAGCATCTCTCAAAGGTTTCTGTTGCACTCTGTCATGAGCAGAAATGTGGTATCTACTTCCTGTGGTTAATGTCTCCTCCCCATGAGACTATAGTGTTGTTTATTTTAAGGTAGGTAAGCTCATAGTATCTCTTTCAGATTTGATTCATAACCAAAGACAAAAACAACATTTTTATTTAAAATGTTCTGAAACATAGTACATCCACATGCACTTACGTAATGTGTCGACAGTTGACTTTAGGAGATGGGAATCATGCATATTTTGTGTGGACATATTGCAATTATATTTGCAGCCTCAGACTATGAACACACAGATTCTGATAATTAGACAGCATTACAAAACTGTGCTTCTGCTGTAAGAGTCTATGTCAATCATATTATTTTACTTCATTGTTTAGTTACCATTTTTTGGATGTTTGATACTTGGCAATGCTGATACTATTTTAGAGGTGTGACAAATGATGCCGCTTCTGTTTTTCTGAGAACTGAGAAGCACTCAGGCAAGTGTGGTCACAAATCACAAGATATTCATCAGGTGTGATCAAAACAATGATGTCAGTCCTAACTGATCTATTATTATTTTGTGAGACTTATTAAATTTAAATGCAAAAAAAATGTTGCTAAACTCTAAATATAATATTTGCTAGAGGCTTTGTACGTGTGTGTGTGTGTGTGTGTGTGTGTGTGTGTGTGTGTGTGTGTGTGCATTGTGTTTAGACATTGGTACAAGGATCCACAACAGCAGAATATCCTTGTCATCTGATCTGGTCTCACACTGTGTCTGTATAATACAGTTCATGTCAGTTTTATGTATATAGTGCCAATTCACAACAGTCACCTGAAGATAAAGACCCTACAATATCAAAAGGAAACCTTAATAATCAGATGACCCCCTATAAGCAAACACTTAGCGACAGTGGGAAGGGAAAAGCATCCCTTTAACAGTCTTGATGAATGCTCAATCCTCCAGCAGAACCAGTCTCAGGGACGGGCAGCTAGTGGTGGGCAAATGAAGCTTTCTGAAGGATTGAAGTGTGTATTCAAAAGGGGCTCATTACTCTAAACCTTTGAACACAGTCTTCTTTAGTAGCATCTGGTGGTCAGAAATATGAAGTGCGGCTTGCGTCTATAAATTAAAATCAACTTTTTCATTATGATTGTTCACTCTACAGATCTAAGTTGACAGCTTCTTTTAAAATATCACATATAAACAAAATAATGTTATGTCTATTTGAATATTAATTAATAAACCTTCCTTGTTTAAACATGTAAAATGATGTGGTCTCATTTGTACTGTGACTACTTGACATTTGTAAACATGATAAATTAAAAATAAATCAATCAATGATGTATAATAATACACAACACAGTCATACACTAGGTTGGGAGTATGTTTGTGGTGTGAGGTCTCTGCCCCCACATGGTTATGTGATTAACCAGTGGACAGATACATTTATATATAAAATACTATAACTTACATGTATAATGTATTTCTAATTTATTTTTTTAATCTGGGTAAAATAAAAAGTTCAAGTTCAAATTTATTCGCCACATGCAGGTTGCCCTGCAGTGAAATGAACCCGCCCCCCGACCTTACACACACAACACAGACATCACATGGGGATACAAGTCAGAGAATGGTTGCATTGCAGAAAAAAACACTGAAATGTACACTACAATGGGAAAAGTACAAGAGGAAAAAAAGAGACCTCTACTCATGCTGGGCTACAGGAGGACAGCATGTGAACAGGAAACAAAAAAACTCCTCTGCACAGAAAGCACATAAATGTCCACAGTACAACATTATAGAGCACATGACCAGCAACAGGGTTGGGTAGGGGATAAGGAGTAATCCCAGGCAACACAGCAGCCATCCTGCCACTGCGCCGACTCACCAGCACGGGCCCAGACCCGCCTCGTGTTCCCAGGAGGCAACAAGCATCGAAGGCATTGGAAGGGGAGGGGGGATGTGTGAGTGCTTATCAGTGTAAGTGTATGTGTGTGCGTGTCCGTAGTTCAGCTGAGACAGTGTCCTTCACCCTATCAGGCTAAGTAAACAGTCTACTAGCCAACCCATGTGGCCTTGCATGGGATGGGAAGAATAGTCATCACACAGTTGTTATCAGGGAGTTTTTGTTCGGCTCCAGCCTTGGACCCGTGCAGCTGGCGCCGTGGTGTCCGCATGTTGATGTTGTTGATTTTTCTTTTATGCGAGCAGCTCAGGAGAATTTCAAAGCTGTTCTTAACACTCCGACACTGGTCTCTCAATCTCCCATTGGAGAACCGCGAGCCTCCCCATGATGGTATCAAACTTCTGTCCCGTGGTGTTGTCATTCTTGTACAGATACAAACATAACAGATATAAGGTTATTATTTTTGTTGTTTATTTATGAACAGGCCGAAAGTCCTCACTGGCTCCATGTCATTAAGTCACACACTGGTTCGCTATCTCTGGATGGACATACCTAAACACATCACAAATCCCGCCAATGATTCACTTCCTCGTAAACCATTGAATCAGGTACTGAAGCAGTGACATACTGAATTGAGCTTTGGATATCACTGATCACGTGACTTTGACCAGATGAACCGAGCTTCGGCACTGTGCTTCTGAAGTTCTGTGTTGGGTTGTTGTTTTTTGTGGTTGTTTTTTCTGATACCTGGGACAGAAATAATTGGTTTTAAGCCTGATCTAAAATGTAGAGATGGTCTGTCTCCTGAATCCTAAAATGGCAGGGGTCTTTTAAAAACTCTAGGAACAGCAAGTAAACCTACAGTCTGAGAGCAAAGTGCTCTACTGGGATAAAAAGGTAGTACCTCCATTGCTGAAGCTGCTGCACTCAGCTGTGGCTGCAAAGTGGTTGGTGCCTGTGGTCAGGGTTTTAATAGTTTTGCAATGTTCATTAGTTTTTATTTTTATTTAGTTTTGACTTCAGATTTTCAATTTTATATCAGTTTTAATTAGTTTTTACCAATTGTTTGCTAGTTTAGTTTTTATTTTTTTGAAAATCCTTAGTTTCAGTTTAGTTTTGATTAGTTTCAGTTATAGTTTTAGTTGTGTTTGCAATAATTAAGTGCAACAAAATCCCAGTTTCATCATATCAGTCATTCTCTTCTGCTTATCCTTGGGTATGTTGCTATTCCAGCTACCATACCCTGCACTCTGGACAGGTCGCCTGTCTGTCGCAGGGCTAACACGCAGAGACAGACAACTCACATTCCCACCTATGGGTTCTTTAAATAAATAAATAAAGGCAGATGAACAACCATTGATACCAGGCAAATATAAAATTTATATCTTGGCCCCAATGAGACTATTAACTCTTGCAGCACCGGGTGTTCGTAATTTTGGTTCAAGTGAATTGATAAACCTTTTGAAGGCAATTGACTCACACAGTTATGTAGATATCCCCGTCCTGTTGTCTCGGGATGCATCACGCTGCCTTGCCTGGGGTTAGCTTCTGTTTTCTGGGGATGAGGTTTGAGTGCGCTCCCTTACCTTCTCAAGGTAAGCTAGGTTAGCCTTCTTGTGTGAGCTTTTCAAGTGCACTTTAAGGTTTGTGGGATTTTTTTCCCCTTTAGAAATGTCCCTCATAATTTGTCTCTTTCCACTACAAGACACTTGCTTTATCCAAAACACAGTCATATTCAAAGTAATCCCAAATTGGACTCCGGCGCTTTCTCCCGACTTTTCCTGACATGATTCTGCGCGTGGACGGAGCAGCAACACAGACGACTCGACTAACATACTGCCACCTGCTGGCATAATGAGACATAGCAAGAAAAAAATCTGGAAACTAAACTTCATTTTCACCCTTGACTATGACACACACACATCTACGAAAACTAAACACATTTTTGCTATAAATTCAGTTAATTTTAGTTAGTTTTGTGAACACATATTACAGTTTTAGTTAGTTTTCCTTTTTTTGTTTTTATTTTTATTTCCGTTAACGAAAATGT
This sequence comes from Diplotaxodon limnothrissa, assembly GCF_057381915.1. NCBI lineage: Eukaryota > Metazoa > Chordata > Actinopteri > Cichliformes > Cichlidae > Diplotaxodon > Diplotaxodon limnothrissa. The sequence goes on from NC_140610.1 coordinate 44,059,495, forward strand.
TTTTTCACTTCTAGTTTTCGTTATTTCGTTAGTTTTCGTTAACGATAATAACCTTGCCTGTGGTGGTGCTAAAACCCGAACCAGCATGGGTAGATAGCACTGACATTATGAGAGGTTTTATTCCCTCTGATTTAATTTTGGTAAGCTTAGCAGATGTTACTGTAGATGCTCCTGGGGTCAGTTTCTGCCTTCGTCTTCGCAGCAGAATAAGTCACCGCCTCCTCGTTTTTGACCTGCTTCACACAACATTTACATAAGTCAGATCGTTACAAAGATTTTGATGTTGAGTTCAGTTTTTTTATTCAGTTTTTAAACAACTCACTGATTGAAATCAGAGGAGTTGAAGATAAATATATGCTTTGTAATACATCCTATTATATAGCGCTGCAAAGAAAATTTAAGATAAGATCATAATTATTGTAGGAAAAAACTGACAAACTTACCTTTTACTTCAGAGTTTTTTGATTGGAGTGGTCAATTGTGGCGTAGATGATATTCTCCTCTGGCTCGTTCTGATTAGAAACACAGTGGTTTAGATTGCATAAATATCAATACACAGAACTCCGCTCTTGGGTGAGAACTTTGACATCATAAATTCCATTTTAGGTCAACAAAAATACTTTCAGAAACTACAATATGTTGCATTTCTAACAATTATCAGTTTGTGCATTTTCTCTTTACCCTTTTTCTGTTAAAAAAAACTTTGGGGAATCTATAAAGGTGAAAATTCAATATGAAAGGATCAATGTGAACATAACCATAACCCTCATTTGTCTTTCTGACAGGTCAATGGGTCACTGTCTCCTGGTGGATCTTAATAGGTTAATTTAACTTTAATCTTAATTTGGCTGTACTTTAACAAGTATGATCAGATTATTGCAGTTCAATAATCTGCCACATAGGGCAGCACGGTGGCACGGTGGTTAGCACTGCTGCCACACAGCAAGAAGGTCCTGAGTTCAATTCCACCATCAGGCCGGGGTCTTTCTGTGTGGAGTTTGCATGTTCTCCCCGTGTTTGCGTGGGTTCACTCCGGCTTCCTCCCACCGTCCAAAGACATGCAGCTTGTGGGGATAGGTTAATTGGATAATCCAAATTGCCACTAGGTGTGAATGTGCGAGTGAATGTGAGTGTGAATGGTTGTCTGTCCCTGTGTGTTAGCCCTGCGACAGACCGGCGACCTGTCCAGGGTGTACCCTGCCTCTCGCCCTATGACAGCTGGGATAGGCTCCAGCACCCCCTGCGACCCTGAAAAGGAGAAGTGGAAGCAGATGGATGGATGGATAGTTATGAGGAGAATCCTGGAAGCATGGTAAGGTGTTGTAAACTAATTCAGAAAATAAATCAATGTCAAAAAACAAGAATTAGAGGTGGGCAAATGCCATTTAATCTTAGGAGATTTCTAGAGTATAGCACTTTTTTTTTTCTCTAAGTACAATTTTTTCCAAAAATTTGGAGTTTATCCTCAAAATGATCCATCATATTTTTAAATGCAGATTAATCAGATTAATGTTGATATCTATCTAATATAGATATTACCTAACTAGCTAATATCTACTATATGTTAATTGTAAATTTGATATTTCAAAGCCATAACGTAAAGATTTATCAAGGTAGCAATGTTACCTCACAGCAAGAAGATCCAGGGGAATTATTATGAATTACTTTGTTCAAGTGATGACAAATATTAAAGCTTAAGAATCATAACTTGGCTTTATTGAGTACCGCTGTACTTTTCAGTGCTTTTATTCTACCAACAGCTACTTAATGGGAAACACCTATACGTTAAGCAAGGCAGCCCTAGCAGAAACTAATAGACAGCATATGTGGACCCATTTGAAAACAAGATGTTACACTATAGTCTATAGGTTTAGCCACTAATAATAAACTAATAATTAAATGCAATCATAAATAAACCTGTAGAGCCAGAAAAGGGAGATTTTCTTTTTCATTTTCACCAAGTGTTTAATTGTTGGGGTCTCTGTGTATTTCTAAATGGAAATTATTCAGACATTACAAAAGAAAAATAACCTAATGATGAAATCAGTATTGCATTAAAGCTTATGTTCATTGGGCCGCCTACAGTCTTCTATAAAAGGTTGGTGAAGACATTTGTCGCTGGATTTCTGTAAACAAGCTTTACATCAGAAAAGGTGATGCCATTTCCTATTTCTTATGAATTAAAAGGCAGAATTTCAGAGGAAGTTATGTAGTTACTATTGCCCAATTACCATTTAAATAACACAAGATCCTAAATTTAGTCATAACATTTTAATTCCTTAATTTGGTATCTTTTGTGTAGATGTTGTTACGAAATCAGTTTCACCCCGGTTCTTTTATTCCTCGGGCATCCAGAGACGGCACCGGACTCAGTAGTCATTTTCACAAAAACCTTTATTAATCTTTATTCATCTTCATTTAAGCATGCACTTCTAGAAGAGGAGATGTGCAAGGCCAGTGTCCCTCTGCAAATCTTCCCTCCTTTGTCTGTGAAACATAGCTTTGTAGAAGCGACCCTATCATAAAACCCCCATGGTGTGCTGCAAACTTGTGTCTGTGTGTGTATACACGAACACGTGAGTGCCTGTGTGTGCACATACCCGTGTGTCCATGTGAGTGCACGTGAGTGAGTGTGCATGTAGGTGTGGGTGTGTCGTAACAGCCAAAGCACTGTGTGTGTGACTTCCTGCCGGTCATAAAAGTAATCTCCTCACCCAAGCTAAACCAAATTCCTTTAGACAACATACAAAACAGAGTTAACAGATTACAAACACTGAGACCCCCATTCTGCATCCACTGGGCCATTGGCCCCTTGTTGTCTTACAGTTACAGATAAGCGTGTGGAGAGTCTCCTGCAAACCTACTTCTAAGTTTATAACAATTATGAGTTTTTATTAAAGGTACAAGCATCAGCAATCCCCAACTGTAGCTTCCTGTCTCCTTTTATGACAGGCAGACCCCCAGTGTCCATAAATTCCTGTCCCTCAACAATTACACACTCTCAGGCCTACAGCTAAGCCAAACTAAAACACACAGACAAATCCTTCCCTGTTCCTCTCATCTACTGCTGGACCCTCTTATCTAAGCAAATTTAACACATTATATTCTAATAATTATTTTCTTGTACTCACAATGTGCAATGCTGCTACATTTTATTCAGCAAGAAGAACTGAAACTGCAGTGAACAAAAGCCCATATCCTTATCATTGTGACAGTCCAAAGGCAGGTAACAATACCGGGGTGAATGACTGGATAATTTACCACAGATGGGGAAGAAATGTGGGGGATTATTAAAATGGAAATTCTTATATAGTGAAGCAAGGTCAGGTTTATTTGTCTTAGATGGGTGGGCAAAACCAAAAATCCAAGTCAGAAATAACAGGGATTGAGCGTGGTTATTATCTTTATCTGCTAACCCAGGCTCTCAGGCCCTCAGGCTCTGCTCTCATACAAAAGAGCATTTCATCATTTCATTTTCTGACCAGGTGAGTGCAACTCAGTCCTAGTTCAGGGATTAGCTGAGAAGTATGATTATTACATTAGAGACAAACAATCTCTAATTTAACTCTGACACAAATAGTAAAGTGCTCATATTGACACAAAGATGTCGTTTGGTGTCCAAAGCTTACTTTGAAATAAGAACACGTGATATAAATTTCAAATTTTTTGAGTTTTTTTTTCCATTCACTCTTATGTCTTCAAGTGGCTTTTTGCATCCTGAAAAGGCAGAGAGCACAGCAATTAGATTCAAATGTCAGATTGTTTATCAGTGCTCTATCAGGATCTAAATCGTCTCATCTCTGTCTCTGAGGACAAAAACAGTGATTGCAGTCATTAGGATCACTGCTCCAATGCGAAGAGTCCACATGATGTAGCTCACAGGAAACTGATCTGTGTACTCTATGAAAAACACTACAAAAAAATGTCATGCTTTTGTAACTTTATTATTAAAATCTGGTCAAATTAATGTTTGAACATTTGGAAACTACAGTAAATTACTTCTACAAATAAAACCAAAGCTTTATTTATTGAAGTGCATAATTCAGATTATTTTGAAATTCATTTAAGCTTCTTATCATACCTATAGGTGTGTAGTGAGCTTCTATCTTCACACTGTTGTTCTTGATATACTGGCAGGTGTATGTTTTGTTGTGGGCCCTCTGAGGTTTCACAGTCAAAAGAGAAACACACATCGGTCCAATGTCCCTCGCACCACTGCCGAGCAGCACAGTTCCTGTTTCGTTCAACCAGACGATGCTGTTCTCGCCACACAATTGGGAGTCAGAGTATTTGAAGAGAGTGCACGTTAATGTGATGTATCCATCCCAGTTTTGCGTCTGAGATGCTGCAACTGAGAGAAAACAGGTGATAAAAGAAATCTAAAACTCTGTAACAGGTCCTCAGAACTTTTCCCACATTTCAAACAAATTTCACTGGATTCACTGGTGAGATTTCCCTTTTAATCTGTTGTTTCAGAGGTCGGCATGAATCTGAAACCTTTTAAATTCCCAAACTAAAACTGTTATATGATGTTTGGTCAAATCTTCGCCTCTTTCACAGTTTGTTAGTCTGCAGTTACTGCTTGCTGAATGTTCTGTGTACGCAGTTAATTTATTAAGACAAAAATGTAGTGAACATAACTGTAGTGTTTGGGAGGAGAGTCAAAGTGAAGAAAAGGATATGAGATTTGTCCAAGCTCAGAATCATTACAGTCTAAGTACTCACTGTTCAAAATATGCAGACCCACAATTGTATCCTGGGCTGTAGTGTTCCCAGACCAACACCAGTAAAGGCCAGCATCTTCAGCAACAATGTTCCTGATGCCCAGGGAGCAGTTACTGTACAGACTCAGTCTGGCTGCTTGAGCTGAGTTCTCCATAATAGCGCCATTCCAAACCATTTCTATTGTCTCAGAGTTATCTCTGTTATAAAACCACGTAATGATGGAGCATGATGAGTTCAATGAGGATGTGTTATCACAGGGGAGAACGACATTTCCCAGTGTGTAATAAACATCGATGTAGGTTTCACTGATGCATGCTGCAAAGAAATAAACATGTTTATTCTACTTTCTTTTTTCTTTGAATCCATGTATTTACCTATCAATCAATACCAAGAAACAGGAAACTTAAATGTTCATTTTTTTGCCCACAGCCTATAAGACTAATAGGAACCTCTCATACTCATGCTAATTTGAACTTTCTTTTTTTTTTTTCATAATCATTTCTGTGATGTAGGTTACGTTCCTTCACTTATTTTTCTGACTTTTACTTGAAGGCTTAAGTTAGGGTGGCATGATATTGTGATCATCAGCAATTGCTACATTTCAAATGATGTTATATTGCTAAATTATTTTCAGCCCCTGAAAATAAGGGGACCATGTATATAAAACCTGTATGATGTTGGTATATCTCATAGCAAGAAAGTCCTGGGTTTGAATCCGCTGGCCAGCTCAGGTATTTCTCTGTAGAATTTAAGAATTACAGCCATTTATAAATATGGTCCCCTTATTTTGAGTTAGTGAAAATAATTGAGCAAACTAACATAATTTGAAATATAGCACTTGTTTTTAACATTTAAAAATTCTTTGCAGTCAATGGCTGTCTGAAGTCTAAAGCCCATGGACATCAACAAATGCAGTTTTTCCTCCTTTGAGATCCTCTGCTAGTCCAGCCTTCAGTTGCTGTTTGTTTGTGGGTCTCTCTGCATTCAGCTTTGTTTTTAATAATGGAAAAATATGCTCTGTTGAGTTGAGATCAGATGCCTGACTTGGCAAATGAATAACGCTACTGTGGCAGGATGTGGTTTGCAGCTCAGCTGCAGGGGAGGGGTGGAGTAGTGCATTCAATGGACAGTGCCAGGGAAGGCCTGCTGGCGCAGTTGATTTTCATCATCCTAACCACACCTTCCCTATTTCTAGTAGTTGCTGGGGCCTAGAGGAAGAGGCCCCAGAAACTGCCGGGGTTCTGGTAACGAGTGTTACAGTGGTGCCCAACTTCCAGGTGTGATATGTCAAACCCACAGGTACCGCAGCCAGTTCAGGTGGCCCAGATGATGGGCAGATGCAGGCAGTTGTGAATGGGAGGCAGCTAGAGGACCTGTAGGTCAAGACTGGGCGTGGACACTTCCACCAGGAGTGCCCATTCATGGAAGCCAGCCATGTGTTTGGTGTTGCTGAAGTCCCAACAGACTCCCTGGCTCAGGAGGCACGTACAGGGATCCAGTAAGGTCCCAAGGGGGTACACGCCAGGCTATTGTTGACACGGGCTGTACACAGACCCTTGTCTAACAAACGCTGGTTCAGCCAGGGAGGTTGGAGGCTGAGTTGGTGGAAGTTAGATGTGTGACATACCCAAATATCCCATAGTGCCACTGCAAATTAAACATAAGGGCAAGACGCTAGAGGAAAGACTGTGCATCCCTTAATTTTGGGGACAGACTGGCCAGGGTTTAATAACCTGCTGGGGCAGTGTGCGGGGATGCATGGCCTTTAACAGTATGTAGCAGCTGTGCTGCACCTAGCAGTGACACGGGCTCGTCCGGGAGAGGAGACAGCAAGGCCCTGCTCGCCCCAGGAGATTTCCTACTAGAACAATTTCATGATAACACCCTGCACTCAGCCTTTGACCAATGGATAAAAATTGATGGTCACATGGTACACCCTGATGCAGCGCTGACCTACCAGCATTTTGTACTGATCAGCGATAGACTTCATAGAGTGAGTCATGACATTCCCAGTTGTTGGTTTCTAAAAGCCGCCAGAAAATGATATCGCCGTCGGCTCTAAAACTCCATGGCAAGGCATATGGGATATGAAAAAACTCAGGTGGACTGGCATCTCTACTGCACGTTTTACCATAATTTTGGGTTGGTGCGATTAATGTACATAAGTTTAAGGATATAATGGTTTCATCTGTTGAAAGTTTTTTTTCTGAACTGTGCATGCCCTTGAAGTTTTTACCAGCTCTCTGACAGGTTTCTGTTTTTCTGCCTAATGATGTCCTCCATCACTTCCATTCTTCTATTTGGGCCTCATATTTAGAAATCCAGTGGAAAGCAACAGTTTGTGTCACGGCTCAACGGCACGAGAGAACAGGGATGGACACAGGCGCAGAAACCAACCCGGAAGCGAGGTGACAGAAAACAAATGATTTATTTCCGCCCACAGGTAAACAAAGGTGAAACACAAAGCGACGCCACCACACTAGTGGTGCGTAGGACTCGTCGGTGATAATGAGGGCGACCTAGACACTTCTAGGAGACGGCTGAGCAGCGGGGACAGCGGGGAGGTAGAAACAGGACTAGGTAGGGGCCGGGGGCACTGGAACAAGAGGAGATCACGATCAGAGGGATCCAGCAGACAACCAATAATCCTCCGCAGTTGAATTGAATTGCCTTACTTGGTTTCAGATGGAGGGGACAGGTGGAGCGGAAAACCCGGAAGCGGTCGAGGCGTGGGGAGGCAGGCAGGTGAGCGGTGGGCCGGCAGGCCACGTTGTGTAAGCAGCTGGCGGCCCAGGTCCAGGAGGACGGGAGCGAGGGGAACAAGATCTCCACTCCGGGTGCTATCGCTGAGGACAAGAAAAGACAGGTCAGTCATCACACGGCGTTAAGACAAGGTTTAGGATGCTCCACTGAACTAACATGGGAATAGCAGATACTCAGGCGATGAGTGGTTGAGAGCGCAGGTCTGATATACCGCTGGCACGATTGCTCACAGGTGGTCAGCCAGGGAGGGGCAACCGGACTCCGCCTAAAGGAGGAGGAGCCGCTGTCTGAGACCTGCAGGTGCCCAACCAGACCATGACACCTTGAATCAAATTAATATATATTATCTGTTTTATTCGTCATGAGATACAAAAGAAAGAAAAAAAGTCTCCCCCGGCCATGAAACCACTTGCCAGTCAATTGTACAATTGCCTCTACAAAGCCTCTGAAAGTGTAAAACAGCTATGATTTCTGAACAGTTAATGCACAATTTTTATAAGATGCCTTTAAATTAAAGCCAAAAGTCAGCATTGCAATCACATCTTGACTGTTTGAATTAAAATCCACTGGTACTGATGTACAGAGGCAAAACTACAAAAATCTTATCTGTCCATAAAGTTCTTAACTCTACATCGTCCCTATCAAGACCTGTGAAAAGATCAGTGTTTTTCTAGTAGCTTCTACCCTGTCATTTGCACCTCTCAGCCAACTGAAGATGTAAACATTATTCTAACACTGATATGCAGATTTCATTCTATAATTAATAATTAATAAACAATAGAAAAAACAGTAATAAACAAGAGAAATATGCTGTATATTCAACTAGAATGAACACTTAATTGATTGCTATGTGCATAGCAGAATCTACAGTAGCCCTGCTTTGTGTGAAGCGCTGGATCATAACCTTTTCAGTTTTCTGTTGCGGTTAAAGTCAATGGAATTGATCAAATTAAGGTCCAAAATCTAAGAATACAAAGATGTTGTCATTTTGTGTTGGCAATTGATGATAATTTTCCTCATGGCTACAACAATTTAAATGTTCATATTTCATAGCAACATAGTCAAGCACAAAAGTAAGAAAAGAAAATCTGAGTAATTACCTTCAAACTGAAGCATAAAAATCAGGATTGTTAAAAGTGAAGAAATGTGTTGTTGCATCTCTCTCTGCAGGCTCAAATTAGGCTCTCTGGCACAGAAGAACAGAAGTGATAACATTTCCTGTTCCTGGTTTCAGAGAAAAACTTGTGAAATAGTCCCATTCGTCACCCAATGTATCTGCAGTTTGACAGGGTATGTATGAATCTGAATGTGGGTCACAGTCCCTGGCATTGGGCACTTTTTTGTTTGATTTTACTGCTGTTCTTGTGCTCTACATTCATTAATTTTTTTATTGTTTGAGATTTGAATTCCCATTTTGATTTTGTTATTTTTGTAAGAGTAATTTCTAATGATACTGTTGAGTCTTTGTCTGTTTTACTGTCCATGTGTTACTCTTCCTGCTCTCTGCCTCATCTTTCTCTGTTCTGTAAAATTAGCTTTGTGTCTCTTTCTTGGTAATGATAACTGGACTTGCTCTCATACTGCTTTTTACTACAAACCACCAAGGGTGATCGTGGCTCAAGAGTTGGGTGTTCGGCTTATGATCGGAAGGTTGCTGGTTCGAGCCCCGGCTCGGACAGTCTCGGTTGTTGTGTCCTTGGGCAAGACACTTCACCTACCGCCTACTAGTGATGGCCAGAGGGGCTGATGGCAGCCTCGCCTCTGTCAGTCTGCCCCAGGGCAGCTGGACAACTGTAGCCTGCCTTCAATGTGAGAGTGAATGAATAGTGGTATTGTAAAGCGCTTTGAGGGGTCCTGAAAAGCGCTATATAAATGCAATCTATTATTATTAATTCAAATAGGCCTTCAAGCACTTTTTCTAGCAGTCACACACACTCACGGCTACATCCAGGACAATTAGGAGATCAAACCTAGTCAAGAGCAGATGGAACCTGGGACTGAACTACTAATCTTAGAGATCTCTAATTGTTAGAGAACAGGTTCTACTGCCTGAAATCAACAGGTATGTGTGGCGGCGGTGTGATCGCTAGCTAAGCTGCAGGGGAGGACTGGGGCAGTTAGGCTCAAGTGGGTGGTGCCAAGGAGGCTGGAGGGACAGGTGGCGATGATTTGCCTAACAAGGTTTCTCCCTTTTTATATAGTGAAGCTAGAGGGAGGGGTGTTCGCAGATGACTAACTCAAAAGTTGGTGAACAGTGTGCCAAAACATAAAGCCACATGTGTGGTGCTTCAATAAACACTCCTCAAGTGAACAGCATCACAGTCTGTCGGGTCAATCTTTACAGTATGATGTCATTACCTACTGACCAATCAGTTATCTCGAAAAAAAATGTGACCATTCCTGTGAGTACTAGAGTTTGGGGTGGGGGGTTGATGGTATTATAATATCTTTTGTAGCTATTTTATGTATTCACACAGGGATATGATAGTTTATTAAATAAATTAAAAAATAATCTGTGAATGCTAAAAAAAATGAGGGCTCATCTCCTGCACTAACATCCTGAGATAACATCATCAGAGCAAACTTATATTAAATTGGCTCAACCAAAAAAGCACCCAACACTGGACACACTTAGACAAAGCTACCTCTAAATGCAGAGCATGCCGATGGTAAAAGTGGGATAGCAACCTCCTTATTCATGGGGATCAAAGAAATGTGATTCAGAAGGAGGTACATTTTTGGATTATTCAATCCTATCTTTAGGGTTTTTTTCTAATTTGCGCAGCTTCATCTCCTTGTTCTACCAGTGACATGGAGATCAGTTTCAGTATCTGTTGTGAATGATATCTCAATTGCTAAAATACATCTGGAGGACAAAGAAGACTGGAGGCTTGCCAGAAAAGCTGTGTTCAATGATGGAGAGGTGCACCCAAGTGTTTTTGCTTTCAGCATATAGCATATTGATTAATGATCTTTGATCAGTGGTTGTTGATCAATGGTCATGACAATTTGCATATTAATGATCAAGGAACTGACCTCACAGCCCATTGTTCATTTAGTTGGCTGGTTTCAGTTATTGTCCAAATGCACTGTTTATAAGGTCTCAGCTGAGAGTGATGAGTGACGAAACGTTTCTCCCAGGTGAACAGAATCAACCTTTTGAGATTCAGCATTTAGAGTTTCCAAAAGAAGAATGTGAGGCAGCGCTTTTAGCTGTTGGCCTCTTCTCCTGTGCTGCCAGTTGGGATTTCAGAAGTCAGACGCCATCACTGCTTTAGGATTAGACTCCTAATTTTCATTTTTGATAAATCTCATAGGGATGATTCAGATGACTCTGAATTATCCTTTAGTTATGCTGCTACAGGCTAAGGCTGCTAATGCACTGAGCATTTCTTCTCCATTCACAGTTTTCAGCTTTATTTATCTTCAGGAATCCAAAGTTATATAAGCAAGAAGCAGCATAACTTCATTCAGGATCACTCTATTACTGCAGTTTCAGTAGGTAGAAAGTAAGATTTGACCGAAAAAGACTAAACCTGGTTACAGGTCTATTTTTTTAGTTGGATGGTGTACATTACATTATTGTTAATATACAAAAGACTTAAAGAGAATCTAAGTAGTTGCAAACGGATTAAGAAAATGTTGAGCTGAAGTATGTGCTCTGAAGTTCAATGCAGTTCAGAGTCAGCCAGACTTGCCACATTTTCATAGATCACTGTGCCATCATCGCAGTCACCAACATAATGGACCTGTAAAAAGCACACAAGCAGATGTTTAAGGGAAACTCGGGTGGCCACTGAAGTAATAACTTGAGGATTCATTATACTTCACATAATTGTTACCAAGGATCTGGCAGGTTAAAGATTAAAGTCCAGTCTAACTGTTTAGGACATTTATGTTTTCACATGCATCTTTATCAGGTAAGTCCTAGAAAAATTCAATACTGCCATGCAGGTGTGAAAACAGCCAACTTTCTCATCATCTGTCTTACAAGCTATTTTAGTTCCTCCTAGGTTTCAAACTAGCCAGTTCACACTGACAAATTGTGTATACATGAAATCTGCTTATCAGAGCCACTTACTGTGTACTGTTTATTGAAAAAATCCTACATAACATTTAAAACAAGATCGTTTTAAACTCACGTTGCTCTCTTCAAGAAGCTTTCTGTTTCCTTAAAAAAAGAGCAGCAATTTAATTCAAACGTATACTTTCAGTAATTATAGTTATTATGTGTAATCTGAATTGGCTCACCTGTGTATCTGATGACTAAAATAGTGATGACAATCATTAGGATCAGTGCTGCCATGCGAAGATGCCACATGGCATAGCTCAGCGGAGACTGGTCCATGGACTCTCTAAAGTCTGCACAAAGCACATGGTTCACAGTATTTCTTCATGCATTTCAGCGTTTCAATATTTGGAAACTAAAGTAGGACTCAAAGTTATTTTTACAAAATGCAGCACTGTGGAATAAAAGAGGCCATTTCCCTAAACATTGGGTTGGGGGTTTTTTTTCTATATAAGTTATTGTATGCCTTTATTTTCTGTAAGAGTGGAGACTACACTGTACTCCAGAGGTACATTATAACAGTCAATTTTTCTTGAATGTTCCTAACTGGAATGTGATTATTAGAGCTATTCTATCAATCTGTTTTCTTATCCAAGTCATCATTGTGGAGGGGTTTGAGCCAATCCTAGCTGCCATAGGGTGAGAGGCGGGGTTCATCCTGGACAGGTTAAAAGCTATTTGAATTCTTCAAATACTAAGGAAAGAAGTCTTAAATGCTTTTTTTTAATCACCTCCTATAGCAAGGGATTCACCAGACCAAAACATTAATTAGAGTTTGATTCAGACCTGGTCCTGTATGTTGGTAAGATCTGCCAATGACGTTACAAATTGTTTGAAAATTAGGACACCCTGGAAGGTAAAAAGAAGAGCGTTGTAGAGTTTAGAAGCAGCTGCTTTGAAACCTTGGTTTCAGCTGTGGACCAAAACACTACTATCGTTTTAACCTGGTCTGGCTTCTACTGTCTTTTTGTCTTTTTCTTTGAATCACAATTTTAGGTGGTGGCCAACCTGATGGAAGGCAGCAGGCTTGGGTGGGAAAAGACTGACAGTTACACTCCCAGGTCGGAGCATGGAGCCCACTACCACAAGACCTATGACAACCCTGAGTGTGGTGTCCTTGAACCCTGAACTGGCCAGACTTTAATTTCCAACCCACAAGTTACCATGGTGGTTTTCCCCTCGTCACCGATAGAACTTATTGTCTTTTCAAATCTAAGGCAATTTGCCTTTTTAAAAATGTATTTATAGCAGCGACTTGCACATATTAGGTAGAATTAACCAGCTTATTTATTCTACCTAGAGGTGTGTAATGAGCTATGGAATCTGTGGACTCTGTTCATCAGTGTTTAATAGGTAAAAATCATCTAATCGTTATATATAACCTACCTATGAAGACTGGTGTGTAGTGAGTTTCCATCTTCACATTGTTTTCCTCAACAATCTGGCAGGTGTATCGTTTGTTGTGGTCACTGTGAAGCTTCACTGTTAGAAGTGAAATGCATGTGCGTCCAGTGTATCTGACTTTATTAAGCAGCACAGTTCCTGTGTCATCCACCCAGCGGATGCTTATCTCGTCACAAGGGAGGCTACTGAGTCTGAACAAAGAGCACTTTAATGTGATGTTTCCATTCATCTGTAGGTCGGGGTTTGATGGAGATGCTGAAACTGAAAATGAGTGACGACAGTTACCTCAGCATTAAGAAAAAAGTGGAATGTGAATTTAAATGCAAGTTCTGTAATTTCTTCTTACTGTCACAGGTTTACTGAGTGATTGTCCTGTAGAAAAAGTACTTTTGCACATTGAATATATGTAACTTTCATCCAGATGTTACTGTAAAATCTTGCTCCTTTTATTGCATAGGCATATCGAGTTAAAGCTCAGACTCCACCAAAATGGATTCATTCAGTTACTCCAAATATGCCTAATGATGGATTAAAATCAAGGCTGGATCCCTCACAGAGCCTGTGGGGATGATGGATGTTTAATCCTTAGTGCGGAGTGTCATGCACAAATTTGTTTTTGAGGGAAAGGGCCTCAGAGATTTTTTTTTTTTTAAAAAGGATATTAATGACCATGATACTCTGCAAAGACCCAAATCATTTATGTTCAAGTACTCACTAGTCAAAATATTTAGATAGACAGTTGTGTCCTGGCCAGTGGTCCCCTCAGGCCGACAGTTGTAAACACCAGCATCCTCAGTAGTGATGTTGTTGATGCACAGAGAGCAGTCACTGTGAAGCCTTAGTCTGGCAGCTTGGGTTGAGTTCTTAACATCTCCATGATAAACCACCTGTGTTGTCTGAGATGGCTCTCTGTTGTAAAACCAGGTAACCATGGAGCACGTATCAGGCGCCTTGTCACAGGGCAAAATGACATAATTTCCTGGTCTGTGATAGAGAAAGTATGGTTCACCACTGATTCCTGCTGCAAAGGAAAGGAAAGTTTCTGTGATGAATGACACGCATCATCCATCCTCTTCCCCGCTCACCCGTCCTTTTCAGGGTAGCAGGAGCCCATCCCAGCTGTCTTAGGGTGAGAGGCAGGGTACACCCTGGAGTGGTCACCATCAGGGTTAACACAGAGAGACAGACAACCATTCACACCTATGGGCAATTTAAAGTGACCAGTTAACCGAACTGCATGTCTATGGACTGTGGGAGGAAGCCAGAGTATTCAAACTCCACACAGAAAGACCCCAGCCTGATGGTGGAATTGAACTCAGGACTTTCTTGCTGTGAGGCAACAATGCAAATGCAACTAAACAAATAATGAACGTAGACCTTAACATTTGCAACATGCATACATAGTGCATGAGTTCTTATATGAATAACTTTCAATGATATCTTTACTGTACATCTCATGTAATCCAAAATCAAGACTAATTAAAAATAAATTCTACATAAAATTGAGAATCACTCCAAATATAACTCAGTCATTATTACTATTCTTTTTTTTCTCCCAAATACTGGCTACTTTTTAAAAACTGTTACTGAAGCTTATGAAAGTGGCATCTCTTTATCATTTCTGCAAAATTATTCAAAGAAATTTAACATAAACTGTCATGGCATTGCAGGATAGAGGACCCAAATGCAGACCCACGGTGACAAACTGAAGAAACACAAAACAACCTTTTATTTTGGCCTAGCATCATGAAAAAAAAGCAGATTTACCTTCAAACTGAAGCACAAAAACCAGAAATAATTTCCAAAGAGCCATTCTGCACCATTCCCTGTCAGCAGGCACACACTGTGAGGTATTTCTCTATCTTTATGTTGCTGCTGTTTTGTCTTTGAGCCCATCACACGCCACCCATTCTGTCATGAGTTTGGATTTCTTCACATCCGTGTCTGCAAATAGACTACACGCAAGTGCTTTCAATGAAAGACACTGCTAACAGGCTGTTTGATTTATTTGCTCTGACAGTCTTCCAAAATTAAAATATACATCAGTATCATTTACCCAGCTGAGTACTGTGTTGTGGTTCAGTTGTGAGGAACTGTTGCTAGTGCAAAATTTTTCTTTGCATAGTTTGTTATTTCTGTTTCCTTTGTTTATTGCCATTTTGGGACTGCCATCTCCCCTTTTTCTTTTTCCTATATATTTTTATCAGCACCTTAAGCTTAACCTAAAAATAAAATCAGTTGTTTTGAATCTGGACTTGTTGACTTGTTTCCCCATTTGGACATCTAATTGTTATTCCTCCTCATAGTTCTATGATTCTGACATGACTGACTACACACTGTGGACGCTGAGGAGGACAACCCGAGTAAAGACGGAGAAGGAATTAATTTAAACAGGAACTAAGAACTAGAACTTAAGTAACAGAGGCACTCTACACTGAACATCGGAAACTCAATATTCTGCAAAAATCAAGAACAAGTCAACCAAGCTCAAACACCTAGGTCAAATACCCAGGACCATGAGGAGAACAATTTAATTTATGGATGACTTAAACTAAAAAATTAAATAACATGTCAAAAACACTCACACACACAATTATACAAAAACAACTTTTTACTTCTTTAGTTGGATGAACTCATGTATTTTACGGTAATGCTGCCATATTTCATGTTTGTATGTATTTGAAGCTGACAAAGATGTAGGGTTATGTTTATCTCTGACAACAGCAAGCTTAAATAAAAGCAGTGACATTATGAGATGTTTTATTTCCTCTGATTTATTTTTGGTAAGTTTAGCTGATGATACTGTAGAAGCCGCTGGGGTCACTTTCTACCTTTGTCTTCACTGCAGAATAAGTCACCGCTTCCTCCTTTTTAACCCGTATAACAGAAAATTAAAGGATTTAAATAATTCAGACCATAACAAACACTAGAGAGTAGAGTCAAAGGAGCTTGCAAAGATGACCTGGATGACTGAGAACCTTCACAGACACTAGAGAGTAGATTTTTTTTTTTTTTTTGCTTTTTTTGTTTCTCAAAAAATTCACTGATTCAAATCAAATGGGTTAATGAATAAAACATGAATCTACAACTGTTATATAGCCCAAAAGTAATTTTAAAATGGAATATAAGTAAAAAAACAAAAAAACAATAGTTACAGTTTTCCTCAGTGAGGCATTTTGATCAGTGTGGTCAATAGTAGCATAGGTGATGCTGCTCTCTGGCTCATCCTGAAAGCAAACACAGTGGTTCAAAAAGCAAAGACATGAATGAAAACTACTTTAGGTTCTATTTCAGACACATGATGATCAAACATAGTCTCAAAAACTAAATGTTAACTTTCAAATAAAGACTTGATTTTGGCTTTACTCTTATTTTAGTAAAATTCTGTATAAAAGGGTGAAACTAACCAAAAAACCCTTTTAAAACGTCCACTAAAACCAGTGAAGTCAGAGAAGAGGAATTACAAGCAGGCTGAGGTTATTATGCCATTGTGCCAAAAAAAAGTAATTGTTGTTCCTCAGTTACTCATTGCATCTCAAACCAGCTTTAAACTGCTGCAAAGTGCACCTGTCCACTTAGTCACAGGTATGTATTTTTTCCCCTCTCTATACATACAGACTTTAAATAACAGATGGATGTAGTGTCCTGGTTTTAATAATTTAATATAATGAAGACAGTACCAAGAGAGGATGCTTTAAATGCATGTGATTATGCATAGCAGATGTTGACAGATGTTTGATGTATCTGCCACTGTCGATTTGACTTTTGCACACATTACATATCGCTTTGGTTTCACCTACAGTACTGATTGTAAAATGTTTCCACAAATGCATAAAATTCGACACAACTACACAAGCATTGTTCTAACCTTTTAACCGAACGTTAACGTTACTCTGTCAACAGCCTATTTGTAAATGACCGAGCTAACAGAGCTATGTAAACAGAACGAAGACTGCAGTCGTCAGTAATGCAGCGTAATGGAATAGTCTCCCGATCTTCGCGAAAGTTATAAACAGCGTCCGGAACCCAGTTAAGGTACAAAAAAATCTATTCAACAAGAATAGTGATGCAGTTCAGTCTTTTTTCGCTCAGCCGAACTGTGTCTGTAGTTGTGTGGAGCAGCCTGTGTCAGTCACCTCTTTCACACGTCACTCACTCATCCAGTCATGCACAGCGGTTTCATAAGGAAACTCAGCTTTTTGATATAAAGTTTTTCTTGTTCCCGAATACAAATATATTTTTAAAGTATTTGTTCGAAATAAGTATTCGTAAAAAAACACGTTATTTGTGCCTCTCCGAATACCGTATTCGGGTTCAGCATACACAGTAATCTGATGAATACAGGTTTAACTGGAATACTTTAGACAGCAAATTAAGCCAATGAATTATATAAATAATAATTTAATTTATTACTATGTTCATTACTATATTTATTATAGATACATGAACTATTTACCGAGATCAGCTGGCCCAAGACTCCTTGAAGTATTTCCTCATTCTAAACAAGAAAAGGGAAGAACACATTGTCATCATATACTGTGGCACGGTCAGCATGTTGCAATTTTCCGAGTGATCAGTGGCAATAATGTGCAAGAAAAAGTTCATTTGTAAAGGTTATATTAATATTAAACAAAGGTATTTCTGTTATATGTGAAAACATATCATATATAGTGTGTATCAATATACTTACATGTTTGGGTTGGGTGGGTTTTTGAATGTCTGGAAGAAAAAGTAGAATCAATAATCACAATGTAGAGCTTCTTAAATCAATTTTCCAGTGCAAAGTATATTAGACTGAAGTAACCGCAGTGAAAATGTAGCATTTTCACAAGTTAACATTAAGCTGCAATTATTGCAGATTGCTCAAAATGGGATAGAGCTCTTGTAATAATATATAATAGTAATAATAATATTAGATGAACTAGATGATAAGTAGATGACCCAAGAATGACCACATTTATATGTACTATAATTACTAACCCTCTGTCACTTTAGCACGCCTCCTGTATTTGATGAAAACAGCAGCGATGACGGCAACCACCAGCACCAGCATCACAGCACCAATGATGATGAAAGCCTTGTTTGGGGTGGAATCTGTCAGAGGATTCAAAGTAGTCAGCATTAAAAGTCTTTCAAAAGTCATTAAAAAGTATGTAATTCACTTTTTTAAAAGTGACTCACTCTTATATCCCATCTTATCTTAATTTACTTTTCTTATTGATGTTATCCTACCTATGAGGACAGGTGTGTAGTGAGCTTCTATCTTCACAGTATTGTTATCTTCAAACTGGCAGGTGTATCTTTTCTTGTTGCCACTCTGAAGCTTCACAGTCAGAAGAGAAACACACGTGTGTCCAGTGTTCTTGACATCTCTGTCCCACAGCACACTTCCTGTCTCATCCACCCAACGCATACTGTTTTCTTTACAAGGAGAGGGATAGTATCTAAACAGAGAGCACTCTAACGTGACGTTTCCATCGTCCTTTGGATCAGTGTCTGATGGAAATGCTGAAACTGAGCAGAGAACACGAGTGAAAACAGTTATGCAAGTTCAAAACATCTGGATTATCTTCCTAAATGTGAGAAACCTTATGAGACATTACAAATAAGTTCTATTTTTCTCCTGGTATTTTAATAGCTTAAATAAGTGATTATCTAATAGTAGTTTTACTAATTTAGAATATAAAATTTGAAATGAATACATAAGCCATGGCCAGATTTACTGCTCTCATCCAATGAAATAAAAACTCTTTTCATTTAAGGACCTGTCTCCATGTTTCAACACGAGAATTTTA
The DNA here is from genome assembly GCF_057381915.1 of Diplotaxodon limnothrissa. NCBI lineage: Eukaryota > Metazoa > Chordata > Actinopteri > Cichliformes > Cichlidae > Diplotaxodon > Diplotaxodon limnothrissa. The sequence continues at coordinate 44,078,251 of NC_140610.1, forward strand.
ATTCCCCAAGAAGGTGATACATTCAATTACATGACACGTGTAGAGGGAAATCAATGCTGTATAATAGTAAGTGTGGTGATAATGGGTGTGTTTAATGCTTAATGTACGGTGTCATTCACAGATATGGATATATGGAAGTCCATGGAAGTCTAAATACTCACTGGTCAAAATATTTAGGTCCACAGTTGTGTCCTGATCAGCGTTCCCCTCAGGCCGACAGAAGTATTGACCGGCATCCTCTGCAGTGATGTTGTTAATACTCAGTGAACAGTTACTGTGCAGACTCAGTCTGTCAGCTTGAGCTGAGTTCTTCTCAACAATTCCATTATGAACCATATTTATTGTCTGAGACTCATGTTTGCTGTAAGCCCAGATAACCATGGAGCATGTATCAGGCACATTGTCACAGGGCATAATGACATCATTTCCAGGTGTTAGATACAAGACGTGTTTGGTTTCACTGACCCCCACTGCAAAGAAAAGAGCACATTCAGAAAAATGTGTATATAGCACACATGGTCATCTTCAAACAAAAAAATGAATAAACTGAGTGCAAGAGGTTTGTCCCCCCCCCCCTTTTTTTCTTTTTAGAATCATTCAATGTCCAAAGATTTCTTTGTATTATACTGAAATGGCTTTGGATTTGTCAGAAGATCACAAATCAAGTTTAAATTTGTTTCCAAACTGAACTCACGCTCATGCCACAATTCTGTCTTCCGAAATATTGACTAATTTTAACAAGTAACAAAAAAAACTTGTATGAAGCTATCAAAGTGGTTATCAAAGTAAGCAATAAAAATAAAGGAGGCTTTACCTTCACACTGAAGCACAAGAATTAGAATAAATGTAAGCAGGACCATTCTGTGCCGTTCTGTCAGCGCGCAAACGTTATGAGGCTTTTCTCTGCCGATGGTCTGTCTGATGCTTCCATTTCCTCTTTGACATCATCACAAACCACCAACATTATTTTAAAAGAACTTGGATTATGTAACATCTGTGCCTGCAAACACAGCTTAAAAAAAATTCACCTTAATTAGATGGATGAAAACCGTACTGGTTTGGCCTGATCGCTGCAATGATCGCTGAAACATTTTTTTTTCATACATCTCTTTTCCTTGTACTATTGTAGCCAATAAAGCACTTGGAGACTAGAGTAAAACTCCACACTGAATTTGCATATCTTAGGTTAATTAATTTTTTAAAATAATCCTGGCCATGATTTGATTTGATTTGATTTTATTGATTAGCATTCAAATTCAAATCTCAGTGAAAACAGTGAGAAAAAAAAAAAACAAAAAACAGTGAAAACAGAACAAAAATCTACCATAAAGAAAGAAAGCATGAGACAAGGCTAATCAAAAGGTATTGGCTGAAGCATTTGCTTATTACGCCAACCCTTTTCACAAAATATCTTTTTGTATGCAGCTCCTGTACACAGGGCTTGAAGAAAATAATAAAACAAAGCAAAAACCAAACAAAACAAACAAACAAACAAACAAAAAAACAAAACAAAGAAAAAAAAACTTTCCACCTTAGCTAAGTAACTACATCAAAGTAAAGAATCAAGAGGTTGTTGTTTTTTTTCTCCTTTTTGTTCTTTTCATTCTTGATTTATATATTTTTCTAATACTCTATTTTTAAACATGTTTTTAAACAAGGAAAATGAACTACACCTTTTTAAATCACTGTCATAACTATTCCACAGGTTAACTCCTCTAACAGAAACACATCTCTGCTTTATATTTGTCCTCATCTTGTTTTTCTTAAAGAAATCTGTTCCCCTTAAGTCATATTGACTCTCTCTGACTTTGAACAGCTTCTGAGTACTGGGGCAAAGCAAGTTATTTTGTGCTTTATACATTATCTGTGCCATTTTATATTCAACTACATCATAAAATTTCAGGGTATTCAGATTAATAAACAAAATGTTAGTTGGTTCTATATAGTTTGATTGGTTTATAATTCTTATAGCTCTTTTTTGTAACTTGAAAATATGAAGAGTGTTCGTTTTATATGCATTACCCCATATCTCCAGACAGTAAGTCATATATGGAAGCAACAGAGTACAATAAAGTGTGTATAATGATTTTTTGTTCAGGACATGCTTTGTTTTATAGAGAATAGCAATGGTTTTTGACATTTTTGTTTTCACGTGGTTTATATGAGACTTCCAACTCAGCTTATCATCAATTATCACTCCAAGAAATTTATTTTCGTACACTCTTTCAATTTCAATTCCATTAACCCTTATTTTAGATACATTTTTCACTTGTCTAGTGCCAAAAATAATCAATTTTGTTTTCTTTATATTTAATGATAACTTATTTACATCAAACCAGTTTTTTAATATATTTAACTCCTTTTCCGCTGTAGTCAGAAGCTGTTCTAAGTTTTTACCTGAGCAGTACAGAGTCGTATCATCAGCAAACAATACACATTTTAACAGTTTGGAAACACTACATATGTCATTTATATATAATATAAATAATTTAGGGCCCAGCACAGAGCCCTGAGGAACACCACAAGTTACCTTCAACTGCTTAGATTTTACATTATTGAATTCGACATATTGATATCTTTCATCCAGGTAACTTTTCATCCACTTGTATGCTATCCCTCTTATGCCATATCTCTCGAGTTTATTCATTAATATAGAATGATCAATTGTATCAAACGCCTTTTTTAAGTCTATAAAAACACCAACAGTATATTCCTTATTATCTATTGCATTAGATATCCCTTCAACAAGTTCCATCACTGCCATTGAAGTGGACCTTTTCACTCTAAAGCCATATTGGTTATCACTTAGGAGATTATGCTTCTCAATATATTTATCAAGTCTATTAACAAATAACTTTTCTAAAATTTTTGAGAACTGTGGGAGTAGTGATATTGGCCTATAATTGGTAAACTGACATCTCTCTCCGTTTTTATGGATTGGAATAACTTTTGCTATTTTCATTTGTGAGGGAAACACACCAGTTTGAAAGGACAGATTACAAATGTATGCGAAAGGTTGCACTATATATTCTATAATACTTTTAACTAATATCATGTCAATACCAAAACAGTCAGTGGACTTTTTATTTTTAAATGTCTTCACAATGTTAATTATTTCTCTATGAGTTACAGCACCAATAAACATGGAGGACACATTCTGAGTAATATGTTTATTTAGGTCGTTATTATTTCTTGACTCTGGAATTTCTTTTGCTAAATTAAAGCCAACATTTACAAAGAAATCATTAAATTCATTTGCAATGTCTTTAGTTTTATCAAGCACAATATCTTTATCTTTTTTAAAATAATCTGGATAATTCTTATTTTTTGAGCCCTTTTTGATTAGACTGTTTAATATCCTCCATGTTTCTTGTGTGTTACTTCTACTTTGCTCCAATAATTTGTGGTAATATTCTTTCTTACTTGTTCTTATAATATTTACTAATCTATTTTTATATAACTTGTACTTTATTTCAGCATCTTTTGTCCTCTGTTTTATGAATCTCTTATATAGATTATTTTTCTTTTTACATGCATCTTCTATCCCCTTTGTGATCCATGGCTTATTTGATCTGTGATGCTTTCTAGTGATTTTCATTAAAGGGCAATGTTTTTCATATAGTGAAATTACAGTTGATAAGAATGCATCATATGCACTATTTGAATCTTCATTTGCAAAAACCTCATTCCAATTGTGTTTTTGATGACATGTGGGTAGCAAGATCCTATCGTCCCATGGTTTTTCCTCACCAAATTTACAGGTGTATCTATTATCGTGTCCATTCTGATGCTTCACAGTCAGAAAAGAAAGAAGGCTACAGAACTACAGGGCTGATGAAATTTCCCCTGTGTGTGTGTGTGTGTGTGTGTGTGTGTGGGGGGGGGGGGGGGGGGGGGGGGGGGGGGCATTATTTTAGTGGTGAACTTATTTAGGTTGTGACCGTCCAAAACAGGGTCCACAGTCCAAAGCAGGACTTCAGAAGCAGTGCAGGACACAGTCGCTGCTTACTTTTAAACAAAGAGTATGGTAATAACAACCATAACAACAAAGTGTATGGTCGGTGAGTGACTGGCTGATTGAACACAGGTGGAGAGGTAAACTTTCAAACGAAATGCAAGAGAACAACAGATTACAAAATAGGAAAGTGAGAACTTCCTTGTTTTGAAGCATATTATTTGCAGCAAGTGCAACACAAATTCGACTGAAAATGACGAAACCTGATTTCAGGACATTGCTCATATAAGCAATATTTTGTTACGCAAGCAATATTGTTATACGTAGTTTGGTCAATATTCAAAAAGATGTCATGAGATTATGAAGCATTAAAAAAAAACTTATGGGGAAAGTGAACGATATTATTTTTTAAAATAGAAAAATCTAATTAAAAACAAAGATTCATTTTTGTTCTGGTTAACAGAAGGTGGTGCTCTGACGTTCAGTCCAGTTCACGATCAGCTGTCCTGTTTCTCACATTTTCATAGTTCACTGTGTCATCATCACGGTCACCAACATAATGTACCTGCGAAAAACAACACAGGTAAATCGTCAAGGGAAACTCATTGAGATCAAAATTTAATTATATTTAAAATAAAATACTAGGTCATCTAAAAGGTATCCTTAGCTAGTTTAAATTAGCTAGCAATGATCACACTGGTGGAGACTGAGGGTAGCACATTTACATAATTTCACAGTACTACTAGTACTAGTACTACTGCCATCGTTAAGCAATTTTCACACAAATGTCAGATAATTTTGGGAGACTCAGGTTAAGATGTCCTCCATAACAGGTGTAGTACCACAGGAGGAAATAGTTGTCTTAGGTTTTTGGAAAATCTTTTTTAACCCAGCTAAAGAGTGCAGGAAACAGAGCACTTGACCTTTGAGGTGCATGCACCAGATGCTTAGCTGCAGTATCTGCATGTCTGCTCACAGTATGAGATTGTTTTTGAATGGAGACAGTAATGCTTTACATACAACTGTTAGTTTTTTTTAACTTTACTTACTAATGGCTATTTCACTATCACTTAAAGATTTAAATTAACTGTGAGCATTTCTGAAGTCTTAAAAACATGTTCTGCTGCCACTGAAGAAAAATAATTATGGCAACCAAAAATGAGGTCATAGTGTTTCCTGCCATTTACAGCAGAAAGAAAAAAATCTCCCAAAGAGCTGAGAAATAAGTGTGTGACAGGGACACAACGATCAGTTGAGATCAGTTGGGTCACAGACTGGTCTCAGCAGATTGTTGCCCCTCCCTGAGACTGGTTCTGTCTGAGGCTTCTTCCTCTTGAAAGGGAGTTTTTCCTTCCCACTGTAGCCAAGCGCGTTTTTCAAAGAGGTTGTTTGATCATTGGGGTTTTCTCTCTAGTTGTTGTAGGGTCTTTACCTTTGAATACAAACCATCTTGAGGTGATTGCCGTTGTGATTTTACGATATATAAATTAAATTAGATTGAATATGATTTTTTTAATTTGTTTACTTGTTTATTTGTTTATCTGTTTGTTTCTGGTGCATAATGGGAAAAAAAAAGTACACAACGCTCTAGACTTATTTGGGGCAACAAGATAATAAAAAAAAACTACCCAGTAATCCTATAAACATTTGCGATGAAGCATCATGGCAGATTAAATTGTAAACATACAGATTATGTTTTTCTGTGCCATTTAAAGTCTTTATATTAGAAATGGTAAAAATGGTAAATGGCCTGTATTTATATAGCGCTTTACTAGTCCCTAAGGACCCCAAGGCGCTTTACACATCCAGTCATCCACCCATTCACACACACATTCACACACTGGTGATGGCAAGCTACATTGTAGCCACAGCCACCCTGTGGCGCACTGACAGAGGCGAGGCTGCCGGACACTGGCGCCACCGGGCCCTCTGACCACCACCAGTAGCCAACGGGTGAAATGTCTTGCCCAAGGACACAACGACCGAGACTGTCCAAGCTGGGGCTCGAACCGGCAACCTTCCGATTACAAGGTGAACTCCCAACTCGTGAGCCACAGAAAGCCTGTGTGTTTAAAATTCAGGTTTTTTTTAACTCACATTCGTGTCTTCAGGTTGGTTTTTCCTTCCTAAAACAAGAGCACTGAATAAATTCAAAGGTCTTTTTGTTGGTAATCTGTCTCATTACTGATCTGAATTGTCTCACCTTTGTGTCTGATCACAAGAACCGTGATTACAATCATCACTGTGAGTCCTACAAAGTGAAGAGCCCACGTGATGTAGTTCAGAGGAGACCGATCTGGGGTACCTAGAGAACACACAGTTCAAAATATTTCTTTATAAATTTGATATCGTTTAGTCAAAGTATTTAAATAACTTTAACTGCTGTAAAAATCCAAATTATTATTTATACTAGGAGTTCAAATGTCATGGGTCAAACTGATCTAATTGTTATACAAATCCTACCTATGAGGACAGGTGTGTAGTGAGCTTCTATCTTCACAGTATTGTTATCTTCAAACTGGCAGGTGTATCTTTTCTTGTTGCCACTCTGAAGCTTCACAGTCAGAAGAGAAACACACGTGCGTCCAGTGTTCTTCACATCTCTGTCCCACAGCACACTTCCTGTCTCATCCACCCAACGCATACTGTTTTGTTTGCAAGGAGGGAGAGTACAGCAGAGATAGAAGTAACGCATTATTGTAATCTGATTACTTTTTTCAAGTAACTTGACCAACACTGATTAGGACCCAAGATGCAGGCTTCTGCTTCTGATGCAAGATTCATTTTTATGGTGAGGGTAGAAACAGCAGTGGTGATAGCATGTGCAGAACGTAGCCTGGCTAAATTAACCAGCCCAGAACACAGATTATCTTTGGGGTTCTTTTAATCTGAATGATAAAGTAAGCGCTGGAAATAAAAAGGTTGTAAAAATAAATGCATTTATTTCTTATCCAGTAACAGCTTTGTGCACTGGTAACCCACTGCTACTGCAGGTTATTTTCTCAACTTTGTCAGCATCTGTAACTCAAAGATGTCTAGCATCAATGTGTGACTGATATAAACCCATCCAGAAACAAAATCTCAGCAGTGCAAAAATAATTGTAGTGGCTTCTCCTGCTGAAAGACAGAGCCAAGATTAAACAGTTAACAAAGGTACATTTTCCCTCTTACCCACGGAGATATTATAATACAAGTGTGAACTCAAATACATACAGTGCATTAATCCAGTAGAAAAACGGAATACAGATCCCTCTGAGATGAATGGTTGAAGTCGGTTGCAGACACTTCTGGTGCTTTAACTGTTCCACACTTTGCGTTTCAAACAGATCACGCAGCGAAAAACCGTCGTGATTACATTGTGGGCATTGCACACCCACATTACACCAATGCAAGCTAGCACTTCCGTGAATGTCTCTGTAGATCCCCATCATCATCTCTTGCGCTCTCAGAGGTACCCCAAAAGAAACAGCGCCATCCAGTGGCATGTCCCATAATACTGACCTTCCACCTGGCTACACTAAGATAACCTAAACTGGAAAAACTAACAAAAACATACCAGAAACCTTTAAACAGAGACGCAGGGAGACTTGGGGAAACAACACAGACGAACCAGCAATGAGCACAAGATGACACACACTGAATACACAGACGGGAACATGAGGGAATGAGGAACAGGTGGCAACACAGCTAGAACTGATTGGGCACAAAGAGACAAGGAAGCAAAGCAGAATGCACTAACGTAAGACACAGACTTTCAAAGTAAAACAGGAAATACACAGAGAGGCAGACTGGAGGGGGAGAGAGAACACTGAGGAGCACGAGGGAGAGCACAGACATGATGGGTTGGGGAAACATGGAATAAAACACAAGGAGGGAAAATAAGGCACCAGAACTCCAATACACAGAGGGAGACACAGGGGGTAAAGACACAAGGGGAAATCCAATCAACAAAACGGAAAAACAAAGAATAACTCCTTAGAATGACAAATGATCTTAGCATGATACAGAAACGCAACAAAACTGAGAGTGCTAGGTCAAAATGACCCAGGACCCCAACATACTCATTGCCATTCATTTACCATGTTACCTGAAGTGTTTCACCCACAAGGTCAATCTTATGTCACAGTAGATGCTAAATCAGCTATGGGGACAGTGCGGTGTATAACTGGCTTTTCAATAGAAGCCCAGGGGCAAGTAAAACAAACAAAAGAAAAAACAGGTCTTGGTTAATTTAACCTGGTAGAGTTTCTAAAAGTCTGTAAAATACATGCCACAAAAGAAGGACAAGAAGGCCAAATTATACATACTTACTCCTTGTATAGCCCCTTTTTATCTTTTGTCTGACAGAAAACGTCTTCATTTATACCTTTATAAGCTTTCTTCCGATTGGCTGCTCCTCATCAACACATGTACCAAAAGTTGAACGAACAACTGTTGTCACATCCAGAGCTGTGTGCCTGAGGTGAGCTTTGCACATACTCATTATTTCAAACTCTGGGCTGCAATTAAATACATATACAGGATAAGACACAAGGAAAGGCAAAATATGCTGAGAACTCTGTTATTCTCTGTATTAAATTAGATTAAAGTTCTTCCCTGGAAATGCAATACGCCAAACGCATGCATATGCATTTGATAAATTTAATTAATAAATTATCTAAAAAGAAGAGAAAAAAAACACACTAGTGGCACTATAGGTCAGAGCAATGCTTCAGTGATCCTTTGGGATTACTGGTGTTATGTGGGCCACTGATTTATTCATCATCCTTTTATTGTCTTCTTGTCATCTCATTAACCAGCTCTGTTGGTCGCAGAATACTCGTCCACGTATATAAAGCCAGAGAAGTCAGAGCGTGGAAGTTTGCAGCTGACATCTTGTTCCCTTTCTCTTCCTCCCTCACCACGGGTATTACCTTTTTGTTTTATTTGTGTATTTTAATTACAAGTTAATCACAATCTAGTTTTGGTTTTTTTTCCATTAGTTTAGCTAGAAACCTGATTTTGTTGACTGTCTCCCTCCTGTCTCTTTTGGCCCTTTGGGCCATGAATTTAGCAGCTATAACAGTTGTTTAACTCATTCACTGCCAGCCATTGGCAGTGAATGAGTTAAACCCATTGACTCATTCACTGCAATTGACGGCTATAGACGTCAATGGCAGTGAATGAGTTAATAGACTCTTTTTTTAGAAGAAAAAAAACGTGTGAATGGTTGTCTGTCTCTCTGTGTTAGCCCTGTGACAGACTGGTGACCTCTCTAGAGTATACCCGGCCTCTTGCCCTATTGCAGCTGGCACAGGCTTCTGGTGCCCCTGTGACCCTGAATTGGATGAGCAGAAGAGAATAGATGGAATTCTGAACGTTTAAATCTGATCTATTTAAAAAGTTAAAGGTTATTCTTAGTAATAAATGGCCTTCAAATAGACTGTTTAGTTCAGCAGTGTAGTTTGCAGCAAATTAAGTCCAAGGAAAAAATGCAGGTTCTGCCTTACATGTATGTCATTTAAGCTTGTTGGAGTGAAAATGCTTTAATGACACAAAAAGCATCTGACTATATTTTATTTGTGTTATTGGTGGAAAAAACGATTTAGCTGGCCAATGATGTGTTTACGTTTTTAAAAGTTTTTTTTTTTTTTAAGTTATTTAAAATTTGACTTGCACCTAGTTTTACTCAAATTAGAGACACATGGTTTTTCAGTGACCATGTGTGCATATGTGTTGATCACTTGTCAACACATATGCACAAGCAGGATCCTGAGGTCTTAACTCTGAGATGGAAATTTCAGAAAGTTTGGTTTCAGAAAAGCTGATCAGGGCATAATTAATGAAAAAAGACTTCCAATATCACTGTTCACCATGAAAAAGGAGCATAAAAAGCACCAAGCCCCCATTTTTTTATCCAGTTGACTGTAGAATACAAATACATATCTCACTGTGAGCAACAAAAATTGCCCTAAAAAAGCAGAGGGAGAAAATTATCCACTTCATTTACCAACCTCATTTTAACATCGGCTACGGGTAAACTCTTCCACATTGTAAACATTTAAAATTTTACTGTGAAGCACAGCAGAAGATGAAGCATTTTCCACTAGATTATTTAATTTTTCTAGAAGTTACACATTGTACAGTGTGTTTCAGTCTTGTTCAGTATCCAAAGGTTTCATGATGTATTTGTGCAGGAACTGAGAAGCCACAAAGCACAAGAAAGAGAAAGTAAACATGATCTTTCTGAAGAATACAAATTATTTATAAAATGATAAAGAACTAAAAAGAATTATGATGACTCTTTGTTCCTGGTGAGATAAAGTTGGTGCTCTGAGCTCAGCACTGCTTTTCAGGGTCACCAAAATCAGCACGTTCACCATCAACCTGTTAAGTAGGGGAGACCGGGGATAGTTGTAACGTGGGTCAGTTGTAACACTTCCAATTTCTCCAATCAGGGCTAAGTTTCAAATGATGTGACTCATCCTGTGCATGCCCAACTCAGTTCTGCTATCACATGTGAAAAATCAGCACATTTTGTCAAACACAGACAATTTAACACGAAAAAAAGTAATTTGTATGCCAAAAAGTAAGTTTTTCTACTTTATTTCAATGTTTAATAGCATTATCTGCTTTGCAGTTAAACTCATCAAACTTAAATTATGTTATTTGTATGTCTATGGGGATATATTCTGTGTAGGTCTTTAGTGCTAATGTTTTAGCCGTTGGCTGTAATGTTAGCTAGTTCATGGCTATAGGAGTCTGGGTCAGTTGTAACAGCAACAGTCTGGGTTAGTTGTAACAATAACGCAGATGTTAAAACTTACCACACTATTACTTTAACTTATATTAAACAAGTTGGGGCAACGACATCAGCAGAGAGAGGTTCACTGGTCGCTTTTGTATATGCGGTTAATGCCATTGGCAACACAATTCCTCCACTGTTTGTGTTCCCACACATACCTTATGCAGACCACTGTGTCAGAGATGGACCAGTAGGAAGTACTGGTAGTGGAAATAAATCAGGATGGGTGCAAGAAACAGATTTCCTCATCTTTCTGAAGCACTTTGCAAACCACACCAAGGTAAGCCATGATAAAAAGTAATGGAATTGCGATGCTGGTGAACAACTAAGTGCATTCATGTGTTGAATAAACAAAGATTACATGTTAATATTTTGTCAGTACCCTTATTTCATTGTGTTACATTTCACCCCAGGATATGTTACAACTAACCCAGACTATGGGGTTAATTGTAACATTTCACTCTTTGTGTTTGAGGCCATACCATGCAATGGGTAATTGTGCTGCAGAGAAAATAGCTGCACTATTTAATAGCCGAGACATGTAAATACTTTGCATTACATTTTGAATCCACTACCATAAAAGAGCTCCAATTTACAGACAGAAATGTCAAAAATGTTACAACTATCCCCGGTCTCCCCTACAACGCAAGTAAATCTTCAAAAACAGGTGGTGTATTAGATATTACAGACACATAAAAAATAATGCCTGTGTTGTTAATTTAGACGGTTGCTATGTTTGAACTGATATGCTTTGCTTGTTTTGTGCAAACATGATGATATTCTTTGGTTTGTTCAGGTGCCACTTTATAAACCTAAACTGTGCTGCCATATTCTTTTAAGAGACAAGAGGCTTTCTCTCCTGGCAGAACCTCCAGTGAAAGCTGTGCTTTTTCATGTTTGCTTATGCAGTTTTGTTTCATTTTTGTTAAATAAAAATGACACAGTATCAATGGCATATGTTGCTGTTCATCTGAGGTTGCACTTATCTAACTTGAAGGCCCTTTAAAGACCAGATTAGTATGCTGCTACAGTCAGTCATGTAAATGTGCTGCAGTACTGAATGATGCCACAAGGTGGTGCCTCCTCCTTATAGCAAATCCTGCAATAAGACAGGTTTGCATGTCTTTCCTGTACTAACTCATGAGAGTGTTCCTGTAACAGCAAAACTGTGAAATAAAGTCCTAGTTTCATCCAGTATTATGTTTATAGGTTTTCAAAAACTACCAAATTGTTCAAGAGGCACTTTAGATGACTCATACTGCTAACTGCTAACTTAAACTGTAAGCGTTAGCTACATTTTTAAATCAAAAAACCTACATATTTCAAGCTTCAACTCACTTTGGTGTTTTCAAGCTTTTAAAGTAGCTGGAAAAAGTAACAGAACAGCAATTAAACTGAAACGTCTGATTATTTTTGATCAGCGAACCTTATATGATGCAAATGCTGAAATAAATGCTTGATATAGGTAAAAAACATCCAAATCAAAAGGAAAGCCTTCCAAATTGATCCTGTGCTTGAAATTCTGCAGTAAAACTTATATCCTGCAGCTCTGTTAGCATTTAAATTGTCTAACCTCTGTTTCTCATAAGAGCAATGATAGCAATTATTAGGATCAGTCCTGCAATACAAAGGGCCAACATGATGTAGCTCAGAGGACACGGATCTGTGGAATCTGTGAAAAACACACGAAGGAAAATATTAATTCCTAAATTTCTTAAATTTCCTTCTTGTAACCTTATAGTCAATGTCCAGCAACATCAATGTTTTGAACATTTAGAAGCTACAGTAACAAACCAAAGCTATATGTCAAAATCAATCTGTTCTTTATCCTACCTGTGAAGACAGGTGTGTACTGAGCTTCTATCTTCACGCTGTTTTCCTTAAAAAACTGGCAGGTGTATGTTTTTCTGTGGCCTCGCTGATGTTTCACGGTCAGAAGTGAAACACACGTCCGTCCAGTGTTCGTGACACCTCTGTCAAGCAGCATCTTTCCCGTCTCGTCCAGCCAGAGGATGCTGTTCTCTTCACAAGGATGGAGGTCAGAGTATCTGAACAGAGCGCACTTTAATGTGAAGTCTCCATCCCCATTTAGTGTCTGAGATGCTGAAACTGAGAGAAATAGGTGATAAACAAAGTAAATGTAATTAGGTCATCACAACTGCTCCCACATCTCAAACTAATTCTAATGTTTAACAGCTTTATGCACATTTCATTGGATTCATCAGTGAGACTTTATTCTTAAGTTGTTGTTTCTAAGGACAGCATGAATCTGAAGTGTTAAAATCACTCAAACAAAAGCCTTTAATACATTTCATCATCCGTGTTTAGTCAAAACATTGTTTTTTTAGTTTGCTACTTTCCAGTTACTGCATGCTAAAAGTCTTCAATCCATCCAGTTTATTCCACTTTAGGGTCATGGGGACTAAAGCCCATACAATTTTTAATACACTTCAATGTATGCAGCTTCTAACTCTAAATGTTAAACGCTCCACGGCCCATCCCGAGGAAATATTGGACAAATATTGGACAAAGGCTGTTGATTATGGAGCGGCCAGGCTGGAGAAAAAGAGGAAGACCGCAGAGAAGATTCATGGATAGGTGGACATGCAGATTGCTGGTATGACAGAGGAGGATGGTAGGGAAAGGGTGAGGCAGATGATTCACTGAGGCAACCCAATTAAGGAATTAAAAGAAAGAAGAAGACACAAATACATGTAGTGTGTTTTACAGCAGAGTGTAAGTACCCACTATTCAAAATATGTAGATACACAACTGTGTCCTGGTCAGTGTTCTTGCCAGGCCGACAGCAGTAACCACCAGCGTCCTCAGCAGTGATGTTCTGGATGCCCAGGTGGCATTTACTGTGCAGACTGAGCCAGGCAGCTCGGGATGAGTTCTTCTCGATGGCCCCATTGTAAACTATGGCAGCAGTCCCAGATCGATCTTTGCTGTAAAGCCAGTGAACGACGGAGCAGCTTGAGTCAAGTGGGGCTGCGTTGTCACAGGGGAGAATGGCATCATGCCCCGATTTGTAATAAAGGTAGAAGTATCTTACACCAATGCCCGCTGTGAAGAAATAAACATGTTTACCTTTCTACTCATTTCTTTTATAATTCTAATGGAATAATCCATGTAACCTATTCAACCTAATGCTTTGAAACATGTATAATAATCATAAATCAAATTATATTGTGTTCTGTATTTTCGCCATATTTTTATCATTTGGGTTATTTTTTCCTTTTAATTTTAAATGAACAGCCAAATGCCTCAAACTGAATTCTCCACACCAATAAATCATGCTCATATCCTTCTAATGATCTGTCATAATGAAACTGTTTTAAATAAAAACAATAATAATCTTCACATTTTGGCCTAGAAAATTGTTAGAGAATCACACAGACATAAATATGGAGTGTGTTTCATAGGATCAGTTTGGGAAAGAATCAGTCAGTAGGAGGTTCTTAATATCACTAGCAAATCAAGTTCGCTCAGGTCATTGTACTCACTTGTCAGGATATTTAGATACACAGTTGTAAGCAGTGCATTGTTGTCCCCAGGCCGACAGTAGTAAACACCAGAGTCCTTCAAAGTGATGCTTTTGATGCCCAGGAAGCAGTTACTGTACAGACTCAGCCTGGCGGCTTGGGCTGTTTTCTCAATGATGTTTCCATTGTGAACCACCTCTGTAGTCCAAGGTAGCTCTCGGCTGTGAAACCAGCTAACGATGGAGCATGTTGAATCCAAAGGGGGTGCGTTGTCACAGGGGAGAATGGCATCATCTCCAAGTCGGTAATTAAGAGTGATGTATGCTTGAATGCTTGATGTACTGATGCATACTGCAAAGAAAAAAGATGTGTTTATTCTAGTCTACCCAATTATCAAGATGAGGAAGGCACCATGACTCAATAGTAACGGGACAAAGGAACATAATTTAAAATATATTTTTAACAGTTTCATGAAAGAATTTTGCAGACAGTGACTGGAAAACATGGACATGGACATTGTGGGTCTCCGCATTCACTTTTGAATTTAATAACTTGAAAATATGCTCTTTTGTGGCTCTTGGGTTTTGAAGAATACTACATTTCTTTGATTTGAGAAACTCTGGGGTTTCCTAAACTTGCACTGAGTCTTATATTTAAGAAAATACGAAAATAAAATACAAATGAATTCATCGGTGTTGGAGTACAGAGCCATAAGTACTAACTTTTTTGTGTCTTTTTCTAAAAAATTGTGAACGAACTGTATTTCTCTCTTAACCTCCTAGAACCTGGCGTCCACATATGTGGACATCACTATTTGGGTTATTTAGACCAAAATACTCAATTTTGCTCTACAAGGGCCTGATATCCACTTACAAGGACATTATACTGCTACTGTTCTATTGAAATTTTTATCCTCATATGTGGCTCTCATTTTTCTTAGAAAAAAAAAAATCTGGTAATTCTTGTTTTTACATTCATCGGGTCCCAATCAGCCCAAATATCAAAGAGAAATTAAAAAGCATGCCGTGGAAGAGTTCGGGTCTTAGGAAGTTAAAACAACGTTTAAAAGATCAAAGCTTTGAGTTTTTCTAATAGTTTTTCTTCCTTCAGCTGCTTTATATTCAACTGGAATGAACAGTCAGTGAAAGAATATGCACTGTAAGATCCAGGGTAAGATCCCTAGTGCACTTTATGCTTTGGGTCAAGTGATCTATGATATCTAAAAACCCTTTACATTCTATTGTCAACCGAATTCAATGGAATTCTTCTAATTATGATCCAAAACCTAAAAATATACTTTACATGTTGGTATTTCTTTTTTTCCACATGGCAACAACAATCAATTAAAATGTATATATTTCATCGCAACATAGATAACAGAACCAAGAAAAGAAAATCGGAATAATTACCTTCAAACGGAAGCATAAAAATCAGGATTATTACAGGTTCTTGCATCTCGCAGGCTCGAAATGGGCTTCCTGGTACACAAGTGATAGTGTTTCCTGTTGATGGTTGTATTTATGAGTAAAGAATTGTGTAACAGCACCAACTCATCAGCCAAAAATAGGTTGAAAGGGCATGTTATAAGACCACTGACATTGGTCACTTTGGAGTTTTTGAATGCGTTTCCTGTCTTGGTTTGACTTTTATACCTTTCTTGGTAAGTACTGATACTGCAAGCCACATTCACCAATACATAAACCAACACCCTCTTTGGAAAATGTACACACATACACAAGGATAGTCCTTCCCAGCTATCGTAGGATGGGGGCCAGGACAGGTCGCCACTCTGACGCAGGGCTATCACAGAGACAGACAACTATTCACGCCTATGACCTTTTTAAGATCCCCAATTAGCCAAGTACCCAGAGAGAACCCACACAAACATGAGGAGAACAAGTAAACTGCACACAGAAACCAGTGCTAACCACTGCACCACTGTGCTGTTATATGCACCTAATTCTTATTTATTAAAGTCATTAAAGGCTTACATACTACAATCATGGCATCCTGGAAAGAGAGCAGTTCAAAGAAATTGTTAAAAGTCCAGAATTAACAGGAAATTCTTGCTCAGGATGAGTTTTTATAAACTTGTGACCGCAGCTGTAACCATCTATGGTATAACACAGGTACAAAGTCACCGCCTACTGATCAGTTCTCTGGAAAACAGTGTCACAGTTCCTGGAAGAACCCTCCTACCTCAGTATGCTATTTTTATGCAGTGTCTTATAAAGTATTTGTCTTTCTCTGGTAAATATCCGTAATACATTCTTACAACCTCATACTATCAAACTGCCCACAGCTTCAAACAACAACTTTCCTCTGTCGCTCGCACGCAACTTATTTTGTCTGTTACTTTCAGTCTAACTCACTTTCAGGTAAATGAACTTATAGGTAGATCAGCTTGATTGTTCACTTCTGGGTTTACTTATTGAGTCGAGAAAAAGTCTGTAAGAACAATTATGTTACAGTAAAATGCTTTTATTGACAGTGAAGAAAAACAAGATATTTTCTTGGTGTTTCTTATTTTAAGTTTCACTTGTCTGGATAACAAGTTCTTTGAAAATAAAAGCTACTTTTGGCTACTGTGCTATTTCTTTGAAAATATTCAACAATAATTGGCATTGAGATTTACAATATACATCCTTGTTTCACGGGTAAGTGACATTATTCATATTTTTGTTACAGTCAAAACAGAATTCTCTACAAAGACCCAAAACAAGAAAAAATCCGGTAAAAGTTTTATGTACATCTCTTGTATCCATCCACAGATAAAAAAAATAGTCCTCCACATTTGCAAAAATTCAAATTTTTAACCAGTTTTCTTTATTTTTAACTTTTGGCTGACCATTTGAGAGAATACCAGTGAGCTAGGGGCTCAATGCAGTGCGATGTGCAGCAGCTTGTTTTGGTCTATTTAGCCTTTAAAGATTAAACTTGTGTGGGAGAACAAAAAGTCGCAAACTACCCTCAACTACTTGATTTTTACATGTCAGAAAACAGAAACTGTCAATCATGCAAAAGCATTAAAAACATCTGCTGCATAAAAACTGTTTCTAATGCTGATATAAAATAGCCACTAAATCCAGTGACCCAGTTAATGCAAACAGTATCCCCAAGACAAAGGAAGCATATAATGCTTTACTGATTTCACATAATTTATTTCCATGAAGAAATGTTCAAAACTGGATGTTGACAGTGTAAAATATGGCTGACAAAATATGAAATACTTTTACCCCAGAGGCTGAAGTCTTTTCAGACTACAAGGCCATGTTATTCACCACCTCATCATTGTAATTGTTAAGTGCTGTTTTCTGTAACATACTCACAGGAAAATAAATAGACTGAAAATAAATAAAATCAAATTATATTCCAGATAAAACCTTTTAGTAGTTTATAAAAATGACAAACATCAGTGAGTCAGAAAAAGTAAAAAAAACAAAACATATCTTGATTAACAAGAAGCCAGAAAACAGGAAAAATGCATAAAATAAAAGTATTTTAAAGATTCTGAGAAAAAAAGAAAGGTTTAACGGAGGATTTAACAGTTGTTTGGAGAAATACCCTACCATCTCAAAGGTAAGGGTATAAAAAAGTAAAATGTTTGAGGTTGTGGTATCAATATGTAATTGTCAATCAATATTTATTTACTTACAAATTCCAGAAAAACAAAGAGACCCTGTCAACTGACATGAATCCTCTTGGAGTGAAGAGTTGGTGAGATTGCAGCAGAAAGCAGAAAAATAAATGTTTATACCAAAAAATCTTGCACATAGGAGGAAGACAAACGCTCTCTTTCTACATCTTTTCAGTTCTTAGCTGAATTAAAAGAACACAAGAATGGACAGGTAAATGTCTGTGATGGTGAGCCCGATTTTTTTAAGCCCTCCTACCGATCAAGTATGAGGAGTAGCCATAACAAATTAGCCCTAAGGTTGACAAGTGCGGCACATCTACTGAAGAGGCCACCTGGTGCATATGATTTGTTGTGCTTTGTTGCATCCTATTTAGTACATTTGTAATGAGACTTACTCAATAAGTCTGTTATTTATTCTAATTTACAATTTTTAAGTAAAAATAGAATCGAAGTCTGACTTCATGCATTTCACATTATAGACCAGGACTTATGAGGTCAAAATAAGTGAAAACAAATGTGTTTCTTACAAGGTTTACGAGCTTGGACACAAACATGAAACAAGGCTACGTGTCAGCTAAGACCAAAGTATCTGCGTTTATGCAAGACTTTAAAAGGAAAAAGAAAAACTTTTATGGATACAGTAGGAATATTAAACTGAGAATATTCAGATGTCAAACTTTTGTGCTTCTCCTGTCCACTCTGCTTTCCTCGTCCCACAAACGGCAGCTCGACCAGCCATGACATGCATAACGGATAGAGTTAAAACTGAAATCATGTATTTCAGAAAAAGGCCTAAAGTTGTGCCTGTGTTTAAAATTGTGCGCTGAACTGTGCGCTACATTCTGTTTGGTCCAAATTTGGAAAACACTGCAGCACATTCCACTTGTCACATATTTATGAGTTCCACAATCTGTTTTATTGAGCGATATTACCGCCGAGTTACCATGTCATCAGCTTTCGCCTTCCCTCCAAATGATAACTAAACTATTTGCTCTTTGTGACTGCATGTGTTCACATTAGGATATGATTGTGTGCGTCTCTATAAAAAGAGCTTCTAAGATCAAGTGTTCTGATCCTACACTATCTTTGTGTGTAAACAGAAGAAAGAAGGTACAATGCTCAGGGATTATTCATTTCCTTAACTATTGAACCTTTTTGGGGGGGACGTAGCAAGTAGGTGCATTCAGTCACCATGAAATGTCACTGGAGCTTTAAATGTGTCCAGCAAAACAGCACACATCTATACACAATGCTGCGGTAAAAAGAAACTACAGTTAAACGCAATGAGGTCTTCATGGTGATTTTTAGACATCATCTAGCAAAGAAGTGCAATTCCTTGATTGGCCACTTGCCATTGGCGCAAAAAACGAGTCATTTCCCAGAGACGCCCATGTTGAAATGCCCAAATTCAGCATGACATGAAAATAACATATTTACAAGAAACAGCTGGGCGAAGCTAATTTCTCCCACCATGACAACTAAACTAGAGCTGAGTTTCTTTTTAGCTATAACCATCCATCTGGATAAAGTTAAAGGCTTAAAGTGAGGGTGTGGCTCCTTTATTTCACAGGTGTGCCACACAGGCAAGTAACTTTCTGCCAGGCCCCTCGACTATGGAACCAGCTCTAGTTTGGATTTGGGAGACAGACACTATCTCTACTTTTAAGATTAGGTTTAAAACTCTCCTTTTTGCTAAAGCATATAGTTAGGACTGGACCAGGTGACCCTGAATCCTTACTTACTTATGCTAAAATAGGCATAGGCTACTGGGGGATTCCCATGATGCATTGAGTGTTTTTTCTTCAGTCACCTTTCTCACTCACTATGTGTTAATAGACTTCTCTGCATTATACTAGTCATCATACTAGTTATTAATCTCTGGCTCGCTTCCACAACATGCTTTTTACCCTGTCTTCCTTCTCTCTCCCCAACCAGCCGCAGCAGATGGCCCCGCCCCTCCTGAGCTTGGTTCTGCTGGAGGTTTCTTCCTGTTAAAAGCAAGTTTTTCCTTCCCACTATCGCCAAAGTGCTTGCTCATAGAGGGTCATATGATTGTTGGGTTTCGCTTTGTATGTATAAATTTAGGGTCTACCTCATAATATAAAGCGCCTTGAGGCGACTGTTGTTGTGATTTAGCGCTGTATAAATAAAATGTCATTGAACTGAATCTTTTAAACCAACTTCCCTAAATTGACGTCTCCATTGTGCCGATGCTTTGTGAAAGACTTTTAATGGCTGTCTGTGTGGAAAAGCCCATCCAAGCTGTCCGTGAAACTTAAATATTCATTATTATTTTCATAATTTGAAGTCTTTTACTTGGAACTATTTAGGATCAGTGTTTGTGGACCTGTGCACTTTATGGATGCAGTTTGCTAACGAAAGTTAGCTGAGCCCTAGCTAGCACCCCACCCTCTCATCTAAATATGGTCACTTCTGACTCCAAAAGAAACACGGCATGGAAGCTTCCAAATTGCTAATGCTGAGGTTTCAAACTGTGGGTTGGTGATGTCACAGTGCCTACATCCATCCTTTATACACAGTCAATTCATGCTGCTTTATAGAAAACAGTAAACATGTTCCGTATTCTTTGCTGAAGCAGGTTTGAAACAGATTCCAGGAGTTAATCTGAGTCAAAGGACCTTTTGATTACTGCCATGTAAAAAAATTTAATAGATATTTACAGTGAGATTCACATCTAGAGTAGAGCTTCAAAGAATAATTCAAGTAAACTCAGGAAATGGTGGCCTAACATCTGTGGCAGTATAAAACTGAACAAGATTGCTCTGCTCGCTTTCTCTTGCATCATGTGGTGAATGTTTAAATAATGTGGAACTGCTATTGAGAGGGGGGGGGGGGAGACTATGTGCTTTGCCCCATTAAAGAGTTTATTTACAGGAACCAGTGTCACAGTCGTCTGGGACTGGCGGGGGGGGGGGGGGGGGTTCCAGCCAGTTTTCCTTCACTAACCAGCTAAGAGTGCCAGCCTTTACCTACAGCCAAGTAAAGTGCAATGGAGTGTCTTCTGCATGTCAGTGTACAACAATCTTTCCAGGAGCTTTGAAAGGAGTCAGGCAGCTTGGTTACAACATTAACTAATCCCATCCATGAGACACCTGTCCTAAATCACCTGTAGATTGTGGCTGTCTTTAATTAGACCTGGCTCACGCCCGGCGCCTTCAACTTTCCAAGTTTTAAGGAGGAGATTTTTGGCAACAAAAAGCAGGTACTGCTGTAGGTATTTGATGCCAACTTGTTTCCCACGGGAGCAGGGAGATAGTCTCACTTGTTTGTGATTGTGTGACTTGGCAGGTCACAGTGAGGTTTCACGAGAGAAGCTGACTGAGGGCTCCATCTTGTCTCCATTGGATTTCTTTTCTGAAGGGCAGTCTCCAGGACAATCAGTAGTAAGCTGGGACACAAACAAGAAATCAAAATGAACTGTAATGTAATTAATCAGACTTGATGCACACATCTCTTTTTGGGCTTTTTCTAGTAACTGCCAAATAACCCACAAAAGAACAACTCCTGTGACTCTTGTAACTATAAGATATTTCTGTCATGATCCTGGGTCTGCTGACCCAGCGTTTTGTGTTTAGTTTATGTAGCCTTCAGGTTTCCTAAGTTCATCATAATCATGCCTAGGTGTTTCTAGTTATTTTCCCCTCGTGTTTCCACTATGTTAAGTCTCCCCTGCTTTTCATGTATTTCATGTCTGTGGCTTATGTTGTCAGTTCAGGTTGTCATGTCTATATCTCACTGTGTTTCCTGTTTTATTGTGAAGAGGTCTGGTGTGTCTGTGTTCATCATGTTCAGTTACTCTCCCCCTGTGACGTAATTATGTTTATGTGTCAGCTGGGTTCCCATGTGTTGCCACTTCCCTCATTATCCTCCTGTGTCCATTTAGTCTGTGTGTTCTCAGTCATTCTTTGTCAGGTCGTCCGTTGTACTGCTCCGTTGTTTCCTATGTCTCCGCTCCAGGTATCCCTGTCAGTTTGTTATGTTTAGAGTTTTGTATGTTTCGTTTTAGTTCACCCAGTTTAGGTCATTGTTTAGTTTTCATCGATTCCCTATTATTTTGTACCCTCATTTCTTGCCTTAATAAACGGCTTGTTTTGTTATTCACATCTCATTTTGGTCTGCGCTTGAGTCCTTCCCTGCAACATACGGTCTGCCCTAGCCAGACCGTGACAATTTCCTTATTTACATCTCTTCTCATGGTTTTAGGTTTTTCTGAGCTGTGGATTTCAGAAATGTGGCAATTCAGGGTTTTATCCAAATCCAGCATTACTCTTTATGTAATTTATTATCTACTATTTGTAGATTTTGTGTGATTAAATCTCTGTTCTGATTGAAGCTGGCACAGTCCTGTGCTCTATTTAGCACCTACTAAAACGTTATTCTTAACACTGCCACCAGATGGCACCAATAAAAACATGCAGGCATTACTTGTGACCCCTGAAGCAAAGGAACAGTTGGACAAATCATTTTTGCTATTTTATTTTTTGCATTTATTAAATTGTGGTAACCTCATAACCTACAAAAGATTGTGTGAACCATTTTTTTTAAAAAAAACTTCAAACGTGATAAAAGCAACGAAGGAGAGCCTGAATAAACTCGGGTCTCTAAAGGGCGCTTCAACTGTGACTCAGCAGGATGGTGGGAAGGTGGTCTATCAACTGAATGGAGAGTCCTTAAACAGATTTAAAGGCCTGGCTTGTCTAAAGGGTTTTAAGCAAAATGATTAGAAACAACCAGCTGGCAGCAAGATAATGTGCGAAAGATAGGGTTTTAAAGCCTTGTCTGCTTAGAGGACAATTTGCAAGGCTAAATGCCAGAACAGAAACAAAAAGAGACTCAATGTTCAGGGAAAGTAGAGAAAGGTTCAAGAATCTGTCACCTCTGAAGGTCACATTAAAATATCACACAAAGAGACACTCAAACTAAATACAGTCAGCTGTACAGGACACAGAAAGCCAACAACATAATGTAAAAGAGATATTTTGAAAGGTGCCTGTGAATGGTTTCCATTTACTATCAATTATTGCTACTTTTCTGCCATTACAATAAAAATATAATTTTTATTTTCTGTAAGCGTGTGAATTTACATTTGTTTGTTTCCGGATAAAGACTCTACTTTCAAGAGGCAAAGAACTTTATTAGGTTACATTTTATAATACTAATATTTTATTTTACTGTTTAGCTAAACTGTTTAATCTAGTTGAAACATTCCTGGAAGGACTTACCGCTTTCAGGTGATTGCTGTCTGCTCCCATGTTCACATTGTGTCTTTTCAGTTCTGATTTGATTAAGGCTGAAAACAAAACATCATGAAATATTAGAAATCTAATATTTCATTTAATGAACACATGAACACATAGTGACATCCATATAACCCCCCCCCCCCCCCCCCACACACACACACACACACACACACACACACTGCTTACCTGTAAGAATTATTCCCAGGAAGATCCAGGCACAGAGAAAGAGATTTCCAGACAGTGGGCCATGGTCTGTGGTCAGTTTTCCCTGAATCAGAGTGAAAATAATCCCAAATATCTGCAAGATAAGTAAACACCCACATAGCATGTTAGCAACAATTGCTAATAAAGTACATTACATCCTTAAAAAACATTCCAGTCTCTGATCACTGGCAAAGTGATAAGAAGATGTGGAAAATTTGTAGCCAAAAGGTATAAAATGAAAAATAATATTTAGCTTCTTTAAATAAATGCTTCAGATAAAAAAAATGTTTTATTATTAGAGGAATCAAAAGCTGTTTGGAGAAAGAGGTCCAATCTTATGTTTTCTTACTGCAGATGTGGCCCATAGTGCAAATAGAAGGCGCTCCTTAAGTATGAGAAAGTGTTGCACAGCTTCTGGAGTACCTGAGCAAAGGCATTGAGGAGTCCTGATGATGTTCCCTCAGACTCAGGGTAGGTGATCTCCACTCCAAACTCAAAGCCCAGTGGCAAGTAACCTGTCATGAAGAACCTGAAACACAGAAGTCACAGAAACGAGGTTTAGAGTCAAAACAAAATCCAATGACCTGATCTACATAATGTGCAAGAATATGTATTTTCATTTGGTATTTACATGTAAACATCGGCACTGTATCTCCCTAGGGGTGGGGTGTGTTTCAACAAAAAACACTGAAAGATGTGTGGCCTGCAAACAAGCTAATTTAACGTACTAGCATCAGCAACAGAGCCTGCAAAATGAAAAGCAGCTAATCAGTTTGTAACTGAGATCTGTATACTCAGTTTAAAAGGAAGGTAAAGCCTGTTCTCTGTTGGTTTGTTTGTTGTTGTTATTAAATAATATAACTATAACACTAAATATATTCTATGTATATATATTTCTTTAATGCTTCTTAAGAACAGCTGGACCTACCCCAGGACTCCAGCAGTGACAAAGACCAAGTGGATGTTTTTGAGGTCCAGAGTGAAGGTGAAGACCAACATGCCCACAAACGACAGGATGTACACGATCAGTGTGGTGATCCTGTGAAAAAGCAACAGCGCGAACATGAGAGCCCCCGTACTCATTTGATTATGGTCACCAAGCACAAACACAGCCTTCATACTTCTCAACATATCAAACTGTTTTTTCTCCCACACAGACCAAAACAAACTGACAAAAACTATGAGAAAACATTAAAATAGAGCTTTAATTGCAGAAACTGAATCATGGCCAAAGTGGCAGGTGTTTGACTGCTTTAATTTACTGTACCTGCCCTCCTGGCTGAGGGATTACCACTCTTTGTGTCAGACATATGAAACAACTCTGATATCCCTCTATATGATCAAAAGTATGCAGCCTTTTCTTAGCTGTCATGAAGGGGAATCTTACTGCTACAGTTCACAATAATATTTTAGTAATGTTATGTCAGCTCTCTGGGGAGGGTTTTTTCCTGTCTCAACCTTAAAATGCTTCCTCCGTTGGTTCAGAGCCTGTTCTCAAACACATTCAAAAGTGCTGAATGTGAAATAGACCTTATAATTCAAGCAAATGCTGCTGTGGCAGTGTCCAGTGAGCAGAGGAGGCTGCCATAGCATGCCATAGCATGCCATAGCAGTTATTATACACTGCAGTGTATAATAACCGCTGAAAAAACGCTTTTCACTTTTCAGCAATATGTCTCAGTTTTTCTTAAATCAATCAACCTTTTGTAATATCCCTCAGAAACACACTGGCACAGCTCCTTGGTTTAACAGTCTTACTTCAGTGTCCTTTGGCAGATCAAAGGTAATGTCTTTGTTATTAGGAAGTCTTTCTGCCTTTAATGGATCACCGTTCTTAAAGATGTGCAAAATACACTAATATTTCTGCCATCCAGAAACCATCCTGCAGGCTGATGGGTCATATTTTTGACACCAGCCTATAACATAAACTATATCTATAGCTTGTGTAAGTGTGTAAGTGTCGCTTACTTGTACAACTTTGTGCGGTCCAGCCAAAGGCCACAGAGGATAGATCCAACCATCCCAGCAACAACCAAAGTCAAACCGATTCTACCAGCATTCAACTCCTGGTTCTGAGGAGAGGAGAGGAGAGGAGAGGAGAGGAGAGGAGAGAAGAGGAGAGGAGAGGTTACAAGAGCCACAGTGCAGACAGCTGATTCAAAGGCATTAGCCTCCGTTTAAACTGAGCATACAGTATCTCAGTTGCAGGTGGAGATTAAAAAAAAGTCACATGTTTTGTCAGTATGATGGCTGTTAATTGGAGGCTGGGGGGAGGGGGGTCAGAGGTTTAAAATGCTTCTGGTGGGAGAGGGCTGCAAAGTCATCTAACAGTTTAGCCAAGAGACGGAGAGTTTTTTAAGGTCATGTAAGGTTGAGGATCTGTGTGTGTGTGTGTGTGTGTGTGTGTGTGTGTGTGTGTGTGTGTGTGTGTGTGTGTGTGTGTGTGTGTGTTTGTATTGCTGAGACAAGCAGCAGCTGAATGAGCATCAGCTTTTCCATCACTCGTGTGTGTACAGTGTCTGATGGCGACAGAGAAAAAAAGACATGAGTCTTTCAAAGTGACTGAATCAGCCCGCTCTCTGTTGATTTAGCTTTGTGTGTGTGTGTGTGTGTGTGTGTGTGTGTGTGTGTGTTATGGTGGGATGCAGGCATGCATGAAAGCAGCTAATGAACTCAGAGCCATAGACAATAACCTCGTGTCTCATCGCAGCCGTCACAAGTTGCTCTGTTCTTTGCTTTCTCAATAACCTCTGTATATTTCTCCCTCTCAGCCTCTTCATCCACTCTGCAGTTTTCTAACACCTGTTTTATCTGCATTTTACATTCACCAGAGTAACATAAATGATACAAACATGGTTTACAGTGGTCGAAGTGGAGCAGCTGGTGCACATATGTGCTGACAGAGTAACAATTTTCCACTATGATGACAGTATTTTACCCACATTGCGTCCACACTCACGCTCTTTTCATCATAACCTTTAAGAACATGAGGGTCAAATCAAAGAGAAACAGTGAACTGAAGGCTTCACTTTGCCCTTTGGCTCAAAATACAGTACACACAGAACTGCAGCTGCTGATATTAAAGTGCAATATCAGATGGTTTTATGTGTAATTTAAGCGTTTTTTATGCTTAAAGAGTCTATTGAGTTCTGTGTTGTAGAGGTTGGAAATCGGTATATATATTAGACACTTGTATGCAAGGAGGAGAGATGTTTAGCTTTGTTGACTGTCACCAGTTATTGTTTGGGTTATTTTTAAAAGCATTTATGTCTCACATTCATGACTCCCCAACTTTGGTCTCTAGGTGGCTTTTACTTGTTTCTTGAAGTCTCAAAAGCATCAAAACAAAAACAGATGCATCACAGTTATTAGCCTAAGTAAAAAAGCCAGATAAACATGAATAAAGTTAGTAGGTTGTGTGGTATTACTTAACATCTTGCTATATAAGAAAACGGAGTTATCTTACCAATAAGTAAGTAAGCATGTTGATTGCAAGTTTCCAGCGCTTTTACCAAACGAAAGAGCTTCTTAACATCAAAAGTATCAGAATAAGTAAGATGGAAATTTCAAACCAGTGGGTTTCCAGAGTTATTGGGCTTGATCTTGTGCAAACATCAAAATGTCTGCACAAGATTTATTAATATGTTTATTAGTATATCAAACTAGTGAGCAATCCATTGACCAGTTTAATGACACCAGAACCAATCAACCTGATCAAAATTACAAAACTGTGAAGATCGTCATGAGCTAAGAGCTCAGAATAACGATTACTATGTTAATTATTAATAACAACCTCTTCACAATCAAATCAACTTGATTGTGATGAGTGTTTGTAGTCATGGATGTCTGCTACATTATTGTACTGTAATGTGTAACAGCGGTTAGCACTAACTGCCTCACATGCTCTGTGGGGCCTCTCTGTGTGGAGTCTGTTTGCTCTCCCTGTTCCTGCTTTGGTTTGCCTCCGGGTGCTATGGATAACTCCCAGTCCCAAAATATGCATGTTATGTTAACTGGCATTTCTAAAATGACCTCGTGATACTCATAACTTCTCCAGAGTCATCTTGCCCAGTCTCAGCTGGGACGGATGGATGATTTTACCTCATAACAGGCCATGATCATCTGGTTGAGAAGTGTTGAGACAGAGTAGAAGGAGCCAGTCATTATACCTGCAGACAGACAGCAAAGGCAAAGGTGAGCACAGTTTTGCATTTAGCTTAAAATTGAAATAATCCATGAGGATTATGACTGAGCTAGAATTGGATGTTTATAATTATAAATAATAAATAATAAGTATAATTCTGAATGTAAACACCCAAAGCAGACATTAAAATAAGAACCAAACAGTAAAAGTAGCATTAGTAGTAGTGATGTACTGTAAATTGATGTTATAGCTCTTCTTTCATTGAGCCTCTGAGACCCCAAAAAAAAGCAAAATATCAAAGTTTTTGATATTTATTTATTTTTATATAATATAAGTATTGTGGTTGAAAGAAATATGTGACAGTAAAATAAAAAAAATATTTATTTTTAGTCCTATGTAAAGGACATCTGGTCTTGCTTGACTGCAGAATGGTTTAATGTAATGATATTGTTTTCATTTTTGTGTGGGTTTCTGGTAAAATGTATTTTTATTTCATGGACATCAACAGTTAGGTGAACATGTCTGAAGACTAAAACATGATTTTAACAAAGAAGTTTTAGCTTAAACTTCGTTCTGCACACCTGATTATCACTAAGGTTGTTAGGTCATATCTCCCACTGATCATGTGTGACATGACAGAAATTCAACCTTGGTGCCACAGTGTTTGTTTAATGGAGCTTATCAAAGGTGAGACAGCGGTCAGCTGTTTTCTAAGAATGCAGAAACAGAGGTGTGCATAGAGAAGTAATTCTAGCATAAAAAGAAAGCATACCAAATGAAAGAAAATATGTGTAGCAGTACTGTGGGTAATGCTGCTATCTGGAGTAACTTTATAGTGATAAGGTTGTGACATTGTAATGATAATCTGTATAGGTGATAATGGTGGGTGAGAAGAAGTTGCTACTATTCATCATGATGATAACAGCATAGGCCGTAAGTCCGGATAACATAGGTAATGATCGTAGTATTACGCAATCTTTACTGGACTCCTGCTTCATATCATATCAAATAATTGGAGGAAATATCAGGGCTGAATATGCTGAGTGTGGCCAGGGTTTGTTTTGACTAATGGTAATGTATTAGATCTGCTGACCTGAAAGAGTCTCCAAAATGTTACCAAAAATAAAGACAAACAATGTAAAAGTCAGGTGTTTTACACTTGCCATAGGTGATGAGGAGCAGGACAAAAGCTTTATTCTTCACCAGGTTGAGGATGGACTGTTTGTAAGAGTAATCTTCAGGAGGGGAGTCTGGTAAGACAGCCTGTGCTTGACTGGGAGGGAGAGGAGGTCTGTCTTTTATGACTGTGGAAAAGGCAGAAACAGTGAAGTCATGGACCTTTTATGTGAGAAGAAAATAAATCAGAGCCTCTGTGAGCATACAAGAACCAGAAAAGTTAGGAAATTATTGATATGTGGTATCAAATGTAAATAATACACATCTGCGTACATACAGCCCACATTTTGAATTATAAACTATTTATTTAGATTATTTTTGACTCAATTCAAGTATGAGGTTAAATCAGAGATTTGTTATAGAGTCTGAGGTAGTTTCAGGAAGTCAGCTGCCAAAACCAGGAGTTCCTGAAATTACTGCAATGGAACTTTGATAATATGTCAACTCTTGATTGGCTCGTTTTAAACCAGCTGCAGTTTCAACACTGTGTGTTTACATACGGTGTCATAGATATTTAAAGACACCTACTATTAACCCCACTTTACAGAATGATGCAGAATCTTAATCTCAAACCCAATTCATGATCCTGAACTGGATGCTTAGTGTTTTTTAGAATATTTACAATAATCTTAGTCTCAAGAAGACAACCTGGCCCTTGGATGCACAAAAGCATACTTGCACACCTGTGTACCTGGAAGCAGAGGTGTGCCAGTGTTCTTTGTACCTGCAGGCCTCTGTACACATGTACACAACAGAAGTCTGAGTTTGAGCACCACTCCCTGGCAACTGAAACATTTGGCAGTACCAAGAAAACGTATGCTGCTTTGCATAATGTAAGCCAGCGTGCGACTGTGTGATATTAAATGTGTACCTATCACTGCCAGGACGAAGAGGACCGTGGAGACGGCAGCTGTACCGTAGAACATAATCATGATGTTGTGACCTGTGAGTTCAACATTATCAGGGGTGTTAGGAACCAAAACAGGAGGCAACAAGAAGCCAATGGCTGTCCCCAACTACAAATAAAAGGCACAGGAAGAGAGAGAAGAAGAGATTATTTACTTACACAAATATTACTATTGCTAAACTGAGCATATAAAGAGCTGATAATCTGGTGATGATAGTGTTGTCCATTAGTTGGCTGTGGCTAAGAAATTATTTTTCATCTACTATAGGCCTATTCTTAGGTTTTATTAGTCCTAGTATGTTCCACTGGTCCCTAGTTTTTCTAATTTCTCTATTTCTAGTAATGAAAATGTTGGAATTTAGACTGTTCGTTCGTGGGTACAATGATTTTTGGGGGGTCAATAATTGTCAGTGAGTTCTTGGCTGTTATTATTGTATTTGTTGTTCATTTGCTGTAAAAACTTTGAATGATCACTAAAATAGAATCACGTCTCTATTCCCCCCTGACTCGGTCTGCTCACTAAACTCCACACAAACCTAACCTATCAATAATCTGTGACACGCGCACGCGCTGACCTGATTTCCGAGCACTGCCGTGGCGCACGCAGTGGAAACCTCTCGGGGTCCGAACCACACCGAAGCCACGCGGGAAGGCAGGCCGAGGATGAACACCTGCGCCACGGAGCAGATGACCTGCGCGGTGACGGTGACTGCGAACAGCTGGGGGTTCACGCTCGCGCATTTCAGCCAGGCGCCGGCGCAGTTGAGGCCGGCGCCCAGCAGGGCCGTTAAGCGCAGACCCTTTCGGTCCAGCAGCCAGGTGGCGGGGAAGATGAGCGGCACGTAGGCCACCATGTAGACGATGGAGAGCCAGTCCACCTTGTCGTTGGTCACCCCGTAGTACTGCGTGAACACGTTGGTGATAATGCTGTACTGGATCCACTGGAAGGCGTTCACGAGGGAGTACAGGCTGAAAACGGCCAGCACGGCGAACCGGCGGGCGTACACCCTGGTCTCCAGCCTTTTCTCTTCCTCCTCCTCGCCTTCTCCTCCTCCTCCTCCGTTAGGTAGCATCACCTCTCTTTCATCAGGCGGAGCTTCCTTGTCCTCCTCCAGCTCCTGCGCGCGCTTTGAGATTGTCTCCCCGGCCGCTTCGTTTGGCCGTTCCTCGTCCTCTGGCTCCTTCCTGCCGACCGTGATGTCGTCAGGTGCGCCGGTACCCGCGCGCAGATGCTCCTGCACGAGCTCACCGGCGACCATGATGCGTGTTCGCAGCCTTTTGCTCTTTTTGCGCGATGCTGAGTCCAGAGATGATCGACTGAGGCGAGCTGAGCAGGAAACAGAGAGGTTTCCTCATTTGGTTACCGGTGAAAAAGAAGGCTGAGCTGCAGATGACTGAAATATGAACAACTGCTGACTACATATCCTTAAATATGAAAATACTCGAACACTCAACACTCCTTAGAAAACAATACCCGGCTTCTGTCAAACAGCGTGCTGCTCCCGGTCTGACACACTTGATTCTCTCTCTCTCTCTCTCTCCCTGTCTGGTGGTTTCAATACGTCTCTCTACCTTTTAAGCCGACTCTGACACAAAGCCTTTCGATAACGATGAGCCAATAGCAGAGCAGCATGAGCTTGTAGTAGTATCTAGTAGTGCTGCCTGTCTGGGCGTATGTGTGAATGGTAACCGTGGAAGCTCTGATGCACACGTAAAGAAAAGTCTCTGCTAGGAAGTCAAAACGAGTCAGTTTCGTCACTAAATCATCTTCTCTTTAATCTGCTTTCTAATACCAAAAAAGTAACGCGAGATCATTTAAATGTTTGTGGATGTTAGACTGTTTCTAATTTCTACCAAATTAGATGAGTGAGTTATTTTCATGTAATCTGTGCTTCTTGTGAGATCTCTCGGTACCATAGTCAGCGGCTCCTAGAAACACGGCCTTAAACTGTCAGACTCTCCCGTGGAAACAGCTCAGTTTGGGAGCAATAGACACACCCTCTACTTTTAGAGCCCTGCTTTAAACAAAGTAGAGGCTGCTTTGTTTAAAGCAGGGCTGGAGCAGGCACGCTTGACTCACCTGATATTTATGCTGTTGTATGCCCAGGGTGCTGGGAGACTTCCCATGATGCACTAAGCATTTCCTTCTTTTTCTTTTTACTCCTGCTGCTAATATGCCACTACTCTATGCGACTAATGTTTGGCCACTCTCTCGTGGATTTTATGTTTACACTGTCTACACTCCTCTTTCTTTGGTCACAACAGATGGTTGTGCCTCCCTGAGCCTATGGGAGACG
Source organism: Diplotaxodon limnothrissa (assembly GCF_057381915.1). Classification (NCBI taxonomy): domain Eukaryota; kingdom Metazoa; phylum Chordata; class Actinopteri; order Cichliformes; family Cichlidae; genus Diplotaxodon; species Diplotaxodon limnothrissa. Next base: position 44,110,101 of record NC_140610.1, read on the forward strand.
TGGATAAAACAGTGTTCTTCCTCACCACAGTCGCCAAGCCCTACCTTAATGGGGATTATCAGATTGCAGGGGTTCTTCCTCTAATACTGTAAATGGTATACAAGTAAAGATGAACAGAACTGATAGAAAAAATATAAAACTAATCAGTGTTCCTTTAGTCTGTAGCTACGCTGCCTGTTCCATATACTCAAAGTAGCCTGTCCATATGCTGAGCATTATCTGCTCTAATCCTAGTGTGACCCAGTGAGACTGGATGCCGCAGCAAGTCTGATCCTACAGGTGATTCACACCTACAGTAAAATCTACACGCATCTGATCTCTTTACTGGACTTTAAAATGCAAAGCAAGCAACATTTCACAGCCCTTTCTGTGTTTCTTTTCCAATGAATGGCAGTGCAGTGTTGTTTGACTTCACTGAACAATGTGTAAATATTCAGCTTGCAATCATTTATAAATCTCCAGCTTGTAAATATCCCAGTTATTATTATTAGGTTCTTTCTCAGTGGGCTTAATCAAACTTCTGTCCACTCCGGACGTCACAACTACGTTAATTATACACAGTGGTTGGTTTTATTTATTTTGTTTTTATGCAGCTGGCTTTACAGGTTCTGCAGACTGTAGAATACCTGAGGTTGAATCTCGTACAAGGCTTGTTTTCTCATGTATCAGTGTTTTATGAAAGCCTGACAACTAAAGAATAAAACAAAACCAAAGGAAACTAAGATCACACCTCGACTAAATTTGAAATTTAATATCTGATGTGGGATTCTTACTCCACATTCTAGTAATCTCGAGGCGAGGGATGTTCTACTTTCGCTCGCACAGAGTGGCTCATCTCCCTTAATAAATTATCTTTGAGACCCCTCTTCCGGTTTCTTGTTGCCCAGGTAACTAGTGCATTCTCACAGCTTACCTTTGGATAATTTATGAAAGGAAATCTAGTCCACATTAATACTTCCTACAAAGATAAAAAGTAATGTCCGGGTATGAGGATCGGGCTCTGCTGGAGCTGAATCAGAGCAGGGAGACGTGGTGTCAGGTGGAGATGAACCCCCGGCAGGGCTGGGAGAGATCACAGAGGAGACATTACCGGAGTCACTTGAAGTCCAGCTCGGTTCTCCTTACAGCTCTGACCGGCGGACCGCAGCGCAGAGAGGCCTGCACCCAGCGGCCTGCCCCCATCAAGCTCCCGGAGAGAAGGCACTTCGAGGAGGGCTGTAAGAAGGCTTCTCTGAAGATTTTACAGAAATGTTTCTGTAGATCTGATATGGACACGAGAAACTGTGTGTCTGTCCCAAATACTTTAAAGATATTAATATTTAATTAGGTAATTAAATTCTAAAAGGCTGAAAGATTCAATATTTTAAAACTACAGCAAACCTGTATCCACAGTTATTTAGTTTATCAAAGAATCCCACTTTCCAGATATTCCAATTTCCCGTATTACGTTATTAAAGATGAAATTTGTTTAGTACCTTCATTTGCTCCACAGTACAGAGAAATGAAATGAAATGTTAGTAATGAGAGATAGTTTGCACACATGCCATTACATTAGGACCCTACAGGTCACCTGTTTTATGACTGCTGTTGTCAAACATGTGGCCCACATGTTTTTGCTGACAGACCCAGCCTCAGTAGGTCCTTTCCACCTCATTGGATGGTTTTGCAGAAAAGGAGAGCATGGCTGTTTAACGTGCTAAATCTGAGCCTCAACCCTGAATCATGGTCAGTTTCTCAGCCTTCTCATTAAAAGATTTTACCCACAATGTGTCATACAACACCTTACTAATCTACTTACACCTAGGAGCCACGCTGATGCCTTTCTCTAACAGTAGACGGGAAAAGTAAAAAACGAGGCGTATTATTATTAGCTTGATGTTAAAAACTTGATGCAGTGGTCTTACCAGTCCAGTCTACTTAAGGTTAAATTGATGGTATGTGGCCCACAAAGTAAAATGAGTTTCACATCACTTACCCAGGCAATCATCTAATGCAAATTTACCACTTGTACTGTAGTTAACTGGCTTAAAGTTTAAAATCTGTAGTGCACCACTTAATTGCTGCATGTCTTGATCAGGCTGACATAAACATATTTATCAAAAACATGAGGTGGAACTATGCTGTATCAATGATTTATGGAGGAAAACAAAACTGATGCTATTCTTCTTGCTTTTATTTAACTGAAATTCTACTTAAGTATTGTTTTGTTAATGTTCAATAGAACTTGTTTGAAAAACAAGTTTGAGAACAGCCGTATTATTTGATTTTCTATAAAGTGATCAAAAAGAAAATGAGCAGCTGTTGACTCCTGAGATCTGTCTCTTCTCTTCCAGATAAAACTCACCTGGTCTAGAGAGCTGCAGCCTTAGAAGATGACCTGAGCTCATACTGCAGATACACCAGGGACCCAGACGTGGGGCAACTTTCAATATTTTATTTTCACAACTAATATATGACGTGATACAAAACCCCAAATACGCTGGAGATCATGGCACATGAGGTCTTAAAAGATTTGATTGTACTTGTTATTGACAGTACCGAAATTAAAAACTCATTTTTAAAAAATAATTTCCATGCATCACTCGCTTTGGTCAAGAAAGACACATCTCATTAATTATTAAAATCATCTGCAAGACTTTGCAAAAAGCTTCTAGCTTGTGTGAAACTTAAAAAAAACCCTCAAAAGTAAAGAAAAACCTTTCTGATATTCAAACGTTAGCAGTGTTCATCACGTGTTTAAAAAAGTTCACAGCCTCGCAGTGAAACACTGAGAGGCGGACAGTAGTAATAGGGCATCGTCACTGATCTCTAGAATCGATTAGATTCCGATTCACAAGGTCCCGAATCGATTCGATTCAATTCGATTCGATTTGAATCTGGGAAATTTTGCCTCAGACAGTCAGAAATATTATATATAGGTGTGAGCATCAGAGCAGAGGCCTTTGTGTCAAAGTAGCTGAAGATAAAACACAGAAAAACATGAAGGTGATTTTCCTGGCCTGGGATTTTATAAAAATATGCTGCAGTAGATCAAAAACGAAAGAAAAACATTAATCAACATATGAACATTACCTCTGAAGTTACAGAGGTTTTATTAGAGACACGGCTAAGCGTTTTGCATAATTTAAAAAGTTTAAATTTGTTCAGAAGCCTATTTGAACGGCAGAAATTACGTTTTCTTTTTGGAAGTAATTAAAGGGGGGGGGGAAACAGCGGCCGACAGCGCTGTAAACAACGGTAGACTTGTGCGTAACAAGCAAGCGAATAATGCAGAAAACAGTACAGAGAGAGAGAGAGAGCTGTGCATGAAGTGTGATTTTATCGTGGTGGAAGCAAAACGGCAAAAGTCAGAGTGAATTCATGACACTGTTTATGTGAAGCGTTTGGATCTTCTTTTGCTGCTGGTTCAGTCAATATATTTGGAGAGAGATAAAACTAACAGCTTTAGAATCAGCGCAAAAAGGGCGTAAACACAAAGCGCGACCGCTTTCAGCCCCGAACGTGTCCGTGCCGTCGGGTGAGAAAGGCGACATCTCACTGATTCGTCAGCAGGTCCGCGCTTTGTGTTTACGTCTTTGTGCAGAATCCGTGTTCCTGCTCGCATTTACTGTTTTAGCTGTTTGGTGGTTGTTGAAATTTTGTGAGGTTTAACCTGAGATTCTGGCGTTTTGGGCAAAATAAATTTATATTAAAAAATTGATTCACCCCTAAGTAGTAAAGGGAGTTATCTTTTCCATGACGTCACACACTGGGTGAGCCTTGGATTTCGAAATCACGCTCATGTCACTGTCAGCGTGTTTTAGCTTTGGGGAAGAGTCTGTATGCATTGTGTGCGGTGACCAGCCGAACAGTTTCTGGAGGGAGACCTTTGACATCAGCGATGTAGCGACATGGCAGGATGATGTTAGCGGGCTCATTCCTCACCTGGCAGACAAAAGACAGATTAAACATGTCTGCACTTGTGGCGCTGTGTCTCAATATGATGATGACTTTAAAGCCTTTAAAACTTACATGCTGGTGAAGCCCGAGGGCAGGAAAGTCGGTCTCAAGACAAATGTGCTCCAATGGGATCTGCTTGATTAACTTGTCTCTCTGTGTGGCGGTACTAAAACTGTTTATTCAGGTGACTCAGCAAAAAATTTTAAAAAATGTTTTTCCACAGGACGACATTTTTCATCTCACCTGTTTGCTTCTGCAGACGGCGGGGGGAAAGAGAAGAGGTAGCCCGCCTTCACACCTTCCAGAGCGACCGATGGCTTCCCCGCAAAGTTATGAAGCAGAGCTCGGCTGATGCCTGACAGAAAAACAGAACATGAGATAACGTTCAGATGTCTGCACGGTTCGCTGGAATCTAACACTCACCTTGTTCCTTCATGGTCTCAATCGTGACCCTAGCAGCTGATCTGGAGTGGACGTTCCTGAACAGAAATTCACAATCGACACGTTACACAGACTTCTATGTGGATTAAAAACCTTCACTTAGCGACTTGTGCATGCTCGGCAGACTGACTGTTTGATTATTTCTGGGAAACACAGGCTCGGGGTAAAAAGCTCAATGTGAGCTTCATATTTTTATTCTTGGACTCTGCATGATTTGTTCATTCATGTTTACACTGAGTCTTGATGCACTAGGACTTCTTTAAGCTATAAGATCTTGTTTGGTCCTAAAATGTGTTAAATGAAATCCGTCATTTAAAAGTTCAAACACTTTGAAACAATGGAATTCAACACAGTGGAGTACACAAATATAAACCCTGTGTTATATTTGTGAAAAGGGAAAGAACTTGAATTTGAACTCTAACAACAGCTATTTTAATTAGTCCTCACACAGGTAAGTCCAGCTCCTTGGCGATGCTGAGCTGTTTGATGAAGACGGTCACTTGGTCATCTCTGTCCTGCTGAGTCGGGGCGCACCAGGGAGTGAAGTCTAAACCAATCTGAAAAATTAAAAGAAGGCTGTTATGGCCCTAGCAGGGCCTCCTGTGAAATTGAACTTGTGTGGGTGTGTCCTGCTCTCTCCTACCGTAGGTGCCACCCTTTTTGCACAGCTGACTCTAATCAGCAATTAGGACCAGAGACAGGTGAGGTCTAGTGCCAAAGAGCCTTGTTGGGTTTTGTAGGTGGCCTGCTCTGTGGAGAGGAGTGTGTTTCGGTGACTAACCCTTTTTTGACTTACTTTTCAGTTTATTGACCAACTACTGGGTTTTGTCGTTTTCCTTCTTTAAAATGTGATAGGGCTTGTCCGTCTCTTTTAGTTGAATTACTAATAAAAACATTAATAAAACCCTTTAATTTAACCATTTTGCCTCCCACGTCTCCTTTAGATATTTCCCTCATCCCCTGGACCCTTTAAGAGTACGTAAAAGTTTGGGGCTGATCCGGGATTTGAAAGTAGGACCTTACACACCCCAAGCCCAAATCGTAAAAAATAAATACATTTTCTTTTAATCAGTCATCCCATCCCAGACTACTATTAATGTAGGAAAAGTTTTAGAAGACCAGAATCACTTTGCATTTCTTTTTCACTATGATCGTTCCAAATTTTAAGTCGTTTTTAGAACAAATTTAATCAAAATTTCATTTCCTGAAAAGGTACACTCAGACTAGCATCTTAATGCTCACCATTAACTTGACATAAACATTTAACGCACTGATCTACAAGTTCAGTATTCAAAGGGTTTATGCATGCTACGGTAGAAACTAAACCTTGGTCTCAGGTTCGCTCTTTAAACTCTCAACTTTGATCTATGTCAGTGAATCGTTACTGATTAAGTTTCATAAGAGAAGAAACATAAGAAATTTCTATAAGAAACAGAAATGAGGCGCACCAAATGCTACATTGGATTTGTGTGTGCCACCTTAAAAACTGACACCTGCTCTGGTGCATGAGCCTCTGGCAAGGAAGAGGTTTAAGTCGCCATCTCTCAAGTGAGTCAGTTCTCACAGAGCTTATGTCCAAATGAAGTCGAGTCAAACTGGTTTGATTGCTCAACCTAAAACCACAAAGTACCCTCAACCACTCAAGCATCCGCAGATTAAAGAAAAAACTGCCAGACCAGATATGAGGGAAAAGGTTACAGATTCAAACTGTAGCTGAACTAAAATGTGCTCAGTGAAGCAGAGGATGGAGCTCTACGTCTCCAACCTAATCCAACAGCTGGAAACAGCAGTAGGAGAGTGTCGATTTAGCCCTGTGACGCCTGAAATGTGCTGAAAAAACACACATTCCTCATTGAGACCATGTAGAAATTCCCTGCACCATCAGCGCCTGCTGGAGAGCAGTTAGTGTGTGTGTGACTGTCTGTGAGCCTGAGAAAGATTGTTACTGACCGTGTGCATTAACCTTTTCTTACAAGCGAGATTAGCAGGTAAATCGGGGCTTTTAACAAGTTTAATCTGCTTTGCTTCAAGACAGGTTACGTTAACAATGTAAAGATTTTTTTAACATGGGGCAGACACAGTGTGTGTTAGTGTGTGTGTTTGTAACAGTTGAATCCATGACCACCCTTAAGCCTTCAGAAGCTGATATAACTTAAATTATCTATGAAGTCTTCCAGTCATGGAATTATTTATTATATAAAACTTTGGTTAAACTTTTTCCTACTGAGCTCCATTTCATGGAGTCTGAGATGCAGCACACTTCTTAGTCAATTTAAAAAGACGTTTAGCTTAGACATATAAACATGTTTTATTAAATCCGCAGAAAAATTAAAAATAGTTTAATAAAAGAGATTATTATAAGGTTCAGTTAGAGGTTAAAAGTCTACCTCTCCAACAGCGACCAGGCGTTCTTTGTGATTATAGAAGTGTGGAAGGGCGACGTCCAGATCCTGTAGAACATATTTCTTTATTAAAGGTGAGGTTTAAAAAAGAAAAAAAAAAAAAAACATTAAAAAAAATATTTTTCTGGGTATTCAGCAAACACTGATCTACTGGAAATTTCCCACACCATCTTCAGGGTTTACAGAGAATAGTCTGAAAAGGAGAAAACAACCAGTGTGCAGCAGTTCTGTGAGTTTAAATGTGAAGTTAATGACAGTGATCAAAGAAGAATGGCCAGACTGCTGCAACAATAACTCAAACAACCACTTGTTATAGCTAAAGTGTGCAGAAGAGCATCTCTGAGCACACAGACACGCACTCACAGATACTTGAAGCAAATGCGTAGCAGAAGACCACAATGGTGGTCTGATTACATCATTTCCTTAGGGATTAATAAGCATTCTGTTTCTGATGGGCTGCCGCTCCCGTCAGCGAAGAAAGGAAAACTGACGCTAAAATTAAACAACAATAAATTTGAAAAACAGAAAGCCAGAATTTGGTATAAACAACATGAAATGGATCCTGCCTTGTATTAACTGTTCAAGTCTGCGGTGGTGTAATGGTTTGACACGTTGCACCACCTTAGAACAGATTGAACATCCTTTAAACATCACAGCCTTTCTGATTACTGTTGCTGACCATTTCCATCCCTTTATGACCACAGTGTGCCTGTCTGTTGATGGTTGCTTCAAGCTGGTTGGTACATCCTTGTCAAACTAGTTTCTTGAACATGTATGCAAATGTCCTCCACAGTCACCAGATCTCAATCCAACAGAGCACTTTAGGGTGTGGTGCGGTGGAACAGGAGATTCATATCATGGATCTGCAGCCAACAAATCTGTACTGGATGGATAATGCTATCTTGGACCAAAATCTCTGAGGAATACTTCAAGCACCTGGTTGAATTGCTGCCATGAAGAATTAAAGCAGATTTCTACCATAGTAAGCAAACTACATGAATCACTGGATACAGTCTGGATACAGATTTCCTTCCCATTTTTTCATGATTATTTAAGTAAAATATTTAAAAGACAGATGCGCTACACATTGGTTCACTACCTGAGGTTTCACGCTGCGCTGCTGAGGGCCCTCGGCAGCCTGCAGCGGATGGATGCCAAAACACGGAGCCACGAGATCTGGATAGCTGTGAGAAAGGAATTCAACATAACATCAAAGATAATAAATGCAATGCTTTCCAGCTGTGAACAGCTGTGCAGAACAGTATATACACATTTGTTTTCTTTACACTCTGCATGACTGACTTTAGAGGAAAAGTAACACAAGCTCTGTTCTTACTGTGAGCGCACCTCAGTGTGTCTGTGTACTTTTACTATACAAATATTAGTTCAGAAAACCTAACCTTTAGTTGCACCTAAGTTCCTGGATAGTTGTATTTATTTCATCAGCAAATAACTGAAATTTTGTCTCTTTTTCTCCTGTCTTATTTCAGCTTAATGATTCTTTTAGGCTTTATGCTGTTGATGTCGTTTTTCTTCAATTTGGTGTCCTCTCAATAAAAAGCAAGCAGCATAATATATGTTTGTGAGACAGACAATGTGCTTTGCAGACGTGCAGACCTTTCCTGCAGCTGGAGAACTCGGGCAAACTCTCCGACTTCTTCTGTAACTGCAACCAGAGTCTTCACACCAGCCTACACATAGACACACATAACTGCATGCTTACTATTTTAAATATTATATTAAACTGCACTTATTGTACTTGTGTGAAACAAGATGAAACATACAACTACACGTTTTCTTCATCTGTAGTTTCAGGCTGTATTTCCAAATGGCTCTGAAAATATCTACAGGTTTCAAATGGCCAAGATCTGTAAGGCATATGTGAAGGTATAAAAGGAATTCATTATGCTTACCTCCCTCGTCCTCAGGATCACATCCTCGAAATCCTAAAAGTAAAAGAAAGGCTATATTTGAGTAGTATATATAAAGCTAGGAGCTGTAATCAGACTGTAAATAAAAAGAGTAAATAATGCTCCAAATTTCCTGCAGTTCATGAAGAGGTGACGGATAATTTCCAACATGTGACAATTTACCTCTTCAAACTCATGAGCCGAGATATGACAGTGACAATCAACGAAGCCATTCTCCATTGAAAATCAACAAATAAAAGCTAAGAGACCAAATAATATTAGAATAACTTCTCTGCGTTAGTAGCATAGCTAACAACCATCCCGGAACACTCCTCCAGAAATAAACGTTGTTCCTTCACGGTCATTTATGGTAGAAGGACCGGTTCGTTTCTGTTCAGTTCCGGGTTGCGTTAAAAAAAAATATAAACAAGTTGGCGGTAAAGATGGAGGCTGTAGAGAGTGAAATCTTACCAAGTGAGGAAACAAATCCAGAGTACAGGGTCCAGGTAACCTCGAAGAAAGTAGTAAGTGAGCAGGTGAACAAATACAAAGAACTTTTAAAGACGGCTCTGGACGGGCAGCCGGAGGACTTTCCGGAGGAGACGAAGCGAGTTTTACTGCAGGAGCTGCTGGCAGTGAGTCCGAGTCCTTTCTCACATTTTGGGATTGACTGTAACTGAACATGATGTGGGCAATGCTAAACTGTAGATGCCAGGCCGCTGATAGTTGTTTTAATGAAGGCGTATTTATAAAATCTTTGCATATATACTTTACAGCTTGATATTATTAAGCCACATCTGTTAAGCTCACCAGTAATAGTTATGAGGTCAGGCATTAGTGTCTGTGGGCTGTGATGTTAGCAGACCACACTGAGAGTAGGTGGAAGAGGGGAAATGGAGGTATGCTCTGGAAAGTCAGTTGAAGCAAGACAGGATAGATATGTGTGGATGAGAGGAAGGCAGGTGTAGCAGCGAAGATGCAAGGAGCGGATGTAGCGAAGGTAGAGGAGCCTAAATACCTGGGGTCACCTTTCAAAGAAATGGACAGTGCACGCGAGAGGTGGAAAAAGATGATAGTTGAACGTGATGAGACAAAATTAGATATAAGTACATCAGAAGGACAGCTCAGGTTGAGCATTTTGAGACAAAGTTGGAAAGGTGAGGTACAGATGGTGTGGAAAAGTGCAGAGGAGGGATAATGGCTCTATTGGACAATGGATGTTGAAGATGGAGTTGAAGAGAAGATGAGGATGCATGGGTTAGGATGAGATGGAGACAGATGATATGCTGTGATGACCCCATTTTTTTGATCTAGTTATTTTTACAAATCCTTTATGCACCTATGATTACAGACTGTCTGTGCCAAAAAGAGACAACAGACAGACAGCTGAAAAAATGCCACTATGGTGATTTTTTTTTTTTTTAATTACATAGAGGAAATCTGATATGGTGACAGTACTAAATTTCACTTAGGGGTAGTCTAAATGCTCTAGGATGGAGAATAATTAAATGGAGAGTGTGTAAATACTGTGTGTTTGTTTGTTTTGTGTTTTAAGTTGTGCTGACTGCTGTGTGGATACTTGCGTTATAAACTTACAATCTACAGATATTGCCGGCTGTCAGTATTCTAACGAATTATTTTATTGTAACCAACGCAGCGTTTGAAGTTTATGTTGTGACTCGTGTCAGTTTTTGCACTGACTAAATCCTCAAAGACAGGCATGACTGTTTTAGTCTTTTTATCACACTATTATTTTAAGTACACAGTAAGTGCATCCCACGTATTTCGAGCTATGTGCTTCATACTGAATCATCATCACGCTGCAGCAGAAGAAACCAAGTTTTCATGGAAATTTGGGGAAAACAGTGTTTCAGTTGTGCAGATTATTTGTAGCCCACTTTAAGCTTCATGTGAACTAAGTACAGAAACAACTGTGATCAACGTTTGACCTTTGTATGGAGGACTGTACAGTGTTCATATAATAACAGCAACAGAGTTTCCTGAAAATGATCCTGGTAGTCTTCTTTGGGACTAGATTAATCAGGACAGTCCTGCAAAATAAAGTGTAATATGGCTTCCTGTGTTGACCAAAATAGAAACGTTATCAAATTGATCTGATCCTGCTGCAGTTGAACAGCTGACATCATATTTTAATGTGTGTTGCCACTGATTGTGTGTTTGTTTATTTGAAACTGTGCAGAATTTTGAGGCTGCTGTTCAGGCTAACGTGTTGGTGAATGGACGGCCTTGGGAGGAGGCGCCCGATGATGAAGGTGATCCTTCGCCCTTTTCATACTCTTGTTTCAATTATTATATTTTAAGGAAAGCTTTATTAAGTCAACTATGCTGTCTGTTTCTCTACCACCAACACCCTCAGCAGAGGATGAAGCTGTAGATCTGGAAAGCCTCCTGGACGATACTATTGTTGAGACCACAAGAAGGCGCCGTACATTCCCCAAAAAGATCCTTCCTCATGTGGTGCATGCCCTCAAGGCTGAACGGAAAATCATGGTGGGGCTTTTTTTTTCTCCTTGTTTATTTTTTGATTTACCAGCTCTGATTATTGTGCATTACTCTCAATTTGAGTTTTTTGTATAAAAATAAACAAATATATTGAATAACTAAAGTGCAAAAGTGGCAAGTGTTTTTCAAAGCAAAGAGTATTTTCTATCTTTGAGAAAATGTTTATTGCTAATTATAGATTTCACAGAATCTTTCATGAACAGATATTTGTCTAAAGATTGAAACAAACTGTTTCATGTTTCAGGGGCTGTATGAGCAGGCCATCAAACCTCAAGAGGTGGTCAAAGATCCTGATCAAGGTAGTAGCCTCTGATCATTTCTATAGACACAGACATTTTTTATTTTAGCTTCTTCCCCAAATCTTTACAGGTATACCAGTGACTGTTCACCTGCAGCTGACTTGAATTGCTGAGCACCAGCTACAGAGTGCTGTACTGCTGGCTCAGGACAGTGTTACTGTCTTACTTTGGAGAGTAAATTTAGACATCTTATGGTTACGTGTAGAGTCAAAAAGAAAAACACATAAAGCGCCCTTTGTTCAGTGAGGGGGTGTTTGCTATTTTAAAGTGCATTTAGGAAGAACTGGTTCTTTTTCAAGGCAGACATGAAAGTTTCAGCATCACTGAAGTGAAATACCTAAACACATCAGTACTTCTTGTTCACCGTTTTTAGTAGAATGAAGCAAAGGCTGTGAATAAAAACATATCGGCAGGTTGTAAATGACTCATGAAGCGATAACAATAGTTTTACTGTAGTATCGCAGGTCACACAGTCATTCATACAGTTGCCATGAAAAATGTTTATTTATATATATATATATATATATATATATATATATATATATATATATATATATATATATATGTGTATGTATATATATAACTTAAACACCCAGCACGCCCCTGCGGGCGGTTTATCCTTCAAGCTCGGGTCCTCTACCAGAGGCCTGGGAGCTTGAGGGTCCTGCGCAGTATCTTAGCTGTTCCCAGGACTGCGCTCTTCTGGACAGAGATCTCCGATGTTATTCCCGGGATCTGCTGGAGCCACTCGCCTAGCTTGGGAGTCACCGCACCTAGTGCTCCGATTACCACGGGGACCACCGTTACCTTCACCCTCCACATCCTCTCGAGCTCTTCTCTGAGCCCTTGGTATTTCTCCAGCTTCTCGTGTTCCTTCTTCCTGATGTTGCTGTCATTCGGAACCGCTACATCGATCACTACGGCCGTCTTCTTCTGTTTGTCTACCACCACTATGTCCGGTTGGTTAGCCACCACCATTTTGTCCGTCTGTATCTGGAAGTCCCACAGGATCTTAGCTCGGTCATTCTCCACCACCCTTGGGGGCATCTCCCATTTTGACCTCGGGACTTCCAGGTTATACTCGGCACAGATGTTCCTGTACACTATGCCGGCCACTTGGTTATGGCGTTCCATGTATGCCTTGCCTGCTAGCATCTTGCACCCTGCTGTTATGTGCTGGATTGTCTCTGGGGCATCTTTACACAGCCTGCACCTGGGGTCTTGCCTGGTGTGATAGACCCCAGCCTCTATGGATCTTGTACTCAGAGCTTGTTCTTGTGCTGCCATGATTAGTGCCTCTGTGCTGTCTTTCAGTCCAGCTTTGTCCAGCCACTGGTAGGATTTCTGGATATCATCCACCTCCTCTATCTGCCGGTGGTACATACCGTGCAGGGGCCTGTCCTTCCATGATGGTTCCTCGTCTCCCTCCTCTTTCTTGGGTTTCTGCTGCCTGAGGTATTCACTGAGCACTCGGTCAGTTGGGGCCATCTTCCCAATGTATTCTGTTCCTTGTCTCATCCTGGACTGTGGTGCTGACACTCACCAGTCCCCGGCCCCCTTCCTTCCGCTTAGCGTACAGCCTCAGGGTGCTGGACTTGGGGTGAAACCCTCCATGCATGGTAAGGAGCTTTCTTGTCTTTATGTCAGTGGCTTCTATCTCCTCCTTTGGCCAGCCTATTACCCCAGCAGGGTACCTGATCACGGGCAGGGCGTACGTGTTGATGGCCCGGATCTTGTTCTTACCATTCAGCTGACTCCTCAGGACTTGCCTGACCCTCTGCAGGTACTTGGTGGTTGCAGCCTTTCTAGCGGCCTCTTCATGGTTCCCATTTGCCTGCGGGATCCCCAGGTACTTGTAACTGTCCTCTATGTCTGCAATGTTGCCTTCTGGTAGTTCAATCCCCTCAGTACTGACTACCTTCCCTCTCTTTGTTACCATCCGACTACACTTCTCCAGTCCGAACGACATTCCAATGTCATTGCTGTATAGCCTGGTAGTGTGGATCAGTGAATCGATGTCTCGTTCACTCTTGGCATACAGCTTGATGTCATCCATGTACAGGAGGTGGCTGACAACTGCTCCGTTCCGTAGTCGGTATCCGTAGCCAGTCTTGTTAATGATCTCACTGAGGGGGTTCAGGCCTATGCAGAACAGCAGTGGGGACAGAGCATCTCCTTGGTAGATCCCGCACTTGATGGTGACTTGTGCTATGGGCTTGGAGTTGGCCTCTAGTGTTGTACGCCACATCCCCATTGAGTTCCTGATGAAGGCTCTTAGGGTCCCATTGATCTTGTACAATTCTAGGCATTCCAGTATCCAGCTGTGGGGCATTGAGTCATAGGCCTTCTTGTAATCAATCCAGGCAGTGCACAGGTTGGTCAGTCTGGTCTTGCAGTCTCGGCTGACTGTTCTGTCTACCAGTAGCTGGTGTTTTGCGCCTCTGGTATTCTTGCCAATTCCTTTCTGTGTCCCACTCATGTATTGACCCATGTGCCTGTTCATCTTAGCCGATATGATGCCTGACAGGAGCTTCCATGTAGTACTGAGGCAGGTTATTGGTCGGTAGTTGGAGGGGACCGGTCCCTTCTTGGGGTCCTTGGGGATCAGGACCGTCCGACCTTCGGTTAGCCATTCCGGGTGTCTCTCGTTAACTAGCAGCTGGTTCATTTGTGCTGCCAGACGCTCGTGGAGTGCAGTCAGCTTCTTTAGCCAGTAGGCGTGAACCATGTCGGGCCCTGGTGCTGTCCAACTCTTCATACTGGAGACCCTTTCTTAGATATCTGCCACTGTGATGGTTACTGGACCCTGTTCAGGGAGGTCGCTGTGGTCTGCCCTCAGATCCACTAGCCACTGAGCATTGCCGTTATGGGTTGCGTCCTTCTCCCATATGCTCTTCCAGTATTGCTCCGTCTCCAGCCTTGGTGGTGCTGTTCTCTTATTATTGTTCCCTTGCCACTGAGAGTACACCTTTGCTGGTTCTGTGGAGAACAGCTGGTTTATTCTCCTGCCTTCTATCTCTCTGGTGTACCTCCTCAAGCGGCTGGCCAAGGCTGTGAGTCTTTGCTTGGCAGTTTCCAAGGCCTCAGGTATGGACAGCTTGCTGTATTTCTTATGCACCTTCTTTGTCGCAGCTTTCTGCAACTCCGTTAGTTGGCTAACCTCCCTCCGTGCTACTTTGATCTTGCCCTCTAGCCTCCTTCTCCATGGAGGGTACTGCCCCTTGTGGCTGTTCAACTTGTAGCCAAGCATCTCACTGATCACTGCTGCCGTATTGTAGATCAGCTTGTTAGTGTCGGTAATTGTGGTTGTAGGTATTGTCCGTAGTGCTGCATTAACATCATCTAGCAGACTTTCTGAGGGTACTTCACGTAATCTTGGTAACCGGCTACGGGGGATCCAGGTTTCAAGCTATCCTATTTTTCAGGTCAGTTCCTCTCGCACTCAACGATCCTTCTCCTATCGCACTTGGGGCTATGTACCCAATCTCGGGTGGGGGTGATGATATCTCCCCCCTGACCTGGCGTCCTGACTCCTCCTTGCCGTAGCATTTGTGTTGTACCTCGTCAATCTCTAGCTGTGAGAGCAGTCCCTTCTTTCGAATGTTGGAACACTGAGCTACTAGTTGTTTCGCCGTCATTGTGGATGTTGGGTATCGAAGAATCCATAGGTCCGTCATCCTATTCATGTAGCCCCTTCCGCTACACACACACACACATATATATATATATATATATATATATATATATATATATATATATATATATATATATATATATATATATATATATATATATATATATATATATATATATATATATATATATATATATATATATATATATATATATATGAGTGTCAGCACCACAGTCCAGGATGAGACAACGAACATCCAAGAATACATTGGGAAGATGGCCCCAACTGACCGAGTGCTCAGTGAATACCTCAGGCAGCAGAAACCCAAGAAAGAGGAGGGAAACGAGGAACCATCATGGAAGGACAGGCCCCTGCACGGTATGTACCACCGGCAGATAGAGGAGGTGGCTGATATCCAGAAATCCTACCAGTGGCTGGACAAAGCTGGACTGAAAGACAGCACAGAGGCACTAATCATGGCAGCACAAGAACAAGCTCTGAGTACAAGATCCATAGAGGCTGGGGTCTATCACACCAGGCAAGACCCCAGGTGCAGGCTGTGTAAAGATGCCCCAGAGACAATCCAGCACATAACAGCAGGGTGCAAGATGCTAGCAGGCAAGGCATACATGGAACGCCATAACCAAGTGGCCGGCATAGTGTACAGGAACATCTGTGCCGAGTATAACCTGGAAGTCCCGAGGTCAAAATGGGAGATGCCCCCAAGGGTGGTGAAGAATGACCGAGCTAAGATCCTGTGGGACTTCCAGATACAGACGGACAAAATGGTGGTGGCTAACCAACCGGACATAGTGGTGGTAGACAAACAGAAGAAGACGGCCGTAGTGATCGATGTAGCGGTTCCGAATGACAGCAATATCAGGAAGAAGGAACACGAGAAGCTGGAGAAATACCAAGGGCTCAGAGAAGAGCTCGAGAGGATGTGGAGGGTGAAGGTAACGGTGGTCCCCGTGGTAATCGGAGCACTAGGTGCGGTGACTCCCAAGCTAGGCGAGTGGCTCCAGCAGATCCCGGGAACAACATCGGAGATCTCTGTCCAGAAGAGCGCAGTCCTGGGAACAGCTAAGATACTGCGCAGGACCCTCAAGCTCCCAGGCCTCTGGTAGAGGACCCGAGCTTGAAGGATAAACCGCCCGCAGGGGCGTGCTGGGTGTTTTTTATATATATATATATATATATATATATATATATATATTATAGCGCCACTTTAAATGGTAAATGCACAGAATTTTCTACCTTATTTTGCCACTCAAAATTTTTATCAGTCATACATATATAAGGTATCACTCATTTACACACTTTCACGTTTTCCTACGTGTTAGTGCATTTTATCATTCTGTGAAACTTGAGATTCAGTATATTTCCCATTGATTCTTGGAGATGAAGACTGGAGCCTTCCAATTAGTACATGACCTACTTCTTGAGCCACAGCCGCCGAATCAATCGCTTTAAAATAAATTTGAATCAACATTAGCTTGAAAACGATAAATGATGCTTGAGGAGCAAATGGCTCAAGCAGATATGTTTATATGGTGTATAAATAGATGAGTTCTTCCACCAGTTTACTTTTAATCATTAGTTGTTATTCATCAATGGCTGCCTTCCACAGTATGTCCTGTCTTCTTACCTTCACCCCCAACCGGTCGCAGCAGATGGCCACCTCTCCCTGAGCCTCGTTTTGCTGGCAGTTTCTTCTTGTTAAAAGGGAGTTTTTCCTTCCCACTGTCACTAAGTGCTTACTTGTAGGTGGTTGTTTGATTGTTGGGTTTTCTCTGTATTATTGTAGGGTCTTTAACTCAAGGTAACTGTTGTTTCGATCCAGTCCTATATAAATAAAACCGCAGTATTTGTCCAGATATAGTCACTGTTTCCTTACAAATTTTATACCAGACAGTATTCCCTTCTGCACACACCTAGAGTAAGTTTAGTTTCAGTATTTCCAATGATTCTGTGACTATTTTGTGATATTCTTTGTGTTAAATCAGTGTGGACAGTTCTTTTTATTTTGCAGCAAATCTCCACAATGCCTAAGCAGACAGACAAGACTAACTGTAGACACAGCTGACGTGCAGTTTACCCTCGATAACAGAGCCGTTCTTGTGTGTTTTACCAGAGAACATCATGAATGATTTGACAGCAGCCGCTCCTAGTGTGGTAAAGCAGGCCATCCAGGTCATAAAGGTAACACACTGAAAGCTCTTAGCAAGTTGTCCTTCATGTATAGAGTCACACCTTCATGTATGGAGTCATTACTCACATATTTTTTTTCTACAGTCAATCAACACTCTGCAAACACAAGTTGAAGGCCTATGCGAAATCCTCAAAATGAAACCCAGCCAAGCCTCTCTGGAGATACACAGAGAAGTGTTTGGTTTTAATGACCAATCAGAGGCTCCTTTTCCTCCTGCGAAAAGAGCCATGGGAAACAAGCAACCAATCAAGAGAGCTGTAGAGGAAGCAGCAGCCGCAGAGGGCTATGTGCCCCAAGCCAAGAAACCAGAGTGCTGCGTGGGAGAGGACAAGCTCGAGTGACACTTCAAGAAACATTAAACCAGTGTGAAATTCCCAAACACTGCAGTTCCTCTAATGGCCACTTGGCTGATCCCAAGAGCCAGCACATCCATAGACTCCCACATTAAAATGTCTAACTTTACAGCGGAAATAAATGTGCTTTACAAGCTGCTACAAAAATGTTTTGCTCTCTGTAACCTGCTCCACCCTCTTTAACAATTGTACAAGGTTTAGCTTTAGTATGATCTGGTCTGTGTCTGTATGCAGCTTGCCGTCCAAACTTGGCCAAAAACTTTTCACTGCTCTCTCTGTCAGCACTTCACCAGCACTGTGGTGGCCAAAATAGCAACACTGGGGCCTTAAAATATACCAGATTGTGTCAAAGTGGATACATCCCTTTTTAATATCCAGTCTGTGGCTGAAATTAATAAGTGTAAACATGATCATTCTTTTCCATGAAGCCAAACAGAAGTTTCAGTTCCATGTGTGGGCGGCAACAGAGATACTGTTTGGCAAGTCAAAAGCACAAATAAAAATACCTCAAACTGGCTGATTTGTTTGTCCACTTGCAAGGACTAAAGTAGCATCAGAGGTTTAATCTTGTGGAGTTACGTGCAGCATGTTTTTGCATATTATCTCAACTTGATCAGCATCAGATTTGTTCATTTGTTAGTCTAAATTGATTTTTGTAAAGGAAAAACTGATTAGTGTTGAATCAAATGAAATCATTTATGTCATTTCTGTTATCTTGTGCATGATGTGTATATAATACAATTCCAGGGGCTTTGCTTGTACTTCTTTCTCATATTGGTCACTTTGTGGTCACTTTAATCCACTTTAAAGAGCTTCATAAACCTTAAATTTATGGTTAAAACTCCGTAAAAGCTGTCGGCTTAGTTAAATATATTGTTATGTCATAACTCTTTAAATCCCTTTTCTGTTTTTCAAAACTTTAACTGAGAGAAACTGTAAGTAGTGGATTTATAGTTGTCACCTGCAGAATATGGGAATGATCTGTGCGCACAGTAAAAACAGAAACTTTAAAACATGTTTATGAATGGAAGAAGTGTGTATTTTAATGCACAACATTTCATTCTGTAAATCTAACCAAATAGTTTTGGTGCATAAATCTAATGTGTGAGTGTAAACAGTAGCTGAACCCTAACCTCCAGGGTGAAAGTCCTGCGTCTCACCAGTTTGTTGTTTTTAAATAGAATCTGCTTCGTCTGTTGATTATCTCAGTTGGCTGTCTGGTAGTCCTGAAGACAGACTTCTTCCATATGCTAAATACAGGTTAACCATGGGGCCCCACAAGTCACGTGACTTACATTAACTGTGCTCGCCACTTCTTTAAAAAAGGCAGCGAAATTGAAAAGTAAGCTGAAGTGAAACTCGAGCTAGTTTTCTACCCAGTGTGTTTGAACTTGACTGGACTCAGTGCCCAGCACACACACACACACACACCTATCAGTCTCCTGACAGAACCAGTGTTAAGAACACCGTCGTCTTTCCTTTTAGGTTTTGATTTTAAAGCCTGTGATGTCAGTCTCTGGTTTTTCATGCCAGTCTCAACAGAATAACATCAGCACCAACCAGCTCTGTGAAGGATGGGAGGTAAGAAAGATCACGTCATCGTGTTTTTTCTTAACACGTGTACATTTAGGTTTGTTTTTTTACTGTTTACCTTCCTATTAATCCACGGGGAGGTCAAGGGTCAAGAGGTTTTAAAGATGGTTTAAAACATCATCTTGTGTATATAGGCTGATATCGCTATGGTCGCCCTCGGTGCTTCACATGGAGGTTGTGTGAGAAATAGGCAGATATGTGATGTAACGCTGCCAGTGTCCTCACATGAATCTGCACAAACAAACTCTGGTTAAGCAGTAAAAAACGAGACGTAAAATATCACAATTGTAGAACGTGTCAACGGATTATAGTGTTTGTTTGTTTGTGTCAGTGTTCGGAGGATGAGGGGCGGAGGATGAAGAGGAGAGAGAAGAACAGAGTTGCAGCTCAGAAGAGCCGCAAAAGACAAACTCAGAGAGCCGACCTGCTGCACGAGGTGGGTGAACGTATTTCTGCTGATCAGATTCTGATATATGCATTAAGTCGGTGTGTCAAACATATGGCACTTGGGCCCAAAGTGGCCCACCAAAAGGTCTATTTTTGGGCTCTTAACAGGTTTGCAAAATGTTGCAAATATTTTTTGCACTGTATTTTTTTCCTCCATGAAGGTTTATTTTGCAAGTCACTGAGAACAGATTGTGTCTTTGAGACTGGTTGTCTGAGACGTTAATTTCATCACAGCCAGATGACCGCCCGCTCACCTTTACAGACTTGTTACTGACCATAACACATCGGCTAAAGTGAGGTGGTTAAACCAACGACCATGCCAACACGTTTCTTTGATTTACAGCTGGAGTGTTTCTGGCTGGCTGTTTTGTTTCTCAAACTGTTTTAGGTTTTACTACAGTTCAGATCAAATTGGGCTGTATGTGGCTGATAAACTAGAGTGAGTATTTTGACAGGTCCTTTCTTGCTTGAAGCTGCTGGTTTAAAGCAAACTGTCAGTTGAAGAGCAAATTTACATGTGGACCACCGGGATAAAAATATGAAGTGAAATTGAGTTAATTAATATTACTTTTATAGCTTTTTTTTTTTTTAAATTTATTAATAAAAAAAAAGTGATGCGTGTCTC
This sequence comes from Diplotaxodon limnothrissa, assembly GCF_057381915.1. Classification (NCBI taxonomy): domain Eukaryota; kingdom Metazoa; phylum Chordata; class Actinopteri; order Cichliformes; family Cichlidae; genus Diplotaxodon; species Diplotaxodon limnothrissa. The sequence continues at coordinate 44,130,479 of NC_140610.1, forward strand.
CTGACTGTTTGTTGGCTTTTGAAATAGGGCAAGGAGAGTGCTCTCTGATTTCTCTGTCTCCATATTCTCAAATCCAGAGATGACTGAGTGCTTACAAGCTGGGACTGCAGCAATAAAAATCCCATTGTGCATTTATGCAATGAATGTGTGGCAGCCACATTTATGTGTCTATGCAAAAATCACATTTCCAAAGTTACAATCCCAATCAAAATACCCCAAAGATGAAATGTTCAGTCTAGCTTTTGTTTTCAAATAAATATTTTTTTTTTATTCATATGAAAGCTTTTGTTTTTTAATGTAACATGTATTTCCCACATTGTTTCCCCCTCTTCACCTCCAGGCCTGTGAGCTGCTAGAGCAGAGGAACAGGAAGTTGAGGAGAGAGGTAAACACACTGCTAATTCTGTCTCTGTTCGTCTTTTATAGACAATTTTATTTTATACAAACAGCAGCAAGTCCTGTTTGTATGAAATGCATAAAACACAGCAGAAATGAAAGCAAATAGTTCTGGTGTACCTCCATTGCTTTTACACAGCAGTAACAGAGTGAATTCATCTCCAGGTGGATTCTCTGTCAGAGGAGCAGCACCTGCTGACCGAAGCTCTTAGAGCCCACGAGCCCTTCTGTCCCATCATGCACTGCTCCTTTGCCTCCTCCACCTCTTCCACCCTGCAGCCCGAGAACATGGCAGCCCGTTCTGTCTGAGGCAGGGAACAAAGTCTCTGAAGACGAGTTAAATTTCTGAATGTATCTGAGAGTTGGTGTCTCTGTAATGCTGCAGTGAACCTCTAGAGAGCGCTGTTCACCACGCTTACACACAGTGACGACGCAACAGGTTCGAGCTGCTGCTGATCTGAAATCCAGGTGAAGAGCGTCCTCTGGTGGTGCTGTTATAGAGCTGATCATGTTACTGAGAGCAGACCTGAGCTGCAGCAAATACGAAGCTATCAGTCGAAAAGCAACGTCAGTGTAATATTGTTATCTTTGTTGTGATCAGAATAAAATACTGACTCATTCGTATGTGGACATATGTTTAACAAAAAGGATCTGGTTATACATTTTCACTGTTCCTAAATGATGAAAGATGGGCCATTACTATTATCTCCTTCTTCTTCTCATAGAAGCTAGTCTGAAGCCTTTGCTCATAAAACAACATTAGTTTAATCAGGGATAGGGATTGAAAGAAATTACACATTAAGTAGCCACTTTATTAGGTACACCTCACTAGTACAAGACTGGACCCTATTTTAACCCACAGAGCTGCTATAATTCTTCATAGTGTAGCGTAGCTTCAGCGAGGTGCTGGAAAGTTGATGTGATAGCCTCACACAGGTCCTGCACATCCGTGATGAGAATCTCTTGTTTCATGACATTCCAAAGATGCTCTATTGGATTGACATCTGGTAACTGTGGACGTCATCCATGTATAGCGAACTCCCTGTCATGTTTTAGAAACCCGGTGGAGATGAGTTTTGTGACAGGGTGTGTTATCCTGCTAGATCGTGACACACCCTACTCATCAATAATCACTGCTCAGGCTTAAACATTGCTCATTTGGTACTAAGGGGCCCAAAGTGTGCTATGGAAATATCTCCAACACCAGCAGCAGCCTGAACTGCTGTTACAACGCTAGATGGATCCATGCTTTATGTTGTTTTCACCAAATACTGATTCTACAATACAATACCAGCCCAGTGAGCCAGTGTGAACGGTAGCCTCAGTTTCCCGTTCTTAGCTGACAGGAGTGGTAGCTGGTGTGGCCTTCTGCTGCTGGAGCACATTTGCTTCAAGATTGGACCTGTTGCGCATACAGATATTGCCTTCTTTGGTTGTAATGAGTAATTATTTGAATTCCTGTTTCTTTCCTGTCTGCTCAAAGCAGTCTGCCATTCCCCTAAGACCTCTGACATCAACAAGGCATTTTTGCCCAGAGGACTGCATATTTTCTCTTGTTCAGACCATCCTCTGTGAACCTTAGAAATGGCCTTAGAAAAATCCCAGCAGATCAGCAGTTTCTGTAATGTCCAGACCAGCCTATCTGGCACTAACAACCATACTGAGTGCAATGTAGTGTAAATCAGATTTCTTTCCTCCTCCGATGCTTGGCTTGAACTTCAGCAGGTTTTTCTGACTGTGTCTACGTGGTGTGGCAATACAGTTTCCTAAAGCACAAGACATATTAAAAAACCCCGTTAATAACCTGTTTATTAACTTTAATTCAGAGACAGACAGTTTCTGTGAGAATGCTTCTTCCAGTAGCTGTTTCACTCTGCCAGTGATTAAAAAAAAGTCAAATCTTAAAACCTAATTTTATGATAATCCCTAAAGAAGCTGACACTGAAGTAAAATGTTCCTTTAGCATTATTTTGTGCTGCTATATGCTAATACGCCATGAGCCCTGGTTGAAAGAAAAGCACAGCAATGCACTTTATTTTGCACTTAAGAGACACATGAAATGTTAGCACGTCAAGTACTAAACCCACAGACCACACTTTGAATCAAAGCTTTGTTTTCTAATGCACGGTGGTGCAGCGGTTAGCACACCGTCTCCCCACAACATAAAGGTCCTGGTTTTAAATCTCCTGGTCACATGGGGCCTTTCTGTGTGGAGTTTCCATGTTCTTCCCATGCTTGCCTCTCAAAGTCCCACAGTGACACCACACCAAACAACGAGAACGTTAAAACTGCTCACCGTGAATTGTGTGTGTTTGTGTGGGTCAAAATCACAAAAGGTCAAGCTCACCAGACCTGCATGATGTATGAAAACTGCAAAATCTCTCAATTGTGTCACGGGCTAATTGCGAAGCTAATGCTCACCATCATCAGTTTAAGTAACAGAAACGTCTTTGAGGACATCACATCCTTTTACTTGAAGTCCTGAGGTCATTTTGAGCATATGAATAGAAATCTATAAGTTGGTAAATGCTACCAGTTCTCCATTTTGACCGCAACTGCATCAGAGTTTAAGACAGCACAGTACAGAGCCCACTTCAGTTTTCCTTCCTCCTTCCTTCCTTCCCCCTTCACATGAAGAGGTGAGTGGATCATTTCGACACAGAATATGATGAAGCAAACCACCAGAGACCAACCATTTCGTAGCAAAAGATTTCAGGGAAGCCAAACGGATGCTTTTCTTCCACAAACCTGCTGATGAATTCTTTGAAGACAAAAAGAAACAAAGTGGGAAGGTGAGCTGTTTTCAGCGTGTTAGAATTACAGCTGGCAGTAGGCGGCTCCATGGAAAATCAGTCAAAACAACATTAATGATGTCTACATAATGAATAAATTATAATAATATGTATTATTAAAGAGGTGTGATGAATAGTAGGTTTTAAACTTCTTTAAAACTTTAAATCTACTTAGATTCTGGATATTTTTTAACATTGGTGGAATTTTTTAAATAAACACTTAAAGAGATATGTCACTTCACAGCAAAAAGGTCCTGGTCAAATTCACATTTGGGCCTTTCTATGTGAAATTTGCATGTTCTCCCTCTTTCTGAGGAAGTTCTTTCCAAGTACTCCCACTTCCTCCCATAGTATGCTTTCACAGTTTCAGGATTCCCTGAAACTTTCCCTCTAAAATCCATCTAACCACATACAGGTCAAATTTGACCGGGAAAAGCCTCTTTGCACACTTTAAGAGAAGTCATTAATTTTCAGGTTAAAAGAATTTATGGTAGTGGGGATAGGCTGCAGCAGGTCAAATTTAACCCATACTCTATGTATAGTGGCAGAAATAATTATTTGATCCCACGTAAAACATGTTATAGTACTTAGTGGAGAAAACCTTGTTGGCAAAGCCAGCGATAAGATGTTTCCAGTAGTTGGCACTGAGGTATGCCTTCAGGACCCTAATGTGCTTCTTCTTTAACCACTCCTTTGTTGCCTTGGTGATATGTTTTGGGTCACTGTCATGCTGGAAAACATGTCCATGACCCATCTTCAGTGTTCTTGCTGAGGGAAGGAGGTTGTGGTCCAAGAATTTACGATACACGCCCCTGTCCATTGATCCCGGTGAAGTTCTGTACCTCTAAAAGATAAACAGCCCCAAAGCATAATGTTTTCACCTTCGTGCTTGGCTGCGGGGATGGTGCTCTTTGGGTCATTCTCACCTTGCGGGGCACTGCAAGACTTCAATCTATCAGATCATTAAAAAACTCCATGTAATTTTGGGCTGATCCCCCCCCATTTCTGCATGCGTGGAGCTCCAGACCGAGGGTTATTTTATATCACACCAACAGCTAGCACCTTCTCACTTGCCTTCTTGCTGATGGTCATATTGTCAAATCGAGCCATGTGCGGATCGTCCCTGATGTCCTTTGACGCCTCCTCTGGTCTTGCCCATGGTGATAGACAGGTTGGAATGGAAGAAACTTACTCTGTGGACAGGTGTGCTTTGTACACATAACAAGTTTAGCTCATGAGTATCTGATTTACTGGTTGATTGACTGATTGGAATCTGTGTGTCACATGGGCACACTGCACCTGTGTGAACCAGAATTCTAGCTGTGTCGTAGGGGATCACACACTTATTTCACTAAATGACACAGAAATCAATTTATAACTTCGATGTAATGTGTTTTTTCCTGGAGTTTTGGTTGATATTTTCTCTTTTCATTAAAATAAAACTACCGTAAAAATGAGAGACTGGTCATTTCTGCCAAATTCAGTTGGGATCAAATAATTGCTTCCCCCAGCGTGAAGGTTAAAATATTCCACAAGTGGTTTTAAATTATTTCTAATGTTCATTTTATTGTCCATGTGTCTGAATACTTTGGAAAATGAGGAAGTTTTACCTTTTACAGCCTGAAGAAACGAATCATGTTAAGCTGTTGAATTTAAGAGAAAATATTTTGCAAGGATATTGGAAAAAAAAATTCTTAGGACCCAGAAAAAGCTGACCTACCGTACATCCACTCATTAATCTGCTGCAATGTAAACACCACTGGCCAAAAAACAGTACAAAATGTTTTCTAATGAAACACAGATCAACAGTTTCAGGGAAAAAAAAAACTTGGACAACTCCCAGTTGCCTTACTGTGCTGAACTCCACCCATCAAGGTCTCCAAGTTACACAAATTAAACCATATTTGGCCTGGCTTCTCCAGTTCCTCAGACATCCTCAGGAAACTGGCAGCACAGACTCTATGAAACTGAGCCAAGACCAACGTATAAGTGAACCATTCTCTAAAACAACTCACGTTGCACAATAAGTAAGGAAACGCTGCCCAGGCGGAAACGAATATGTCACTGACTTATTCAGAGGAATCCAGTAGGCAGCCTGCTGAGACAGATAATTAAGCTACAAATATATGTTCAATCACACAGAACAAAGATAAAGGCATTCAGGCACCTACACAGCTGTCAAGTAACACCCCACACACAAATATCCACAGAGTTCTGCTGAAATTCTGATACAATCTTTCATTCTGTGTACAGATAAAGAATGATGAGAACAGGGCTGTAGGAAATGTTTTAGAAATGCTGAGATCATAAATCAGATGAAATTCCATAGTAAAATTTCCGTTTTTCAGGAAACGTATACTGTAATGGAAAAGTTTATCCAGTGACAGAGGTGACCGATATTAAATTGCAAACAAACTCTGCATGGGAATGGGATCAAGTGTTTGTTTTAAAGGAGGACATTTACTCAGGAGAGTACAGTTTGAGTCCCATTGTTGCCTTTTAGCTTGACAATGTTTAGACAGTATGATGTTGTACAGTATCCCCACACTAAACTTTTCAAATTCTACCAAATTTATAGCTGTTTGTTTGTATTTGTTAAAGTCCATGTTTTTTAGCCTAGGCGTTGTTATATTTTAAACCAAGTCTCTCACAGACTACAGTTTATTTCCCTTTGTGTTGGTATCCTGCTACAAACTGTGATTGGTTATTCTTGGGACAGCCGTGACCTGATTAACTGATTTTAAAAGATCGAAGTGGCTTCACAAAGAACGACATGATAAAAAAAACAGGAAACCTTCATGGTTAAAAGGTGAAGCCAGTGCAGAAATGCCAAAACTGCAGTTCCAATGGTCACATGAGGCTGTCTCCAAAAGTGAGTCAGTCACCATAGTCTCTCATGTTAAAATGTCCATCTTCAGCTGTGAAACAAACATATCTACAGTGTTTCTATAACTATATGCAATACACTAGGATGTTCGGGCTTGCCAGAAAAAAGCATTGTTGCTGATTACTGACTACTAAGCTTTACTTTTGACAACACAAGTCTTTGAATTATATGAATTGACTGATTTTTAATTATCTGACATATAATTTGGCTCTTTGTGAATGAAAGTCTATTTGGAAAGCTTGCACTTCAGTTTTGTGGGTGAAATGAAAGTTCTTTATTATGTGTCTCTGTGAGCTGCACTCATAAAATAGATGATTATGATACTAAATTACAGCACTACCTTATTTTCCGTACCATAAGGCACAGTGCACCTTATAATCCGGTGCACCTTATGTATGAATTCTGGTTATACTTACTGTCCTCAAACCAATTTTATGTGGTACGCGGCATTCAAAAAAATGTTTTAGTACGACTTTGGTAAGCTACAAAGCTGCACTGCTTGATGGATTGTCAGAGTAGTCAGGAGCCTCGCAGAGTAATCTGGGTCCAAAACTCCGTCTGTTTCAGGTCCCAAATTCAAAAGAACACTGCGGCATCACTGAGAGTTAAAAACTGTCTAAATTGTTTCTAAATTCTTTCTTTAATAAAATGATCAGCGTTGCTGCTTTACCAGGTGTAACAATTAAGTTTCACATCCAGGCAACCACGAAAACAGAATTTATTACATTTAACGGAGTTCACAGTTAGCAAGAAGTTAGCTCGCTAGTTTCCACGTAAACATGATATACCATGTTCTGACTGAGAGATTTCTGAAATAATTAAAACTTACAGCTCTGCTATCACTTTCAACATAAATGAAGACAGATAACTAAACAGCAGTTACTTTTGTAGGGCTGCTGAAGTTGGACTAGCTGGTATATAATGATGTGCCATGTGATCGCTAGCGGCACAGCTATGTTAGCACAACATAAACACAGTGAAGCTGGAAGATGAATGCTAACGTTTTTTCCACTAGGGTGGAAACCCAAGGGTTCCCGATGGTTAGGGACAAATGCAATCGCATGGCAGGATGCTATAAACGGACCAAACTTCAGTCAGGAGAACAACTGAGGTAATGTATCCACAATACGAGGTTAGTCATTCATATACTGCAACAACACGGGAACAGAGCAGCTGCGAAAGAATTCAACATTAATAATAATAATAATGGATTGGATTTATATAGCGCTTTTCAAGGCACCCAAAGCGCTTTACAATACCACTATTCATTCACTCTCGCATTCACACACTGGTGGAGGCAAGCTACGGTTGTAGCCACAGCTGCCCTGGGGCAGACTGACAGAAGCGAGGCTGCCATATCGCGCCATCGGCCCCTCTGGCCATTAATGAATCAATGGTACGGATGTAGAGGAAGCAAGAGTTGAGTAAAGTTTGACTTATCTGTTTTCTTTCATTTAATGCGCCTTATAATCCGGTGTGTCTTATGCATGAAAACAGACGTGTTCATCAATAGTGCGCCTTAAAATCTTGTGCGCCTCATGGTCCGAAAAATTCAGTAAGCTAATGGGTGACCTCAGTGACCATAGCTCAAAAGTTCCTAGGCGAATTATAAAATGTATTCATAAATGTTAATGAGATCAAATTAAATCAAATTACAACTTCTCTGTCTTTTTTAAAGTCGACTTACACCATAACGTTTCTAGCAATTACTCAGTTGCATAATTCAGGGATAGAAAGGGAGATCATGAACATATTATAAATTTAAAATGATTTATTTTATCAGTTTATTGGTGACCATCTATTTAATAAAGCTTTCACTAGATTTATTATGAGACATTAAAATAAAGTGCTAACTTGCTGAGTGGTGGGGTGCATGAAATAGCATTGGAGTAATTCCAGTTTCCTTTAGAAACTTCTCAAAAACTGATGGAAAGCTGAGGGAAAATAGAAATATAAAATAAAAAAATAAAAAAAAATAAAAAATGTTATCTCACACACAGACACAATGCACCCACATACTGACATAAAAATTCCATTCACCTCCAACGCATCTACACAGACACACACACACACACACTTCTGCTGAAATATGAACTGCATTCTCAGTAAGTTCCCTAGAAGAGTAGTGGTTGTGCCAATGGACAGATCATCTGTTTCTGCAGTAGTTTAAGTGTCTAAGGTTTTGGTCTGCAACTCACAAATAGATTTAATTTAGTGCAAGCAGCACTAAATAATTATAAACACTTTGAAAGCTTTTTGAATGCCTTTTTCATCACACAGTTCACTCAAATCCTCTTTTAACTCTGGAATTATAAGTGAGGGCTTGTTTTGCTGCTTCTAGCAACGTGTTTACAAAGCCAAAGCAAAATGGTGTCTCTGTCTTTGCACTGGAACCTCTTGCACTTTGATGCAATGTTAACCTTCCACGTAAAGGCCATCACAGACAGGTGCCCTCATTTTTTATATGCGGTATTTCCATTTTTTTTTTTTTTTTTACAGGTCTGATGCTGGACGTCATTGACACCATAAGAAACCATGCTTCCTGTAACTACCTGAGCAACTACAGTGGATTCATGTGCCGTTGAGCACAAAAGAGTCTTTCCCAATTTTTTCCAGGAAGGTTATACCATTCGTTCCAATGTTATTTAGAGAGATAGCAAATTAAAAACAATACATCCTACAACCAGTCATGTAATGTAATAGCCACATGTCCCTTCAGGCATCATCTTTTTGAACACCACAGTCAAACTGTATATTGTAATACTACTGCTTTTAGAGGTAAACTTTATTGGATTTCAGTAGTTTTTTGGTTTTTAAACTGTTCCCAGCGCATTCGCCCACAACTTGATTTGGTCCCCTCACAAATAAATAAGGTCAGGTCGAGTTGATTTGACACATCTCGGAAATTAAAGCTACATGCCTGCAATGTTAAATTAGCCTTGGGGTGAAGACTGAAACAAACATGTGAACAATCCACCCTGTAGCTGTTTGTTTACTGTTTGTTTAGAACCCACCCACCACTTTAATCACACTCTAGATCTTGTTTTAGCATATGGCATAGAAACTGAACATTTAACAGTGTTTCCTGAAAACCCTCTCCTGTCTGATCATTTCCTGATAACATTTACATTTACAATAATTGATTACACAGCGGTGGAGAGTAGACTTTATCAAAGTAGATGTCTTTCTGAAAGCGCTGTAACTAAGTTTAAGAATATAATCCACCCACTGTTATCATCTTCAATTCCCTGTACCAACACAGAGCAGAGCAGCTATCTGAACGCTACCCCAACAGAGGTCGATTATCTTGTTAATAATTTCACCTCCTCACTACGTACGACTCTGGATACTGTAGCTCCTGTGAAAACTAAGGTCTCTAATCAGAAGTATTTGACTCCGTGGTATAATTCTCAAACACGTACCCTAAAGCAGATGACTCGTAAGCTGGAGAGGAAATGGCGTGTCACAAATTTAGAGGATCATCATTTAGCCTGGAGAAATAGTTTGCTGCTTTATAAGAAAGCCCTCCGCAAAGCCAGAACATCTTACTATTCATCACTGATTGAAGAAAATAAGAACAACCCCAGGTTTCTCTTCAGCACATAGCCAGGCTGACAAAAAGTCAGAGCTCTTTTGAGCCAACCATCCCTTTAACGTTAACTAGTAATGACTTCATGAACTTCTTCACAAATAAAATTTTTATCATTAGAGAAAAAATTACCAGTAATCATCCCACAGATGTAATATTATCTACAGCTACTCTTAGTACCATTGATGTTAAGTTAGACTCTTTTTCTCTAATTGATCTTTCTGAGTTAACTTCAATAATTACTTCCTCCAAACCTTCAACGTGTCTTTTAGACCCCATTCCTACAAAACTGCTCAAAGAAGTCCTGCCATTAATTAATTCTTCGATCTTAAATATGATCAACCTATCTCTAATAATCGGCTATGTACCACAGGCCTTCAAGCTGGCTGTAGTTAAACCTTTACTCAAAAAGCCATCTCTAGACCCAGCAGTCTTAGCTAATTATAGGCCAATCTCCAACCTTCCTTTCATATCAAAAATCCTTGAAAGAGTAGTTGTCAAACAGCTAACAGATCATCTGCAGAGGAATGGTTTATTTGAAGAGTTTCAGTCAGGTTTCAGAGCTCATCACAGCACAGAAACAGCTTTAGTGAAGGTTACAAATGATCTTCTTATGGCCTCTGACAGTGGACTCATCTCTGTGCTTGTCCTGCTAGACCTTAGTGCAGCATTCGATACTGTTGACCATAATATCCTATTAGAGCGATTAGAACATGCTGTAGGTATTACAGGTACTGCACTGCAGTGGTTTGTATCATATCTATCTAATAGACTCCAATTTGTGTATGTAAATGGAGAGTCCTCTTCACACACTGAGGTTAATTATGGAGTTCCACAGGGTTCAGTGCTAGGACCAATTCTGTTTACATTATACATGCTTCCCTTAGGCAGCATCATTAGAAGACATAGCATACATTTTCACTGCTATGCCGATGACACCCAGCTCTATCTGTCCATGAAGCCAGATAGCACACACCAATTAGTTAGACTGCAGGAATGTCTTAAAGACATAAAGACCTGGATGGCCGCTAACTTTCTGCTTCTTAATTCAGATAAAACTGAGGTTATTGTACTCGGCCCTGAAAATCTTAGAAATATGGTATCTAACCAGATTCTTACTCTGGATGGCATTACCTTGGCCTCCAGTAACACTGTGAGGAACCTTGGAGTCATTTTTGACCAGGACATGTCCTTCAACGCACATATTAAACAAATATGTAAGACTGCTTTCTTCCATTTGCGCAACATCTCTAAAATTAGAAATATCCTGTCTCAGAGTGACGCTGAAAAACTAGTTCATGCATTTATTACTTCCAGGCTGGATGAGTGTAATTCATTATTATCAGGATGTCCAAAAAACTCGCTGAAAAGCCTTCAACTAATCCAAAATGCTGCAGCAAGAGTCCTGACAGGGACTAGAAAGAGAGAGCATATTTCTCCTGTTTTGGCTTCCCTTCATTGGCTTCCTGTTAAATCCAGAATTGAATTCAAAATCCTGCTCCTCACATACAAGGTCTTAAATAATCAGGCCCCATCTTATCTTAATGACCTTGTAGTACCATATCACCCTATTAGAGCACTTCGCTCTCGCTCTGCAGGCCTACTTGTTGTTCCTAGAGTATTTAAAAGTAGAATGGGAGGGAGAGCCTTCAGTTTTCAGGCCCCTCTTCTGTGGAACCAGCTTCCAGTTTGGATTCGGGAGACAGACACTATCTCTACTTTCAAGATTAGGCTTAAAACTTTCCTTTTTGCTAAAGCATATAGTTAGGGCTGGACCAGGTGATCCTGAATCCTCCCTTAGTTATGCTGCAATAGACTTAGGCTGCCGGGGGATTCCCATGATGCATTGAGTTTTTCCTTTCCAGTCACCTTTCTCACTCACTATGTATTAATAGACCTCTCTGCATTGAATCATATCTGTTATTAACCTCTGTCTCTCTTCCACAGCATGTCTTTTATCCTGTCTTCCTTCTCTCACCCCAACCGGTCGCAGCAGATGGCCGCCCCTCCCTGAGCCTGGTTCTGCCGGAGGTTTCTTCCTGTTAAAAGGGAGTTTTTCCTTCCCACTGTCGCCAAAGTGCTTGCTCATAGGGGGTCATATGATTGTTGGGCTTTTCTCTGTATCTATGAAGCGCCTTGAGGCGACTTTTGTTGTGATTTGGTGCTATATAAATAAAATTGAATTGAATTGAATTACTAGGAACAGGAATGTAGAACCACCCTTCGTAACAAGAATCTGAGTAAGTGAGTAATACATTTCTGTGTAATTTTATCTTATTATTTCATCTGTGTAATTTCATATCTTTATCTCTTACATTTCAGTGGGGGGGGGGGGGATTTTGGCCCTCCCTTCTTGATAATATTGCGTCAGTTCATTCAGGACTACAGGCATTTATTTGTACGCGGCATTTCAATCAGTTCAAGATGTGGACTTTGCCTGGGCCATTGCCAAATCAGACCGTTTATCTACACTCTCCTTCTGTATTTTGACAAATAAAGAGATAATGACACAGGTTGTAATTTTTAAAACCTCATAATGACCAATATTTTTTGTGCTGTTAAATCAAACCTTATAAGAGGATGTGCTGTGTTTTTACCACAAAATACAAAATACACAATCAAAGCTGTTGAAACTGGTTTTGACACCAGGGTGACTATATTAATTAAATCAAATGTTTTGACAGGATACTCCTACATTAATAATGCAATACATTCCAGTGTTACCAAATCATTTCCCAGATGTTAGCGGATACTTACCCAGACAGATTCTTTGAAAAATGGAGCCCTTTGGATGCCAGATTTTCCTCATATTTCACACTCATCTTTCTCGTATTCTGTTAATGCGTCAGTAGCTAAGTAAGCAGCTGTGATGATTAGAACAGCGAATGCACTGAATGTAGTTTCGTTAACCGTGAACTGCTCCCTTAATGACCTTTTAGTCTTCATTGGACCTTTTGACCACACAGGGTGACATTGGTTAGAGATTATGACACTGCTGTTTCATCAGTTGTCTTTCCTCTGCTTGTCACTGAATTGCCTCAGTTTCCCTCTCATTTAAGCAAGTGACCAACCATCCTTCCTCTCCATTACAACCCCCCTTCTTCCTGCCTGTGTGTACTTTGGCTCCATATTAGCCAACAACTCATGGGACACACTCAAGACAAACAACCAGCAGTTGAGACCACAGGCAGCAATACGTGTTTGCCAGTGAAACAACCAACTATGATCAAACATAGAGGTAGAAACTGAGTTCGCCCTCTGGAATGACTTAACATGATGTCACCTTTTGACCCCAAAAAGACCCAAGGATAAACTGTCCTCTGATTTCGCAGCACTCAGGGTGTGTCAAAGCATGCACTTCCCACTTCTACTTCCGCTTGAAATTTGAGAAACAAAGTTACTTTTTAAAAAGAAAAAAAAAGAATTTAAAGGGAAACAACCCATAAAGGATGTTAATTTGTGTTTCAGTTATTTTTGAGTTAAGTTAAGTTACAGATTGATTGCTGTTGAAAATATAAAACTTTATTTCAGCAGCTTATTTTTTTTAACTTAATTATTTATTATTAATGAATTCAAAATGACATTAAACTGAGCAATGAAGCAGAACAGTTCTCATCAGGTTGAAAACATCAGCCATTTTCACTTCTTGTAAATAAACTTTTATTCATAGACTAATGTTCAAACAAACTATAATGATTACAGAAGGAAAATATTCTTAAATCTCCAGCATCATTGGTGTCTGACATTTCCTAAAACATGGCCAAACATCACTGTAATCAACAGGTCGCAGGCACTATAGAGCAATGAACTTTAGGATTGGTAGAGGAGGGGAAGTACAAATTCAAACAAACTGATTATTATGTCACATAGTGTCAAATGAATTGAAACAGAGCCAGGGACAAGTAGTTGTCTATTTTTAAAGTCTGTTTAGAATCAGGCTGAAGAACGGACGCACAATTTTTTCGTAACTTGTCTCAGAGCACAACTCGGACCCAAACAGATGTGTGCATGCTTATAAAACCATAACACTTATGTAAGCCACCCTGCCCTTAATGGTGTTGCCATTAAACTTGTCCCAACAACTTTGTTGACCTGCCAAAAGTAAACATTCCTGCATGGCAACAAGCAACATAAAAACTCAACTTAAAAGTTATGGGCCAGAAATAATGTTATCTGCCACATATTATGCCCTTACACTATAACAGTTTAGCAATGTTTGTTAATTTTGTGATTGTGTGCAATGAGATTGCGGGGCGATCGTGGCTCAAGAGTTGGGAGTTCGCCTTAGTTACCATTACTAACACTTTAATGAGTTTGAAAACTATTGTCATATCAGTGCATAACGACACTCCCCATGCCTGCATACTGTGAAGTAGTGCAATCTTAGTTCCTTTTTAACGAGCGCACAAAAAGATTGACCAAATAGTTGGAACTGTTTTTTTTCTCAAAAGCAAAGGAGAAATCCCATTTGCATTACAAACGCCTTCATGTGAGATGCTGTTCTGCTGATGTATCTCCTCCTGACATTCCCACTGAACCTGTTAATTACAGCCTGCAGCTGAAGAACGCTGAACCTTGGCTCACCTCTGAAAAGATCCCATACACAGTTTTGAACTTTTTATTGTAGTTTTTTATGACACAGGAGTATACCTTAAGCCAATCTGAAGTCATCTCTTTACAAGATGATAATAATGAAACTAAGGTGTTTATACAGATGTGATAAATTGGTCACAGCCCCGTTGTTGTTCATCCCAGCGTTCTAATAAACTGAATAATGAGGAGTGGAGTCCTCTTTTATTCTATTTGTTGCACTCATCATTCACTAGCAAGTACCAAAACCCCACATGTGAATGTTTTATAATAATGAAGCAACAAAGCTTGGAGCCTTATGAAGTATTGGCAGCAGCTCCCTGACTGATACCTTTGACAAAGTGCGCGTGAGAGAGGGTAGGGCATAGAAACAATGAGAAACGTATGTGGGCACAGAGGCATTTATAGACAGGAGTGTTTAGGGTGTGGATTCAATTCTGGACTTAAGATAAATTCTTCTTCTTCCAGTCGCTCCCTTTAGGGGTCTTCCCAACAGATCATCTGCCTCCATCTAACTCTATCCCTATCATCCTCCTTTGTCAAACCAAGTCTTTGCACGTCCTCCTTCACTGCATCCACAAATCCTCCGTGGTCTTCCTCTTTTCCTCCTTCTGTCTGGGAGCTCCATCTGTAAAAAATAAAAAACTACATCCAAAATCCAGGCCTCAATTGTACTCTGCTGCCGGAGCTGGAGAAGTAGTTCCTTTGAAGTCAAAAAAGTTGTCATATCGTATGGTCGGTACATTGTAACGTGATGTAAATGATCTGTCGACAAGTCTGTGCAGTCACGAAAATTGGCAAGCATGCAGACATCCACATGGACCCTCGGTCTCAATGTCTGATGACTCAGAGCCAAGCAGATCCCAGCGGTCTCATGAACAACTCTGAATGTCAGCAGAGACAGGTATCAACAGAAGTGAGTGTCAGTGAACCTGGACTAGCCAGCAGATATGATCTGTGAGCTATTTTTTTTCACAGGAAATTGTAGAAGGATACATTTCTCTAAAATGTCAACAAGTTGAAAGTCTCTCGTGTTCAAACATCATTTGAGAGCATAAAAACATCAAAAATGGACTAAACGCCAGCCAAGAAATGCCTGAGATGAGCCCACACACAGCACAAGGTTAGAGATTTATATATGGGCGCAAAGATCCTGAACCTGACCTTAATATCCACTGAAATCTTAGGTAACCCAAGACTGATACTACTGATGTCCACATATATCTGGAGGCTGGGACACCACCTGTAGGGCTGCAGTGTACAATAGACTCAAAGAGTGTCGTTATTTCATCACTTCAACAACTAGATTGATAAACGATAAGAGCTGTTGTGAAAGGCCTTGAATAATTGACATCACTCTTTTATTCCATGCATGGTTTCCTGAAATGAGATGACTTGCTCTTTAAGGAGTTTAACAGGAAATCAGAATACTTGTGATAGGAAAGAGGCGGAACGTCATGTGTTCTCTAGGTTCTGGGCAGCTTACCGGAATACTAACTATTGGTACCGTGAAACTCACTAGGACAGGTGCAAAGTATTGATTACAGTGATTGTATACCTGGATGTTTGCTTTCATCCACTTTCAGTGACAGCTAGGTGGGGTCAAACCATAGCAGATCTCGGGCTGGCAGACCTGGAACAAGTTATTTTCTGTGTGAGTTTTAACGTCCTGGTGCAGGTGGGTGAGATTTGATGCTTGAGCGCATGAAGCTTCTTGTGTAATCACATAATTATCTGTTTATACACTTTCAGTTTGCCGGGATTGTTTAGAACACATATGTCACGTTTCATCAGAAAGCTCATTTGAATGGTTTCATCGGATTAATTCCCTATCACATCATTCACATCATTCTATGTTGCAACTTTGGCATAACTATGTATTAAAAAAAAGACAGGAAACAAATGGATTTGATTTTGCACATTCCACATATTGGCTCGTGTTTGAACACGCTTGTTTACGGTGTGATGTACCGCACATCTCTAAGGCCAGTGGCCTTATTGGGCGGGTTTGTTGTTATTTGAACTGCATGTCAGAGCCTTCTTGGACAGATACTGTAGAAAACATCCAGTCATATCTAACAAGGCAGTGTTACCTCACCCTTCTGCCTGCCTCTACCTCTTTGAAGAGAACATGTTCAGTCTTGTCCTTCAGCTCCATCACATGCACAGTTGCTCTGTGATTACATGTAGGAATTCTGTCGGAGATTTTTGTAAGCAAACGTTTATGTTGTGAAATTGTTCCACTTGTGGAAAAAAAACATGGTGATAGAAGTACAGCAGTACATCTGGGAATGTAAGCTTTTAAAACATTTTAAAACCGAGTATCCTTCAAGGAAACTGTGTTATTTTTCCTGATATTCATAACACACTCTTTATTTTAATGAGAGAGGGCCCGGTGCTGATGTAACTGTGTTCCTAAAGTAAAGCAGAAGACCACAGCTGCAGAGTTAGTTTTCTAAAGATCAAGCATGAGTTTTGTTAGTTCTGCTGTTGTCATTTTCAGACATGGAGAACATGAGACATACGCGAGCGGGTTAATGGCTACAAAATGAAAATCATTGTTTCAAAACTGATCTGATGCAATCCAAAGCAACTGACCGGTCAACTGCATTGTCAGAAAGTGGTGATTATTGATGATAAGCATTGCAAACATTTGTTTTACAACGTGTTGCATCAGATGGCACATGTTTTCATAAGTGCAGAAAGTCTATAGGTATATGATATTGTACAGCTCCAACAGCGAAGAGCAAGGCACTAATATTTCTGTTTCTGCTCTGTTTAGTGTTATCAACGTACTATCACAGCTTTTTTTCCAACAGCATCATGTGAGCTCACTGTAGCAATAATCATATCATAATTTAATTTAAGATTATCATAAGAAATCAGCTACTCAGCCCACTTCCACTGAGCTTCAGGGAGCTTGTTTTTGGTTCTACAATTATTGCTGCACATTTATTAAGCTCTAACCATTATTATTATTATTATGTACTACTGATATGTTAATAACAATTTTTTTTGCATTTTTGTCCCAGTTACATGTTTCAGATCATCAAACAAAATATAATATTAGAAAGAGATAACTAGTCACTAACATCTATCAGTCTGGACAGGGTGACAAAGCCAAATGTTTTCAATAATGAGTCCCGTTACATCTGGTGTGAAACTAACACAGCATTTCATTAAACGACAGCCAAACATGGTGGTGTCAGGGTGACGGTCTGGGACTGCTGTCCTGTTTCAGGACCTCACTGGTTGCTGTAATTGATGGAAACATGAATTCTGCTCTCTACCAGAAACTCCTGATGTCACATCTGCCCATCCATTTCCAGAAAAGGCATCTCACAGGTCGCATTTTCAGTTCACATCTTTAATTATCAAAGTATCAAAAATCAAAACAAAGATGGAAGTAGTTACACAGTGATAGTAGCAGTGCAGTTGTACCTGACATCCTTTATTTATTTCTGCTATGACACAGCTATAGAGAAAAAAAAAAGTCTTCAGTAGTAGAAATAGGCACAATATGAATACATGCACTCAGTGCTCAGTGACTATCTAGTAATGACTAGCATCGGGACAACAGGTGACAAAAGTACTATGACCACAAAGACGCCTGCGTCCCTTTAACAATGTGACTCTCACACAACACATACAACAATATAAACCTTCTAACAGAGGAATACAACTTCAGTCTACAAAATTCATTATTATTCTGTCAAAGGAAACCCCTTCTGGTATGTACTCATCCTTCGCTTTGTGCGTCAGAATTTCAGTTTGATTGAGAATGAGAAGTTAGAGTGTCGCTCAGGAATAAAGGGCTTCTGATCTCATGTTTGGCTTTATTTTACTGCCAATAAACAACAAACAGCAATCATCGTGCTTGTCAAATTTCTGTTTGAGCAATAAACTGCTTTTTTCCTTGGGCTATTTTTTTTTTTTTTTACAATGGAAAAGGGTGTGCAAGTGAACAACAACTATTTTGGCAGTTCGTTTTCAAACAGTGGAAGTTCACGACACACTTAGATTCTAACGTGTCAACAAATCTTGCATAACTTCAGAGTAAACTGATGCAGCGCTTCTGATACCTAGCTAACGATATCTAATGAACACAACATCCGGACCAAATGTTTTCAATAAATACATTTGTAAAAAAATAACTTTTGGTTTTGCTCTGTTGAGACCAAAGGAGGCATTGGTGTTTACATACAGCAGCACATAGTTAATATGCATTTGATACTTTATACAAGACACTGGGTAGAAAACACATCTGTAAAATAACACTTATGTAGCTTCATTGTCACAGAACAGGTTGAAAAAAAATCCCCTTTGCTTTAAGAGAGAACACAGTGATAAATAAAGTGTCCATTGGGCAATTGTGATTGCCATAAAATATTGAATTCTTAAGAAAAAACCCCACAACAAAACACTTATCTATACATGTGATTACGCTGTCTTTTGTACTAGGCTTTTTTCATTAAGTGCAGAATTAGAAACCCTGCCTGCAACGTACATTTCCCTTTTGTGTCTGCTACACTCACAGCAAGGAACCCGACCCGTACTCATGCTTTTGGACGAGTCATCTCATATTATGTATAACAAAACGGACGTCTATAGCATACCTAGGTCCTGAGTGGTTAGTAGTAGCAGCGTTTTTAGTAATTCACTTTGTATACAGGACAAGCAGACAGGGTTAAAACAGCAACATCCTAACATACAGTAATCATTTAATAAATATGTCATCTTTGCTGTACACTAAACAGAGACCGCTTCTTTTTAAAGTCAGTGACTTGCATCTGTACACACTCACACAGTCATTCTGAATCTCCTTACTGTCGGGGTGAACTCTTAAATAATGTGCCTTGATCACCTTGAAATCGTGCTTTGGTACAAAAATCAGACCATCGACTATTCAAAATACTAATAAATCAAGAAAAGCTGTTGAACTTTGTTTAAGTGCTTTAGCATCTGTTCTTGGCCCTGACTGTTTAAAATGTTTAAAAAAAAAAAAGAAACACAATGCAAGTCAAAGTGCTGTCCATCATTTCTCACTCCTGTCCAATCAGCAGCTACGGGTTCAGGGAGCGGAAGGTGCTGAGGTCACTTTACACCGCTCTCTTTTTCTCTAGCAGCATTATGGACGGCAGGTGGGCGTGAGGAGTCATAGGTGGCGTTTCATTCTCAGGTCATAAGTTTGTATGTGGCAACTCCACCTCCTGCGAAACCAGTCAGTCCTACATCAGCAGCAGGAGATGGAAGAATTGCAAGCCCTAGATAACACTCTGGGCGATCATAAGTGACTGGGGCACTGGACATGATCGAGAGTCAGAAGTCCTCCGCCGAGAGGCGCTGCTGTGGACGTGGATGCGGATGAGGTGGTGGTGGAGGTGAGGTTGTGGAGTTGTAAGGTGCTCTCCTGGATGTGCTGGATGAAAAGGTTTCGCTCGTCCTCGGGCGTCTGGGGGTTCTGGGCTCGGACGATGCACGTCGGCCGGTGCAGGTTGAGCATGTAGACCAGCTGCTGCTTCTGCTGCTTAAGCTCCTCAATCTGAGCTTTTAAGTCGGCATTGATGCTCTCCAGCTTTTCAGACTCCTGCAGAGAAGGATGGAAGAAGACTGTTATTCACCCGAGAAACATAAGCTACTTCTCACCGCAAGCTGCGAATGTCATGCTTTATAAATTGTCTAACTGTGAGGGTGCAAAAAGCTAAGAGTAGGTGCAGAATAACCAATGCTCAGATTGATGAAAGTGGAAAACTACCTTCTGGAGTGATTCAGTCTTTTCCTTCTTCTTGTTGCGGCACTTGGCGGCAGCGATTTTGTTTCTCTCCCTCCTCCTTTTCCTTCTTTCATGCTCCTCAGATGTCAACTAAAAAAAAGTGAGAAATATAGACCATTAAGAAAAAAATACTCTCTCTCTCTGTGTATGTATGTATGTATGTATGTATATAACAGACACATTACAGATAACTACATGCTGTAATTCCCCCTCTGCCTTACCTCTCGCTTGACCCCGTTCCTGTATGAAGTTAGCTCAGAGGCTCGATCCGAGCTGGAGCTGGCACCATCGGAGCTCATGTCGGTGCTAAGCCCGTTGGACAGTCGCTTGCTCTGGATTGCCAGCCGGAGCTCCTCTTTCACGATGGGTGTGAAGTTGGTGAAGTCGTCCAGGGTGAGTGTGCCTTGAGGGGAGAAGCAAGGAACCAAGGCGGAGCAGCTGATGTCAGCCAGAGAAGGACCCGAGTGCTGAAGCATCATTCTGTAAACGCAAGAGATGAAAATCATCAGGTGGGTTAGAAACACTTAATATAATTCAAAAGAAACTGAGCTAAAGTCATTATGAACCCAACGCTGAAAGTCACAAGATAAATAATGTGGGAAGAATAATAAAGGAATGTTCAACTTTTTGCTGAGTAACAATGACACAAATGTCAGAAGGAAGTCCAAAGCTAAGATCGGTTTGAAAGGTCAACATGGCATGTTAAGGAGGACAAACAGATTGTGATGACAAGACAAATAGCTGTGTCATTCAAAACTGAGCAAATATTTGCTTTGTGGAAAACATGCTGTAAAAAAGGCTCATTAATTAGGGAGGTGTGGATGTTTGTTATCTAAACGGAGAAGTGAAAAGAGTTGAATTATGGCCATCAGCCAGATAAGAAGGTGTTTACATCAGCTCTGAGACCAAAACCAAAACAAGCACATTTATATTATATTCTTATGTTCTCCAGTAATAAATCATTTGCAACGAAGTCATTAATGATATGGTTTGTATTAGTCTGCACACAGCTGCACCTTCTTAGAATAAAAAAAAAAAGTTTTAAAAAGTCTTGTTAGCTCTACAAATATTTTACCACCGCCTCCCTCTGTTCCCTTCAGTTTCGTTATTATGTGTTCAGGTAATTATAAAAGAGAATTGTGCTATTCATATGTTTGTTTTGGTTTTGTTATTATAAAGTTAACTCAAAAGAAAGAAGAAAAAAAAGAAACAACAATATTAAAAGTCTCGTCAAAAGTGAGGAAACAAGTGCAAAAATCCGAAATACCTGATTATAAATAAGTTACAAAAAAAGTGTAACAAAATGCATTCAAGCAGAATCCAAGAAAAACGTCGCATGATGTCATATTTGAAACAAAAACAATAACAAGTTTTTATAAATACAAAATACGCTAAAATTAAAAAAAAAGAAAAAAAGAAAAATCGTTAGTGCAAACTGCTCCAAAAAGATGCGCTTGTTTATATATTTTATATTTTCACGCAAAAACACGCGCGGAAGTTTTCGCAGTGTCCCGGGACGGAGCGCACGGAGACACCGGCTCTCTGCGCTTCTCACCGGGATCAAAGAGCGACAACACCGCCTCTCTGCCCCTCACACACACGCTCAAACACCCCCGTCCTCCTCCACGGGAAACAGATCTCCAGCCTACCTGTTAAAGCTGTGAGTGTCCGGATCGGATGAAGTGCGCCGTGAAGAAAATAAACCTTCTCTTATGTCTGTGCGTTCCGCTCTTCCTGTGTCGGCTTCCTGCTCGTTGGCTACGGTTGCTCTTGTGGCCTTTACGTTGCGTCACCTCGCGCTTTTAAATTGGTTGAAGGGGCGGGACACATGACGCAACGCAACGCTACTAGAGAGCGAGAGAGGGAGGGTGCTAGGGTTGGGAGCCTGAGAGTAGGGGGGGGTGACGTCATCCTATTTTTAGAAGGCTGATCCGGCGATGATGCAATCTAGCAACCCCGAGTGTTCTTCTCTGCCATAACAGGACAGGCGTCCCCTCCCTCCTCCTCCTCATGTTTTTTCCTCCTCTGCCTATCCTCCCGCAGATTTTCAGCTCTTCCTCATTCTCCTCCTCCTCCTCTCTGCTTCCTACCCTCTTCCCACCAACGCGTTATTCCTTTCCCAATCTTTTAATCTTTTTTTTTCCTTTTTTGTTTTTATATTTGTCTCTTTTTTCAACACTTCATTCATCATCTCCAATCCTCTTTTTTGGTATAGTTTCTATCCCCCTCCTTTTTTAATCCCCCCCATCAGCTTTGGCCTTTTTCACAAATTTCCATGGTTTATGTCCCAAAATCCCTCTATTCTTTGCCACTCTCATAACATGTTTTTCTCTTATCTTCCCTCCCATCTAATCTCTGTCATCCTATTTCCAGTTGTCTCTTCTCCACTCGTTGCTGTACCTCCTGCACACGCATCTCCACTAATCACTTGAATCTTTTTTTGTTATTGTCTCGTAAATTTACCAAATTTAGAAATACGGGCTAATTTTCCTCTGCGACACCTGGTAGGTTGATGGTATTTACAGATAACCAGTTTAACCTGTTTGATCTTTTTCTTTTTAAAATTGCAGTTTCTTTTATTCCCTTTTTATTTTGTCTCCTGTTTTCTACTAAAAACCTTCACGTCTTTTCCTTTTTCACTCCTCCATCATTATATTTCCAAGTTCTTTCTGCTCACTTTTTCCCAGTATTTACTTTGATACTTTTTTCTTAATTATCCATGTTTTTATATTCTTTCATCATAGTACTTGTACATCTTTCCTTCTTCTATTCACCTGAAGTCTTTTGCCCTCTTTCTTCTACTTCTTTTATCTTATTTCTCTTCTCTCTCTTTCCTCCACTTTTTTCACCCCCATACATGTCCCGTCTTGTACTAATCAGCCTCATTTTATTATTCCTCTTTGCCCTCCATTATTGTTTCCATAAGCATCACCTCTTCACACGCTTCCCTTCCCTCTCTGTCATCTCTCCCTGTTTTGACACTGACATGGATTTCCATTCCAGGCATTCCACACTAACGAGTGAATAAAGCCGTTCAGGCTGAGTGACAGTGGACGGTTATTTATTGTGCGGTTACACCACACTCACCAGCTGGGGTATAAAAGAGGTTAGACAGACATGCAGACAGATATGGACCTTTGCATGGATGGATGGATGGAAGGATTATAATGATTTTCCTTTTCCTGTCTGATGATATGATGACATTTACCTGTCATGTGAGGACAGGTAAAGAAAACTTTCTGCATGTTTTCATTTCTGAACTACTTGTGCTTTTACATGTGTGTGTGTGTCACAGATTTGTAGACTGCCAGTAAATGTAATCTACACGCAGGGATTTTCTTGATTAGTCGTAATCAGATGATCTTGTTTACTCGACTGCTGACACAGATTTCCTGTGAGAATGTTGGTTTTTGGCTTCAGAATACAAAAATATGTGCGAATTTTCACTATTTAACATCTAAATTTAAATTGTAAGTCGTGGCAGCTGTGGAAATACACAACTAGTAAGCATCTATATGTTAATAATATTCAGACATAATAATCGATATTATTAGCAGTCTTTCACACTAGTTTTATGTATTATTATTGATAATAGTTTCAAAGTTACACCTGCAACTTCAGCTCTAGCAGTAATGTCCTCGTCCTAGCAGTCAGATTAAAGGAAAATACATTTTAAAGGGTTTTACCTTAGCTATAAAACTCTGCTACTGTAACATAATGTTTATTTTATGCTTACTGAATTGTCCAAAACTGGAAAAGAAGATGGTTCATGAAACGCACGTTTAGTTTATTTTATTTTTTTCCATATGGGCTGACCCACATCAGGTGCAGCTGTTTATGTTGGGCTGTTTTAATGTGCAGCCATAAAGCAGAAAGCAGCATGGCTTTAAAGTGCACACATATCTAGCAAAGACAAGCAGAGCATGCTGACGTCATCCTGATTCAGAATCATTCCAAAAAAGAAAGAAAAGAAAAGAAACAGATTGTTTTGTCTCAAATATTTCTGTCAGAAAACAGAACAACGTTATTATTTTGTGTGTGTGTGTGTCTGTTATGATGCCTACATATCCTGTCAAAGCAGAAAACTCGGCTCAACTTTTGCGTACATGATACAATAATTTCCTGATAGATTGTTATCTAACACGAACCATGCAACAACAGCTCTGCAGTTTTGTAAAATCCTGCTTCCACTAGATTACTCCTACTAGATTTTAAGTGACCTGATTCATGAGGATGTTTTAATTCTGATTAAAAGATGCAAGCTTTTGGGCATCTTGTTGACCTCTACTGCAGTTTATGTGCTTAACTTGTAAGTGTCATAGGTTTTTTTTATTTGTTCGAGTGATTTCACACACTGAAGAAAAGGTTCTTTCCCTCCTATTTCCTTGTAGTCTTTCTATCTTTTCCTTCCTTTTCTCATTTCCTGCCATTTTCAGTATAATGCCCTCTCGGTTTTGTAATTTTGAAACTCCCAGTTTCTCTGAGTGTACCAACAAAATTGACTTTCAGTTTTGCCAACTCAAGACTTTCTTGGAAACAATATTGCTTCACTATTTCATGAAATTATGAAATGTCAAAATCGAGTGATCATCAAGTGGTCACTATGTTTGCATCTCATCTTTTCTTAACTTTACTTGAAATGAAGCCAAGGAGACATGACTTGTCACATGAACGATGACTGCCATGACTGATCTAGAAATTCATGTAACTATGAATCCCACCCAGTTGTAAAGGCCATAAAATGGTTAATAATTAAACAAATGAGTTTCCACTGCTAAGGAAAACATCTGGCCTTATGTGAACCTCTGAAAAAACACTCCCTGACAAAGAAGGTTATGTAGTGGTGACCTGCTGAGGTGTTTTCTCCATTTTTAGACGGTGAGTTTGAAGGCCGAGTTGAACAAGGGAAATATTTCTCTTTGCCAGGAACTGAAAGAAAAGATCTGCTGTTTCCCCAAGCTGTAAATCTGAAACCCTGAAATAGGTTAAAATAAATTCTAATAAAAATTATTTTAATATAATTTAACCCAGCATAAATATTCTTATAAATAAAAACATACCACAGATGCTTTTGTCGGCCTCAGACTAAATGAAAGTGACTTCATTGACTTATGCCCTTGAATTCTTCAATGCATTGTCTACGTTTCCTGTGCATGTGACATGTAATGTATGTGCTAACTCACAGTCACATGGCTTGATTTTGTGCTTTTAGTTTTGGTCCAGATGGAAAACATAAATGCAGAGTGACTGCTGTTTGGAAAGTTAAGAAAATGCTCCGACTCAGAACTCCTGCTCAATCAGACATCACAGAGGATAGGGGAGGGGGTTTCCAAAGCAAACTTAGGATCCTAAAAAGCTCTTCCAACGAAGAATACTCACTCACTCAAAGAAAGAAAACATAAATTGTTACAGACAAATCAGAGGCAGGCTAAATAAAAATGAAAGTAAGAAGAGTAATATATTAATAAGAACACTTTTAGGGGCAAATTAAATGAAGGGACTGAGTCTGAGCTGCTCAGCTGCTCTACTGGGAGCAGGAAGAGCCTCAAAAGTAATCAAAATGACAAATCTAGACTATTCCAGAACATACTGGGAGCCAGTTTAAAAATGCCAAAATGGGAGTGATGGGAGGCTGCTGACTTCTTTATAGTCTACAGTCGTTCAAATAGAGTTTTAGTTCAGGAAAGAAAAAAAGGCTGACACATGTAAAAGCACACTTTTAAATCTTAAATGACATCTTTTTTTAATTTTTAAGATGATAAAAGCATGACTGCATTAGTCTCACAATGTGGTGCTTGAAATTTAGGTTTTAATTAAATCAGATTTCAAGATAATTTGCAACCAGCTTGAAATTTTCAGGCCGAGAAGCAGCCGGTGGGAGAATCTGTTCAGCGTGACCTACGACCTGGTGGCAAGTTTCGTCTGAATTTAGCTGAAGGAAATGAAATGACGTCCAGTTCTGAACCTCATAAAGAGTCACATGATCTGAATTAGCCATCACTTACATTTATAACAGTGAGTCATGCAGAGACTCAATGTATGCTTTGATTCAGTGTAGTTTCAGTTAACTCATAGAGTAGGTACGCTGGTTTCAGTTTACTTTTCCCCGTTTAACTGGTTATATTAATACTGTTTAGATGGTTTTAAAACATTAAGCTTGTAGTGATGATTTCATTTCATTGGGAAATTTATTTATATATTTTTATTCTTAATTCAGAACAACTCTTATGATAAAAAGCAAAAATGCGTAACCAACAAAACCTATAAATAAAGATGATTTTTATCTTGACAAAAGCAAAAAAAATAGAAAAGAAAAGTGTTTTCGCACATTTTGAGTTTGTTGCTATCAAAGTGAATACATTCAGTGGAATGCGGAGCCTTGGCTTTTGCAACACATTTTGCAAACTCCCACCAGCTCTGGTTATCCACCTGTCAAAATATGTTTATGTCCTATAGTATGTGATGTCTCATAGCTCAGAGCCCCAGATGGAGAACTTCAGGCCCAGGTGTGCACGCTGTTCTGGAAAGTTACAGTACTCCCCTTCCTCAGCCTGACGTTGGAAAGGTGCTCGGGAGGAGGGAGGTGTTTCCAACATAAATGCGCCAGAGTTTTCCAAAGAAACATATTTAATCTTTTACAGCTGACAACTTCCTTTAAAAGGTCACCAGCCCAGACAACTAACGTAAGAGCAGAACATCACAGTCATTCACAATAATATATACAAACATTATGAATAGAGATGTTATAGGTTTTACTAAAATATTTTTAGTTGAGCTATTTTCACATCTAGTTTAGTTGAATTTCTGTCAACTTGTCTTGAATCTGCCAGAGAAATACTCGACATATAAAGTCCAGTGTCGTTTGTTCCCAGCTCTGATTTTAAACCGTACCATTAGTTAACTGTGCCTTTTAGAAATGCTACCTGTGCTGATTATCACTTCACAGATCTACTGTGGCGCATGCTTGACCTCGCCTCAAAATACATCCATGTTACACTGCATCTAATTAAAAGCTGACACGCTTGGAGTTGTAGTTTTTATTTTTAGTACGCCAGACAATCGTCAAAATGCTCGAGCTGAATGGCAAAAATGCTCACGCTCGCATTTCCACTCCTCTGTCTTTCTCCGCGAGCAGCCAGACGAGTGTTGAAAAGTTTATGAGGTCAGTGTGGTCATCCAGATTGATGCTGCGACATGAAGTCATTGCTGACACTGTCGCTTATTAATACCATATGATCGGAGTGCTAACCCTCCTCAGCTAAATATTGCATTCTCTATTTTTATGTTTCAAGTGTTTCATGCCAAAGAGCTACGTGTGCTCATATCCACATACAGTATGGAGGAGCAGGCTCTTTGGGCAGCTTTTAAAAAGGAAAATACAGTCTATCAGATTAACTTTCTTAATGTCAAACTTCAAAAAATTCATACCTTTTTAAAATATAAAATCCAATAATGGAAACAGGTGGACTTTAAAAAGCTAAATTAAAAGATAAACAGTGAATTTTAGCTGGTTTCTAAATAAATCTGGTGTAAACACATTACAAAAACATATGAAAACAAATATATTAATCCCAGAAAGTACATAGGGTGATGTATAATATGTAGGTGGGTCTTTGGCCAGTTAACCATAACTTTTCCTTGTGATAATAAATCATTTTGTTTCTATTCAGTTTAACCTAAAAAGAAAAACAGTTCTTCTTACAAGTTGTAAATAAGGGCACCGCAGGATTTCGCCACAAAACTCTCACTTTCACCTGCTATTCTGCTTACAGTTCACATCCTGGACTCTTACCTAATCTCCAAAACAGTTCCTGATGTGAGCTGATAAAGAAAACAGGACAGAGGACGGGTTTCACTATGACAGAAAGGAATGTGAATAAGAGCGAGTTTCTCATTCTGAGAGTTTGCTCTCAGTGGAAGAGAAAGTGAAAACCAAAGAAGAATTCGTAAGCCCATGTGCAGCAGTCTAGAGAAGCAAAGCCTACTTTTTAAACCCTCAGTTAAACACTAAACACCCTGCAATTCGTGGTTCAGGCTGCACATTAACTCACACCTCATTCATGCTTCTGTTTAGTAAAAGCTTCCCTACTGCAACTGTGTCTTATTAAAAAAGTCACCTTCTTGCCTCCAGCCAGTTCTAAATGCAGCAGCAGCTTCTTAATGGTTTTAGCACATGCTGTCACATGTCCTGGCTCTTGTCCATTGGCACCCTGTACGTTTTGGAATTGATTTTAAGATTTAGTGTTAAAGTGTGTCAGCGTCTGCGTTCAAGCTACATGACAGAAATACTGACCTCCGCGTGAGCAGGTTAACAGCCTCAGATCCTTAACTGGGGTTGTAGGGCAGTGAGTAGAACTGGGGCAATGGCTGCACAGACAAAGTAAACAAAGGGCTACATGTTGGATTAACTTAATCAAAATGTAAGAAAATGTTACAAAGAAAGGGATCAAACCCACTGCACTGGAATCAAGTTAAATAGCAGTAAAAACTCACTGCAGCCCTAATAATGATTCAACGGGGGTTCCTTTTAGGACTTTACCGGCTGGCTTTGCTTTTGCTGCTGTGTGACAGCACGCCGCATACTGAGACAATGTCCTGCATGTTCAGTGGCTCTATATTTTACCAACAAGAGTGCACGTGTCACAAGAAACTTGTGGCTGAAAATGTGATTTATGGCTATTGAAACTCAAAGGCGGTTAGCAAACAGAAAAGTAACTGACCGTTAACGGTTGTCACAGTTACTGTAACAGAAAAAAGGAATAGAAAAAGGGAATAAACCACTTTAGCTTTCCTTTTCTGAGTGTAGGAGATGGGAAAATTCAATTAAAATAAAAAGCTTCACATGCTTGATGGCATACTTTTTTTCTGAAACAGGGTTGTTTTGTTTGGGCATTTTTATTTTCATTTTAGTTTTTTTTATTTACCCCCATTTTATTTATTTATTTATTTTAGTTTTTTAGTTTTTTCCTTGTTTTGTTTGTTTTTTGGTCTCATGGTCTGGATTTTTGCTTTTCCTTGTCTTGTTATTAGTATAACTTCAATAGACATGGAGAACAGATCAATAAAACAATAGTTCTGGCTCTAATCTGAACTGTATGAAGAATGAAATCTTCTTCAGATCCTATCTCGACCCTTACATGTGTAATTTTAGCTCAGACAGAAAACTCATGGACACGCCTCATATTCAGCACCATCTATATATCCATGTGGTGATACTCATTTATAAATTCTTTGTTTTTTTCCTCCGCATTCACCGGACAATGCTGCAGTTTTTTTTTTAAAAACTCTTTGAGATCAATACTTGGATTGAACAAATGGTAGCTTCATAGTCTTACAATTTGGAATTTCACAAGACCCAGTGAGGCATGGGGAAATTGTCATAATCAATAACTAATATAAGTAGCAGTGTTGCAACAATCAAAGGAAAAGATCCATGATCTACAGTTTTCAGGCCCCTCTTATGTTGAACCAGCTTCCAGTTTGGATTCAGAAGACAGACACTATCTCTACGTTTAAGATTTGGCTTAAAACTTTCCTTGTTGCTAAAGAATATAGTTAGGGCTCAATCAGTTATGTTCCCCTCACTCCCAATAGATCACAGTAGATGGCCGCCCTTCTGTGAGCCTGGTTCTGCAGGTGGTTTCGTCCTGTTAAAGGGAGTTTTTCCCAAGTGCTTGCTCAGAGGAGGTCATCTGATTGTTGGGGGGTCTTTAGCTTACAGTACAAAGCACCTTGAGGCAACTGTCGTTGTGATTTAGTGGTATATAAATAAAATTAAATGGAACTGTCTGTAACAGCAACACTAAGAGGTTATGTTAAATTCAGTTCCTTAACATTTGATTTAGATTTATAGATGATACTAGAAAAAAATAATTTAAATGATTTTGAGGTTTTGGGGAAAAGGAGCTCCCAGACTTAAATGATGCATAATGTAAACTAGAAATGAGGAAAATAAACTAATCATCTGCCCTCAAAAAGAAAGAAACTAAAGAAAAAAGAAGAAGAATGCGGGAGAGTTTCTTTATCTGGAAGGGAGAGCCTAGTTTTTCAGCCTCCTTCATACAGAGGACGATCCACCCACCAGTTATTCTAGGCTGAATTTGTTCAACTGGAACCAGAAACCCACCGGCCCACTTGCAGCTGCTGAAAGACACAGTCCACCAACAGCAAACACTGTTCTCAGAGAAAAGATGAATATGTTGTATTCAGGACCGAAATCATGGAGCCTGACATTCCTCCCAACTTCAAATGTCCAGTTGTGAAGCAATAAATAGTGAGTTCACTGCCTGGTACAGAAGACAGTTTGCACATCATTGGAAAGTTCGATGACAACTACACAGATATTGTTTTGAACACATCAATGTGTCACTGCTTTGACAGACAGGTGTGTTGATCAGGAAGCTGTGAGCATACCTGCAGTGGTTTACCTGTGCTGAATGGAGTCACTGAACACGCACCACTTTTAATTTAATTATCTGACAAATTTCTGTGTTAACTGATATCTTAGCACCCATTTGTCGAGATATGATTAATTCTCACTTCGAAAGGTGAAAAATTATGAAATTATTTGGTAACATCACTTGGTGACATCCATCCTTTATTTACAGGGTATTTTACAAGCACAAACCCATGATTGGCGTTTAATGATGCTGTGATATATGTGGTGGATTGTGTCTGTATAGTATGCTTGTCCACAAGAAAGTTACCAATAAACAGAAAGGTTTTGTAATTATTTTCTAAAGTTAAATGAGGTGCA
This sequence comes from Diplotaxodon limnothrissa, assembly GCF_057381915.1. Classification (NCBI taxonomy): domain Eukaryota; kingdom Metazoa; phylum Chordata; class Actinopteri; order Cichliformes; family Cichlidae; genus Diplotaxodon; species Diplotaxodon limnothrissa. The sequence goes on from NC_140610.1 coordinate 44,161,262, forward strand.
AAAGCTAAAATGAGTCCATAACTTTGATATAGCGATATCACATACAGTGGGGCAAAAAAGTATTTAGTCAGCCACCGATTGTGCAAGTTCCCCCACTTAAAATGATGACAGAGGTCAGTAATTTGCACCAGAGGTACACTTCAACTGTGAGAGACACAATGTGAAAAAAAAATCCATGAATTCACATGGTAGGATTTGTAAAGAATTTATTCGTAAATCAGGGTGGAAAATAAGTATTTGGTCACCTCAAACAAGGAAAATCTCTGGCTCTCACAGACCTGTAACGTCTTCTGTAAGAAGCTTTTCTGTCCCCCACTCGTTACCTGTATGAATGGCACCTGTTTGAACTCATCATCTGTATAAAAGACACCTGTCCACAGCCTCAAACAGTCAGACTCCAAACTCCGCCATGGCCAAGACCAAAGAGCTTTCAAAGGACACCAGGAAAAGTATTGTAGACCTCCACCAGACTGGGAAGAGTGAATCTACAATAGGCAAGCAGCTTGGTGTGAAAAAATCAACTGTGGGAGCAATCATCAGAAAATGGAAGACATACAAGACCACTGATAATCTTCCTCGATCTGGGGCTCCACGCAAGATCTCATCCCGTGGGGTCAAAATGATCATGAGAACGGTGAGCAAAGATCCCAGAACCACACGGGGGGACCTGGTGAATGACCTGCAGAGAGCTGGGACCAAAGTAACAAAGGTCACCATCAGTAACACACTACAACGGCAGGGAATCAAATCCCGCAGTGCCAGACGTGTTCCGCTGCTGAAGCCAGTGCATGTCCAGGCCCGTCTGAAGTTTGCCAGAGAGCACATGGATGATACAGCAGAGGATTGGGAGAATGTCATGTGGTCAGATGAAACCAAAGTAGAACTTTTTGGTATAAACTCAACTCGTCGTGTTTGGAGGAAGAAGAATACTGAGTTGCATCCCAAGAACACCATACCTACTGTGAAGCATGGGGGTGGAAACATCATGCTATGGGGCTGTTTTTCTGCCAAGGGCACAGGACGACTGATCCGTGTTAAGGACAGAATGAATGGGGCCATGTATCGTGAGATTTTGAGCCAAAACCTCCTTCCATCAGTGAGAACTTTGAAGATGAAACGAGGCTGGGTCTTCCAACATGACAATGATCCAAAACACACCGCCCGGGCAACAAAGGAGTGGCTCCGTAAGAAGCATTTGAAAGTCCTGGAGTGGCCTAGCCAGTCTCCAGACCTCAACCCCATAGAAAATCTGTGGCGGGAGTTGAAAGTCCGTGTTGCTCGGCGACAGCCCCAAAACATCACTGCTCTCGAGAAGATCTGCATGGAGGAATGGGCCAAAATACCAGCTACTGTGTGTGCAAACCTGGTAAAGACCTATAGTAAACGTTTGACCTCTGTTATTGCCAACAAAGGTTATGTTACAAAGTATTGAGTTGTATTTTTGTTATTGACCAAATACTTATTTTCCACCCTGATTTACGAATAAATTCTTTACAAATCCTACCATGTGGATTCATGGATTTTTTTTTCACATTCTGTCTCTCACAGTTGAAGTGTACCTCTGGTGCAAATTACTGACCTCTGTCATCATTTTAGGTGGAGGAACTTGCACAATCGGTGGCTGACTAAATACTTTTTTGCCCCACTGTAGAATGCTTATTACCTTTATAACAGTGGGATGAAAAAATCCCTTTGTTCCAACAACAGGCCACGTTCAGTTATTTGAACACTTTTCAGAGACACTTACAACTCACGAGAGTCCCGCACTGTTTAATTGAATCATGGAGCATGATCGGACATCGTTTTCATCTTTGCATATGTATCAGAGAAATCTACCCATATAAACCTGCAGTTTTAAAGCTCAATTTAAACAAACAAACAAACAAAAAATCTATATTAAAACAGTAACATATATAGCAATTATAACGTAATATACACCTCCTCACTCAAATTTCCAGATTAGGAACAAATGATTTGTTTTTTGGGAAGATCAGCCTTCCTGTTTCCTGTTTCACCTTTAAAATGTTCCGATAATAATATAAAAGTATTTATGGTGAAAACGATAAGTGTTGGAACAGGAGGAGGCTGTTTATCCTGCCGGTGTCTCTTCCCGGTTCCCAGCTGGTTGCCTGGTAAAGCCACCGGGAGGATAAGGGGCATTATTTCCCGGAAAGGGTGACGTAATCCTGGAGGGAATAATAAAAGATGAGGAGGCGGAGGAGCTTTTGTTTACAGTTTTTACACCACAAGGGGGAAATAAATAAATAAATAAATATTCTGAAGAAAACACAAAAACAAGCACAATACATTTTATTGTATTTTAAAGCCTTATTTAGCTGTTCTAAAAATTGTACTCTATTTATTTATTTATCTTTAAAGAAACATGAACTACTTTTTGTGTATTATTTATAATTTAACAATATTCATTTATACAAGATTTCCACTGGAGTCATTTTCATCAACTTGCTTGCGTTGTATTTATTTGCATTTATTTTTTATTTATAATCATTACTATAATTTAACGGAAAGGATACAGTAGAATCCCTAATATTTAAAGAAACGCAATAGACTTACATATGCAGCTCATAGTAGAGATTCGTACCATATACCTTTTAGCACACAACAATATATTTTATCATAATTCATGACATTTTATATTCTTAGTGAATTAAAATGAAGAACAAAAAAAAAAAAAAAAGAAAAAACAACCCAACTTTATTTTGTGTTATTAATCTGCTTAATTTAATTCTTCATCATGTCCTCATTTTGCCCTTCCCTTTCTTTCCGGGAAGCTGCAGTTCTTCCTCGCCCTCCTCCTCCCCGTCTTTTGTTTCGTGTTCTTCATCGTCTTCACGGGGTATCCGGGAAATCCCCCCCGCCCTTCTGGTCTCCTCTTCCTCCTCCCACTGATGAGAATCTGGGCGTGAAACACGGCGGTTGGGTGGATGCATAATGCGAGGCTTACAGTATATTGTTAATGTGGTAAACGGGTTTTCGAGTTTACGGCAGCCGGCCCGGATCATTTGCACTTTCGATCTGAGTGATTCAACGCATTCTGGTAAATCTGCATTTCGCTGAAATGGAACTGCGGCACCAGCGGATGCCCGAGAGCTACATCACGAACCGTGCAGATTCATGCTTATTTCTAGAAACAGGCATAACATCATCTGACATCAGCTGTCCTACTTTCCTGTTAAACGGAAGATCGTTCACTTAATTTTCTTAATAAGGGATTTCAGCCAGTTTACATTATCCTGTAATATTAGCCTGTGGCCCACATGCTAGGTAACCACGAAGGGATATACAGTGTAATATTATTTCCACAATAGTATCTCATTCTTGCTTTGAAAATACGAGCTGATACGAGCGTCTTTTTTTTGTTATGCTGATGTGATTAGTCATTAAATTAGCTGAGAGACAGAAAACTACTAACTTTGGTATTAAATCGATTGACTGCTGTTAACCTTACTAAACCTTATTTTGTAGGGAAACAGGAAATGTTTGCATGCAAACATAAAAGGAATTATATAAAGCAAAAACGGGTTATTTAAAATGTGATTTGTGTTAAATCCAAGTTTCTTCCTTTATTGTGGTGATTTTGCTCACACGTTTACTGCCCCTCCATCTGCAGGCCTCTGCACATGAACAGTTCTACATAGTTTCTATATAATTATGCAAATCTGTTTGTAGCATTTAAGTGATGGATTTAAGAGTATGTTTTGTTGCCAGAACATTGAATTTATTACTCTGCCATTACTCTGTTAGACACGCCGCACTATTTTGTGCCACCTGTTGAAGAGCGTTACAAAAAACAAGACTTTCACAAAATATTCACACCTCTTTTCTATTTTTGCACACTTCCATGTCTTGTAGATTTTGTCCATCAAGCTACACGAACATTGGAGTTAAAATACTGCAAGTTTCTTAAACATTATAAAAGAACATTTAGACCTTTAATTCGTGCCACAGCTGCACGGCAGAAGTACAGCTGTGGCAGTTGTTTCGCTGTGTTTATTCCCTTTTCTTTGGAATACATTGAGAAGTGGAACCACATGTGAACTTCTGGCTATGGTCTCTGAGCTGAACATCATTCTAGGGATTCGTGCAACAGGTTTTGAGATGTGTTTTCTCTTATCAAAGTTCTTAATCAGCATTAACTTGTATGTAAAACACCCTGTTGAACATCCTGCTGAACATCCTATTTTCTCAGGGCTGACTGCAGCTCAGGGCTCTGTGAGGTTTTAACCCAGTTGATGGCATGCTGCTTGGAGGGACTGCTGGGTTGGTCACATCACTCACCAAGCCCCTTCCAAGTAAGCTAGTCAGTGTGGCCAGATGCTCGACTCTAAGTAAAGTCCTGGTTGTTCCAAACTTCTTTCATGTCACATTTTTTCTTACCTTTGCCCTCACTAAATTTTATGCTGGGGTATGCAGAAAGTTTATTTATCTTCACAGCTTAGATTTTTGTCCTGACATGTAATGAGAATATTTAAAAACTTGCCCAATACCTTCACTTTCCCACAGGTTGTTCTAAACAAGTGACTCCAATTTGAATTGCAAAATGTTATTTTAGCAAATGTTTTGTAAGTAAAAGTTTTTGAAAACCCTCTCGGTGCTCTCATGTTGTCATGATGTGTGACCAAGTGTAGACTGATAGAGCACCTACCCCAAAATCTATAAACACAAGATTGCAGAACATTCTGCAGAGACTCTGGGTATAAATGAAGGACCTGCCTTGATGTTATACTATGCGGCAGACTTATTTGCAGTTATTAAAACAGATCAAAATAACCTGATTATGCAGTAAATTTGATTTTTGGAGTGATTCTGTGGCTCTAGGCCAACTGTGCATTTACTGTATGAATTGAAAAATATGCAAAGTTTCTTATTCTTACAAAAGTTGAAAAGAAACCAAAGACTTGTGTGTGTGTGTGTATATGTGTAGTCATTCACTTTTTATGGTCCTATAGTCCGACTGTTATTTGCTATCACAGTGTTTATAATTTGGTTTGAAATTCAGTAATAAAAGTACAGTGATATCATACCCTTGCGCATACGTCATTCCTTTGTCTGTGTTTCACTGAATTTTACTCTCGGTTGTTCTTAAACTATCTTTCTGTTGAGATTCAATGATCATTCTGTCGTTCAGGTTTTGAACTGATATCTGTGGAGATTTCTTTCTGTGGTGAACGGTGACATTCACCACAGAAAGCAGAGACAAAGATCAGGCCCTATGTGAAACTGTATTGTGGTTATGATTCGTCATGATTACACTGCATTAAGGCAAAAAGCAGGCTGATGATTCAGTTTTTATGGTGCTAACGTGAGCAGTTTCACGTGACAAGAGATGACAAGCAGTGTTTTGTGAACTTTAACCTTGATGTCTGACTTATTTGTAGCACTTTCTTCAAAAGGACTTTGTAGGTGTTGCATGTTTGGCATTCTTTTAGAACATGTCACAACCGTTCTGTGGATTTATTCAGCTTGACTCTCTTCTGTCTCCTGATGTAATCACAAATTGACTGTATGATGTTTAGGACTAGGTCCATGTGAGCAGTCACACAATCTGATTGGGGATTCTTTGTGTTTCTTTGTTGTTGGCATTTTCTTTTAGATCTTTATGGTCATGCTCTGACTCTCTGTGGCCATTTTTCTGCATGGTCTTTGTTCTCTTTTTAGTCATTTGTCCAGTCTTTGTAGCCATTGTTTTATTCTACATGGTCATTTTTGCCTTGTGGTCATTTTCAGTCTCTTTCTGGTAATTTCATGCTTTGTTTTGCTCGGTCAATTAGTCTGTGGATGTTTTTTTTTTTGTCTTTTATTTAAATTTTGCGCCTATGTGGGATTTTTTCTGTCTCTTTGAAGTCACTCTCAGTTTTTTGTGGTCATTTAGAGTCTCTGTCGTCACTTTTCTAAAATTGTGTGTCATTTGTCTCTTTGTGGTAATTTTATATGTGACCATTTTTTTAAGTCTTTTTGAGCCCTTCATCTCCTTCCAGACATTTTTTTTAAGTCTGTATGATCATTTATCACTTTTTGTGATCAGCCTGCGTCTTGTTTAAGTTATTTTATGTCTCTCAGTCTGTGACAGGCTGGAGACATGTCCGGGGTTTAATCAAAGCCAGCTGAGGTTTTAGCCCCTGTGGAGCCTTAGTTAAAAAGATGTTTAAGAAGCTGGATGGACGATTGGACATATTTATAATTTTGACATTATCAAGGGCGGCAGCGTTGCTTGTTCAGATTCCAGAGGTAACTGTGCAATCCCGAGCCAACGCACTCTAACGAACTGTCCTTGTACTAGTTCTTTACTTCCCTGCTTACAGCATGTGTTTGATCTATCCAATTAATTATTATTGTTTTCTATTTTATAAATACTTTTTGCTACCTTGAGGCATTCTTTCATGCAGTAAACAAACCCCAGTTGCCCGAAAACATTAGATCAGAAGTAAAGGTTTTCCTTTAGAGGTTGTTGTCCTGCTCCTGAACTTGAAGCCGTGGGTGGTTATGGTTGCGAAGGCGTCGTTTGTGGGATGAATGGAGTTGAATGGGTCAAAGGTACAGTCTGTTATCATTATAGAGCAACCACATTGCACAGACTAATGTAAGCTTAAGGTCATGGAGGACAAGCAGTGTGATTCATTGTTTGTGCATTTATCCCAGTTCAGTTCACTGCCCAGACGGGTTCAACTGTTTGAGTTTCTCTTTATCAAACCACACCTGAACAGGTCGTGTGAGGTGTGTTCCTGGTCTTCTCCCAGTGTTTCTAACACCTCTTCAAAAGTTCACTGAAACAAAAACAACAACGTCGCTGTGCTGCCGTGTGCCGTAGTTTAATCTTTCCATTCGGCAGCAAAGATAAGAAAAGTGATTTATCACACTCAGGAAGCTTGTGCGCAATTCATGTTTACTGTAATGCCCTTGCTGACTTGGACTCATGCCTGTAACTAATAAAAATTCAGCACATAGAAGTCCATAGAGGCCAACGCAAAGGAAATCTAAATGTTTTGCAAGTTAAAAGTCAGGAGTCATTTGTGTTGTTTCTGTGAAGCATAATTACTCCATGTTATATCCAATTTCCCAAATCTACTCAGACTCAGGCTCTATAAAAGTTATTTTAAGACTTTGTTTGTGGCTTATATGATTTCAATGCAAATTTAATGATTCCACCCATTAAAAAAATCTAAAATCTTAACTGATTTAAATTTGCACAAAGTCTCAAGAGGCCGAAACACCCGCTACATCCGTTCTATATACTCCACTTGTAGTACATAGAGCAACTTTTTTTGATAGACTAACAAGTTTTGTCTGGAAGGCTGCTTTTCAGACAAAAAATCTGGCCTGATATGAAGCTGCCAAATACTACTGTGTGGTCTTTATCTGGATTCAAGGTCATGAAAATTACAAGAGAGCCTTTCAGCTTGTTTCCTTCATGCCGAACACAAACATCAAACAAAAGGAAACTATTCATTTTGGCCTCTTCAGACATTCTCACTGCAAATCATGAACACTTGTCCAGTTTCTTCCTATAGGTACTATTGTGGCAGCACAGTAACACTTCAAGTATTGAAGTATTACTACATCTATGGTTCAAAATAGCAAACCTTTAGTTTCATTTCGGGGTAGAGGACAAAGTCACAAATAAGTAAGTCTGGTAGAGAGCAAAGGTTGTGTTAGCATGGCCAATGAACTAGTTTTCAAGTGTGAATGTCCCCTTTCAGACACATCAGGGTATTCTGACCCTGAGGTGATGATAAATTCATTGTGAGCATGCTGGTAAATGTGAAAAAATAAAAAAAAATGACATGCACTGCAGTCATGCTCCGAAACTGACGTGTTGAGTTTGACATTTATGTACTGTTTTATGTACTATTTACATCCTGTCACCCCCTACCGGTCGCGGCAGATGACTGCCCCTACCTGAGCCTGGTTCTGCTAAAGGTTTCTTCCTCTTAAAAGAGAGTTTTTCCTTCCCACGGTCGCCAAAGTGGTTGCTCATAGGGGGTTTTCACTGTTGTTGGTGTTTTCTCACTTTTCTTGTGTTATTTTAGGGTATTTGCCTTAAAATATAATACATTTTGAGGCAACTGTTGTTGTGATTTGGCATTATATGAATTAAAGTTTGACATTTGCTCATTGCAGTTTGTACGATGTAAAGCTGCAACTGCACTTGAAGTGGATATTACCTATTACCTATTACCTATACTTATAAATACAACATTACTGAACATTACTCCTCAAACTTTCCATTATGAAATCCTTTTATGACCTTCTCTCTCTTAGTCTTAACCTTTGTTCTTGGTTTTCATCATTGTTTCCTTCTCCTTGCCAGTCTTTCCTCCTACATCTCTTTGTTGTTCCTCATTTTCTGCCTTTTTCATTATGGTGAAAACACTGTGTTTCTGTGACAGAGCTGACCGTGGATGTTAAGGTAACGTGACTGTGAGTTGGGCGTCAGCAAAGGTCAGCCGTGCTCTGATGAGTCTTAAGTTTGAATGTAAGGTCGGCATTTGATGTAAACACCACGAAGGCATGAATCCATCCGACCTTGTAATAACACTTGGTGGTGTAATGACGTCTTAATTTTTCTTGGCACACTTTGGGCCCCTTAGTACGAATTGAGCATCATTTAACCACCTTGCAGTCCACCACAGTATTGTTGCAGACCGTGTCCATCCCTTTATGACCACAGTGCGCCCATTTTCCGATGGATGCTTCCAACAGGCTAGCAGGCCATGTCACAAAACTCAAATCATCTCAAAGTGGTTTCTTGAATATGACAGTGAGTTCACTGTACTCAAATGGCCTCCAGAGTCATCAGATCTTAATCCAGTAAATCAACTTGTTTTTAATTACTTTAATACAAAGTGTTGGCAGAATCTGCTTCACAGTGAAGTGGTGCTCTTGAATTCTATACAATCAATAAAAAAGCTGCTCTTTTAGACTTTTACTGACGTGCAAATGACTAAATCAGTGTTCCCAGGTTGAGCTGTAGTGTTTTTGCCCATTTTATTTATATTTTATTGCATATTTTTTCCTTTTAGTATTCAGTCTTCAAGAACAACATGGATCTCTATTCTATCAGAGACGTGTCCTACATGATTTGTGTTAGATTTGTATTGTTGATTGTCATTTATGCTTAGAAATATTTACTTATATATGCTTAGAGTTTTGTAATTAGTTGTAGATTGGTAGAGGTTTTGATCCTTGATAGTCTGCAAACTTTGTGTGTATTAGACAGCACTTTGGGAGCATGAGAGGTCATACCGTGTCTTATTGTTTTATGGTAGGATTAACGTAGTTGCGTCTGTTCTAGTCTAAGTGCTCTTTGTTTAGATGAACTGCAGGACTTCCTCACCGTGTTATCTAGGATGAACCATCTAGGGGGAGGGGGAGGCTACCCTCTTCCTGACCAAGGATGTTTGACCCTTTGATCAGCAGTCCACACACACACACACACACACACACACACACACACACACACACACACACACACGGTACTCTTTGTGTGTATGTAGACGTCATATGTTAATGACCCTATGCATATTCATGTAACCTCAATAAAAGGATAGTGTACGGGAGAACGGACGAGAGCTACTGGGGTCAAGCGAAGGGACGGCGCTCTGTCCAGTCTCTCCCGTGCACGAGTACCATGAAGAAGTTTGCCTACTTGCGTCTTGCTTGCAGTGTAATTATATTGTCTTAACGTTCCAGCGAATAGGTTCAAGCTACAAACCTAACAATTTGTTTAGAAGTAATTTGTCTCTTCAATGTCCCAGAGAGGAAGTGAAAACCAAACCAGTTTCTGCAGCTTGAATGTGAAAGACCTCTCTTTCTTTGAGGTGCATTCTGCAATAGTGACACCGTTTCCCCTGAGGGCTGATTAAAGTTTCATGTATGTTTCATCTCTCACTCTTCTCATCCCCTCTCTCTCCATGCATTACCAATCAGGCAAAAAATAAAATAAAATTCCAAACAGGAAGTTCCTGATGTTCATATTTCATGTCAGTTGATTAAACGGAAACACCACCTTCCTGCTGGAGACACTTTTGCTGCGATCGCCTCTGGGCCCGAAACTTCTCATTAGACTTGTTCCTGCATCTGCTTATTTTTTATTAAACCAACAAGTGGATTCAGTGATTTATGACAGAGCGTAGGTGAACTCACCTGCGATGTTTTAACTGATGCCAGTCACTGTTAATTGTGTTTTCCTTGCTTTTATTTCAGTGGAAGGTTATGCCAAGTTTTGACATTTCATGTTGAGCAATGTTAATGAGGAAAACAACTGACATTTTAACGATGATATACATGTGGTAACATGCCATTGCTCGTAAAAAACATTTTCAACAAACTATTTCAAGGACATTTTGATGCTGCATTTAAATCTTTCACACCTTATTTATTATTGTTGAAAATGTGGCAGGAATAATCCTGGACAGATTAGATGCTGGGCACAAGAATTCAAATGTGGCTCGACTGCTGGCAACTAAGGAACCTTGAACTTTGAGGTTAATGAATACATGACATAACATGCAGTATAGCTGTTAAGCAGAATAACTTAAGGAATTTGCTAATAAAGTTTTGTTTTTGGTTATACATACATATCAAGTTAAAATAATGACTTACATGACTTATATTTACCTGTTAACAGCATACAAAAGATATATAAGATCTTTATCAAATCAATATTTTTTTACCTTCAACTTCAAGGTATGCATAAATGTCTACAATCATGCGTACACTTGCATCCTTACATATTATTATGTGTTAACGTGTACTGATTGACAAAAAACAACTTCATCCATTTAGAATTGAATATACAAGTTGATTAATGGACTGAATACTCTCTGAGTCAATATAAAATGCAAATGACCTTTGATGTGATTTGCTATGGTTTCTTTCTGTTATTGTAGAGTCTTTGCCTCACAGTGTGACAAGGTGGCTGTTGTTATGAACTGGATCTATATAAATACAACTGAACTGAGTTGGAGTGGAAGCTGGCAGTAAAATATTTCAAGTGACAAGTGCTGACTTGTAATCAGAATTGAACTCATCTGGCCTAATTCCTCAACAGTGAAAACTCCGTGCTTACAGACATGTAATTATGTCGATTGCGTAACACAGTAAAATCATGTATGTCTCTGTGTGTAAGCTTGTGTGTTTGTGGGCAGCAGCGGCAGAGACAGGAACCAGCATTGCATGGGCATGAATCTTTTTATGATCATTATGTGGTTTATGTCAGTTACATCAGTTTCGTGAGTTATGCAGCATAACTAAAGTTATTTGATGTTTCACTGCTTTTTAAAATTAAAAAAAATCCAAAGGGAAAGACAAGGAAATATTAGATTTTTAAAAACTTTTTTCCTTAGATCCTCATTTGTGTCCGTTTGTTTTGTTTTTTGTTTTGTTTTGTTTTTTAAATCCATCTGATGCCATTTTTGAAGGGATATTTGCTGAAGAGGAAACCTGCTACTACTGTGTGGGTCATTTGTGTTTCATCAGTTCTAGATGAGATAAATCTAAAGCATTTTATAAAGGGTCACAGATAATTTTTTTATTATTATTATTATTGTTTATTTTAATTAAAGTGAAAGTGAAGTTTTTCAAATCACACTCCCAACAAGCAAAATGAAAACATTGTCCGTACATAAAGAGCTCAAGAAGGACTTGGAGTAGAGCCGCTGCTCCTCCACATCAAATAGAGCCAGTTGAGGTGGTTTGGGCATCTGACTGGGATGCCTCCTGGATGCCTCCTGTGTGAGGTATTCTGAGCATGCTCTACTGGGAGGAGGTCCCAAGGAAGACTCAGAACTCGCTGGAATTATTATATTTCTCAGCTGGCGAAAGGCTCCCTCCAGTTGAGATGGATGGATAAGAACCGATTTGCAAAGGCCTAGAGACTGGCCACTGACTCCACTGACAATCCCTAGTTGCTCTGGAAATCTGTGTAGTCCCCAACCAGTCAGTGAATGGTTGCTGAAGGTTGCTGAAGGCTGTCATTGGTTGTAATCAGTCCCAAAGCAGTTGTGCTAATGCACTGAAAGTCTTCTAGTGATTTCTTTGATTGCTAGCAGCTTGCAGCTATCAGCAGTAGATTGCATGGAACTCACAAACTTGTCTGCAGGCAACTATTCTTACACTATTTTTTGTGGTTGCTAAGGAGTCTGAAGGATGATCTCTAGGCTTGTGTGGTTTGAGCCAAGTCTCTCTTTTCCACAGAGGCTGACCTTACAGCAGTGAAGCTGTGATTGACTTAATTTGGTAGGTTAATAGGTTAATTAAAAACAGCTGAGGAGTCAGAAATAACTTGGTTAAAAAAAAACAAAAAACACAGACACACACATATAGACAAAGCCACAAGCATACATCTTCAGTTATGCATAAACATCCTGAGGGCAGGAAATACCTGGATCATTCTCTCCATTTTGGCTCAATGTTTTCTGCTATCGTGACAGTATGAAGCCACAGAAGAAGAGCAAGATGTGGCAGTGACATTTACTGACTGTCCATGCAAAGTATGCAAGATTCCTAGCAGGAACTGCAAAGTCATAATTTATCCACGTGTTAACTGTTCACCAGCAAGTTGTTAAAGCTAGATTTGTCTCTCTGGCTTTATTCACTTATTTACTTAACTGGTGCAAGTATCAGAACATGAAATGAAGAAATTACATATTTTAAGAAGTAATGGTAAAACATGATGACGGGGAACAGAGGACAGGGTCTCTCAGATATGCTGTATGGTGTGTTATAAAAGATGGGAGGCGTGTTTAGTGGTATATTTTCACAGGGGAAGGAGATTGCCCCCCCCCCCCCCCCCCCCCCCCCCCCCCAGACTATTAAAGATGGGGAAAAAGTATTTATATTGTAATAGTAGGGTTCATTTAATTTATCATTACCAAGGAAATATTAAACTATTCATAAATAACCACATTTTTCTGCAATTGTTTTGTTTCCTCACCATATTAACACTTCCTATTGTGTAGTCAAAGGAGCTTGCAAGGAAAAGTGTCTGGACTTCTTTAAGTTGCTTGAAGACGTTTCACCTCTCATCCGAGAAGCTTCTTCAGTTCTAAGGTCAAATGGTGGAGAGTCCCAGATATAAACCTAGTGGGAGTAACCCCCCACAGAGGGACAAAAGGACCCCCTGATGATCCTCTAATCGCCTGAGCCAAGGTGTGAAACTGGGTGTGGGTCCCAATCAGCCAGAGTTTCGGGTGAGTTCATTGTGAAACCTGGCCCCACCTTATCATGCGAATTCCTGAGATCAGATGGCCCAGGATGTGAGTGGGCGTTAAGGCGTCTGGAAAGGGATCTCAAAACTGCATTATAGATGGCAGAGAGTTGGTGTCGTAAACCCCCGCCTCTGTTCAAAGATGGTCGCTCACAGTGGACATAGATGGCTTCTTTCACTCCTCTTTCAAACCATCTGTCCTCTCTGTCCAAAATGTGAACATTGGCATCCTCGAAAGAGTGTCCTTTATCCTTAAGATGCAGATGGACTGCTGAGTCTTGTCCTGTGGAGGTGGCTCTTCTGTGTTGTGCCATGCGCTTGTGAAGTGGTTGTTTGGTCTCTCCGATGTAGAGGTCTGGGCATTCCTCGCTGCACTGTACAGCATACACCACATTGTTAAGTCTGTGTTTTGGCGTTTTGTCTTTCAGGTGAACCAGTTTCTGTCTGAGCGTGTTGCTGGGTCTGAAATACACCGGGATGTCATGCTTGGAGAAAACCCTCCTGAGTTTTTCTGATACACCGGCTACATAGGGGATGACAATGTTGTTGCGTCTGTCCTTCTTATCCTCCCTCGCTGGTGACTGGTCTTCTTTTCTGTGCCTCTTTGCTGACTTTAAGAACGCCCATTTAGGATAGCCGCACGTTTTGAGTGCTTCCAGAGGGTGATGGGAGTCAAACAGGAGGTACTGGTCCGTGTGTGTGGGCTTCCGGTAAACTTCGATGTTGAGGTTGCCGTTCTCTTCAATGTGCACAGCGCAGTCCAGGAAAGGCAAACAGTTGTCCTTTGTGTCTTCCCTGGTGAACTTGATGTTTTTATCCACAGCGTTAATGTGCGCAGTGAAGGATTCCACTTCTTGTGTCTTGATTTTGAACCCAGGTGACCCATCACCCTCTGGAACACAAACTTGGAGTAATCAGGACCCTACACCACCGGGCAGAACATGTTCCCTCTAAGCCTGAAGGAAAAAAGAAGGAACACACACATGTAAAGGAAGCACTCAAAACGTGCGGCTATCCTAAATGGGCGTTCTTAAAGTCAGCAAAGAGGCACAGAAAAGAAGACCAGACACCAGCGAGGGAGGATAAGAAGGACAGACGCAACAACATTGTCATCCCCTATGTAGCCGGTGTATCAGAAAAACTCAGGAGGGTTTTCTCCAAGCATGACATCCCGGTGTATTTCAGACCCAGCAACACGCTCAGACAAAAACTGGTTCACCTGAAAGACAAAACGCCAAAACACAAACTTAACAATGTGGTGTATGCTGTACAGTGCAGCGAGGAATGCCCAGACCTCTACATTGGAGAGACTAAACAGCCACTTCACAAGCGCATGGCACAACACAGAAGAGCCACCTCCACAGGACAAGACTTTCCAGACGCCTTAACGCCCACTCACATCCTGGGCCATCTGATCTCAGGAATTCGCATGATAAGGTGGGGCCAGGTTTCACAATGAACTCACCCGAAACTCTGGCTGATTGGGACCCACACCCAGTTTCACACCTTGGCTCAGGCGATTAGAGGATCATCAGGGGGTCCTTTTGTCCCTCTGTGGGGGGTTACTCCCACTAGGTTTATATCTGGGACTCTCCACCATTTGACCTTAGAACTGAAGAAGCTTCTCGGATGAGAGGTGAAACGTCTTCAAGTAACTTAAAGAAGTCCAGACGCTTTTCCTTGCAAGCTCCTTTGACTACGATGACCTGGATGACTGAGAACCTTCACGGACATATCTTCCTATTGTGTAATCACCACCTTTTATTTTCATTATTTTAAATGTATTTAACAGCACTCACTGATCAGCAGTCAGACAGGTTATACTTTGTCATTCCAATCAGTTCTTTCAAAGGCAGTCTAAATCTGAAACGCTGGACCTTAAAGTCAAGTCAAATTTATTTATAAAGCACATTTAAAAACAACCGAGGCTGACCAAAGTGCTGTACAATAAAATACAAATATAAAATACAATAAAACACAAGTACATAAAACACCTCACTGATAAAACAATAAGTTAATACAGTAAGTTAAACCTTGCTAAAAGCCAATGAGAAGAGGTGAGTTTTAAGAGCAGTTTTAAAAGTTTCTAGGCTTGTGGAGAATCTGATGTGAGGAGGTAAACTGTTCCACAGTCTGGGTGCAGCCACAGCAAAAGCCCTCTCTCCCCTAGTCTTTAAAGAAAGCGTAATCATTAACAAAGCTTTAAACTGTATAATCTGAAAGTGTTTTAGCTGTTGAACTGCTGAAAAAATAATAATTTTAATCAAAACCAAGTAAAAGCTGATAAACATGGAGTAAAAACATTCTTTTCTCCTATTAGGGACATCTTTTTTTAAATTTCTGTAATAATCAGCGTACTAATTCAGTGAGAAAGTTCAGCAGTAAACCAAAAACAAGTGACTGCTGTGTCCTTCTGGCTTCTTTATGTTTGCTTATTTTTGCATGAAAGTCATTTCTTGCACATGTTGCCGTCATTATGTGTGTTTTTGAGCTCAGTCGGATAATTGTGACATTTGCACTCTGTCTTTGTGTCTTCGTATATGAAAACACAAACACTGGCACAACGATGTAAGTATAGTTTGTTGGTAATGCTGTCGGTGACTTTGTGGTTTTGAGACTCTAAACTTGGCGAGCTGACTTCATGTCAGTGCCACACAGAAAGGTTTAGAGTACTTTAACAGTACTTCCCTTTCTTCCTTCCCAGTGTGTGATTCCTCCTTTTATTCCCTTTCATTTCTTCTTCATGTTTTTCCTTTGTACTCCTAAATTTTCCTCTTTTTTTCTTCCCAGCAGTGGTGATCTGCTCCAATGATAGGAATGTATAATATATAAAAGTAAATCTAGGATTTTTATTTTTAACTATTTCGTTATTTTTATTTTATTTTATAAACTCCACCCTGCTGATGTAGGTGAAGGTAAAAGATTCTCCAAGACACCTGATTGAACTTTACTCCTTTTTTAGAAGATTACATAATACAAGGAGTCATATGACCCACTGTTGTTTTAACAGCATGTCCTGAACCTGCATGCTTGCTGGTTTACGCAGTACAGCCGGAAGCCCATCCATCCCATCCATCTTCATCCGCTTTATCCGGGGCCGGGTCGCGGGGGCAGCAGCCTAAGCAAAGAGGCCCAGACCTCCCTCTCCCCAGCCACCTCCTCCAGCTTATCCGGGGGAATACCAAGGCGTTCCCAGGCCAGCCGAGAGATATAATCTCTCCAGTGTGTCCTGGGTCTGCCCCGGGGCCTCCTCCCGGTGGGACATGCCTGGAACACCTCACCCAGGAGGCGCCCAGGGGGCATCCTTGTCAGATGCCCGAACCACCTCAGCTGGCTCCTTTCGATGTGGAGCAGCAGCTGCTCTACTCTGAGCCCCTCCCAGATGGCCGAACTTCTCACCCTATCTCTAAGGGAGAGGCCAGCCACCCTTCGGAGGAAGCTCATTTCTGCCGCTTGTATCCGCGATCTCGTTCTTTCGGTCACTACCCACAGCTCGTGGCCATAGGTGAGGGTAGGGATGTAGATCGACCGGTAAATTGAGAGCTTCGCTTTTACACTCAGCTCCCTCTTCACCACGACGGACCGGTGCAGCGTCCGCATTACTGCAGCTGCAGCCCCAATCCGTCTGTCGATCTCCGGCTCCCTTCTCTCTCCGGCTCCCTTCTCTGCCGGAAGCCATTATGGAAATTACATGAAAAGTCCACAGACTTGATTTTGTTTCCTTTCCTTATATAGGCATGCAAAGTGAAAGTTAGGTGATCTACGTAAATGGAAAAAATGGAAGTTCCCTCTGAGTTTGCTCTGACGGTGCAACTTTTGTCACCTTGACGCTAACGTGAGAATGAAACATGGCAGGTATCCATTCCACGAATGCTTTGCAAGCTGCTTCTTTTGTCGGCACTTAACTTGAGCAAAACAAAAGGTGTTTGTGAGTTTAAAAAAAAGACCCGTCATGAGCTGAGAAAAGCATTGATGCCTTTGAAATCTTTGTCAAAACTCATAAAAATGATTTTTGTTTCAAGGCAATTTCCTGGCACGGCACATTTTTTAACAGTTCTTCATGATGGAAACACTTGACTGATGAATGAGTTTGGCTTTGTCTATCTTGTATTGATGTCTTATTGTTAATGTGAGTTCAAGATATGGTTAATTTATGATGCTGTGATTGTGTCTATTTGCACTGTACTGCTTTAGAAAGGGTTTTTTTAAACCAAGCTGCTCCCGTGCACTCCTCCAAAATCCCAACTGCACATTGGTCGATGTGTTCACTGCTGACTGCTCATAAAGTGGACCGGAATCGGTAAGGGAGCACCAGTGGGGCGTATTAGGAATGAAAGAAGTACAAAAAAACATTAGAAAGATTTAAAAGATTTAAAAAAAAAAAAACAGTTTGCAAAGTGCAGACAGTGGCTGCAGTGGATACTTGTTCATTGTTTTTAACACTCCATTTTACTTCAGCTCTTTGTGCATTTGCTCTTCTCCACAGCTGGCTGATGGAAAAACAACAGCGCAAGCAAGAGTGGCCCACAGACCGGTTGTACCACATATTTTTGACAACACCCTCATGTGACAGAAAATGATCTCTGCAGGTACACGGGCAGTCCAGAGCTGCCCATGGAGTGCCAATGCACTTCCACTGCTTGTTCCTAATTTGCCTCTTTACTCCTTCTTTCCTTTCCTTGTGCATTTGTACATTCTTGTTTCTTTTCCTCATCCCTTTACCAAATGTGTTAGTTCAGGACAGGAACCAAGGAAGAGACACAAAAAGAGAGGAGTCAAGGAAACAAGCATTTAGGAAAATAAGAAAATTATTTAATGTGTCACTTAAAAATATCACAGCTCCATTGTCTGTCTATTATTTTGTTTAGTGTACTTATGATCTCAGAGGTCACACGAGCAGTGGTTGTGACACATTTGATTTGTATGCTGACAGTCATTAAAGTTCTTTTATTTATCCAGGTGAAACTCTCACTGAGATGAAATTTTCTTTTCCAAGAGAGACTTGGCCAAGAGGGCAGCGGAGGAATACCACTATGTTCACACAGTTATCATCTTAAATGACTCCAGCATTTTATGAATATAAAGGAAAAGATCATACACCACCACAGTAAGGTGCTCGGATTAAGCCAAGGAAGACAGAGATGGTGTGGAAGCACAAAAGAGAGAGATATGAAAGGCCTTGTAGTTTCCAACATGTCCTTGAAAGCAGCAGAGGAAAACAGACTCGGTATTTACCTAGATTTGATGAACCTGTAACCAGTGACCTTGAAAATAACAGCCCAGTGTAGCACTTTACAACACTTTGCACCTCACTCTGGTCATCCAACCACATCTACACCACCATGCAGGCCCTGAACACAACAACTTTTCAAACTTTTTCAGTGACGCAGAAAAATGTCAGAGTAAAACAGCTTTGATAAAACTATAGTGAACTTCTGCTATCTCAGTTATTTGGTGTAAGGTGGTCACAAGTCTTTGTCTTATCTTGACGTGCCAATAGAATCCAACTTTTTTGCTTTTTGGAAATTTCCACATGCAAGATCATGGGAAATAATTCCAAAATAAATCTACTTGTAGTCTTGTAAATAGTGAACCTGTGAGATCCCCAGTGTGGATCAGTTCAATTCAATTTTACTTAGTGGAGATATCATCTGAATTTCAGGAGCGGGACCACTCCTCCTTCACGCCCCTTCCGACCTCAGACTATAAATGCCCCTTTCTCCAATACCCGCTGTTCTCATTTCCATGCCCCCCCTTTTTCCCTCTCTTCTCCTCTTTCTCCTCCTCCCTTCTTTCATTCACCTCTCGTTAGTACATGGGGTTCTGCCCGGCCCGGGAGCCGTCGCCAGTCCCCTTCGAGGCATTCCCCAAACCGCAGCACCAGTTCATACTCCCTCATCCCTCTCCGCTCATCGTTCAGAGGATGTGGTCCCAGCTAGTGAATACATTACCAAATTATAACAGTCACTTCAACATTTTTTATATTGTAAGGCAAAGGTCCTGAAAAATGATACAGAGAAAACCCCAACAATCAAGCACTTATTGGCAGTGGGAAGCAAAAACTCCCTGAAGAAACCTCCAGCAGAACCAGGCTCAGGGAGGGTCAGCCATCTGCCACGACTGGCTGGGAGTGAGAGGAGAAAGACAAAAGACACACTCTGGAAGAGAGCCACAGGTTAATAGTAACTCATGATTAAGTGCTGGGTGGTGTATAAACAGACAGTGAGGAAAGGAGAAAAATACTCAATCCATCAAGGGAAGCCTGCAGGAGCCTACACCTATTGCAGCTTGACTAAGGGAGGATTCAGACTCACCTCATTCAGCCCTAACTCTATGCTTTAGCAAAAATGAAAGTATTAAACTTAATCTTAAAAGTAGAGAGGATGTCTGGCTCCCAAACAAACATGATTCGGGAGACGGTTTAGATGAGTTTATGACTTACTTCAGAGGAAGACACACTTTAGATATTTGTCTTTATTTTAAAATGGTCTAGTGGATAGTAAGCATAACCAACTCTGATCACAGTTTGTAGCTCTTCATTAGCTGTTGCAGTCTTGGAGCCAGATCATGACGGTATCTACTACTTTTATTCAGATAGTTCATTAACCAGTGATGGATGAAATTTTGTCCCCCTTAATTTTTTCAGGGACTTTTGGAGTTGTTGGAGCTGAGTAGACTAATAAAATAAAAGAGGAACAAACTTTTAGATGAATAAAATGTATCCATTTTGTAACCAACTTACTGTTGCAGGTAGGAGGAGCCTGTTCAAGCTTCATGATGCAAGAGTCAGAGTGCTCCCTTGATAGGTCACCAGTCTAACAGAGAGACAGCTAACCATTCACTCTGTCACAACAAACACCTACAGCTCATATAATCACCAATGCAAGTCTTTGGACTGTGGGAGGAAGTTGGAGTAGCTGGAGCACCTCAGCCAGAATCTTCTTGCTGGGAGGCGACAGTGCTGACTGCTGCACAAATCTCAAATTATAATCTTGTAAATCAAATTTCTTTCTCTGTATACAGAAACTGAAAACTCTTCCTCGGTTGCCAAAAAAACCCCCAATCAAATGTTTGCTTGTGTTTCAGCTTTGTGTTTCTCAATAACACAAAAATAATGAGAGCCTGTTTGGGGAGAGCGTAACCCAGGTTACTTTTTATGGTGAGACTATAATTTACAGATGCTCCCCTGCAGGCAATTACTGAAGTGTTTTGGAGTGGGAACATATAAGGATACACTCACTGAGTGTGTGTGTGTGTGTGTGTGTGTGTGTGTGTGTGTGTGTGTGTGTGTGTGTGTGTGTGTGTGTGTGTGTGTGTGTGTGTGTGTGTGTGTGCATGCATTAAATGGTGTTTGTTCAAAACTTGTCTGAGCAGACTGCGGGTTTCGGCTTTCTTGAGAACCACACCTTAATCATTTGTCAGGAATCCAAGAAGGATTCAAATACAGTGGGGCAAAAAAGTATTTAGTCAGCCACCGATTGTGCAAGTTCCCCCACTTAAAATGATGACAGAGGTCAGTAATTTGCACCAGAGGTACACTTCAACTGTGAGAGACAGAATGTGAAAAAAAAATCCATGAATTCACATGGTAGGATTTGTAAAGAATTTATTCGTAAATTAGGGTGGAAAATAAGTATTTGGTCACCTCAAACAAGGAAAATCTCTGGCTCTCACAGACCTGTAACGTCTTCTGTAAGAAGCTTTTCTGTCCCCCACTCGTTACCTGTATGAATGGCACCTGTTTGAACTCATCATCTGTATAAAAGACACCTGTCCACAGCCTCAAACAGTCAGACTCCAAACTCCGCCATGGCCAAGACCAAAGAGCTTTCGAAGGACACCAGGAAAAGTATTGTAGACCTGCACCAGACTGGGAAGAGTGAATCTACAATAGGCAAGCAGCTTGGTGTGAAAAAATCAACTGTGGGAGCAATCATCAGAAAATGGAAGACATACAAGACCACTGATAATCTCCCTCGATCTGGGGCTCCACGCAAGATCTCATCCCGTGGGGTCAAAATGATCATGAGAACGTTGAGCAAAGATCCCAGAACCACACGGGGGGACCTGGTGAATGACCTGCAGAGAGCTGGGACCAAAGTAACAAAGGTCACCATCAGTAACACACTACAACGGCAGGGAATCAAATCCCGCAGTGCCAGACGTGTTCCGCTGCTGAAGCCAGTGCATGTCCAGGCCCGTCTGAAGTTTGCCAGAGAGCACATGGATGATACAGCAGAGGATTGGGAGAATGTCATGTGGTCAGATGAAACCAAAGTAGAACTTTTTGGTATAAACTCAACTCGTCGTGTTTGGAGGAAGAAGAATACTGAGTTGCATCCCAAGAACACCATACCTACTGTGAAGCATGGGGGTGGAAACATCATGCTGTGGGGCTGTTTTTCTGCCAAGGGGACAGGACGACTGATCCGTGTTAAGGACAGAATGAATGGGGCCATGTATCGTGAGATTTTGAGCCAAAACCTCCTTCCATCCGTGAGAATTTTGAAGATGAAACGAGGCTGGGTCTTCCAACATGACAATGATCCAAAACACACCGCCCGGGCAACAAAGGAGTGGCTCCGTAAGAAGCATTTGAAAGTCCTGGAGTGGCCTAGCCAGTCTCCAGACCTCAACCCCATAGAAAATCTGTGGCGGGAGTTGAAAGTCCGTGTTGCTCGGCAACAGCCCCAAAACATCACTGCTCTCGAGAAGATCTGCATGGAGGAATGGGCCAAAATACCAGCTACTGTGTGTGCAAACCTGGTAAAGACCTATAGTAAACGTTTGACCTCTGTTATTGCCAACAAAGGTTATGTTACAAATTATTGAGTTGTATTTTTGTTATTGACCAAATACTTATTTTCCACCCTGATTTACGAATAAATTCTTTACAAATCCTACCATGTGGATTCATGGATTTTTTTTTCACATTCTGTCTCTCACAGTTGAAGTGTACCTCTGGTGCAAATTACTGACCTCTGTCATCATTTTAAGTGGGGGAACTTGCACAATCGGTGGCTGACTAAATACTTTTTTGCCCCACTGTATATTAATTTATAATTAGAAAAATGTTGTGTGTACTTGCCCAGATGTGAGGCAAGTTTTAGACTGTTAGTGATGAAATTTTGTACTCTTTTGAACTCTTTGGCTGGGTCTCATTTTTTGTACATCCCTGTTTAAGAGATTTAGTTCTAGGGTTAAAGTTTGGTTAAGGTAAACCTGGCACAGGAAATACATGAATGTCAGTAAATATCCTCACAAAGAGCAAAAAGTATAAGAACAGAACATAATTTTTTTTTTAAATCCTGCACTGAGTTCAACCTAGACACGTTACAAATCCTTGTAAAGGAAGGACAGGGTTTATAAATAACACAAGGAGAAACTGTTTTCTCACTCATTTCCCAGTAAATCTGCTGCCTGACGACCCCAATCATTATTCGCTGTACGCTCTGTAAGTGGATCCCTGACTGAGGCTTCAGGCTGCTCTACTAACCCCTCTGTTTATGTTTACATGGCTGCCACCATGGAGACAACACAACCTTGGCTCACAAACCCAGGCGATCAAGCGAGGTAGTCGCACAAAGGCAGTGACGGAGAGAGAGCGAGAGAGAGAGAGAGAAGGGAATCCTCTGTCAGAGTCTCGATACATCCTGTAAAATTCACACCTTTGTTTAGTTTTTATTTTGCATAGTGACAAAAACTGTCACAGTTTTCAATCATGATATTTAGTTTCTAGATCTAAAGCTCTGTTTTGGTTCTTGAAAATAATAAATGAGATTCATTAATGTCAATTTTTTAAAAGGTTTTTATTTTCATTTTTCCTTCTGGTGTTTATTTAGATGTATTATTTATTTACAGAGTTCTCAATTTTTTTTCTGCAAAGGCATGAATATTTATTATACTGTATTTTTATATGAATCACATCTAATGTCACACAACTGATCGATTTCCAAGTCCTTGTTTAATGTTTGTGTTTAAAAAACCTTAAAAGGGGGTAACTGTAACACAAAATGTTGACAACAGGAAACTGACAAAATAACATTTTAATTTTTTCCATCCTCTGAGAAAATCCAGTGTGGCTGACAGCTGCAGAAAAACATTCGCATTATGAGGTTGTTATGACGATAACAATGAAAAATAACTCTTTTCAGGTGTGAATGAAGTTTCTTTCTTTCTTTTTATTAAACTGCTGACCTACAAAGACCAGAAAGAAAGCACAAACAAAGACACACAGAGGCGAGCACTGTTTTGGAAACTGTTTTGGAACGGTACGGGTATCTCAGGATTCCCAAGTCATCGTCCTTCATCTCTTTCGGCTTGTGGTGACACCGCCTCCTCGATGGCTCAGTGTTGCTATTTTAAGATCAAGTGTAAAAGGCCTTGGCAGCTGCAACTCACAAACATACAATACTCAGACACATCCCGATTTAAGCCAGAGTGACGTCAAGACACTACAGATCTTTATTTGTCTCACACGACACAGTGTAAAGCGGTGATTTAAAAAGAGATCACGTCACTGTTTCAGTATTAAAGACGGAGATATGTTACTATGTTACTATTGCTATGTGACTCCTGGGCTCTGAAGACATTTCTGCACTTGTGCCATCTGTATTTTTAATATTTAAACTTTTTCCTTTAATCCAGAATCACAGAAGAATAGTAGTTATAATAAAGTTGATATTTAGATTGTTAGCCTTGAAAGCGTGTAGTCAGTTCACATACCCTAGGGATGTGAAATGGAGGCGGTTCTAAAAATAAACTCAAATAGGAATCCCCTTTCTTTTGTGTGACGCCGCTGTTCCATCGTTAAAGTAAAAGTTTAACTCCACTGAAGTCAAACTGCTTCCTGATTCCTCTTTTACCAGATCCTTCCAATGCGCACACACACCAAACACAAACACACAGGAGTTGCAGTTGTTTCACTCCAATGATCATGACTCAGTGTGTTTGTTCTGTGGATTTTTTCCCTATCAGTCTTTTTTTTTTTTTAGTTTCCAGTTTCCTGCTTCTCTGTCAGGCTGCATGACACAGCAGATCTCAGCCTGCAGAGCAAGGTAGCATGTGACCTGGTTTACATCGTGTCTGACTCGGTTTCATCATATAATCGGCTCTCATGTAAGCGTGAGTCATTTCTTTGAATCCCAGCTCGTTTTTGAAAAGTCATGATGTTTCACCTGTATTTACTGCCTCATTGTGAAACCTCATGTAAGATCACTTAGTCAGTGCAAGAATTATTACTTGAGGGTCCATTTTTTTAATAGTAGTTCAGTTTAATTCAGGCTTTGATGCCAAGTGTATCATATGTGTGTTTTTATTAGGTTTTTTTCTGAAAGAACTAAATAAATCACACAATAAACCTCGAATGTGTTATAAGGTTCAATACTTGAAAAGTTAAAAAAAAATTATGGCAATTATTTTATGACTCTGTCTTTAAAGGGTTAAAGACACAACCCATGGTGAGTATGTACACACATATTGTGTATGCAATACACATGTAATAATATGTCGTATATACAAATATTTATTCTTGGGTTTTTTTTCAGAATCATAATTAATAAAAGCCTTGTGGGTTTGTGAAAGATGTATTTAGTAGCTACAGTAAATATGTTATGTAATGATAACAAAGAGCAGATTAAATGTACCTAAGTAAGTGAGCTATAGTATTTACTCATAGAGAGAAAAGTCAGTCCTTACAGAGATCATAACACAGAATATGATTTTAAATTGGGGTCACAGCACACATTTCTAGATGATATTCATTGTGTAATACTACTTTACACATAAGAAGTGCCACAATAAGCATTGAAGTGAAACCAAAGCTCCTTTCGTTTCCACACAGCTGACCGACATGTATGTGAGCTTTCAGTGTCACATCTGAGACGTGGTGAAGAAAGTTTCTCATGCTCGTCAAACACCGGACAAGCTCTGTGGACACTTTTTACAGTGAATCCCTTTCATTAGTTTCGGTCCCGAAGCTTTACACAGGCACAGGCAGAAACATCTCATTCAGTCAGGGGGTTAAAATCCAGAACCGAGTGGCTGTGAGCCTTCACATATAATCACATCTGGCTTGGCAAACTGAGCTGCTGCAGTGAGATATTAGTCATTCAGTTCAACTCAGTTGTATTTTCTTCACTATAGCACCACAGAGAAAAACCCAAAAATCAGAAGTGAGAAGAAGCTCTGGCAAGACCAGGCTCAGGGAGGAATTACAGTATACAAGGTGAAAATAAAGTCTGTCCAGTTCTAACCAGTTTCAAAGTAAATATTTGGTATGATCACCTTTATTCTTCAATATAACTCAAACTATCTGAAGCAGCTTATCTTGTAATTACTCCCCCAGTGGACTTCAGGAATAATCTTCAAGGCTTCTTGAAGATATTTAAAGCTCTTCTGCCTTTTTTCTGTCCATTGTGTTTTTCTTTCCAGGTATCCAGGTTTTTACAGCATCGTTAGTGTGTTTGGGATCATTGTCATACTGAAAATGAAGCGAATGCCAGTGTGATGTTTTCTAGATGTGCCAAAATCTTGCTGTGCTTTCCTGATTCATAATTCCACCAGTTCTGACAGGATCTCCAACACCATGACTGAAATGCAGCCCAAATCATGACAGAGCCTTCACTGAGTTTTAGAGATGGCTGACGCTCACTGTTGTACCTCTCTGCTGACCTCCTGTGTACATATTGACAATAATTTGAACCAAAAATGTAACATTTGGATTCATCACTCCCTATGACCCGTTGACACTTATTTTCAGTCTAGTTCTTGTCTAATTGGCATAGCTCAGCCTTTTTTCATGTTTCCCTTCCTTAAGGATGGCTTCTTAACGGCTATCCTTCCACTGAGACCTTTTCTCAGTTCTCAGTTTCTTTGGCAAACTGTCATTGCTATGACAGTCAGTGCATCAGTGGAAACTAGCAAGGTTGAGGACAGTTTTAAGGAAGCCTAATGTTTATTGGACTCTAGATGTCACGGTCCACAGTAGGCTTAGGGACCAGTTTCTTTTCTCTCTCAATGGTTTTTCAGCTTTATTTTCTGTGCAGGTAGAGTTGTTGGGAAATGTTCCTCTGGGTCCACCTTCTGTTCCCAGTCTCTTCATCAGTCTGAGTATTTAGTGATTCTGGTTTCCGACTAACGTGCATTTTCAAGGAGCTCTACATTAATCCAGCCAGTCTCACTTCCCTCCCAACTCTCAGACAACAGTTTTAAATATTTCAAAGCCCCCATGTGTGCTGAGTGTGTCTGTTCAGTCCCACCCTTGTTCTGTCATGACACTAGAGTGATGTCATTCAGTTTTGAGGCATGATCTCACTCAAAAAATACAAAGAAGTATAAATGTGTGGTGGAGACTGTATCCTAAGAGTAATCCTTTTGATTTTTTTCTCTGTGCTCTTTTGATCCATTCATGCATCCATACATACATACATCCAGTTTCTCAAAGATGGCCTTAGATGGGGGCAAAAGCCTCAGCTGGTTTTGATTATGCCTTGGGGAGGGCTCCAGTCTATCACAGACTATAAGCCATGAAATGACTAAAACAAGACACAAACTGATTATAAAGATAGATTAACAAAACAAAAAAAAAACAAAGAGAGAAAAATGTCTAGAAGGACATGAAATGACCACAAATCCACTATCTATCTATCTATCTATCTATCTATCTATCTATCTATCTATCTATCTGTCACTGTGGGCCTATCAGAGAGCTCAGGTGAGATGACATCACCCCTCCAATCAGTAGTGTGACTTCAGCTTAGATCATCATGAATTTCTAATGACTGGTCTTTCAGCATCCAATCAGCTGTAGTCTGGATTATCAGGTAATGAGGCATGACGGCACACAGCCAATCAGAGTTGAATACAGAGATTACTGCCCGGTACTCAGAGGGAATCAATAATGTAGAAACACACTCACTCACACACAGTTGCCCTGCGCCTGCCTGTGTTACGTTAAATGACGATGCTGAGGGCAGATACTGTACTACAGAGAAAGGGAGGGACAGACTGACTTGCACAGGGGAGGAAAGACAGAAGTAAAGAGGAGAAAAGTGAGAGCAGAGCGAGAAATCAAAGACAACAAGATGATCTCAGTCTATTGCATATGATTCATTGGCAGTAGCTGAGTCACCCCTGCAGCAGCAATTTAAAACCATTGGGATTAAGTGAGATTAATACTCAGCTACTGTTCACCTGCCACTCATTGCTGATGCTCCACAGAGGAAACTGATTCCTTCAGCGTCGTATTTTCCTTTTTTCCCCCTACTCGATTTTCTACATACTTCACCAGATATGTCCTAACTTGGAGAACCATCAGACTAAACAGAACTTGATTTAGTTTTTGCAGAGAGAAATAGTTGCAGTAATACTGCAGTAATAATACAGCAATTATACAGCCAAAACTAGATGTAGAATATGGGCAAAAGATAAATTCAAGACAGTTTGTTTGTTTGTTTGTTTTGATACGTTTGGGCACCAGCCCAAAATCTCATGTAACACCTCAATGTACATAAAGAATTGACAGTGAATGAGAAATCTTACTTTTATCTCATAAAACCTGTAATTCTGATATCTTGCCAATCGTGTTGAAGGACAGTAATTGCCATGAAATATTAAATGCAAAGATGGCCAAAACAAAGTTAAAAAAAGACAATCAGCAACTGAAAAGAAGGATATAGTGCTATACACTAGGTTTTAACACCTCTTCACACACTTATGGTAAGGAATGGAGGCTTATTCCCCACAGGAAGCCAAGAATATGCCGTCTGTCCAACAGACCATAGGGCAGGTTGGTTGTTTAATGATTCCAGTGTTGGTTGCTGATAGTAGGCATGCTGCCAGCAACACCATTTGAATTGTTTGACTGAACATTTTGGAGATAGGAGTTAAATGAATACTGTGAAACTGTTGACTTTCCCACACAAACCCAACAAAAGTAGGGCCAAGCACAGGAAAAAAAGGTCTGAACAAGAGCATTTATAGCAGTGTAAAGCCTGAGCCTCTGGGCCACATTACAGACCTCAGTATTTCATCTGAGTTACAAAATAAGCAGTAGCAGTTTGATAAAAGCTGGTAATCTTTAGCAGAAACAGGAAGAGTAGCAGAAACTTTAATACTTCAGGAGGGAAGTATAACTTCTGAAAGTACCCTTAAACCTGGCTGGAGTGAAGCTGAATTCATTTGTGCACGAGCTTCAAACTTCAAATGAATTGTAACGTGGACTTGAACAAACTTGAATTTAAACCCACGTAGTCCAAACATGATGGGAATTTTTTTCTGAACAACGCCCGCACTCATCTGATATGATCGGCAGTGAACCTGAACTCTCAAAAGGAAATGTTCCAGTGACTGCGGGATTTAAATTACTGACTTCTTCTGTAGGTGACACAACAGAAGAGATGATTAAATTAATTATTGTGTCACGGGACAAGTGTCATAAGGATTGATACTGGCAGTTTGTCATGAACGGTTATTTGACGTTCTGCTAAGGAAATAGTTTGAGCTTGTACTTTCCAAATGCATGACTGACAATCTCCTTTTTTAGCCAAAGCTGCACTGGCAAGTGATTATTTGGCATTTGTAGTCAAAATAAGGGAGATGTCTCTACACGTGTTTGATATGATTTGCTTGGAAGAGATTGGAGTGTCGATTTGACCATGAAAAGTAATGTGATTCTAGGATGGATTTGAAGATAAAAGTTGGTACTGGTGTAAGGTGTTGGTTTCTTGCTTCAGGTAACATTTTGCCACCCAAAGATTGTTAAAACAAGATAAGTTCTATCTCACAATGTCTTAAAGGCTTAATAGTGCTCAGTAATCCTGAAATCAGGTATGAAATCAAGTAATCATGATTTTAGTGTTCAAGGTAACCCAATAAAATAAATAACTAACAGAAATGCAAAGTAATGTCAACTTTAGTGCACATAACATTTTGCCTTTTTTAATTCAATTAATTTCAATTCAATCCAATTTCACTTATATAGAGTAAAATCCCAAATTTTACTGAGGCAGTGCACTTTATGTTGTAAGGTAAGGAAAACCTCCTGTGAGCAAGTGCTTTAGCAACAGCATGAAGGAAAAACTCCCTTTTAGCAGGAAGAAAGCTCTGGCAGAACCAGGCTGCCGTGACCAGTTGGGAGTGAAATAAATACTCTATGTGCATCTTCATTACCAAATGAAGATGTTCATTTAGGAATATGAAGTGTCTTGTTGTGGTTTGGAATAGAAAATAGAAAAACTTCTGGATAGACGCTCTGTCCATTCAAGGCAAAATGATCAAGCCAATGACTCTGGGTAGTTATTTCTAAAAGCAATAGGAAAGAATAATAAATTCAGTGGTCACTATGTCATAAAAGCTACACTTATCACTAAATCTAAATATTTCCCCTAAAAAAGGCTTTAAAGAGCTTGTCCTCCACATGATATATTTCTACCACAAACACAGTTTCACAACATCAAGACTCATTGAGGATACAGTGATCCAGATCTCCAGTTGGATTCCAGTGGGTGTAGTTATTTTCCATTTTCTTGTCCCTACCAATGAGAGAGCACCTAATCCCTTAACTTAATGCTGTTCACATACTGCTAAGCATGAATGATGTGGATGTACGTGAAGTGATATCAACAATACAAATACATAATGCGTACTTGTACATATTGCTATGAACAACTAGACAGTAACACACTATCAGTGCAACACACCACACTAAGTTCATTTTGTTTCAGCTTTGATGTTGTAATCACACGTAGCACTACAGCTGGTCTGAATGACCTCTTTGTAAAGTGTGAACATTTTGTTCTTTGCTTGTTGCTCTGCTCATTTCAGGGACACACCTGCGTAATGATGTTTTTTACTGCTATCAGGTGTGATGTAAGTCTGTAACTTACAGCTTTACGCCAACATTTGATGTGCTCATATTTTGGGTCATGATACATTATCAATATACAGCACTTAGACAGCCATTGTTTCAGAATGAACACTGATAATTAAGTGATTTAGTTCAATCTAATGAGGTTGTATTTAAACAGCCTCAAATCACCTCCAGTTGTTTTTATACTAAAAGATAACAACACTAATGGGGAGGAAAAACCCAATAATCAGATGACAACCTATGAGCAAGTACTTGCAGTGGGAAGAAAAAAATCCCTTTTAATAGGAAGAAACTTCCAGCAGAATGAGGCTCAGGGAGGGGCGGCCATCTCCCACGACCAGCTGGAGGTGAGGGGAGGCAGACGGGACAAAGGATATGCTCTGGAAGAGAGCCAAAGATGAATAATAACCAGTGTTGGTTAAGTTAGTTAAAAAAAAAAGAATTAGTTACTAATTACTGATGACTTCTCCAAGAAAGCAATCCCATTACTTTACTGATTACTTATTTTAAAAAGTAATTAGTTTATTACTTAGCTACTTTTCAAAAACATGATACACAACATGAATATGTAATAAAACAATAGACTTTTCAATTCTCTTTTTTCTGCATAATCCATCATGTTAAATTGAATCAAATTAAAATTTCTCTTTTTAAAACTTGTTTTATGAGTTTTATTCTTTTAATTGTATGCACATTGCATCAAGCAAAAATTAAATTATATGCAACATTTTTTGACTTGAAGAAATTTGTTTAACATTTAAACCTGTTTTCGCCATATATTCCAGCATATAATAATAAAACAATTCTTTGTGTTTACACTCACTCTTTCAAAAAGATGCAAGTAAACCATTCAAACTGGGTCTTGGCTTCGGCTTAAAAGCTGAAGCCAAATCTTTAGTTGATTTAAGACCATGGGAATGCCCCTCTCGCCTGCCCATGTGACTTGTAAAGCCACCACTCCTTGTGCAAAGCCAAATCTTTCCAAACTCTTTGTTTGCCATCTTGTTCTCAGAATGTCTGGCTTGTTGCATTTTAACGCCCACTTGAAGCACAGTTTCCCATCACTGAGTTGCTGAATATGTGAGAAGGTAGAGATAAAAAAAAGGTTTGTTGTCAGAAAGAGTCAAACAGAAACTGTAGATACTTTTGCTATTGTGCTCCATATAAAGGCCCAGTTTCAGTGACGCTGAGCTCTGAAAGACTCACAGTTGAGTAAAATAGTGGTGATTTCAGATTGTAAAGCCAGTCATGTTTTTTTTTTACTTATTATTACCTTTTATGCATTTTGAAAGCAAAACAAGGAATTCATTCATTACTGTGTGAATAATCACTACACATTTATTGAGCACGTTTAATGTAACAATGTATACTTTATTAATCCCATGCAGGGAAATTACTCTCTGCATTTAACCCATTCTCTCAGTGAAGCAGTAGGCAGCCAATCCAGCGCCCGGGGAGCAGTGTGGAGGTAGTAGTCATTCAGGTGATTCGAAACCCCGACCTTCCAATTATGGGGCGACCACTTTACCTACTGAGCTATCCCTGTCCATCTCGTTTTTCCAAAGTTTATTGTATTGTCCCTAGGTTATGTTTAGTTTTGGTTTATTGGATTTCCCCTCATGTCTTTGCCCTCTATGTCTCCCTCGGTGTGTCTGTTTTGTACTTAGGTGTGTTCTTGTGCCTCGTTTCCCCTCCTTGTGTTTCACTCCGTCATGTTTATCTATGTTTCCCCAGTCCGTCACGTTTGCACTCTCTCTCCCTCTAGTCTGCCACTCCTACATTCCCATTTCCTGTTTTATTGTGAAGGTCGTGCTTCCATGTTGTGCTTCCCCTGTGGCGTCTAGGTAATTTGTGTCATCTGTGTTCCACGTGTGTCCTCACTTCCCTTGTTATCCCTCGTGTGTTTAGTGTCCGTGTCTTCCTGTGCTCATTGTCGTGATCTCCCTCATTCTTTTTTCTTCTTATTCGTCTTATTTTAGTTTTGTAACATTTCCCTTGTGGCAGCAATAAAGCTGCTTTTCAAATTCATTTTTTCACCTCCGTGAAGTCTGCATTTTGGGTCCTTTTCCTGGCTGCACACAACAGCTATCATGACAGTGTTTTTTTGTTTATGTGTAAAAAATAGAACACTATACAGAAAAGTAATCATTGTCTAAGTATCTATGAATGTTATGTAACTCACAATTATAGAGAACTGCACTCTGGCTAAACATTAATTGGACACAACGAAGAGTCATAACAACTGGAGAATGTCCAATCCTGAAAAAAGTGAAAAAAAGTAGCAGGCTAATGCTAAGCTAACGAAAACCGTTTGGTATGGGGAATGGTTTAGGTTCCCGCTCATTGTTGCGCAAATCTCAAAAGTAACTACAAGAAATGTTTCGAGCACGTTGTTACTACTACCCTCTACCAGTTTTGCAATGTAAGAGTTCATGTACCTTTTTCTGAGTATGCATTGTGCATTCATTAACATAGGAAAAACTGGGGAAGTACAAGAACTATTAATCACACTGGGTTTGTCTGTATTTGCAACTTTGCATGTTTGTCCTTTGGATAATTCTTGCATCTATGATGAAGACTTTTAAGCCTCTGCGAGTTCTTGGTTAAGAGCTCGCAGACCACCTCGGCCATCCATCAGGATTTTATATATAGAATGATGCCACTTGGCACATCGCTAAACACCATGTTTAGCAAACTCCAAATGGTGCTCAACACTTGCTAAAACAAATCCTGCAGTGAAGCATGGTAGTGGTACTATAATGCTATAGTGTTGCCCATACCCAAGAAAGATAGAAAGACTCATCAGTGAAGGGAAAATGCAAAGGTCCTCAGAGAAAACCTGTTACAGAGTAAGAGGTGTGATTTACAGTGACAGAGAACCAAATTATATATCCAAAACAATGCTGGACAAGTTTCTGACCAGCCAATGCCTGGTCCACTGAACATCTGTGCACACTTCCCATCCAGTTTGAAGGTTTTTATACAGATAAACCTGCAATGACATTCAAAGGAACTTCTGCAAAGTCCTAAATTTAGTGGCTGAACAAGAGATATTACTCTCTTTAACACATTTGGGAAAAAACTGTTTTCCTCACCTTCACCAGTTATTGAGGAGGGAAAATAGCATTTTAACTTTGAGTTAATATTAGTTGCCCAACAATGTGTAACAATCAGCAAAATGCTGTTTTTCTCTCTGCACACACACTTGTACGTGTACAGTTTGTGGGGCTGATGGTGAAGAAACAGCCACATGAGAAGAAATGCCATGTGCTTTGACACACTGTGACTATAAGGGATGAGTTTGACCCCCAGTGGTTTTCAGACTTTCAACACAGTGTCATGTCTTGTGATCTACTCTGGACAACAGATACAAAACTGGCAACACTCCTCTGACGAATGGACATATTAATTGTGCCAGTCGGCCAGTTGCGCTGACGTAATTTGCTGCGTGCTGAAATAATGACCGAGCTCAACATAAACAAGCAGAATCATGCAGCGCAAGAGAATGAAGGCTTTGTTTTATGATAAAAGGCCTTTATATGCTGAGTAACTGTGTGTGGTGAGGCACTTTTCCATGAAAGCACTGCTGGGCAGAGGCACGTTCAACACAGCAAAACAGGTTCAGCTCAATATGGCCGCTCACCACATGACTGTTTGTAACAGTTTGAACTCTTGCAGCGGCGCTGTTTGTTCCTGCTCCACACTGTGACTGTCTTTGTCCTGTTTGTGGTACAGAAATGGAAATCCCCTTGTTGTTGAGTTAAAGTCTGACCCGGTTCATGTTTCTGCATGATGATAGTCACGCCTGAACTCTCAACCCTCATTGCAACAGAGGAACAGGTAGTTCCTCTGAAAATACATGCTGCAATGTTATGTGGAAATTCTGCCACACTTAAATCGAGGAACAGAGGAAATTGCTTCAGTCTGTGCAGTTGTCTGACTTCAAATGCTAGATAAAATTATCTCTAAAAGTCTTTATCTCTACCTTACAAAAAAAACTCTTCCGACATTTTTTTTTTATCCTAATTTGATATTTCAAAGTACATCTTTTGAAAATTGGGGTGCCCATTCATTTATTTATATTTTCGTTTTTGAATGTGGCCTCCAAAGTGTGAGCAGTTACCCCAATGTGTAAAACCCCCGAACAAAAACACTGTTCCCTCACCTCCCTCTGTGGGGGAACAGTACTAATCTATGTTCTGAATAATTTAACTTAAACAATCAGTGAAACAGTAAAAGTTTTTTCATATTTAGATTAATTCAATCTAATTTTATGCATTTATTCATACATTAGATCCCTAAAAGAGTACAGTTACGAGGTCCAGTGGTTACTCCTACTTAGCCTAATTCCTTTGTTTCCATTTACTGTAAATTAACTGAGTTGCTCGGTTTGTTGTAATGTATCATTTTATTATTTTAACCATTTAATCCACCCACACCCAAAGGAGAAAAAGGGCTCATATTCTCTCCTCCATATAAGGGAAATGTTCAGGTCAGAGAAGATGAAGTCATGTTGACTCACACTCCACCAGGAAGAAAATGAATGTCATTATGTGTGTCAGTTACACACACACACACACACACACACACACACGACTTTAAACAGATTTTCGATTAAAATCCCAAAAGGACACCACGGCACTGGAATATTAAAAATCAATCTGAGTGAGGTTGATGATTGATTGGTGTTTTGATTGTTCCTGCTTCCTCACAGCTGACCCTTGTACTTGTGTGCAGCCGTGCCTCTTTTGTCTTCCCTGCTGCTGATGTTTAGTCTGTTTTTTTTCCACTGTTTGCACTTTTATTTAGATAAGAAGAGTGCTCACAACATTATTCAAATCTTCTACCAGCTTCTGCTCAACACTTGTGCAACAGCTGATTCATCGATTATTTTGATAGACTGTATACAAAAATAACCCCCCACCTGGACCTTGGGTTATCTGGAACTGTGGTGACACAGAGGCAGGTAAACATTTACGAATTTAGCTGACTCCGGAGCTTTTCTCTCCGGTTGTCTGTCAAGTCTGGAACAGAGACTGAGGTTAGATATGTGAAACTTTAATTTAAAAGCTCAAACTTGGGAAACATGTCAATCAGTTAAGATCTGTCCCTCGGTTGACCTACAGATCGAAACACTTCCTCCACCCAGAAAGGAGACAGCCTAGAGGTTACTGAGTTTCTTAGCAGGAAGTTTTCTGTTAGTGTCTGGCTTAGTTTAAGAGTAATCTTTTCTGTCTGTAGTTTGACATTTAAATTCAAAACATGATGCATAAGCGGAAATGAGTATCGGGGAAATATGTCTACATAATGTTTGTACTGTAATTACATTAACTTGCCTCACAACCTTTAGTATACGCTTCTAAGTGAATCCACATTTTGAGAGCTAACCTTTCACTTTCTTTAAATGAATCTCTTTAAACAAGCATCATCGTCATCGTGCTATGACTGGTGTCATTGCAAATACTATGGCGTTTTCAATGAGACAGTCCAACAACAGCATTCTGACTAAATAGACTGGCTATGAAGTTTTCTGAAAAAGCTGAAAATGGCACTAAAATGGGACATTTTCTGTATTTTCTGCCATACTGTTAAAAAGATGGATGCTCTTCCTGATCATGGAAAAGTTTCAAATAATGAGGTGAACTAGGGCTGCCACAAACGATTATTTTGATAGTCGACTAGTCACCGATTATTTTTGCGATTAGTCGACTAATCAGATCATCATCCATTGGACGTACAGCTTATTGCACCAGCAGCATCTGGTCTTATATAACTATCATTAGCTTACAGCTTGAAGTGTTTGTGCTAACTAAAAATAAAGACAAGATGGTAGTTTATTAATTTTTAATGAAATTTGCAGATTGTTTCGGTGAAGTTTAATAAACTCCTTGCTTTCTAAAATATAACAGGACACCGGAGTATATTCTCCAGCGTCTCACACTTCTGATAATCAGCTGTCTGCTTGACAGTTTTAGCTGTGCAAAAACTATAACTTTAATCTCAGCCAAACCGATTTACTCAGGAACAAATAAAATACTAAAGAAAGCCAAACAATAACATTTTTAAGTTATCTAAGTGACTTATATATATGTTTAACCTGACTAGCGAAAGACGGCGGTGGGTTTGAAAACGATTTGCCGGGAGTCCGGTGTTCTCACGGCTCTAGTTAGCCTTGCCCCCGCCTAGCTAACGAGCTAGTGGGTAACAGACGTCTCCGAAAACGTCGGAGCGCTTTTGAAAATATGTGGTGTCTTGATAAACTGAGCAGATGTTTGAGGTTTACACAGCTACATTCTCGCCTGAAAATATGTTAAACGTTTATTTTGTGACCAAGAAAGAATAATAAGAGTAAAGTTAAAACTAACTAGCTGCCGCCATTGTTGACAACTGCGCTGGGCTGCGCTATGAATTCTGGGACACAGCTTCTTCTTCGGGGTTTAACGGCAGCTGGCATCCTTGTACATGCAGTGCTGCCATCTTCTGTTTCAGTCCGTTATTACACTCTTAAATCCTACTACTCATTCCTGCGTCCTTTGTGATCTTACAAAGCTTCAAACGATGCGTCGACTATTAGTCGTCGACGATTTTAATAGTCGACATAATCGTGACTAGTCGACTAATCGTGGCAGCCCTAGTGCTGGAGCATAGGCCTGGCTGTGTCAATCTTTTATGCTGTCTGTGCAAAACTCCAATATGGGAACAAAAAGTGGTCAGCTAGAGGAACGGCAAAAATCACTGGGTGATCAAGGTGGCAACACTTCTTATTAGACACTAGTTAGTGATGTTCCTTTCTGCTTTCTATGTGGAGTTTGCATGTTGCCCTTGTACCCGAATAGATTTACGCCAAACATGTCCATGTTAGGTTAACCAATTATTCTAAATTGACTATGGAGTAGATAACATGCTGTGTGACTCTAGATTAAAAATCGAATTCTAACCATAAAGTCACTTTGAGTGGTCGGTAAGACCAAATCAGTGCTACAAAATGTGGTCGATGAAGTCGATGGCACTGGTTCTAAATTGAGCACTAGTGGAAAAGGGTTTTAGTCTTGTGTTTTCCGTTTTGGTTGGAATAGTTGCACATTATAACCACACTGTGATTTTCCAAAACTCTAAAGCTTAACTGGAGCGTTTATGATGGGTTTGATATGTTCGAGGGCATGTGAGCTGTAATCTCTTCAACTTTCTCTGATCAGATTTAACCTTCAGGTCATAATAAACTGCATCAGATCTGCGAGTAAACTTACACTTCTATCAAACTAAATACAGACAACATTACATCAAGTCGGCAAATAGAAAAATTTAAACTCTGATGAAAAAGTTAATCCACAAACTACATCTGAATAATAATAATGACAATATTTAATCTGCTTTCTCTTTTTGTCTTAATTTTCAGTGTGACCAACTTTTTTCACATCATAATGCAAGTTCAGCCAGCCTTATCGTGGTTTGCAATGCAAGAAAGCAATGAGCTGGGCGTTTAATAGCACACACGAAGAGGCTGTCTCAATCTATCCATAAGACTACAGTGGAAACAAAATAATGTGACTGTGATTACAAAATGTTTTATTTCTATTTTAGGAAAATCTTTCCACTAAAGTAAGTAATTAAAAGATTATTTATTCCTTTCATACGTCACAAGAGTGACACAATTTTTAACAGCCACAATGATCATTTTCCAATACCAGCATTTTCCAACATGTGGGATCTTATCTGAGGATGATAAGAGCCCACAGTAGAGTGCCCCCTAGTGGCACAAAAACTCCATGACAATTTCCAGTTTGAACCTTTAAAAATACACAAAAGAAAGACAGTATATGAAATCACGTGTCATATGTATTATCTCTTTAATAAATTGATACAAACATACATTTCAGCTGTCATTCAGGACATTATGCTTCAAAAAGGCATAACATCTGTGATTAAATACAGAGTTTTACATTCTCACCCTGCTGCGTTTATTACGCAACTCGGGAACCAGGAACTAAGTTAGTCGGACTGTCACCTGATGTTTCCTCATCTTCTGAGAAGGAAACTAAGTGAAAAATCTGCCTTGACAAACAATTAGTGGAAAGTCAGACTCGACTATAAGGGATGACTTAGAAAACTTAGTCTGACTCGACTAAGTTTTTCTCCATTACAGCTGCAGGAGCATTTCAGGTCATCAAAAGTGATCCCCAACTTTGCTTAAATTAAGACTTTTAGGAGGAGAGATTTTTATGCAGCAGATATGAGAGTGAATACACCTGGCTGGATGTTGTAAATTCTTGCAATCAAAGCCAGATGAGACATAACATATCACACATCATATGAAAACTGTGATGGAGACAGAATTCAAAACTGAAAGCTGGCACTGACTTCTCTGCGATCTCATTCCTCTCAGTGAAATAGTGACTCATAGGGGCTCAAAGTGCAGTATTTATCACAGTTCTACCTACACGATCAGCTGATCAGGTGTGACTATTTCTTTTAAACTCTTTTGCACATGCACTTCTTCCTCCCCACAACCCGATGGCATCTCAGTGTCAGCTTCACATCTAAAAGCAAACAGTGGCTGCTCCTTTGTAAAACTGCAATCATACCAGCGCCTAACTAGTATTCATTTTAACAAGACTGCATACACGCTGCCATACTAACGGAAAGGCATATACAAGTGTGCATCCTTGTGAGTTGCTTGTGAGTTCGATTTCATAAAACAATTCATCTCACAAACTCAGTTTCTGATTTACCGGATGAATTTTTACTGTTTCAAAAATACAAAAGACGTTTCTTTCTCAGAGGACAGCCCAGGGGTAGGTACACCATCCAACATTCAAAGGTTGGGTTACACTTTTCTAGAAACAATGCAAACAACACACAAAGAGTGCAAAGGTTTGTCTGCCCTTGTTGCAAATGCACACACTGCTGCTCTTTCCATCACCGTGAGAGGTATGCACAAATAAAGCAGTGATATGCACCCATGTCTCAGAAAAGGGCCTGATGTAGCATGTGTAGGCAGAGAGTGAAAATATGTAGCACAGCAGGACGACAGGAGAAAGATTGGGCTTTGAATAACAGTCCTGTTGTGTCTATACAGATGAGTCTAAAGCCAAGTGGTCAAATACATGAGCATAAGAAAAATGGGAAAGATTAGAAAGATTTTGCACCAAAAATAACATTAACTTGAAATTAATGAGAAAAATATCTGTGCCATTTAAATAAAATGATGCTGCATTTTCACAAAGACCAGAATATTATACCAATAACTTCAAAACAGGGGAAGCAACTTCATGTGAAGCTAAAGGTTGGAAATAAGCATATAAACAGTTGAAGAAGTGTGACACCTTCTGGACAACAAAGGAACTGCAGAAGTTAGAGTTAAAAGAGCCTCCAAAACAGATCTGTAGCATGAAAACAGATTAAAATTCAATGAAGTCTTTATGTAAT
The DNA here is from genome assembly GCF_057381915.1 of Diplotaxodon limnothrissa. Lineage (NCBI taxonomy): Eukaryota > Metazoa > Chordata > Actinopteri > Cichliformes > Cichlidae > Diplotaxodon > Diplotaxodon limnothrissa. Next base: position 44,200,786 of record NC_140610.1, read on the forward strand.
TTATAGCTCCATATAAAAAAATAAAAATAAAAAAAAACAGTTAACTACACTGGGTGTTTCCAGGATGAAAGACAACGCCATTGGCATGTCTCAGCTATGCACACTGTCTCTTTCCGTAGCTATATACACTGGATTACAGCATTGGTGACATACGACTGTCACTCCCAGCCTGTCATGCTTCACACATATCCTGTTGTGGAGCGCCCCATTTCAACCCAAACCACCACGTCTTTTCCTAAGACCAGCCGAATGAATTTTAGTGCCCAAACTCAACCAGTAAATAGGAGTGAAAACATGTGAAAAAAGGTCCAAAGGTGACACAAACCACTGTGCACTGACTGATCAACCTGTGACCAGAGACCTCACGCCATCAGCACCCTTCAAACCTCCCAATGTTTGTAGAGCTCTAAAAATGGGTCATTTACTCTCATTCCATCACCATGTGACACTCCCAGAATGAAAACAAACATACAGATTTAACTATCCATGACATTTTCATTAGCTTCTTCATCCAAGTTTAAGTTGAAATATTCTGAAAACACCATCTGCTTCAGCAACCCCACAATAAAAAATACTGATTAATAACAGAAATGTGTCCACACCTGACCTATCTTACAAACAGGCCACTACAGAAGTTTGAACAGAAAAAGAGAAACACACTGTAAACTCTTCTGATCTTCAAACACACAGCTGAGGTGCAGAGCAAACAAAAGCCACCTTACTGGGTTAAATGGGACTCCAGTTCCCAAGCAGCAATGGTCCTAAAGTTGACTGCAGGCTCTGCTCTGACTAAAGACTCAGTGGAGGTCTCATCTTCCTCCTCCCGTTTGGTAATTCATCACGGCGCTGAGCTTGAACACCCCTGCTGTCCTGCCGTGGCCACAAATCACGGAGTGAGAAGTTTGCGAGATGCTGAGGAGGAAAAGTGTCTCAGGAGGAGCTGACAATCCAGGACTTTAATAATCTCCACTCTTCTTCCTCTCGAATCCTCCCTCTGCTTCTCCTCCTCATCTCGTCCAATCCAGACAATTACTTCTGCAGCTCCTGCGGCGTGCTGAAGGTCTCGTAGACATTGGCTGCAAACTCCTTCACCTGGTCGTTCATCAGCAGCTCCTGCAGAGATCGCACAGATTTAAACATGTTTGATTAACATACAACCAAGTTTGTAAGAAAATAAAAGTGAAAATAAACAAATCTCTCAGTTAAACAATGCGATATGTTGTCTTTGTACAATTTTTTTATTAAGTAAAGGATATAAATGATTTGGTTTTATTTACATGTTACACAAATCCTAACTTTTTTGGAAATAAAAAAAATTTATATATACTCAGACAATCCTCTTAAATAATTTCAATCAAAATAAAGGTTTGATAAAGAGCCCAAACGTGCAGATGAATAAGAATAAAATAATCTAAGACTGTTTGAAACACATTAAAGAAAGTGAAACGGATCGTGCAAGATTAAAGATTTCATAACCAATCTGACAGTGATTCTCTAGAACTCATTAACATGTGTATTCTGAAATGAGAGCTGCACCTGTCAGCAGATTGGAACATGTTTGAACATTACGCTCCCAACAGTAAAGAAAATCAAAAAGCAAACGGTGTGGACAATGACCGATTGACAGATAACTAACAGCCACAGCAGCTGCCTGTTCCAACTGTTTCACCCTGAATCTGGCTGTTTGCCATAATGCACATCACTCTGATAGTTCACTCCACCGTCTGGTGTTCGATGTTACCTGAACAAAGTGACTGGGGGTCTCACTGCAGATGGTGTTGATCTGACCGTTGATGATGGGGATGATCTTTGCCAGCGGCAGACTGACTGCAGACAGACTGAACACACAAACACAGAAAAAGACAGCAAAGTTAAGGTAATGCCCACTTCATGCTAATGTTTGCTGGGAAATAACAAGGACAAAAAAAAAAAACCCCACCCACCTCATAACACTTAATATGTGTATAAGGAGTGTGTTTTACATTACATTACACATGGCCGGTATTTATGTTCAGACAAAACCGAGGAGTGATCACGACCTAAACAGAATCATATCTAACAACCCCAAACAACCGAAGCACATTAGATGTTAATGTAGTCCTCCTGAACAGGTAGGACTATATTAATGTCCATTTTGGAATTCCAAAAGGAAAAGCTTAAAAAGAACTACCGAAGTACACGTCTGAGACCTGACTTGAATGTTAAAATCTTCTAAATCATTTGTGCATTTTCAGTTTCAGCTTGTGAAACTGGCTCTCTGGTTACCTGTCTAAATCACTGCGTCAACCCATACTTAATATATGCCCTGTTGAGGAGCTGGTTATGCTCAGAGGTTTAGTTTAAAATCGCCAGGAGGGCCCACATTTTCTTATTCTTATACTCGCAGCACATTTTAAATGCAATATCGATTCTCTGCTGGAGGGACATTCACAGGAATGAAATTGTATAAATGTCTTAATATTTGATGGTAATCTGCTGCTTGGTCTGTTTAACACTGCTGGAACTGCAGCTGCTCGAATGCAGGACACATAGGGATTATTTTGTGTGGAAGAATATGAAGTGCCCCGTTTTATGTGAGCAGAATGAAGCAGTTGTCAAGCCAACGAAGCCAAAGAAAGCCCGGCGTTATTGAAATTTGTTCATAGTGTAACCCTCAGGTCACTAAACTCCAGTGACAGAATAATAATATCTCCAGCTGCTATCACATATGTAGGGATTTAATAAGATTTCTCCATGTTTCAAATGCAAATGATAGCAGTAAAACAAATAAATAAAACAGGTGTCTATGGCTTACCTATCAGGTGCACAGCTGGGGGCAGAGTCACTTGGAGGCGGGCGGAAGAACTCGGCCAGGTTGTCACAGAGACGGGAGAAACCTCGGTTCAGACAGACTTTGAGGACAGTGGTGAAGTCTGGACTGAAGTCAGACACAAAAAGCAGAAATTCACCTTTCACAGGAGCACAAACACAATCTTGTTAAAGCATACCTACAGACAGGTGTGTCATTTACCTATCCAGCATGTCTCTAGTCTCGTTAAGCAGCTTTATGGTCATAATGTCATTCTCTGTGAGCCCGCACGCCTACAGGAGCAGAAGAAAAGAGATCTGTAAGACTCTGTAATGGGGTTTTCCTGTGAACGGCAGTGTAAATCTGCTTTGAGCAGTCACCTGATCGGCCAGCACGTTCTCGTCATCTGCAAGCAGGTACCAGGACAGAGACCGCCTCGAGCTGGCCTCCACCTCCGCTCTGATCCAGTTCAGCTGCTGCTCCAGCTCCAGCAGAGACCAGGTCTCCTTCAGAGACACGCTGGAGATGAGAAATAAACCACGTTGATGTTTTGATGATTGATTTTTTTAATTTAAAAGATGCACAACAAAGATCAATACAAAGAATTTGTTCCACATTGTTTTTACCAGCCTAAGCTACGTTGTTAATAACTTGTTCTGTTGCTTTATAGATCACTGATGGATAATGAAGAGAATAATTGTTGCAGATCACCTTCCCAGTGAGCTCTGTACCGCCTTCTTCACTACCGTTATCAGCTCTGCCAAACCTAGTGTGAGACAGAGACAGAAGTCTGTTACTACAAGAGTCCTGCACTGACAGATGGAAACAAGGATTTTACAGGTTTATGCTTTTGTGTCAGTGCTATACCGTCTCCCAGTAGGTGCTGGATACTTGACAAGTACTGCTGCTGGACGTCTGGGGGGGCAAGAGGGGTCTGCAAGCAGACACACAACACAGACACACTCCTGAATAATATTCACCTCAGCTTTAAACAGGCAGAGATTTTTTGAGCCAATCTAAGCTTATTTTAATCAACAGGTCATTAATTAAATCTTTAACGTATTCTCTTCTATGTTATTCAGTTCAGGCAAAAAGCACTGCTGTGCTGCTCTCTTTAATCACAGCCATGTGTTACACTGCACCGAAAAGCTTCACCAGTTTTACTGGGGAATCAAATTAACCTGTTAACATGTTCGTCAGGGAAACCTTGGGTCCTGGCATATGTGGATATCGATTCAAACATTTTCACACAAACCTTAGATAATCTTTCATTTTACAACAGGAAACAGGTTTCTGGTGCAGGAGTCAGTACACAGGATGAGTATTTCCTAGCTGTGGGTACACCAAAATATTACCCGTCTTACTCTCAGACTGACACAAATCAGCATAACTGGACACAAACTGGGAACTAGCAGGTCAGAAATGGGCATTCTCACATTCTCATATCACTGACAGATGTGGGAAATATTTTCTGACATGTACCACCCACCCAAACAATGTCCACCCTGCCAGTGGACATGTATGGAGCATGACAAAGAACCCAAGGCTTTGCCCTGGGCTCCAAACTCTCCAACAGACAAACCACCCCACAATTCATCACCTCAGTGTGGCAGAAACTGCAGGACAGCCCGAGAGGTTCACAACAGGTCAGGGCTTTTTTGGGGAAACCAGGTAATGTTTAAAAGGTGTATTTTTTATGATCATGGATAAATATTATCAGACCGATATTTAACCTGTCTAATATGTATCTCTCTTTCCAAACAGTTTCCAAAACTCCTGACACAGTGAGCTGCAGCTGATCATTTTACACACAGTCAATCAGTTCTAGGAGTCACTGTGCTCCTCACCATTGTGCTCTTTCCCACTGAGTTATCCAGGTACAGGTATCCTCCAATGATGTTCAGCTGGACTCTCAGTAAAACCACCAGCATACAGGTGCTGTACACCGCCACAACTGTGCGTGTAAAACCTGAACGGAACGACAAGTTCTGTTATCATATTTTAAGTTTTCTTGTGTTTGTTTTTAAATCCAATAAGTCAATTATTATTTATTATTATTAGATTATTTAGAGGCATTTAGATTTTACTCAGATACACTCAGGGACATCTGAACTGAAAAACACTTACTGATGATCTTTAAATCTTCCCAGATCTCCAGTTTATTAGCCGGTCTGTAAAGTAGATGTGAATGAGGGAAATGGTTGTCAGCCACTGTACACATTTATTTCACTACATGAACTTGTGCTAATTTCAAAATTTAATGTTTTCCTCAAGAATAAAATCAACAACTGCAATAATCAGCATAAAATAACAAACAAAAGAAAAATGTAGCCTTAAACAATAAACTTGTGTACTACTACTGTTTGACCAAGTTAAAGAAGCTTTTTCCTCACTTGGACTTGAGTAGTGTTGTGAGACTTTCTGAGTTGAGTTGCGTGACGATGGCTTCTTTGAGCGCTGGGAGCATGGACAGCACTGCAACACATTTAAAACTTTCACTGTAGTGTTGGTCCTCACCTTTTTCTGTCAACTGTTAGTCATAACCAGGTCAAGTGTAAAATAATTACCAGTCATGTTGCAGGTCCTCTGGTTGCTCTCGAAGTGGAACTGTCTTCTGGCCTGAGCAATGTACTCTGTAGCCTCCCTCTCTTGGATCTCACTGAACTTCTTCTGGGCATATTTACCTAGAAGGTATACGCCTGAGGAGGGACGCAGAGAGCACAATGAGGTCACATCAAATGCAGAAAACTATCCTTGGCTTTGGTACGATGCAAAAGCTAACCAGGATTTGCCCTGCAGATATTTATGACATGGAATAATACCAGAGGGCTGTACTTTAAGTAGCAGATTTACAGACTTGTGACAAATTAAAGGTGTTGAATCACTGTGTAAAATGTAACAGCTGAAATGAGACTTGAAATGGATTCTCCAAGTTTCTCCAGTGCAAGGATAAACACTGTTTTTCAAAAGTATATTCCCTAAACCTAACCATCCAATAATTGTAACTGTGAAAACATTATGGTGCAAATTACATAGGACGAGCCATTGGGACTTGATTAAATCACCTTTAGCACCTTTATGGGGAAAGAATTTTAATTGGTGGGTCACAGGTTGACTGGCTACAGTGGCGTAAGGCAGGCATCCTCTATGTATCACATTTATTTGATCGCAGAACCAAACATTTCCTGAGCTTCGATCAGATTGTTAAGCTATATAATTTGCAGTGCAATCAATTCTGGAGATATGTCCAAATGCGCAGTTCTTTATCAAAATGGCTGGAAAGCCCCATGAGTTGTCCTGCAGGCAGCCCTGTGGAAGCACTGCTTTCAAGATCACCCTTTGGTAAAGGTATTACCTCTAAGATGTACCATTTACTGCAAGATCAGTTAGCTGACCCTCTTTCCAAAGTTAAAAGTTGTTGGGCCCAAGATCCCCCCCACCCCCATATTTACCACTCAGTTTTAAACCAGTAAAGTCAAATAGCCACCGGATCCCACTTACAAATGTGTGCATATGTTACGACTTGCTGCAGATGCTATAGCTTATCAATTAATATGGTAAGTGACACTGAATTTTCCATAATGCCACGTGAGATAAAAGGCCAGCAGTTATGTGGAGGTCAGCGTACACTTACTTAATTTTAAACACGAATAATGAACAGCTACACCAAACTTCATTCATTTGTTGGCTATTTAAAGAGCCCCAAATAAAATACACAGTAAGAACTCCAATGAATAGTATTTAACTTAGTAATCAACTACCACATAAAGCAGTGTTAATTTCGGTGAAACTAACTGGTTTCCTAAAAAGGTCTTTTCAATGCAAACACACCTTGTGGGTTGTTAAAAAAAAAAAAAACAGGGTAGTTTCACTAAATATTCTGCGGCACGATGGAGAAAACAAATTCCGAATAAACCAAATACCATTCTTTCTTTATGCTTTTGAAATATGGGTTAGCGTGCATTTCTTCCGTCTTTATTTTACAGGGAGATAAAAAGCCCAGTCTAAAGGCTGTTCTGCGGAGTCTGGCGTGTTGCTGCAGTCTTGCATTAGCACGGCGGCTAACAGGAACATGACTTACCTCCAATTAGAGCTCCGGTGAAAATAAATTTCTTTTTATGGCGTTTTATAAAATTCCACGCAGACGAAAACATCCTCGGACAGAGAGAGGGCCACCAACTAAAACAACAAAAACTCTATTTCTAAATTCTTTCTTACTATTTTACGGACATGTTCCGGATAGCAGCTTGCTAACTCTCAAAAGTGCCAAAGTACTTTGGTCATGGTAACTATTGTAATGACTTCCGGTTATTTATGTCAAAATAAAACCACAAGTCGAACTACAGTAGTCATAAAGTGACTTTGTGTCTGCAACAAGGCTCCTGGAAACATTCTTATTTATTTAGGCAAGGAAAAAACACTTAATATTTTTAAATGCTTTTAAAATATACAATACAATGCAATATACCAATGCACATACAAGCTTTGCAAAACTGATACACAAATTTTAAAATAAAATATTTCAAAATTTGACGAAAACAAAAAATGAATATCTAATATATAGATAGTTTTGGGACACTAGTTTGTCACCATCGTCAGACTGGTCTCTGAAGTAAAACACAATAGATTTTTTTTAATCTTATAAGCGAATCGTATCGAGCCCTAAAAATTTAGTTTCTCCCTGTATAAACTAAAAAAAATTTGTTCTTTTATTTTTGGGGGTAAAATCGATAACATCCGGTTTAGATCCCTCCACAATAGTCATCAACTTGACGTCATTAGACCAGAACGAGCGTGGAGCGCAGGTGCAGCGAGTGGTCCGTCCAATATTATCTTCCCCCCACCGGTGTGAGTTCGTTACATCGGCGTGGCTACGGGTAAAACAGGAATTAAAAATTAGCAGGTGTATTATATGCAGCTTTTTTATATTGAGTTTTGGTCACAGCAGTTGAAATGGGAACAGAGGAGGGTAGTAAAGAAGAGTCTGTGGAGCTGTTCTGTCCGAGTGAAGAGGAAATTGAGAGGTGGATGGCCAGAGCTTTTGACATGGTGAGCTCGTGTTTTTAATCACTCCGTTAACTCTTCAGCCGAGTCACGGCGACTTTGTTTGTTTTGTAAAATTTGCAGTTTTAAAGTAATTATTTAATTTTCATTTAAACTACTCGGTATGTGAACTACGAAGTTTCTATTTTTTTATTTGCCTTATTGTATTGATTGAGGTATTGGTTATTTTTCTAGATAATTTTATATAGTAATGCTACTTAGATGTCTTTATTTGTATTTCAGTTTTTCTGTTATAGCCCTCTGATGCCCTTTTTCTGCTGTTTATCCAGGCTCTGATCATGTTTAGGGATTAAGTAGTGATATTATATACAGCTGGAAAAAAGTTTCTTTATAATAGTAAATAATAAATAATGTAAACATTTGTCAGATGTGGTCACACAGGTGTCTCCGTGAACCTCGTGGATGTTTGTAGATAGCACTGTGATCTGTAGTAAACAGGTGGAAGAGAGTGTAATGAAAATCAGAGAAAATCTGTGTGTGAATGAGAACGAGATAGGTGTAATAGTCAAGGTAGACGAGTATAAATACCTGAGGTCAACCATCCCAAGCAACAGACAGTGCACAAGAGAGATGAAGAAGAGAGTACAGCCAGGATGGAGCAGGTGGAGACGAGTGTCAGGGGTGATTGTTGACAGAAGGTCAGCAGCAAGAGTAAAAGTGAAGGTGATGGTAGTGAGACCTGCTGTGATGGTTTGGAGATGTGGCACTGAGAAAAATACAGGAGGCCGAGCTGAAGATGCTCAGATTTTCAGTTGCAGTGAGCAGGATGCACAAGATTAGAAATCAGAGGGAAAGCTTAAGTATTTGGAGATAAAGAGGCAAGGCTGAGTTGGTTTGGACATGTGCAGAACATTTACTGGATAAAGGGTGTTGAATGCAGAGTTGCCAGGCAAGGCCACAGAGGAGGTTCATGGATGTAGTGAAAGAAGGGTTAGTATGGCAGAGGAGGATGATAGAGATGGCAGGAGGCAGATGATCCACTATTATAATCCCTAAATCCTTAATAATTAGTGTATAATGTTAAAAATAATTTCATGTGCCTCCTTTATGATATTAAGAAATGTCTAAAAGTTTAATCTAGAGAACCCTAAAGACACCACGCTCTCAAAGCTGTGAGCTGCAGCCAGAGATCTGTGCACAGGTGTATTGGGGATTTTTCTCTTCTGAAGTTCTTCTTAACACTAACCAATTTTCCATCTTTAGTTGCTTCCTGTTAACTGCCTTTTTAAATGTGTTGCTGCAGGCGAAAGAAGCTCTGGAGAATGGAGAGGTGCCTGTCGGATGTCTCATGGTCTACAAAGACGAAGTTGTGGGGAAGGGAAGGAATGAAGTCAATGAGACTAAAAATGTAGGCAAAGTGTACAGCACAGTTATTTGTCTCTGCAAATGGAGATGTATGTATGAGTGGTCTTCTTTCAAAACTCATAAGTCAACAACTAAGACAAAGCAAAATGAATAAATTATAGAACTGATACATTAACTATTGGTGAGGAGAAGAAGAAATAATATATTGGTATATTAAAATGTAACAAGTTCAATAGTTTGAACAATTATCTGTTCAAACTATTGAACAAACAGGTCCCAGAGGGTCTGGGTTGATGGTCTCTGTACAGTAATCCCCCACTGTGTAGTTTGCTTTGACCGACCTAATTAGTTTCTGTAATCTGCGAGTGTCAGATCAATCACTGATCAATATTTGTCCTTAAGTAAGCCGGTGACTCTGCAATAGTGAGTCCTCTGCGGCGTGTGGAGTGAGAGCCCATAACTGAGAAAATCCTTTCATGGTGTGAACAGTTTTCCTTCCAAGTAAATGTGGCTCAAACTAAGGAAAAGTCCCCGCTGTCCCTGCATCATGTCTGATGAAAGATGAGCAAAAGGGAAAACACTTTGCTCCTTTTATTTGGTTGCTTGGGTCATTTTTGTCTTAAAGTCTGAATAGCATTATTTTTAAAGTCCATACAGGTACAGGAAATCCTTTCAGCTTTACATTTGAGTGCAAAGAGAGATGGTATCAAAAAGTGTTTTTACTGCTGAAGAAATTCAGAGTTAAAGCGTCACCTTATCTGGACCGAAGTGCAAAAAGTTCCCACCTGACCTCCACAGAATCAGCTGTGCTTTTTTGTTTAATGATTTCAGCCCATCTCATTAAATTACAAAGAGTCTTTTGTAAGTTTTGAAAGTTTCAGGGCTGAACCTCTGTTTAAAAACTGCAACCAAATCAATTTAAAGCCACTCTAAGGGTCACACTCGCCATTGGCTTTTGAGCATCAGTATGATGGGATATATCAGAGTTTCAATCAGCTGTTTAATGAAGTAGAGGAACAAATACCTGAGCGTCAACACGATACCTGAGGTTTGCATACGTTTCTTTGTGCGTGGTGGTTTTTTTCAGGCCACTCGGCACGCTGAGATGGTCGCTCTGGATCAGGTCCTGGACTGGTGTTGGCAAAGCAGCTTGGACGTGAAGAGCGTGTGCGAGCGGATAACGCTGTACGTCACCGTGGAGCCATGCATAATGTGTGCTGCAGCGCTGCGCCTCCTCAGTATCCTCGCCTCACCTCTCTGCTAGTGTGTGTGTGTGTGTGTGTGTTGGGATTCAGTTGTTGTTCCTTTACCAGCTGTCAGACATCCCCGTGATCGTGTATGGCTGCAGGAACGAGCGTTTCGGAGGCTGCGGCTCAGTCCTGGATGTCTCCTCTGCAGACCTGCCTCACACTGGGACCCAGTTCAAGGTCAGTGTTTGCTCCTGATGTCTTTCTGGATTCCGCCTGCATGTTTGTGGAGTAGTTTGTGCTTCCTGCAGCTGAGCTCAGAAATCTTTAGGCAAGCAGATCAGCTCCTTTTCTGAATGGGATGTTCAAGAGTTACATGAATGTAAAGTCCTTGTGTGGTGCAGTGTGTATTATATGTGTGTGTGTGTGTTCAGTGTATTTCAGGTCACAGAGCAGAGGAAGCCGTAGACATGCTGAAGACTTTCTACAAACAGCAGAATCCAAATGGTGAAAAACAAAACCACTCTGCATGTCTTTTTTTTCTCCTCCTCATGCTCCATTATCAAAATGTTTTATATTTTCATACTTTACTGTTGCTTTTTTTACACTATTATTCCTTCTCTTCTTTTCTCACAGTGTTAAACTTTCTGTCTGTTTCAGCCCCCAAACCCAAAACAAGGAAGGAGTGATCTCCAAGAAACATCCTATTACAAGGATTTTTTTATAATATTATTAATTAAATTATATTTTACATACATTTTTGTCTATTGTTTTTTTTTTTTTACTATTTGTCTAACCTTTTCTTTACCTATTAATATGACCTTAATAAAGGACATCTTATTTACAGTTAGAATTTAGCATTAGTGTTTCTGTTCATGCAGACTGCCACCAGAGGGCGCTATAGACCAGCGGTCTTCCTGTCACTGAACCTCCACATAGAAGAAATAAAACTATAGTCTTTGGACTAATAAATACTATATTTAAAATAAATTTATGATATTTTCCAAAAGTAAAGGCTCAAGAATGTCAATAAGAAATAATTTTTAGGAAAGAGGAGGCAAATCTTCACTGGATGTTGTGTGGGTGAACTTTACACGCTCTTTTCTCCGTCTTGCGTATTGATTTGTATCGTTCAGAAGCACACTCTTGGCCTGCTTCAGCTCTAAATGTGATGCATACCACTTCCTGTGATATTTTTCCGAGAACGAGTCAGGCAGTGTGAGAAACTAAGGAAGTGTGCTTGAGAGCGCTTCTCAACGGGAGTGACCTTCACAGCTGCTCGTATAAGAGAAACACACATGCTGACACAATTCAGCTCGTTTCACTTCCTCTCAGACACACACACACTCTGTGGTGTGTCAGTTGGTAGCATTAGCAGTTAGGTTGTATTGACAGTGTCTGTGTGTGCGTTGCTGGGTATGTGTGTCTGTTTCATGTGTCCTGCTGTTTTTATTCCTCCCCCTGGCTCAAAAAAGGGATTGATGGAATTTAAACTTTTTTGCACTTTCTTTTGCTCTTTGTCTTTTCAAGGTTGTCACCACTTCCTTCCTGTCTCCTTCCTTCCTTTTTGTGGCTGATAACTTCCTTCCTTCCTTCTCCATTTCCGTCCTTTTATTTGTTAATTTCCCACTCCCCTTCTTTTCCATAATTTTGTAAAAGTAGTTTTTTGTCTTAACTTTCTTCTGCTTTCCGTCCTTTTTCTGCTTTTTACTTTTTTAATTTGCCATTCTCATTTTTTGCTATCTTAAAGTAGAAAGTTCTTTTATGTCACTGCATAATAAAATAATAATAATGATGAAACAGAATAACATTGTGCTAACACGATCAAGCTGCATATAATACACCTGCTAATTAGCACTATGTAATAGACTAAGTGCTACATTTTAATCACCAAAACTGAAGCACAAACTTATTGAAGCTCAAAGCAGTTCATGTTATTTGTTACATAGTAATTCCATTAAAAATGCACCAAAAGCATAAATGTGACGTTCAGATCAGCGACTCTCTTTAGATAATAAGAGTTATAAGCTTTAGCAGTGATGCTTAGCAGACGGCTATCGCACATCAATAGTCTAATATTCCATAATGTTAGTTAGTTTGTTTTTCCCCCATATACTACACATGGCTTTCTGATGTGCTGTTTTGAAACTTTAAGATTTCTTAGACGTGACGAAGGAGGCCCTAATTGTTAAACTGGACGCTAATTGTCTAATTACTGACATCTCATTAGCCAATGAGTATATCATTTTGATACTACCGCCAATCCTTCATTTTAAAACACAAGAATCATTTTCTAAACAGCTTTAACTTTTTTAGCCTATATGACTAAAAATGAGTGACTGAGCCAATAAACTCAGCAGGAAAGTATTTACGGGGGTGAAGTCAGAAAGCTGTTTTTCCACAGACTCTTACAGGCCTGGAAGTTTTGTTTTGTTTTTATTTTTTGCATTCACAGCTATCGCCACACTTCCACATTGGCTTCATTTTTCCCTCCTACACATAATCCAGGTAGGCTACGCTGCACAAAAAAACTGTATTTATATTTATATATATTTATATGAAAGTTACACCTATGAAAGCTTTGCTGCTGACCTACAAATGAATCCTGTAGGATACACTTCTGTGATAAGATGCCTTTTATAGGGTGAATAAAATGCTTTCAGTCTTCTACAGGATCAAATCCATTAGGATTAGTTCCCATATCAGTTGGGATACTGATATGGGAACTAATCCCAATACTTTCTGTATTTCAGCTTAAAATTGACTTAAATATTACACTTTTAGAAGGAAATTGAACTAATCAAACACGGCAGTGGGATTTGAAAATACTTATGTGCCATTATCATTCCTCTTCTCACCTGTTTTTATTGCTGAGCTTGTCATTAGTTGGAATTGAACTTAACTTGAAAATTAAAGCAGTTAATGGCGAATGAAGTTTTCATCAAGAGTCACAACTAAAGTTTGTTAAATTCCAAATGGCTGTTCTATAGAATCTAATTTTGTGCAAATGTTGGTGTCGCCTCCTGCTGGTCGTTAGAAAGAGTACAGGTTTCTGGCACGTTCACGTGTTGTCTTTCATTTACAGTCTGTGATCTTAGATGGTGTGATGTTTTAAACTGCCTTCTTCCTTTTTCTTTCTTGTGTTAGCAGTTCCTCACCAGTTAATTTACTTCAGCGTTTTTCCACTTCCTTTTATGACCTTGTTCACTTTCCCCTTCATTCCCCCTTACTATCTCTTCTATCATACAGGGGTTTTTTTTTATTTTCCCACTTCCACTTTTTCGTTCCTTTTATTACAAACTTGTAAAATACATGCACACGTTCCCACAATATTTTTTGTTTACTAAAATCATCACAAGAAGCAGCTGAGAATTTAAAGCCGCGTAGGTTTTCTCATGAACCCGTTTTCCTGAGGACAGTGAGCTCACAGATACATCAGATATATCAGATACACAGTTCTTTGTATTCACGTGAAACACGTGCCTCAGTCCAGCTCCTCTCTTCTCGTTAGCATGTAAATATATGCTAATACATGCAGAGCAGAATATTCGAGAATGTTTTAATGTGTCACCTCAGAGTGGAGGAGTTGATGTGTTAATGAAGAAACAGCGCGCACACACACACACAGAGCAGTGCAGGGTTGGCTGCGAGGCGCTAATGAACAGAGTGTGTTGTGTCAAACTCTCCTTTCCAAAACGACAGCGAGAGGAGTCTCACACAACCACACTTCTACACACACACACACACACACACACACACACACACACACACACACACACACACACACACACACACACACACACACACACACACACAATGGAGAACACCAAAAAAAGGAAAAAGCTGTGTAATACGAGATGTCACGTTGTGTAAAGGTGTTTTTATTATATTACTGTCACAAGAGAAGAGGTGTGTTTGTGTTCAAGGAGGAAGCAGATGCGGGGGGAGCTTAGCTGCTGACAGGAAGTGTTGCATTGATGTGTTTTTTGTGGGTTCACAATTTTAACCTTTGCAGTCTAAAGAAATCGAACTAAAAGGGTCGTGCTCCACCTTTCTGCTCAGCACAGAGGGGGAGGCATCTTAGCTTCTGCCTCTGCTTTGTTTTGCAAATTCTTTTAAGTCAAATATGTTTCAATCAGTCTGCATATATTTACTTTATGGTCCTAACTTCTCTTTCATCCTTCCTGCGTGTCTGTTTTCTTTGTCACATCTGTCCAACATTGAGAAACCCACCGCATTACTTATTTTCTGTTTGTTCCCGCTTTATTATTTTTTTCTGCTTTGGTAATTTTCTGCACACATCAGTTTTATTTTCGTCTCCTTATTTAATTAGTTCCTCTTTCATTGTGGGTCCAACTGCTTCGGTTCCTTCTTTCATTCTTGACATATTTGCTTTCAGCCTCGCACATCTGGGCGACAGATCTCGATTTATTTTGTTCTGGTTTATTCAGCAGAGGCCTTGGCAATTTACAGCTAACGGGGTGTCATGAGTGTCATTCACATTGTGTCTTATTGTTTACAGACTTTATAAATCAAAGTAGTGTGTAGACTGTTAGCATCTTGTAATGTGTGTGGGTGTAATTAGGGATGAATTTATATTTCTATTCTTGGTTTTAGAGGCCTTATGAAGGTTTTATGACTAAACCGATGTTTTTATTAGTCTGATTATCTGATTATTATTCTCTAATTGGATGACTGAATTCTACCTGGTGTGTGAGTGATTATACGAACACTTTGTACCAATTGGAGGTCAGTTCGACCAAAACCTTGTGACTCAATCAAAAAAAAAGTGTTAAGTGACACAGTAGGAGAAATGTATCATTCATTTTTGCAGAAAAGGCACATAAAGTGAAAAAGGGGGTGTGGCTTGAATCTTAAATGACAATGAATCTGATATGTTGCAGATATCAAATTCAAAATAAACCTTATTTCCTATCAAACTACCTTATTTGTTGAAGAAGATGTCGATGAATCTCACCATCATCCATGGGTTCAACTTCTTATATCAGTGTTGGTCGAGTTACTTGAAAAAAGTAATCAGTAACTAATTACTGATTACTTATTTTCAAAAGTAATTAGTTACTTAGTTACTTTTAAAAAACATGATACACAATCTGAATAAGTGATAAAGTGATGGATCTTTCAGCCCAGTTCTACTTTTTCTGCATAATCCATCATATAAAATGTAATCAAATGGAAAAGTCTCTTTTTAAAACTTGTTTTATTAGTTTTAATCTTTTAACTTTATGCATGAAGCAAACATTAAATTATATGCAACATTCTCTGACTGGAAGAAATTAGTTTATCATTTAAACCTATTTTCTGCACATTCCAGCACATAAAATAAAATCGTTTTTTGTGTTTCGGGGTTTTTTCGCTGTAAAAAGAAGTTTTCTTCCCACGCAGTGAACAGCGGACGCTAATGTTTTTGTCACTTTTACAGAATCAATCTCAAAGTAAGGTCAGTACTTCCACGCTTCAAACGCTGCACGCTCATCCTCTCTCCCGCACTCGATATATCATCCATTTTTGATCTGCACACAGCTGTTGTCACGAACGTCGCACTTGTTTATGTCATTGTCATAAAACACTCTCGCAAACGAAATCACGGTTTCGTAACGCAGCGTGCTTACGGGAAAGTAACAGTAATATAATTACCTTTTTTGCAATAGTAATCCCTTACTTTACTCGTTACTTAAAAAAGGTAATTGGATTACTGCCCATCTCTGTTGGCGACAGATGTAGTGAAGTACACACATTGGAGGACCTTTGATGAATCTGTCTTTCAGTCTCAAGTACAATATTCAGCTTTCAGACACCTTTTTTTTTTCCAGGTGTTTCTTTGATTAGATGTGTCGCCAGCTTTGCTGATGTTGTTGCAGGAAGCCTCGTCTCCCGTGACATGGTCTTGCTGTATTTCTTCAAATCAGATGGACTCTGGTCTATAGTATTCGGTAGTACTGACATAAATCTGATTGGCACACTAAAAAGGACAGAGTATGGTAAACGAGTCCAAGCATCACAGCTGAGCAGAGAGCACTAACTACTCTGTTAGATCCACTACTTCAATATAACTGCCAGGAAAAAGCTACTTTCTGTTGCCCCCTTTGTCACCATTTGACATACCTGTAAACGCCATATTACAGCTGTCCTGATTATTATCAGTGGCCTCCAACAGCATCAATCAGGCAGGTCATCATGTAAAGTGTGGCTGTATTTCCTGTCTTGTGACTTGCTATTAATATGTTTTGAACTTTGAACAGTTTGTTAAATCAACAGTCAGCCTCTGCACAGAGCTGCTGCGGTTGTAACTCGCAGCCAAGACGAACCTGTTCTCGTAAGTTTCTTTGGTTTTTTGCAGCATCGAGTGCAACTCTGGATTCACATGAAGAAAGAAAGTATTTTTAAATCAGACTTTATTGATAATTTACCGACCTCTAGTTTCTTTCACACATGTAGTGAGAGCGCAGGATGAATAGCACTAATAATAATAATAATAATCTTCAACACAGCACTGGTTTTCAATCATTATGAAGAAGCTAATAAAGAAATTTGTTCACTTGAATGTGCTCATTCCACAAAAACAAGTCCCATTAATGTGTGTTTCCTTTCCCTGCATACATGTGTTACATACACGTGTTTGCTGCATGTCAGAGTTGATGTCCTATGTTTTATGAAGATGTATGTATGTGCATATTTCGTCCATGTTTTGTCCTCGATCTGCAGGATGGATGCTTAGCTTTCGCTTCTGAGGAAACGAAAGAAAGCAAACAAAAAGATGAGCTCTCATTCATTACCTTTTTTTCTTCCTTATTTACATTTAATCGATGATGCATCTGTCTTCTTCTTTTTACTGCGTAATGTTATGGATAGAGTTCAAAAAGTACGTGTCTTTTCCACGTCCAGAGATGTCGCTTGTTTGTGTTCTGGTGCTGTCCTGTGAGTGCGGGGCAGGAGCAGTCCTCTGAAACGATTCTGAAGATCACTCACCTTTGACCTTTTCTTTGAGACAGAGACAAAAGGGGCCAGATTTAGTGAAAAAGATGGCAGGTGACCTTTATGTTACAAAAAATAGAAATCTGAGCATTTTTTGAGCAAAAACATGAGCCCGCACAGAGCCACCTTTGGTCCTCAGAGTGTAGGTGACACAGGTTAATGAGCAGGTGTGCGGCTACTCTTCAGAGCGCATTTATGATTATTTGGTCCTTTTAACTGTGCATTTTAAATAATATTATGTTTTTGTTGCATTTAAGAAGAAATGCTCATGTATAGGCACGCTGTGAACACACAGTTACTATAAAGATACATGTTTTTGTGCAAATTAATCAAACTAAGTGACCTAATTTAATAATAAATAAAATAGAATAGCTTTGAAAATACTACAAAAATAACAGTGACAAGCTTCATTTCTATAGCAAAGCACTCACAAGGTGCTCCACAATAAATAGCAGTGTTAAAACATTACAAAGTACGTAAAATGAGTAAACGTGAGGCTTGAACAAAATTATTATGAAACATCAAACAAAAGCCAGCCTCCACATTTTGTTTTGTTTATTTACTGAGGGGAACTGATTGTGCTGATCGTAAGAGGAAAATTGTTCCACAGTTTGGGCCAAAACGGCAAAAAGCAGCCAGATTCCAGCCCAGACCTGGAATCTATAACAGGAATTGATTGTCTGATCTGAGGGACTCAGGGTCGACATGTAGTGATTTTAAAGTAATCAGTGAAATTTTAAATTGGATTCTGTAGCGGATGGGAAGCCAGAGTAATTCTGCGAGGGCTGGAGTCGAGTGCTTGTGAGCGATATTTCTGCTGTGTTTTTTACTAACTGTAGACAGGAAACTGCTGCATCACTGAGGCATGTTTACAATGAGTTGCAATAATCTCATCAGAAGGAAATGAGGATATGGATAAGATGTTCGATTGCATTATTTGGAAGAACTGGTTTGACCTTTGCATTTGTAATCTGCGCACAGTGAGGCCGGACAAGACTTTTGATATACTGATTGAAACAGAGACGTTGACAGAAAAAATTGCACAGGTTTCTAGGAAATTGCTTCGGGTCAGTTATCAGGACACTTTCAATATAATTTTGACTCAGGTCCACCCACAGACCAGGCATGCCGCTAAGCCAGCAGTGTTGGTGGTGAAAGCAAGAAATCTGTCCACTGTTGTTTGGATTTAGAGTCCAAAGCTAGGGGGACTCAAAACTAACCTTTTAAATACTAAACACCACAACTGAGCTTCAGATAAACTAAGAGGATAATGAACCAGGTCATAGACACAGACTGTGACTCGCATTTTAGTTGTCAAAACATGAACTTTTTTGTAAAATTCTGTGTATTTGTTGCATAGTTTTTGCACTTTCAGTGCATCTGGAAAGTATTCACAGCACTTCACTTGTTCCATATTTTGTTATGTTACAGCCTTTATATTCAACTTTAAAATTATGCACATAACACCCCATCATTTGAAAGTAAAAAAAGGTAGCTTGAAGTTTTTGCAAATGTATTAAAAACAAAAACGTAACATACACATAAGTATTCAGAGTCTTTGCTTAATACTTTGTTGAAGCATGCTCTTTTTAAGTACGAAGCTAAAAGCTTGGAACACATATTTATGGGATGTTTCTCTCATACTTCCTTGCAGAACCTCACAAGCTCCACCAGGTTGGATGGGGTGTGTAGATTCAAGTCTGGGCTCTGGCTGGGGCGCACAACGGCACTCAGAGAGGATCCTGAAGCCACTCCTTCCTTATTTTGGTCGTGTGCTTAGAGTTGTTGTTGGAAGATGAATTTTCACCCCAGTCCAAAGTCCAGAGTGCTCAGGAGCAGGTTACCATCAAGGATGTCTTTCTTTTTGCTCTACTCACATGTCCCTCGACCCCAACTAGCCTCCCAGTTCTTCATGATGACAAACTTCCCCACAGCATCATGGAGCCTCTACCATGCTTCACCAGGTGATAAGTGGTGCCTAGTTTTGTTTGTGTTTAAATTAATTTGCAAGAATTTCAAGGTAACTCTTTACATTTTGTCATTATGGGGTACTGTGTGTAGAACTTTGAGGTAAAAAATGAATTTAACTCATTTTGGATTAGGGCTGTAACACAGTCAAATGTGGACCAAGTGAAGTGCGATGAATCCTTACAGATGCACTGTAGAGAATGGAAAGAATCACTTACAGCAATGATGAGTGAAAATGACACTTGTTTTATTGCTAAAGAGCAGCGTGCAGCTACAGAGTCGCAGGTTCTGTCTTACGGCAACAATAAAAAGGTTTCCGCTCTTAAGCGTCTGTCCTTGTGTGTTTTCAGATCTCTGCTTGGAGCCTGATTTTGACTCTGTCGTCTCTGAGAAGCTTGTATCTAGTGACCGTTATTTTACAACGTTCGATTGGTTCTGAATCACATTTTATTCAACTTGAAAATAACAAAATTATTTCTTATTATTTCTTATTACTTCAAAAGGATGTTTTACGAATTTAGCCCTCGATGTGTGACAGCTGAAGGGATTTTTGAGACTCAAAATGTGGTTTTAGTGTCAGGGTTACAATTGGGTTATGGTTATGGTAGGTTTAGGGTCAGCATTAGGCATTCATTTTTGATGGTTAGGGTAAGTGGCTATGGAAAGCATTATGTCAATCAGATGTCCCCACAAGATATAAATGCCCAGTGTGTGTGTGTGTGTGTGTGTGTGTGCGTGTGTATACCTGTGTGTGGTTTCTCCCAGATGTAGCTGTTGAGGATTTCTCCGAGGACATAGAAGACACCAATTACTGCCACCATTGCACTGAAGAAGGCGACTCGAGCTACGGGTGCGATGCGCTCCAGCACCGGGTACACCCACACGCCCGTCACCTGGTGCACCCAACATGTCCTGAGCAAGCAGAGATATTGATGGGCTTTATTTTACACATCAGTTACTATACTGTAGTCCTTTGGCTTAAGTTGAACTAGAGGTAGACTGGATGCTACACTGACTATTAATGTATTCTGTGGCATAATAAAACCAGTAGATTTCACCGCAAAGCTAAACATACGGAATTGTTGTTTGATTACATACTGCACCTTTAATTCTCCCATACTGCTAAATGTCAAGGCACTTCACTTGTTACTTATTTAGGACGTGTGGTGTACGCGGCATTTATTGACTGCTGAGAAGAGTAAACATTCATTACCAGAGGATATATCCCACACCGAAGCAGCACACCGCCGCCAGACCCCACAACCTGCTGGGATACCGATGGTGGGTGGTCCGCATCTCGATGATGATGAAGGGAAGGACAGTGGTGTGCTGAGCGAAAGAGAGGGGAACAGATGAAGGTAAGGATAGCTTCAAAACAGTAAACATCTTTCTGGCATTCATTGAGAGGTTTCTCTTGAACTACCCAAAACCGACAAAAGCAAAAATGGGAATTAGGGAACTAATTGCCATTTTTGGCATATTGTACCCAATATTCATCGCAGCTACATCATGGACAAGGCTCAGTGCAGACTTAAATCGAAAGATGGTAAAGTGACTGCTGAAGCTAGTTAAATCTTTGAAAAAGAAGTGCTTTCCTTTTCAAAGATTATTTTATATTACTAAACCAAAGGCTTCCAGTTTCAAAAAGTCACAGTTACACAAAACATCGGGAAAAAAAGTTCACAAATCTTACAATCCTTACAGGACAAGAAGGTTACGGCTTAGTTTTAACCTTGAGGTGCTGAAGGCCACGGAAACACTAGCATGATAATTAACATGGCTGGGGTTAGAGCTGGGCGATAGAACGATAACGATATGTATCGCGATATAACTTTTACTCGATAGAGAAATTAAGCTATCGCGATAGACCTCGCCGCTCTTGTCCTCTTTAAAAAAAAACAAAACAAAACAAAAAAAAGGTCAGCCAATCCAAATTAAGTAGCACAGAGCCGAACCAATCACAGCCGCAGCGTCACGTCGCGTGGCTTGTTACGTACAGCACAAGTGCCAAGCCACACGTGTGTTTGTTTGGGAAGCAGCCAGCGGGTAATGGAGGAAATTAGTGTGCCGACTAGAAAAATCAACCGAGCGTGACCGAAGAGAAAACAGATGATGGTTGCAATGCCGGAGAGATTGTCGAACGGAAGAGCCAAAGAAGTTCCGTAGTGTGAAGGTATTTCGGCTATTTCAAGTCTGACAAAAAACAGAGTAGCGTGCACTGTAAATTGTGCCGAAAGCAAGTCTGGAAATACAATAAACTGGTGCATGCGTCACACTGTGCGCCACGTTATTGTTTCGGTGAAATGAATTTCTACAATACTGTTACTGTTAATTCTACTCTCTGCAGTGTTTAAATGCTTACATATACACACAGTTACTGTCCCTCCACACATACGACTCGGTTCTGCTTCTATGCCCCAGCTTTGTTTACTTTTTCCCACCGAGGCTTCTAGACTTCTGATTGGCCAACATTTCTGCACGGTTAGGAATCTAGCGCCACCTGCTGCTTTGGCATGTTCATAGCAGCGTTTTCCTTCATTTCTGCCTTTATGTGCGGACGGGATTATTTTTAAAACGAAAACGGAAAATCTCCGTTTTCAAAAATACCCGTGTACGTGTGGACGTAGCCTCAGTCTCTGACTGGAAGCGCTAATTCGTCATTCGGCTTTTGTCAGACTAAAGTAACTGTTAAAACTGTTTGAAAAGCTAAGCTATACAACAAGGAGAGATGGAGAGATTGAGAATTTCCTTTTAGTTCTCAGTTTATTTGATATTGACAAAAGTTAGTCAGTTTTGTCTGTTCTTCTGTAAAACAAACTAAGATTTATTTTTAGAATTAATATTTTGTTTCTAAGTGGAATTGACAATTTAGTCTGTTTCGTTTGTTCTATTTTGAAACTTAAACACTTTAGCGGCTGCCTTTTGTGTAGTTTGCAATATTTGCCTTTATCTATCTGAAAAAGTCTCATGTTCCTTAAGTACATCTACCCTGTTGAACTTATTATGGGAAATAAATATTTAAATAAAAACAAGCTGCTGATTATTTCACATTTTACTTGTGAGCAACGGCACATTTAAATCTTACAAATATAGTTATTTGGCTTATATCGTGATAGATATCGTTATCGCCTGAAATGAAAAAAACATATCGTGATATGAAAAAATCTCATATCGCCCAGCTCTAGCTGGGGTAGAGACTGAAGATTTTTAAGACTGAGATGATATCCTAAAAGTTTCATTTTCCAGTTAATTTAATTGAAAACGACTTTATTATATTTTTTTTGTTCGTACTGTGATTTAATTTTTTTACCAGCTTGATAAGGTTGAAGTCATAATGACGTGGATAAGAAAAAACGAAAGGATTTTAAAACGCTTTTTGATTGAAGCTTAAGTTCCTTTATTTAGAAACAACCACCTAATGGCCATTTGTGGTACTGCACATGAAAGCAGCCAAGCTATAAACAGCTAACACTTTATTATTATTGTCATCACCATTATTGGAAAAATCTCGATTATGAAGACAGAGCCATGACTCTATTCTGCTCTGTATTCCTTTATCCAACCAGCAAAACAAACAAGGAAATAACACACTATCCACCAGCGTTTAATTTTCTTTAATTGATTCATTTCTGCAGTCCCAGAAGTCCAGAAAAACTGGAATAAAATAAATAAAATAAGATCCCTGTACTCTTTTTACATTACATGTAACCCCAATTGTCACTGGTTTGGTCTGTTTTTAATTATTCATTCATCTCTAAATACAGAATGTGTGTGTGTGTGTGTGTGTGTGTGTGTGTTCAGGCACCAGAGTTATCCATCTAAACACAAAAGTGCCATTTAATGGAGGTCACGACATGTGGTGCTATTTTCTCTGAAGCCATTTCTCACAAAAACACATGAGAATTGTCATTAATGTGACACACTCACAGCTGTTTGCACACGCACAAACACACACTTCCTGCATGCTTGTAACATCTGTCTTATTCATAATCCACCAAACATCACTAATTCAATCATTTCATCCCACTATTAAAGTCCACTAGTGTGCACTACTATCCAGCAGGGGGCACTCACACACATGCCTACAAACCAAAAATCAAGCATAATTGTCTCAGTAGAGTTTAAACCTCTTACTTCACTTGCTCTCAGAGGAGCACAGCTGTCGATCGGTGTGTGTGTGTGTGTTTGTGTGTGTGTGTGTGTGTGTGTGTGCGTGCCTAACCTGAGAAGTGTCAAACAGTTGAGCCTTTTAGTCTCCAGCAGTTGAGCTTGTCGGATTTGTTATGTTACAATGGGATGATGTTCCCAGACGGACAGCTGGGAGTGATGCTGTTTGTACGATGCTGTGGGCTACAGTGGATGTACACGCTGGTGCATTTCTCCTATAAGAATTCTTTATAAGGAAATTCATAAACA
Organism: Diplotaxodon limnothrissa; assembly: GCF_057381915.1. Classification (NCBI taxonomy): domain Eukaryota; kingdom Metazoa; phylum Chordata; class Actinopteri; order Cichliformes; family Cichlidae; genus Diplotaxodon; species Diplotaxodon limnothrissa. Next base: position 44,224,510 of record NC_140610.1, read on the forward strand.
ATAAATGCCTGCATCAATGTGAACAGCTAAAAATGGAGTACCCAGCCACAAACTGAAGAAACAGCTGTAACAGAGGCGCAAAAGACAACAAAACTGTAATTCAATCAATTAGCTACACAATTATGCAACAGTATCCACGCTTCACTCAACAAAGTAACAGATTAGCGGCTCCTGTGCGAGTGACTCAGCGTATCTCAGCAGGTTCACTGTAGGAGATGATCTCTGCTGGTGTGTGAGAAAAGTCGCTGCAGTGACAGAAACTGAACGCTTTCAAGTGCCACCTTAGTTACTCATGCATAAAGTTCAGGTAAGCAGTAAATTATGAAGGATCCATATGGTTAAAAATAAGTAGCCTTAAAATGTAAATAATTTCTGCCATTTATGGTTTCCTCTTTATATTCACATGCCGCAAGGGCCAGAAGGTACGAATGCTAATGTGCACCACGTTCACCGTTTTATCATCAACATTCGACAACATCTTTGGCTTTGTAGGTGGGATCATTTTGTGCAGAAACAATCATATGAAATGCCATTTTTATGTGAGAACCTGAAGCGGAAAGATTGGTTTAACAGAGGAAGTTGATAACTTCTGCCATTATCTCAGATGGGTTTCAGACATGTCTGTGAAGGTTCTCAGTCATCCAGGTCATCGTAGTCAAAGGAGCTTGCAAAGAAAAGCGTCTGGACTTCTTTAAGTTGCTTAAGTTGCTTCAGCTAAGACAGAATGATTGGCTGAGTTTTTTGTAATTTAGCCCTCTGCTCTACCTTGTGAGCTGTAAATGTCTCAAATAAATCAGTATATACATTTCGACACAGGAAAACAATAAGTGACCTTCAGATTACAGCAGAATTTCAGTGTTAAGTGTTCAGTATTAAACTTCTCATTGTCTGAGAGACAGGATGTGTATGTAGCATACATGCCAGTAAGTAACAACACTGCATCATTTACAGAAAACAATCTTTATCAGATCAATAAGTGGAGTGGCCCACACTGATTAGCATCACTTTCGTTTTTCCCAGCCTGATTAGCTGATCTTGTGGCTTTACAGCCAGACTGAAGAGCAGACAGAGCTAAGTGATGGCTGGTGCTGGATTTTTTTTACAGTTCATAAATACATTTCAAAACAACCACCTTACAAATAAACGAATGAATCTAAAAAGAAAAAAACAGCAAGGAAATCAGTAAGTGGTAATCTTTCCTTCAATCATCAACGGTAGCATGACTTTTGTGGCTTGCCAGGCTTTAATCAGATGCTTGCATAACACCAAATGATTATATAATAATGCAGCCAATATGCATAATTTCTAAAGTCCCTGAAAGCTACACAGGCTACAAACAAGTGACATACCCATACTTGCTGCAGCTTACAGCCTTCTGAAGAACCACAAAGTGCATTTGGACTAATGAGCTGATCACGATGATTATATATGTACACTACGGTGCAATGCAAACATGTAGACTTTGTTTATCTCAGTCAATGCTTCTGAATGAAACTGGAGAAAATTGTCCAGTCTGGCCACAGTGCTATTAAGCAGTTTCAAGGTCTCTTGCTAGCTAACATGTGGTGCACGAACAATGAAACCGGATTCATTTCTAATCAAAGTCGCAAATTAAGTGGAGCGAAACGAGGGAAGCTTGCAAATAATAAAAAGAAAATTGAAAAATAACTCCTAAGTATGTCATTGCGTGTTTTCACAAGCTTACCATTAAATTAAAATATTTAAAATTTTAATCCATGTGACAGATTCTTTCATTTACTAAATATCGTGTTTAAAAGTGAATTTAAGCAGGACGCATGAGGCCCACTCACTGGCTGTGAATTCACCGGACAATGACCGCACCATTCTCTTATGTGTGCAGTTGGACATCACAAAGTCTTTGCGCTTGAGAATTAGCAGGCAAAAACAACAGATTATTCCCAATCTATCTACTGTATATATCCACAAATATCACACATGCACCTTCTTCAAAGAGGGTCAGAAAAGTTCAAGGCTGCTGTGCATGTCTTAAAATGGCTTTAGTTTCTGTGTCTGTAGGGAATCGGAAGGTTTTGACGTTCAGTTACAGTTTAGCAATTCTCAAACATTCTAAGTGGTTTTCACAGCAAATTAAAAATTTCTGAGTGTCTATTTGTGAACGCAGCACTGATCTGTACACTGACCGCGGTGTCAAAGCCTGACCTTGACTCCTTTTCAGGCTTCCCTTGAAGCACTCGGAAAGGTCAGCGTGGAGATGCCAAGAATGCACAAACTGAGTAACAATATAGCTCTGTCTCCTAGGGTCTTAAATTTTAGGTTTCTCCTCCTTCATTGTACTGTACACACAGACACACAAGCAAATGTCCTGACGCTGCATTTTTCCCCCGTGCGCCTCAGAGGAATTCCAGTCTCCCGGTCAAGTATAAGTTTAGTATCTGCTGAGAGGACGCGTAAATAATACTCCCTTTATTCCCTCTGTCCCTTTCGCTCTCTATTTTTGCTCCTGTGTCTCTTCCTTTGTTGTTCTCTCTCTCACCCTCTCTATGTCCATCTCCCCCCAGGAGGTTTGCGGTTACACTCCAGCAGCCAGCTTTCGGCCTCCGTGGAAAATCCCCCCTCGCCAGCAAACAGCAGTGGTGCGATCCTGTGGTCTGGGGCTAAAAATGGGACAAACCATCTCACACAGAAATACACAGCTGGGGGCCGGGTGGGGTCACATGACTGAGGGCAGCTTCGCGAGGTCAAACATCTTCCAGCGGCAACGAACCGCTGAAACTGACGCATCAGAAAAAAAAGCTTTACTGTGGGAAAGGATTTAAAAGGAAACCATCTGACTCGCAAGTTCGAAATTCACCAAAATCAAAAGAAAACATTTTATTCGAGAAACACTAACCATGCTATTGATTGGCTCTTGAGAAAGGTGCTACGGCTGAAATTATGACACTCAAGTGGTAGTTAGTATAACAAGTAGGCAACTTTGGTAATTTTTGCATCACTGCAATCATCAGTGGGTTTTAAATTAAACGATCAAGATGTGACTGAAGTGCAGACTTTCAGTTTTAATTCAAAGACTTAAAAAAGTATTACATTGACTGATTACAAATTACAGCCTTTTTTTTAGTCAGAGCAGTCCTCTGTTTTCAGAAGCTCAAAGGTAACTGAACAATTGATTGACAACCAGTATCATGACCAGTTGAGGCCTGTTTCCTTGTTATTCCAAGACAAATTAAGCAGACAAGAGATCTTGAGGTAAACTTGCACTTGGAAGCATTTCACAGGAACTGGAAATATTAGATCCAAAGAAGGAATGTCAGCTAAGCAACAGCAAATGCCTAGAAAATGTGGATGATTGCAGAATTCTGTCCATGGTTAAGGAAAACCCGCTTCCCAACAGCTGAACAATCCAAGAATATGGTGCACCTACCTCACTGGAGGTTTCATTCTCCAAGTCTACAATCAAGACATGCCTTCATGGATGGAAATACAGAGGTTTTACAACAAGGTGCAAACCACTGGCTACACCCAAAACAACAAGGTCAGATTAGACTTTGCCAGAAAACACTTAAAGAGCCTGCAAAGTACAGAGAAAAAAATCTTAGGATAAACCCACTAAGGGTTTATTGATGATGTGACTGCTGACAGAAGGAGCCGGATGAATTCTGAAATGAATATGTTTGGGTAACCTTGAAAAAATAAAATTCATGATTGCATTCATTGTATCCAGGGATACTGTGGTGGGTATTATTCTTTCAGAGTAACTGATGATGAAAGTATTAACTGGTTACAGCTCGTTTTACTAGCCGTGTCCACTTTAATCAGTTTAATTTTCCCATGTGTTTATTTAAATGTATGAGAAATATATGATTGGTGTATAAAATATTGAGTGAGTGCCATTCTAGACCAACACAACTTCTTAACTCTCCACAATAACATCAAATTGACTCTTTTATTAAGTTAAACTGACACTTTTCATATCTTTGCAAACTTTTGTAACCTGAAGAGAATTCAAAATAAACTTCAGTGGGTTTGGGGGGAAATATTTCCCTCCCTATAGTTACAGCTTTAGAGTTTAAGCAGTCAGAGGGAAGCAGCTGATGCAGAGCTCATTGCTTAGTCTTTTAACCCTGCACTGATAAAGGTTTTTAACTGAACTCAAGCTGAACTCTGAAAATCAAAAGATAAGTCTCCTGTTGACATTTTTCTCAGCTTTCCAACTAAAGGAGCTTATCATGTCACAGAGGGACAATCCAGTTACACTTTCTATCACTCACTGAAAACGTGTGTGAACTTGAATGATCCTGCGGCAACACTGCCAGTATTTAGCATGATGTTTTTCTTGGAATAAGTTGCATATTTAACACCAATATTAAAGTTTCTTTTAGCTATCTTCTACTTCTGAAGCCTACTCCAGAGTACTGATCTTTAATGAAGCCAAATGCCCAAAATGTTTTGATAAACTTAACTCTTTGCTTTATTGCATCAACTAAAGGTAAGTAAGACAAAAGAAGTGAAAGCCCTAAAAAATTACAGTATCTCAAGACATTTGCACAGTACTGCACCTTAAATCAGAATCAGAATCAGAATCAGAATACTTTATTGATCCCTGGGGGAAATTATTTTTTGTTACAGTGCTCCATTTTAAACCAATAATAACTGTAATAGTAAAATTGGCAAAAACCTGCAGCCTAAGTAGCATTTTCAATTTCCCCAAATCAAAAACGATGCTTTCAGTTTGCTTGTTTTAATCAACCCACAATTCTTGCCTCCGAAATTAGTCAGTCTTGGATAATAAAACAGCAGCAGCTCACCTTCTCACTGTGGAGAAGCAATTTCTGATAATTTCCTCTCATTTGACATCACTGCAGCTCCACATGATATGTAAAAGGTAAAAATAGGTTTTCACATTGGCACAGCGAATGAGTCTGACGAGCACACACGGAGTGATAACGATGCAGGCTGAGCAGACAAGAGATGAAGGTTAAGTGTGGATGCTGAATGAGGCTTCTGTGCATGTGTGTGTTTGTGTGTGTGTGTACTGAAACTCCACAGCCAGAACCAGAAGAGCTTTAATAACAAAGCAATGACTGTGTGTGTGTGTTTGTGTGTGTGTGTGTGTGTGCGTGCGTGTGTACGTGCCATAAGTCAATGGTGTCAGACCCAGTGTGAGGCTATAATCCCCTGTTGCTAGGAGAAACCTTGTGGTGTGTGTGTGTGTGTTTGCCTTTATAAACTGCAAGATTAACAGAAAAAGAAAACACACACACTATCAATCTGCTGGTTTTGCTACACTTATGAACACACTGCTTTGGCCACCATGGAGAAGCCTGACCCTCTGTGGGGCTGGGACACTTCTGTTTTAAGTATACAAGGATATAAATATAAATAAATGATGGTCAGTGTTTTTGTTGTTATTTGTGTAGTTTTCCTAGACACCAACACTAAGCACAATGATGGAACAGGATCCCATCCTTGTACTTATATTCTCCACATTTCCTGAATTTCTTTCAGCTTCGGTGTGCGAGCCTCTGCTGTGTGCCGCTGTCATTTACAGCCATGCTCTTTGGAAGCCTTTCTCTCACTCTTGACTACCATGTCTCACAGTGTGCGCTTCTTATTAGAGTTTTATATCTTTTAAGAGTTCTTAATTATCTTTATCTTATTTTCATTTAGTTTCCAAAGTTGTTTTGCTTGTTTCACTTTGTCTTCTGTTGTTAAGAAATGCACAGTAAGACAATAATAAAAACACTAGACACAGTCAAGCAGGCTGTAAAACCTATAAAAAAGACCTCTGAATTGTTACTTTCAGTGTAAAGAAATGTCTGAAATGTCTTGAGAAAAAAAAGGCAATTTTAATAATACCTCTCACTTTATCAACATTATAAAGAAACAAACCTCTCTTTTAAATGGTGAGTAAGAAGGAATTTTTCTTTTATTAAACTGAATATTAACAATAAAACAAATTAATTTTCTTGCAGTTAATGGTTCATCAGCTTCTCTGGTATATGAAGTTAATTCTTACCTCCTCTTACACATAATGCAGAACCAAGCCAGTCCACATCCAGGGCTTAAAAAATGTATCTAAGATGCTGGTTTTACATAAAATACATGAACATCCCTTTAGTAAAAGGACTGATTTATTAGAGCCCACCTAATGTAGCATACGTAAGACTGATACTGATGCTAATATTCAGTGATTCTGATATATCGGGTGATATTTTTTTACTTTCATACAACGTTGCAATGTCAACACTCTAAGCATGGCCGAAGGGTGTAAAATACAGAAATCAACAGACAGATCAACAAACGGCTAATATCAGGCGATAATATCAGTCAGCTGATAAATCTTTTTTTAAAAGCAAGAGGGCTTTTTTTTTTCTTTTTTTTTGATTTCCTCTCATGCAGTTGCTTTTATTTTCTTGCATCTTAAAAATGGAAAAATGAGAGTTTGAGCTGCACTTAATAAATGGGTCTAGATTGACATTAAAATAAAATTTAAGTTGCAAAAACTGCGCCTTAACTAAATTAACGAGTGAAAGCAACAGTAAAAAGGAGGACAAGCTGCAAAACACCAAAGTCCAAAAGGGTGGCGTACCACAGTCTCAGGGCCCCGTCACGGGATGAGAACCAAGTAAAACTAAGATGAAAAGAAAATGAATCTACGAGTTAAAGAAACAAAGAGCACCACATTCGAAACAGGAAATGAACCGTGGTCTCCTGGCTGATAAACCTGTCCCTGATACTGCCACCAATTATCCACCCCACTTTGCACAGCACTGCTAAAATAGCAGAGAACATTAGTTATTCTATTACTGCAAGTTTAGCAAAAGCATCCCAAGCACGGTTAATCTGAATCAAACAACAGGGCAAAATAAGTCTCTTACTCATTTCTGTACCCCACCCATCCCCCTTGTGCAGTCAACTGAGGGGAAACATACTTAACTTTAATCCCAAACCCAAGCCTGCAAATGACAAAAGAAAGCAATCTGCAATCTGTGTGTATAAACTCATTGCATAATGAGCATTAGCAAACAGCGGATAAATCACGACAGTTCAGTTACGAGCCTGCAGGCAATCTTCTTTTTGTTAACTTCCAATTAGCTTCTAGCTGTGAGAGTCAGACACATTATTACAATATCATGTCTCCTCTTTCTCCCTCGGTCAACATCACTCAACCCTTCCCTCCTCCAATGGGAACGGCCATATGGTTGCCGTGGTAGCCCAGATAAACAAACAACAGTGATACCATGGAATACCGCAAAATATTTACAACCACACTTGGACTCACACACACACACACACACACACACACACACACACACACACACACACACACACACACATACAAAAGACTCCTCACGTTTTCTGTGTCTAAGGGACACGCATGCACGAAGGCTTTGGTAGTGCTCTGGTTGTTTTGGTCTTTGGCGATGGCACCATAGCAACAATTCTATTACATCAACTCCTGGAGTATGATACATCAAACTACACACACACACACACCATCTTTGTCTTTTTCATTTCAGCAAGCGTTAACGGGAATGATCACCTCACACGCCTCTGTGGATCACTTTCTGGCTGCAGGAAGTTTCATGAGGTTTTGCATATCACAGACAGAGTTCTGGAAAATTTTCCGATTATCACTCACAACACACACAGCTGACAGCACTATCAGCCAGGAGGTGTGGTGTGCTGGTCGTTGTCTAAACATGAGATTAAACCTGCTTCCTCTAGATGACAAATCAAAGCGACCCGCCGCTCGCTCTATTCAAATTTAGAGGTTCACCAGCACCAGTGTTCTCCACTGATAAGATTTATTAAGGTTTATGGAGTTATGATCCACTGACATGACTAATAACCCAAGGAGGACCAGCTTTACATGTCCTGCCATACAGAAACCTAATATGGCGATTCATCAATCAATACAACTGTTTAGTGCCACTTCTTCCACAGCAGGCTGAGGAGAGGGTTTCTAAAACATCCTCCAGGTTCCCATGACAGTCCTGAGGCAAATGCATGCCAGGGGAAAGATGTATGAGTCCTGCACTTGATGTGCTCACCCAAAGTGCCTGATACTGTGCAAAAAATATAAAAACTTTTAGACATTGCCTGTCTCTGCTTTACATTTTACGTCTTTGAACATCTATTATTCTACACAGAGGTAAGATAAGATAAGATAAGATAGAACTTTATTAATCCCTCGGGTGGGTTCCTCTGGGAAATTCGACTTCCAAAAAAAGCACAGCAACGACCGAAGTTACAGTTACAGAACTGTTATATATATATATATACACACACACACACACACACACACACACACACACACATATATAAATACAGAGACAAATATAAATAAAATATACAAAGGGGATAAATAGAATAAATAGGAATAAAAAATAAAAAATAAAAATACAAGGTCCTCAATTTAGTTAAAAGTTCTTTAGCCCTGACTTGAGACAAATGGGATCACATTTTTAACCATTTTATTTTCTTAACTTGGGGACAAATTCTCCCTCTCAGCTTCAAATCAGATGAGTCTAGAACTTGTAATGTCTTTTTGTAAAAGTGCACAATACTAGACAGAGACACAGCCTGTCGGTGTGGAGTTTTCACACTTTCCTGAAGTCTGTGTGGGTTCTCAGGCTTCCACAGTCCCAAGACAAGCTTGTTAGGTTAATTTGTGAATGTAAATCAGCCACATGTGTGGATGTAAGCATGTAGCTGTCTCTCTGTGTTAGCCCTGTGACCACCAAACCACGTGTACACCCCACCTTTCACTCTATGAGAGCTGCCATAGGCTTCAGTGACCCCTATGAACAACATAGACCAGGGCTGCCCAATCCCGGTCCTCGAGAGCTACTATCCTGCAGCTTTTAGATGCATCCCTACTCCAACACAGCTGAATCACATGGTTTGATTACCTCTTCAGCATGCCATCGTGTTTGGCAAAGGCCTGATAACAAGCCATTCATTTGATTCGGGTGTGTGGGAACAAGGATGCATCTAAAAGCTGCAGGACGGTAGCTCTCGAGGACCGAGATTGGGCACCCCTGACATAGACTGAAAGAAATCTTAATGGTTCAAATTAAGTCCCAAAAGCTGCAGTTCCTCTAATGACCACTAGAGGCTGGCTCAAAAATGTATGTCAATCCCCACAGACACTCATGTTAAAAAAGCTAATGTAACTGCAGAAATAAACATGTTTAACGGTTTTGGTCTTTAGAGATTGGTCAGATGTTGCACCAACTCACTCATTTAAAACGTTTGGATTATTAGCGACGTGGTTCACCAGCTGCATCAGCTACTTCTAATAACTCAACTGGACCCCTTCATGAAGTTATAACTTTGATGTGCAGTTTGCGGTTAGTCTACACAGTGCATCCATACAGTTTATACACACAGCTTGCTGATCAGGCTTCTACCACTCGCTGATGCTCATGGTTAATTCTGGCTCCAGGATGCTAATGGCTAAGCTTTAGGCTATTATTTCAGCTCTAGAAAAGGGGAGGACTCTAGTTCCCAAACATGAAATGGTTTTACTGGTCTGCTCAGATATGTTCCACAATCTTTTCTGCTCAACAGATGTATCACCAGCTTGGGTGAATACTGAGTATGCATCAGTACCAAACCTTCCATTAAAGTTATATAAAGCCTATCAGCATATTGGGGATACCCTTCTCATTTCTCACTTCTCCCTCACAAGGGAAAACACCTATTTCAGAGCAGGGCGGGCAGATGGTGGTTTCAAAATATGTGCTGACAAAAGTGTAAAGAAGACAGGAAACCTTTTTTTGAATGGTAATTATCTTTCACTCGGTGCGCCGTGTCAAAATAAATCACATTCCTAAAATGCACATTTTGAGGTCTTTTATTTCATCCAACTCTAAACTCCCACTATCATCTGAAAATCCTACACCTGAAAGCCTAAAAAGGAAAGATTAAACTTACATGTTCCTCGCGTTCTTCTTTGATGTATTATGAGGTTAGATAAAGCCGTTACAATACAAATGGTTGAATCCCAGAAAAGCTGAATAATTGGTCCCAACATCCCAGACTCATGTTGAAAAAGTTTGTGAGGAAAAGCTGCTCTGGCTAACTGCATGTTGATGTGCTCAAGACTGAGTAAATACCCTTCATACAGAACAAGCTACGAAGAAGAAAAAATGTGTTTCTATGGGTATGTGTCCAAATAATTTTACAGTTAATTTGAAGCACTCAACTCTAATTTGGACTACTCCAGGCCAGGAGAATGATTCTTATCATGGAAAAATATGGAAATACGTTACCTTTAATTCATGTGTGGATGAAAGGAATGGCTTCTTGTATTACACTGGTGAAACTAACTTATATCAGCAGATAGCAGCAGAATTTAAAAGCTGCCTTCAGTGACTTTTTTTAATTATTAATTTGAGCAATTCTTTGTTTCTTTAATCATTCAGTGTTCATTATTATTTATCTAAAGTTGAGAAGAAGAGGAAAATTTCCTTCTTTCCATTTCTTTCAGACCTTGATGATTGCTTTATATTAATCCAATGAATTTAAATACATTTACTGCATCTCATCACTTTCCTTCACCATCTACCTCTACAGCTCTGCCTTATGTGTTGTAATCTCAGTAAGTCGTATGATCAGTTGAACCACAACATCTGTAGAGAAAATCCAACTCACCATGCCGTGGTTGAGCCACTGAGGAATGAAGTTGTCCAGTAATTTGGGGTAGACCAGTTCTCTGTCATACAGGTAGAGGCTCCAGAAAGTAAACACCACAAACTGGAGAGAGAGAGACACGCACACAGAAAAAACCCCAAAAAGTTAGCAACTAAAGTGCAACACACTTTATGGAAAAGACATCAGTGCCAGATAAGTGGACAAAAACAGTGACTTTTAGCATGCAGCACAACGTTTCTGAACTAGTCCTGCCTACACAACGTCTGCTCTGTTGTCAGGTCAGTGATGAGAAACATTCCTCATATCCACCACTTACATTTCATTACACTCTATCAGTGGTTATTTAATATGTTGACGGTACCCCACTGGGACAATTTACCTTGGAAAATGCAGTTAAGCGTTACAGAGACAGCCAATTCAATGTTTGTGACATGCTACACGAGTAAAAAAGTCAGCAGAAAGTGAAATCTCAGTATAATTTAATAAAAACAGACAATAGAGAATCGTTCAGGAGGCAAACTCCAGCACTAACAAATGAAATCAATGTGCAAATGCAGTTCCTCTAATGGCCACTTGAGGCAACAGCAAGTCAATGACCATGAACCTCTTGGTTCAAATAACAGTTTTTCAGTTGTTGTTTTTTTAATTAAATTATTTTAACAAATATTATTGCTTGTTGTGAGGTACAGACTATCGAAGGATTGTGTGCTGTATTTTTGGTGAGTGAAAATTTAGTACTTGCTAGCACTAACTAGCAGATATGTGTACTGCACCTGAACAGTTTATGATTCAGCTTGTAACCCTCTCAACCCAATTTGATCTTTTCTGGCTTCAAAAACTAAAATGGCAGCAGTCTGGGAGTCTGGAACTGAGTCTGGGAACCAATAGGTGACAGCATCCATCTTTTGGATACAGTCTGTTAAAATACAATATGCTTAAGATATGTATGTTGTTTATCTAATTTTTAATTTAACATGTGGATGTAATAATTTAACATGTGCATGCATGTTGACTACTTACATCTTTTAGTTCTTAGGCAGTGAAAACCTGGCCCCTGGCACATGCATTAGGCTACACTCTACTTTTTACCTACTGTTAGAGATACATATACACTGTCCTCATTTATCCATTGGGTAAAGAAGGACATTGGAGGGAGACACATGAGGGTCATCTGTGATACCTTCTGCATGCCTTCTGTAAACCAAAAACTTCCCAATGATACATGCAGCTATTGCAGCAATCAGATTTCCCACATGACCTGAACCCACCATAAGCTGACCAGCTTCCAGTCTAATGTATCTTCACGGTTTGGATCAAGGCCAGTCCAGGTTCTGTAAGACGAGGGTGGAATTACCTGACAGGCATCTGCGTTCCAGTTCGAGGCATCTGAACCAACCAACCTCTTTTTATACCGTGACTGGCATGTTCTCTGTTTCAACAGGCCAGTGGTGGCGGGAAACAATGCGTGCACTTTGTCCCCTGTGGGGCACCCACAATTTTCCACCACACCATACCGCGTGCAAATGCCTGCAATATATGCACACTCCACACTCACGCATATATGCAATGCACAAATAGAGCTATAGCAACATATGCAGGAATGCACACACTTCCTTTACCAGACGGGCAAAGTTTGAGACATTACCTGTGGTAATGTAGTAGCTGCACCTGTTGTGCTGTATGTAACCTAAACTGTGAGGCCAATTCACACGCACCAGTTAACAGCTTCTACAGGTGTGTGTGTGTGTGTGTGTGTGTGTGTGTGTGTGTGTGTGTGTGTGTGTGTGTGTGTGTGTGTGTGTGTGTGTGTGCCAATAGAGCCAGGAACTATTGGGTTATTTAGGTTTAGAGATCAACTGTGTTTGACACTAGTGTCTGGTAGTCTATAGCATGAATATTTATGATCTTGTGCCAGTGATCTAACAGCCAGGACACAGTAATAGTCAGGTAGCCACACAAATTCTCCAGTATGCCAGCTGTGGGGCACGTTGCCTAGTAAAATCTTGAATAAAAGTGTGTGTGTTAAGCAAAAGACTGCCAGCCTTGCAAAAAAAATGGATTAGACAGAGGTCAAAGTCTGGCTGTCTGGATGATTCGTCAGTGCTTTCTCTGTTCTGTTCATTCACAGCAGGATTGAAAAAGATGAAGCACATCATACCATTACACCCATTTTTTTAACCTCAGTAAATTTTCACATCCAGTTAATCTATGTTCTTTCTCTTTACACAAACTCTCACAAAAGGAGTTCACCCAGGTATGTGAATGTAGCCAAAGTATATCTGGTGACTCTTTTCAGCATTTTTTTCCATCTAACTGAGTGAGCAATCGCAGCTGTTGATCTTCTTTCACTTTTACTTTTAAGTTGCTGCTAACCAGCCGGGACCCTTTTCATCTCATGTTTCCCTACTAACACGCTGACCATCCATAGTTGCGGCAGAGCAAAAATTAGCTTTTTAAGAGATGATTTTATTTATTAATAGAAAAAAGCCATCTAAACCTGCCTGACTCTGAGTGAAAAAATAATTCCCATCTAAACCTAATAAGTGATCGTGCCAGCTTTGGTAGCAAGAACCGCAATCAAGCATTTGTGATAACTGAAAATGAGTCTTTCGCATTGCTGTGGACTGATATCAGCCCCCTGTTCTTTGCAGAATTCTTTTAATTCAGCCACATTGGGGAGTTTTGAATCATGCCATTTAAGATAACTTAAATTAATACTTTAACTAGGCCACTCCAAAACCTTCTTTTATCGAACCATTCACAAGTGGACGTGCTGGTGTTTTTTCAGGTCATTGTTGTGCTGCACAACCCAACTGAGCTCGAGCCTCAGGCATGAACTGATGGCTGGACATTCTCCTTCAGGATTTTTCTGGTAGCAAAGCAGCCTCAGACCACAACACTATAATCACCGACTATCAGTACGATATTTTTTCTGTGAAATACGGCGTTAGTTTTATCCCAGGTGTAATTACTTTTTCTACACAGGATCAGGTGTGTTTGCACAGCTTTTTTCCCTTAATAAATAAAATCATCATTTAAAAAATGCATTTTGTATTTATTTTTTTAATGATTTGAAACATGAAAAACAAATATTAAAAATACTAAGAAATCACTCAGGGGGAAATTGGTTTTATTCTCCTATTTCCTAGTTGTTTCCTTTTAGTATGGCTTATTCTCGTTTGCCTTTTTTTTCTCTTTTTACCTTTTATTTCTTTTTAGAATGTCGATATTATATATTTTGTTTTGTTTTTAGGTTGCTTTTAAGGTCTAGCCAGGGATTATGGATGAAAAATTAGCCTACGGCATTTACAGCAATGTTTAATAATGAACATTGTCCCTGTTACAAATAAACAAATTAAATAAAAAAAGTTAAAAACAATAATTGTTGGCACCAGACAGTGTTTAGATATCACATTGTAAACTGTAGACCTTTGTGCTTTGCAGTGTGATCGTTTGCAGATACCTGGTGTAATGAGATTTTATAGTTCTGATGTTTTTAAATAGTTTATTGTTGTTGTTATGTGAACCATCAAGGTCAAAGGCTCTCGGGCTAACCCAACCATGCGCCAAATCAGAAAAAAAGCTCAATTTAAAGCATCATTCCCAGACATTAATCACCCCATGAGGTGAGACTGAAAATGTCAGACAATTTTTATGCGGTTGACATTAACAATTTCCATGATTACAGGTTGGTAGGACACTGCCACCACCCTCAGGAGTGGAAGAAAAATAAGGGCAAGAGAGGCGTTAAGAAAAGGGGAGCATGGCGGAGAGTTGATTATACTAAAAATGGATTACTCCGGCCTTCAGTTCCTGCAAGGCAAGCCCATCCATTCCCGGGCTATTGTGTGTTTGCCTGTGTACGTGCTTGCCTATGTGCATTAATCCTCTCACCGCTCCGACAGGGAAGGCCAGGACGGCCATCATCCAGTCTCGCAGGCCAATCAGCTTTCTCAGCTGCCGCTCCTGCTCCCTGCTGTCGCCTCCCTTAGTCAGCAGACTGGACACATCGATCAGGACACACAATCCGAAAAACACCGCCTGGATCACCTGCAGAGAGGAACAGGGGGAGTTCAGCGAGCTCTTTGGCAGCACAAACACTTTCTCACAACAAAGAGATGAAGAGAGGAGGAGAAAAAGAGCTTAGACGGTCAAATTCAATAAAAGTGGTTGAAAGAAAAAAAACAGGCTGTGCCCAGGCACATAGTTACAAACCACTCACCTGAAACTGTCATGAACCAGAGCAACAACACAGTTTCAAACCTCCTCTGGCATTAACATCAGTACAAACGCTGTATGCTGGGAGCTTCTTGGCATTGGTTTCTATGCCTGTAGGGGTAATCTGCGGGCGGGCCAGTGTTTTTGTCCTTATCATTTATGTTTCAAATTAATTCAACTTTATTTATACAAATCACAACAACAGTTGCTTCAAGGCACTTTCCATTATAAGGTAAAGACCCTGCAATAATACAGAGAACACTCCAACAGATCAGATCACCCCCTATGAGCAAGCACTTGGTAACAGTGGGAAAGAAAAACTCCCTTTTAACAGGAAGAAACCTCCACCAGAACCAGGCTCAGGAAAGGTTGGCCATCTGCCACAACTGATTGTGGATGAGGGGAAGAAGACAGGATAAAGACACGCTGTGGAAGAGAGCCAGAGATGAATAATAACGAATGATTAAATGCAGAGAGGCGTATAAACACATAATGCTTGTTTACCAGTTCAGCTGCCGATTAGCTCTTCAGCTAAAAGGGCTACGACAGCTACCATGTTAAGTGTAACAGTTTCTCCCATAGACTTCTATTAAGAGTTATTTGAGTGCTATATCTCTATCATTTTAGTAGTTCTGGCTTAAGTTTGCTTCCAGCAACCAACAAAAGCCCACAAATATTCTCTTAGCAGTTAGGATTGGGTTTAGTAAAGAGCAGCTGTTGGTATTAGCTAGTTCAAAGAAACTGGCACCGTGTTGAAAAACTTTGTATGAAGTTCCTTTAAAAGGGGTCACCACAGTGGGCAGCATTTATCTGCCAAAAATGTGGAAATCCCTTGAGTTTGTTGGCAGATCAAAAAGTGAAATAAATTTTATTGACTGAACAGACATTCTGTGTTCTAGTAGCTGCATTTCCAGCAGCGTAAAAGCAACTTAGCAGCTGATTAAAATTAGTTATACCTTATATACATTTTCTGCATCGCTAAATGAACACATGCACATTCCCCTACCAACGTGACACACAGTTTGCGCTTCATTTAGTCAGTGTGGCACAGTTTAACAGCTTGTAAGTGTAAAGCACAGAATCTGTAACGTACTGTAATGTACTTAAAAACTGAACGATTTTAAAGTGAAACTCAGAACAAGCCTAACCAGTTTGTTCAGCAGAGGTCGCCATGGTGATTTACACAGTTAAAAACACACACGAAACTCTGCCTTAAAGCTCAACAATGCTCGCAAAGCCATTCATTTTGCTTCATAGTACAACTTCAGAGGGCACTCTGGAACTTCACTGTTGGCGTTACTCGTGTTTGGAAAACCACAAACACAACAAGCAGCTGATAGAGTCGGGCTGAGCGCAAATGAAGAATCCGCGATTTGCTGTGAAAGTGAAGATTATTAAGATTAATGAAGTCTTTTTAAAAAACTGCACTGTGATATCATCCTAACAAGGACTGATATAGAAGTACATTAAAAAAAACTGTTAAAAAATATGTTTCGATATGAGTCTGAGAAAAAAAATGTCAGGAAAGATATTGGTTTTTATTAGTACTTTAATTACTAAATATCATTGTTGTTTTTTAAAAGCCTACATTGGTCAGTCTCTATCATAGGTTCACAGCTCTGGCTGTGAGCACAGAAGCTCCATCCACCTGCTGCTCAAACCTTCTACTTGTGAGGGACAGCCTATCACAAGAGTGTTTGCAGAGAAACAGGCAAAGGGGGAGGAGCTAAAACAGCTAGGACAACTAAGGGTCATTTTTAATCAAACCTACTCTTGTGTCCAAGAATAAAAACATGGAGCTGGAATCCAACATTATAGGTCCACTTTAAATAACTTAA